>NC_134356.1:126218554-126818554 GCF_048569485.1 Anomaloglossus baeobatrachus
GAATGCCAAGAGTGTGCAAAGCAGTAATGAAAGCAAAAGGTGACTACTTTGAAGAACCTAAAATATAAGACATATTTTCAGTTGTTTCACACTTTTTTAAGTATTTCATTGCACATGTTTTAATTCATAGTTTTGATGCCTTCAATGTGAATCTACAATTTTCAGAGTCCTGAAAAACTCTTTGAATGAGAAGGTGTGTCAAAACTTTTGGTCTGTAATGTATATATATATATATATATATATATATATAAATATATATATATATATTCACACCATAAATTAAAAAAATGGAGCCTTTAAGCCACAGATAGCAGAACTGATGAACATAGACATTACGTGAGAAGTACCTCACTCATTTCGATCAGGACATTCTGTAGATGTCGGTGATTGATCAGTAACTGTAATTTCACCTTTGGTTTCAGGTGTGAAGGGAGGCCTTGGTCACCTACTGAAGAGATCAGACAGCAGACTCGCAAATATAGCTTGGAATCAGAGTTACAGGTAAGAGAACAACGTCTCTATAAGTTTAGTCATGCTTGCAGCGAACCTCCAATGTCACCAAAATTCTGAAATGTCATAATGCAGCATATTTGTTAGTGTTTGGGTGATAAGATCCCCACCGATCCCCTGTGTTCAGCTTCCTCGACTGATCCTTGGAAATTTGAGGTTAGTGGTTTATGAGCTCATAGGAAGAATACGAGTCCACAGATCACTTTGCTTGTGAATCAAGCAAGTAGAGCCAACTACAGCCAGCTGTTTCAGTGATTTGTGGGGGTCTTGGCACCCAGATACTTACCAATCAAACCTCTGACATGTAGCTATGATAGATGAAAGTTTTATGAAATTGGAGTAAGTCTAAATAAGAAGACTTGGATACCAATCCATAGGCACTCATGCATAAAATTATGTTTAGTAGATAAGTTCAGCTTTTTTTTTAGTAAGGTACTGAATACACAGATAGTCAGAACATATATGTAGGGGAATCTGCATGGCTGGGTTTTATTATTGGTTTATTTCAAATATCTTCCATGTATTTCAGACCTTTGTTTTCCCCCGTAGATAAAAGGATCTGCTTGAAATAAATCATAAGCCTCATGTTATTTCAGGCACCTGATTTTGTTAGTGCAGAAAATTCTGCAGTTGGGATACATTTTATCCCAGTGACTTTATTTAAGTTTGACTTTTTTTTTCTTTGGGGGAAAAAATGACCAAAAAAGCACAAATTACTATTATTACAATTATTGTGAAGCAGCTTTATGTTGTTCTTATGAATTAAATGTAATAATAATAAATGTATAGTCTTCAGCATAAGTGAAAGACAAAGAAGGAAAAGTCATGAGATTCTGAACCTCACAGGATGGATAGACATGTTACTGATATGCAAATAGTGAAAAAATGGAAACAACATTTTCAAAACATCTGAGTTTATTCAATATCTATAAGCGCCACGTGCAGAAATACATGCACTGTTTGTGGTACGGTTTCATGAGATGCAGAGGGTTATCGGTGTCACTGTATTTGATGAGGATGAGAGGTTTTATGATATTTAGAGGAATATTGGTGTTACTGTTTCATGAGAATCTAAGGAATATTGGTGGTACTATTTCACGAGATGCAGAGGAACATTGGTGGTACCATTTCTATGACATTTAGAGGAAGATTGGTGGTACTGATTCTATGACATTTAGAGGAACTTAAGTGCATGGCTGGCCTTACCTATGCGTGACCAGTTCGGTCACACACAGCGCCAGGCCCCAGACATCACAGGGGGCGCCGCAGGGAAAGATCATCTCACTCTGCTGCTCTGCTCATTTTGCAGCAGCTGAGGAGTATGATGCGGTTTTTCTGTGACTGAGGTGTATTATGAAGTTCTGCAACAGCTGAGGTGTATAATGTGCTGTTTTGCACAACTGAGGTATATTATAAGGTTCTGCATCAGCTGAGCTGCATAGTATAAGTGGTTCTGCAGCAGTTGAGATTTGTATTATGAGGTTCTGCAGTTGCAGAGGTGTGTATTATGAAGTTCTGCAGCAGCTGAGGTGTGGATTATGAGGTTCTGCAGCACTTGAGGTGTGCTATGCTGCTCTTCACCAGCTGCAGTGTGTACTATGAGGTACTATGAAGTTCTACAGCAGCTCAGGTGTGTGTTATTTTGTTTTGCAGCAAATGAGGTATATATTACGAGGTTCGGCAGCAGCTTAGGTGTATTATGAGGTTCAGCAACAGCTGAGGTATGTATTATGAGGTTTGGCAGCAGCTGCAGTTTATTTTGAAGTTCTGCAGCTGCAGGGGTTTGTATAATGAGGTTCTGCAGCAGCCGTGGTATTTTGAAGTTCTGCAACAGCTGTAGTCTTTTATGAGGTTCTTTAGCAGCTGAAATGTGTGTTTTGAGGTGCTGCAGCAGCTGAGGTGTATTATACACTATGTGTTATATCTTTGGGTTTCAAAATAATTGACTTTTTTTCTTTTCATAGCTCACAAAAAATCAGGCAAATCTGTTCAAATATCCACAAGATTAAGAGTGGATTTGTTTTACAGCATTGCCAACTGGTATGAGGTCAGGTAAAGGGTTCTTCTGGATTATTATGGCTGAGATTTTCCATAAACAGCGCCCTCTGTCCTCATGTTGTGTATGTGATGCTGCACCTCAGCCTGTTCAGGTCACTAGAGCTGAGAGACAGCGCCACATATAACAAGAAGACACTTTATTTTGCAGGAAAGCAGAAATTATTTTCTAATTTTATACAGTCCTTTTTAACATTTGTATTTTGGCCTTTTTGGTTCTGAGAACATGTAGAGCATGGTCACCAGCGACATTGTGTATTGTCTTATATTCTCATCTTGTAAATCTATGGTATATCAAAGAGATTTTTTTATAGTAGATACAGATCCCTCCAATGGGGCCATGACGTGCGCTGCTCTCAGTGAAAGTGATTGTAAAAGTCCTATTCAAGTTTATAGGAACTTATACCATGTCTCCACGAAAAACAGCCGCACTGCCTTATTCTTCCGACTGATGTGGGTCCCATTGGTGAGATCCACATGTACTAACCGTTATGTAATATCCATGGATACGCATTAATGTAGAAGACCAGAATACCCCTGGTGGTACTAATTCTATGACATTTAGAAGAACATTGGTGGTACTGATTCTATGACATTTAGAGGAACATTGGTGGTACTACTTCAATGGAATCTAAGGAACTTTGTGGCACCATTTCAAGAGAAACTAAGGAATATTGGTGGTACTAATATTGCTGGAACCATTACATTTGACTTTAAAGAACATTGGCATTACTATGTAATGAGATTCAGAGTAGCATTGGTGGAACCATTTCATGAGAATCCCAGAAACATTGGTGTTGCCATTTCTTGAAATTCAGTGAAATATTGGTGGTATACCCTAATTTCATGAGAATCTAAGGAACATAGGTCGTATTAAGTCATGGGAATATAAGGATCAATGGTGTTTCCATTTGAACATTGGTGGTACCATTTCAGTAAAATGTGTGGAACATTGGTGGCACTATGTCATGAGATTCCGATAAACATTGGTGATGCCATTTGTATAATAAACAAGTTATCTTGATGTGTTTTAGGTGCACTTAATTTACGACTTTCCTCAATGAAATTACTATATGCCTGTACTATGCTGATACAATTTAGATATTATTTTGAGGTAGAAAAAACATCCCTGCATAGCAGAAGAAAGTGAAGTCGCTGCAAGTATCCAAGAGTCTGACGCATAGTTGGGCTTCTTCGCTGACATCTTAAGTGTGCCTGTGTTGTAGCATACCTTTCCATCTGCTGCTTCCCTCAGGATACCATACTGAGAGTGGAAACATCATACACAAGCTTTTCTGTGACAGAGAAAATTCTAGGCTGTTTGCATGTGATTGATGGAAAAGGTAATAGTCCTTCCTCAGTAGCATAGTCCCTGACAGTAAGCAGAAGTCTTTCCTTAGAAACATGATTGCAATTAGTAAGTTAGCAGTATTTATTGGATTATAATAGCCATGTTAGGGGATCATTAAAAGGGCTATCCACTTTAAAAATATCTTCAGATGTGTTCTTGAAATATAGAAAATGAAATAATATACTTATATTCACAAAGCTCCACTTCAGTTGTTGCCCGACACAGGGGCGTTTCCTAAATCTGTATGTCACCACTGTTCTGGAAGAAGGCATTCTGACATTTCAGCCGCTGCACCAGCCCCCTTATGTATCCGCGCATCAGGAGGGGGATGGCTTACCTATTAAAGGAGTCACTCAGCCAGCCCACTTCACACTCCGCACTGATGACATGCTAATTAGAAATCTTTTTCCTCACTGTTTCCTCACTCCAGACTGTTTTAAAGAAGGCTTATCACCTCTCCTGACATGTCTGTTTCGTTAATATCTGTATTTATAAAATAAAAGCTCTGGGGATTTTTCGTAGAACTCGGGGTTGTGGCGTTCCATTAGACCCCCTTCACACGTCAGTGAAAAACACTGACGTTCTTCACTGACATGTAAAACACGCACATGTCCCTCCGTGTTCCGTGATTCACGGCACACATGGGTTGTCCATGTGCAATCCGTGATTGCAAATGGACATTACTCACCTGCCTTCGTTCCTGCTGTCCATGGTGCTGAAGTCTCCAGCTCTGCAGCGTCCGCCCACCGTTCCCTGCAGCTACTTCCGGGTCGGCTGTTTTTGCTTTCAAGAATATTCATGAGCCGGGCAGGAGCTGGAAATGTGAGTTGAAAATGTTTATTATTTGATATGTCAGTGTTTTTCTGGTACGTGTTTCACGGATCACACATGGATCACACCATAGTGTGGTCTGTGGGTCATCAGTGATGCCAGAAAAAAACTGACTTGTCTCCGTGCAGAATCACGGCCACCCGTTTACGCTGCAAGGAGACACGTTCAGTGAAAAATCACTGATGTGTGAGCAGACCCATTGATTATAATGTGTCTGCGTATGTCAGTGATTCTGGTACGTATAAAAAAAAAAAGCACATACATACAGTGCCTACAAGTAGTATTCAACCCCCTGCAGATTTAGCAGGTTTACACATTCGGAATTAACTTGGCATTGTGACATTTGAACTGTAGATCAGCCTGGAAGTGTGAAATGCACTGCAGCAAAAAAGAATGTTATTTCTTTTTTTTTAAACTGAGAAAAGTTTATTCAGAGGGTCATTTATTATTCAACCCCTCAAACCACCAGAATTCTGTTTGGTTCCCCTAAAGTATTAAGAAGTATTTCAGGCACAAAGAACAATGAGCTTCACATGTTTGGATTAATTATCTCTTTTTCCAGCCTTTTCTGACTAATTAAGACCCTCCCCAAACTTGTGAACAGCCCTCATACTTGGTCAACATGGGAAAGACAAAGGAGCATTCCAAGACCATCAGAGACAAGATCGTGGAGGGTCACAAGGCTGGCAAGGGGTACAAAACCCTTTCCAAGGAGTTGGGCCTACCTGTCTCCACTGTTGGGAGCATCATCCGGAAGTGGAAGGCTTATGGAACTACTGTTAGCCTTCCACGGCCTGGATAGCCTTTGAAAGTTTCCACCCGTGCCGAGGCCAGGCTTGTCCGAAGAGTCAAGGCTAACCCAAGGACAACAAGGAAGGAGCTCCGGGAAGATCTCATGGCAGTGGGGACATTGGTTTCAGTCAATACCATAAGTAACGTACTCCACCGCAATGGTCTCCGTTCCAGACGAGCCCGTAAGGTACCTTTACTTTCAAAGCGTCATGTCAAGGCTCGTCTACAGTTTGCTCATGATCACTTGGAGGACTCTGAGACAGACTGGTTCAAGGTTCTCTGGTCTGATGAGACCAAGATCTCGATCTTTGGTGCCAACCACACATGTGACGTTTGGAGACTGGATGGCACTGCATACGACCCCAAGAATACCATCCCTACAGTCAAGCATGGTGGTGGCAGCATCATGCTGTGGGGCTGTTTCTCAGCCAAGGGGCCTGGCCATCTGGTCCGCATCCATGGGAAGATGGATAGCACGGCCTACCTGGAGATTTTGGCCAAGAACCTCCGCTCCTCCATCAAGGATCTTAAGATGGGTCATCATTTCATCTTCCAACAAGACAACGACCCAAAGCACACAGCCAAGAAAACCAAGGCCTGGTTCAAGAGGGAAAAAATCAAGCTGTTGCAGTGGCCTAGTCAGTCTCCTGACCTTAACCCAATTGAAAACTTGTGGAAGGAGCTCAAGATTAAAGTCCACATGAGACACCCAAAGAACCTAGATAACTTGGAGAAGATCTGCATGGAGGAGTGGGCCAAGATAACTCCAGAGACCTGTGCCGGCTTGATCAGGTCTTATAAAAGACGATTATTAGCTGTAATTGCAAACAAGGGTTATTCCACAAAATATTAAACCTAGGGGTTGAATAATAATTGACCCACACTTTTATGTTGAAAATTTATTAAAATTTAACTGAGCAACATAACTTGTTGGTTTGTAAGATTTATGCATCTGTTAATAAATCCTGCTCTTGTTTGAAGTTTGCAGGCTCCAACTTATTTGCATCTTATCAAACCTGCTAAATCTGCAGGGGGTTTAATACTACTTGTAGGCACTGTACCAGAATCACTGACGTGTGAAGGGGGCCTTAGTTTTAGATAGTAAACAGATAACCCAGTAGTAGTAAAAATGGCCAGACTAAACACTGATCAAAATCTGCTACATGACATCCATGAAAAATGGTCAGTATTTACTAATTGGACGTCTGAATGGGACCACTGTGAGCACTGGTTAGACAGTGTCAGAGTATTTAGGGGCACACCCCATTGAGAAATGTCCATTATTCCTATTTTCCAAGAGTAATAGTAGAAGAATGACAAAAATACAGGGTTTAAAAAAAACCTCTGCAGTGGAATAGTTGAGGGCTAAGTGAGCATGTGTGTGTGATATGTTTAAACAACTATATTAGTTTTAATTATACGTGTTCTGGGGTCTGGAGAGACCTCAAAACATTTGATTCACATCTAATAAATGTGCCGGGGTAATGCCAATTTCCCTGCCTAAATTTGGACAAATTTGCCAATTAAAATTTTGGCTGATTTGCTCAGCTTTACTGTTTATTGAAATTTTAATAACACAATCATATCAGGCTGCCTATTGGACATCATTTTTCTATAGGAGAACTTTAGAAGGCACGTGACACAGTAATGAGTGTCACAGTAAAATATACCTTTGTACCATAATAGCCAGTAGTCTCCAGAGCTTGTGATTTGTCATCAATAGTCGGCTATTAAAAGGATTCAAGTGACTGACACTTTTCTTTGTGGTAGAACTGAAGAACGTATAAGTGATAACATCTGAAATTTCGAGAAGTCGGATCAAACACACATGATCTTTGACTGCTCTCATGCATTAGGTCAGGGTGTTACAACTTTGAACACCATCTGGAGTTTCTCCGCCACAGGCTTTCTTTTATATATGAGACTATTTGATTCTAGCACTTTGGAGTTGACAATGATAATTGCCTAAGTATACTCTATTTAGTGTTGTAAATGGCTATGTTAGCTGAAGGACATGTGTATTTTTTCCGTAATGTATAATTCATAAATTCTAAAAGGACATCAACCTCAGGTTTGGGTATAACACCTTCTAATTGCAAGGCAATAAATACAAATTGTTATAGCTTTTGTCTGATAACCAGCATTAAAAAAAATGCAAAAACACTTTGGCACTTGGTAGAACATGAATGAAAGACCCAGAATGGACCCTCATAAAGGAAGATCACTGTTGACTAGTTATGGTCTGAACTGTGATCTTGTTTGCATTTGTATAGAAGTGAGACAGAAAAATAGCAATTCACTTGTACTTGATGTTTTCAGAACCTTTGAACATATAAGTACCGTAGATGTTAGGGGAGGCCTAATTTCGTACATACAGAGCAAATATCCAGAAGTGTCTTATTTTTAGCATGTAATGTGAAGTTCCAGCTTAGTGAAAAACTAGTTGCCCACTTTCTTGTACTTTATCTGGTAATGGATGGGATATTCTGGATGTACAAGTATTTTTTGGTAATGGACTGGATATTTTGGAGATACACAGGTACAGGTTATTCTTGAGTGAGGCCCATATACATAAAGTACATACTGGTACTTTATGTGGTAAAGGATAGGGCATTTTAGAGGCACATGTTCTGGTATGGAGGACAGGATATTTTGTAAGCACACATACTGGTACTTTATCTGAAGAGCTCAAGATATTCTGGAGGAACATGTACTGCTACTTCCAGTGAAGAGGACAGGACATTCTAGAGGCACACCTATTAACACTTTATCTGGTAAGATACAAAATATTCTGAAGGCATACAAACTTGTACTCTATCTGCTAAAGGACAGGCTAGTAGAATGGCACACATACTGTTACATTATGCGATAGAGCATGGGATATTCTGGAGGCACATGGATGGTTACTTTATTTGGAAAAAGACAGAATATTTTGTAGGCACACATACTATACTTTCTCTGACAAGGTCTTGATATTCTGGAGGCACATGTACTAGTAACATTAGTAGAGGGGGGGATATTCTTGAGGTACACATGCTGGTACATTATATGGTAGAAGACAAGGCATTCTTGAGGCACATGTACTTGTACATTAAATTGTATAGGATAGGAAATTTTGGAGGTGCACATATTACAGTCATGGCCAAAAGTTTTGAGAATGACACCAAAATTATATTTTCACATGATCTGTTGCCCTCTGGTTTTTAATTGTGTTTGTCTGATGTTTACATCACATACAGAAATATAATTGCAATCATGAGTACTAAAAGGTTATATTGACAGTTAGAATGAGTTAATGCAGCAAGTCAATATTTGCAGTGTTGACCCTTCTTCAGGACCTCTACAATTCTCCCTGGCATGCTCTCAATCAACTTCTGGATCAAATCCTGACTGATAGCTGTCCATTCTTGCATAAGCAATGCTTGCATTTTGCCAGAATTTGTTGGTTTTTGTTTGTCCACCCGTCTCTTGATGATTGCCCACAAGTTCTCAATGGGATTAAGATCTGGGGAGTTTCCAGGCCATGGACCCAAAATCTCTATGTTTTGTTCCATGAGCCATTTAGTGATCACCTTTGCTTTATGGCAAGGTGCTCCATCATGCTGGAAAAGGCATTGTTGGGCGCCAAACTGCTCTTGGACAGTTGGGAGAAGTTGCTCTTGGAGGACATTCTGGTACCATTCTTTATTCATGGCTGTGTTTTTAGGCAAGACTGTGAGTGAGCCGATTACCTTGGCTGAGAAGCAACCCCACACATGAATCGTTTCAGGATGCTTAACAGTTGGCATGAGACAAGACTGGTGGTAGCGCTCACCTCTTCTCCTAATAAGCTGTTTTCCAGATGTCCCAAACAATCGAAAAGGGAATTCATCTGAGAAAATGACTTTACCCCAGTCCTCAGCAGTCCAATCCCTGTACCTTTTACAGAATATCAGTCGGTCCCTGATGTTTTTTCTGGAGAGAAGTGGCTTCTTTGCTGCCCTCCTTGAAACCAGGCCTTGCTCAAGCAGTGTCCACCTCACAGTGCGTGCAGAAGCACTCACACCAGCCTGCTGCCATTGCTGAGCTAGCTCGGCACTGCTGGTAGTCCGATCCCGAAGCTGAAACAGTTTTAAGATACGGTCCTGGCGTTTACTGGTCCTTCTTGGGTGCCCAGGAGCCTTTTTGGCAACAATGGAAGCTCTCTCCTTGAAGTTCTTGATGATGTGATAGATTGTTGACTGAGGTGCAATCTTTGTAGCTGCGATACTCTTCCCTGTTAGGCCATTTTTGTGCAGAGCAATGATGGCTGCACGTGTTTCTTTAGAGATAACCATGGTTAACTGAAGAGAAACAATGATACCAAGCACCAGCCTCCTTTTAAAGTGTCCAGTGGTGTCATTCTTACTTAATCATGACTGATTGATCGCCAGCCCTGTCCTCATCAACACCCACACATGTGTTAATGGAACAATCACTAAAACAATGTTAGCTGTTCCTTTTAAGGCAGGAATGCAATGATGTTGAAATGTGTTTTGGGGGTTGAAGATCATTTTCTTAGCCAATATTGACTTTGCAAGTAATTGCTGTTAAGCTGATCACTCTTTATGACATTCTGGAGTATATGCAAATCGCCATTAGAAAAACGTAAGTAGTAGACTTTGTAAAAAATAATATTTGTAGCATTCTCAAAACTTTTGGCCATGACTGTAGTACTTTATCTGGTAGAGGACAGAATATTCTGGAGGCATATGTGCTGCTATGTCATCTGGTAGGAGGAAGGAGGGGATATTCTCTAGGCATGTGTTCTAGTAATTTTTATTTGTATAATAAAATTTGTAAAAAAAAAATAAAATAAATAAATAAAATTCCCCACCATGTACATTGCATGTGAGTTGATAATTTCCAGATCCACACAGTGTTACGGTAGAGTTACAAGAGTTTCCTTCAAGCCTGCAGTATGTTCTTATTTGTCTTTACCATGTCAAGCCTGTTACATAGCAAACATTGGGGAAAAAATGGAGCAAGGCTGACAGATGATGCTTGCTACATCTAAAACCATCTGTCACGTCTGTAACAACTTGAACAAAACAGATTTATTTATTTTTTTGTAGCATCTGGTCATCTTGTGGTGTTGCTGGAGGAATACAGCTGCTGGATTAGTCTTTAGGCTGGAGTCACATTAGCATATGGCATCGGATGCGATATGCTAATATCCCCCAGCTCAGGCTCTGCTGCGAGCCTGAGCCGAGTGTCATGCAACTGTGACCCGATCCTGCAATCGGGTCAAAGCTGTGCAGCTGAGGGCGGGGGCGGAGGAAGAGAGGGAGGGGTTAATCTCCCTATCTCCTTCATTGTCAGCCTGTGCGTCTATCGCACTGCACTGGGATAACATCCGAGTGTGGTCCGGGTCCGATGTTTCTCTCGCACCCATACACTTGAATGGGTGTGAGTGATGAAAGACTCGCAGACAATGGCAGCATGCTGCAATTTTTTCCTCAGTACAATTACGGCTGAGGACAATTCGCAGATCTGAGCTGCAGCAGCATTGTATTAAATGGGGCCAAGTGCAACGCGAGATTTTCTCACTGGACTTGTGCGAGTCATACGCCACTGTGATTCTGTCCTTAGACTTAAACCTTTTTCAATAACTTTTCTTATTCTTAAATTGTTAAAATTCATGTAGATGCATTCAACCTACAGTACATTTTATATTTTATGCCTTTATTTTGGTTGGAGCTTGGATGCATTATTCATCTTTATTATAGTTGACATTACCTCATTCTGAATACCGATAATTGTCAAACAATGAATATTCATATTTAGCCAGATGACATGTTAGAAAATTTCTACATTTCTTGTGTATGTCCAATTTAGGTACTGTTATGTCATGTCTTTCATGATGCTCAGATTAACTACAATGTGCACTAAACAAGAAAAAAACGTATAAACAATTAAAGGGAATCTGTCTGCAGGTTTTTGATATGTAATCTGAAGGCACCCTAATATAGGGTCAATGAGCCTGATTTCTCAATGTGTCACTTATTAGGCTGTGTGCTGTAGTTTCAATACAATCTGTATTTTATAAGCAGCATGCCACCACCATTGACTACAGCTTTCTGTCACTATACATTGTATACAGATAGCTGCTAATTAGTGGTGTGGGTGTGGGGGTTATTCACACTCAGCTCGCTGAGCTCTGCTACAACAGCTGTAAAAAGCCCTCTGATTCTATCACAACTATAATCGTGAATGGAGCTGTTCACATGTCCTTGACTTTCACGGATCAAGCAGCCTGCACAAAATCACAAACACTTGTCCAATATTGATCCGAGTGTTGGCTCAAAATCGGCAAAAGCAAGTCTATGGTGTGAAAACATTGGACAGTGTTAATATACATCTGAGTGCAGTTTCAGTATCAATGACTATTGCAAGAAGGTTGAGAAACTTTTTTTAATGTATGAGGAAAACTGATGACACTTGGAACACACTCGAACCAAACTCTGATAAAACTCGGAAGAAACTGTGGCTGAAATCACTGATGAATTCAAGTTTTTCTTGAACATAAAAAAACATGACATGTGAATGATGCCTTAGGCTGTTCACATTTCTGTTGTTTTAAATCCGTCAGGTCCGTCAGCGACGGATCAGTCGTTTTTTAGATGTCCACTGATGCAACGGATGTGTTTTTCACAGGATTACTTTCCCAGAAATCCTGTGAAAAAACTGGTCCGTTGCATCCGCTGTGCGTCCGTTTTTTGACGGATCAGTCATGATCCGTTTGTGTTTGGGACAGCCCAGTGGGTGTGCCAAACATGCTGGGCATGCTCAGTAGAGCATGAAGGAATCCAGCGCTGGATTCCGTCATAAGACGGATTACGACGTAATCCAGCACCATAGACAAACATTACAAGCTTGACGGATTCCTGCGCGGTGCATTCATTTTGACGGCCCGAAAAACGTTACATTCTGTGTTGTTTCCGCCCGGCGGTCAGTCCAATAACGACTGACCATGGCGCAGCGGATGCAATGCAAGGTAATCAGTCGCAATCCACCTCTAATACAAGTCTATGGGACACAACGGAATCTGCTAAACGGATACCGTTGTTTACCAGAGCCGCGGATTGTGACTGATACAATTTAACGGAAATGTGAACCTAGCCTTACTGAGACTTAACCCACAAAATTGTTGATCAATCAGATCAGCTCCTTCTGCTCCATAACATCATGCCTGTAGATCAGATACCATTTTAGACATGACAGGTTCCCTGTACATTAATAAACATATACATATGTGATAAATTGTGTATAGTTTATTTACCAGGGTGCATTGTAGGTAAAATGTTTCTGAGTAATATCCCAATGGATTGATCAGGCAATTTGCGCTATATAGGTTCTATTTGTCTGAATCCTGTCTGGGCAAAGATCGGATAGACAGAGGAAGAACTTTTTTTCATGGACATATATTTTCTATAGTTACATAAGCTGAAAAAAGACCTAGGTCCATCTAGTTCAACCTTCCTCCACCAATTCTACATTTTTTCATTAAGTCATTTATAACCAACAATGTTTTGTGTACTGAGGAAATCATCCAGCCCTTTTTTGAAAGCTGTTGTAGTATCTGCCATTACTACCTCTTGTGGTAGGGCATTCCACAGTCTGACTGCTCTAACTGTAAAGAACCCTTTCCTATTTAGCTGCCGGAATCCCTTTTCTTCCACTCGCAGTGAATGCCCCCTGGTCCTTAGTATTGTCTTTGGAAGGAATAAGTCATGTGTCAGTCCTTTATATTGACCACTCACGTATTTATACATATAAATGAGATCTCCTCTGAGACGTCTTTTTTCTAAGCTAAACATATCTAACTTTTTCAACCTCTCATCATATGTGAGGCCTTCCATTCCTTGTAGTAGTCTAGTTGCCTGCCTTTGAACTAACTCTAACTTCTGAATGTCCTTTTAAAATGTGGAGCCCAAAACTGGATCCCATATTCCAGATGTGGCTATGATGTTGTATTTGTATAGATTGGTGTTATTATTATTATTATTATTATTATTTATTTATAGAGCACCATTAATTCCATGGTGCTGTACATGAGAAGGGGGTTACATACAAAATACGTATACAAGTTACAGTAGACAGACTAGTACAGAGGGAAGAGGGCCCTACCCTTGCGGGCTTACATTCTATAGGATTATGGGGAGGAGACAATAGGTGGGGTGTAGGTCAGGCGGCGGCTCCGCACGGTGGTCGGGCGGCAGCTCCGCACGGTGGTCGGGCGGCAGCTCCGCACGGTGGTCGGGCGGCAGCTCCGCACGGTGGTCGGGCGGCAGCGAGTTCATTGTAGATTGTAGGCATTTCTGAACAGATGAGTTTTCAGGTTCCGTTTGAAGTTTGCAAGGGTAGGGGATAGTCTGACGTGTTGAGGCAGCGAGTTCCAGGAGACTGGGGATGCTCGGGAGAAGTCTTGGAGTCGGTTGCGTGAGGAGCGAATGAGAGAGGAGGAGAGGAGGAGATCTTGGGAGGACCGGAGGTGACGTGTTGGAGTGTAGTGGGAGAGTAGTTCGGAGATGTACGGAGGGGAAAGATTATGCACAGCTTTGTAGGTCAGTGTTAGAAGTTTGAATTGGATACGGTGGAAGATTGGAAGCCAGTGGAGGGACATGCAGAGGGGAGAAGCGGGGTGGTATTGAGGAGAGAGGTGGATAAGTCGGGCAGCAGAGTTAAGGATGGACTGGAGAGGGGCGAGCGTGTTGGCAGGGAGGCCACAGAGGAGGATGTTACAGTAGTCGAGGCGGGAGATTATGAGGGCATGCACTAGCATTTTAGTAGATTGCAAATTGAGGAAAGGGCGGATTCTGGAAATATTTTTGAGTTGAAGACGGCAGGAGGTGGTGAGGGACTGGATGTGTGGTATGAAGGATAATGCAGAGTCAAAGGTCACTCCGAGGCAGCGAACTTTGGGTACTGGCGAGAGCGTGGTGTTATTTATTGTAATAGATAGATCAGGTGGAGAGTGTAGGTGAGACGGAGGAAAGATGATTAGTTCAGTTTTGGCCACATTGAGCTTTAGGAAGCGAGAGGAGAAGAAGGAGGATATAGCAGATAGACATTTCGGGATTTTGGACAGCAGAGATGTGGCATCTGGGCCAGAGAGGTAGATCTGGGTGTCGTCGGCATATAGGTGGTATTGGAAGCCATGGGACTTTATGAGTTGTCCTAGGCCAAATGTGTAGATAGAGAAAAGTAGGGGTCCTAGGACAGAGCCTTGAGGGACGCCAACAGAGAGATGGTGGGATGAAGAGGTTGTGTGAGAGTGGGAGACACTGAAAGTGCGATTTGAGAGGTATGAAGAGATCCAAGAGAGGGCAAGATCTCTGACACCAAGGGAAGAGAGGGTCTGTAATAGGAGGGAGTGGTCAACGGTATCGAAGGCTGAGGACAGGTCTAGGAGTAGGAGTATAGAGAAGTGCTTGTTCGCTTTGGCAGTAAGCAAGTCATTTGTGATTTTAGTCAGGGCAGTTTCGGTAGAGTGATGTGGACGGAAGCCGGACTGTAGGTTGTCAAAGAGAGCGTTAGAGGAGAGGTGGGAGGAAAGTTCAGCATGGACATGCTGTTCCAGGAGTTTTGAGGCAAGTGGGAGTAGTGATATGGGGCGATAGCTGGTAGTAGAGGTTGGATCGAGGGAAGGTTTCTTTAGATTGGTGTTCAGAAGGTTGTGTACCACTATATATGGGCAGAGAAGCTTCTTTGAGACTTATTTTGAGAGTGTTGGTAAAGCACCATTGAAACTAGTTTTTTATGTAAAATTACTCAATCAAATAAAACAAAGTACATAAAACGTATAGCAATCTGAAGACAAACCTACACTTCTCTGCAGGCATTTTCACATTGAAGTTAACATATTTACTGTAATTCTGTATTTGGTTATTGCTATCTTTGAAAATAATAGCCAGTTTGACTTGTGATGGAGAGCAGGAAAATCAAATTTGGTGATTCTGGTCTTCATAGCATGGTCTGTAGAATATCGTCACCTCCAACAGCACCTTCACGTTCCTTTACTGACAAAGCACAATCTCCATGAATGGCCACAGCATTTAGGTCTTGCTCCCCTATTAGTTCAGTCACCCTCTATTTGGAAGCAATGTGACAAATGACATTTCCCAATATAAAGGAACATGATCACAAGGTGAATTTTCCATTTAATCCACATTCTTCCACTTCCAGTCATGCGCACTAGACCTCTCTGAATCCGGGACACGTACACCTAGCTTCATACTGCGCATGACCGGAACTGCCGCACACTCATATGAGCGGTCACAGTGAACAGAAGTACGTGCGTCACCGCTGGTGATGGCTGCATTGAATAGCATGTTTGTACGCCTCTGTGGCTGTGCTACCATGCTAAGAGGGCAGAATGAGTGCAAGAACTAAGGCTATGTCAGCACTTTGCGTCAAGGTAGTTGCAGTTGAAAACGCATCCTCTGGCAGAAATGTTTTTTGCCAAAGTTGATTTTGACCACGAAAACGCGATAAATTCGTCTGCGTATTTACCACGTTTTAGCGCTTTTTACATGCTTTTCCATTGCGTAAAGACAGATGCGTTTTGAACATAAAGACACTGCTAAATAAAGTTTAAACAGTCAAACACTATGAAAAAAGGGAAAAAAAAGAAAACAAATATAATTATTTAAATCAGAACGAAAATAGTTATATATAATATAATTATAGCGGTTTTATACTATTTATGGCTAAAATAATAATAAATTAATATTTTTCATTAATTTAATTTTCGGACTATGTGTGTGTAAAGGGACATATCATTCCATTATTTTGATGTCAGAAACGCATGCTTTCTGCAGCTAAAAAGCATGTAAAACGCTGGAATTTTGTTGTTTGTTGCTTTTTACAACTTCTCATTGACTCTAATGTTAGCAAAACGCAGCCCAAGTGGCAAAAACAATTGACATGCTGCTTCTTTGAACGCTGAGTTTTTGCCCAAAATTATGCAAATGAAACGCAGCATTTTAAACTGCAAAGTGCGCACAAGAAATCCCTATTTCCCATAGACTTTGCTTGAAAATCAAAACACACATTTTGGCATGAAAACGCTGCAGTTCAAAACGCTGCAGAGACGCAGGTAAAAACGCAAAGTGCGGACATAGCCTAACACCCTTGCGACTAGTCCCTGCACTCAGAATATCATAAAAGATCTTTAGAAACACTTTTTCTAAAGATCTCTTTATCTATGCTAGTGTATACAGGGACGGTTAGAATGTAAATTCAAAACATTGCACTCTCTTCATGCTGAAGAGAGTGCAGTGTTTTGAATTTACATTCTATAGTCCGGACCTTGGTCCTCTCACTAGCACCTCTATACCACCCTTAATAGAGCAGTGTTCACACCATATATACCTTTACTACAGGGACGGTTAGGCAGGGATTAGCAATATGCACCCAGAACTGCTCGTGGTCCTGGGTGCATATTGCACCTGACAGGTTCACGGTAATCCAATATTACATTGAGTCATGGGTCAGACAAGCTTTTTTACCTTGCAGAAATACTGCATTTTGCATGTTCCGGAATAGTAGAACTTGTGACGGACACCCTCTGACCAAATTTTACTAGTGGAGATTTCTGCTTTGGGATTAAAATTTGCAAGCCAATATTTCAATGCAAGGAAAAAGTGTTTCATTGCTCTGGAAAGCTGCTCCACAATGGATGACTTCATGAGTTGGCACCAGATGTGATTACCAGCCTCTTGAGAACTGCACAATCTTTGTTGGAAAGCTGACTCGAAGCTACTGGTACAGTAATTTAAGCCAACCACACAGTTGTAGATATTTATTTAGCATTTTCAGGTCACATATCACTTGTCTGGGCTTTTTTTGGGTGCTCATTGAGGTCAGTTTACTGTTTGTACTCCTAGTGCACAAGCCAGGACATGCTCAGTGAGTAAATTGTATGTTGTACATGAGCTAGAACTTTTGACAATGGTAAGTCAGAGAAAATGATTTATATGTGCACCGTTAGTGCCAAGAAAACAAATGGACCTGTGAGCTATTAGATGTAGGTTTTGATTAGGTAAATCTTCGTACAGACAATACAAACCAGCCAGGATCATGCACAACCAGTGTCTTGCTATAGAAGCAGTAATGAGATGAAGTGGAGGGTGTACGCTCCGTGTTATTATTCTTGTGATATGCATATTTAAGCCCTTATCCTATTGTGTTCTCCTATGGTGTGGTGCTTTGGATCTTAATTCTTGAACCTCCCTTTCAGTTGTTAAAGGGAGCAGTTAGCGCTCAGTATTTCCAGTACTAGAGTTTAGGTAGGGCGCCATCAGAGCAGGACGCCTATGAGGTGCAGCTTCAGGGAATAGGTTTGGAACCCGAAGTAAAGTCATCTTGTCCTATGCAGCACAGTGACATAACGCCATCTTGTTATTTCCTGATATGTTAAAGGGAATCTGTAGTAGGATCAACCCTCCTAAGCTGTCCATATGGACATGTAGGGCATAGAAAGGTGAATAAAATTATACCTTGATTGAACTCGGACCAATATTCTTTAATAAGGCAGTGCAGATCTGCGTTTTTTTTCCTCATCTGTATTCGGCATGAAAAACAAATTGCGGCATGCTGCGATTTGACTTTGAAATCGGTACAGTGCGATTAAAAAAAAAAGAAAATCGGATGCCTTATGGACCACCAGTATGCCATCCGATTTTTACAGATACATTAAAATTTAGTAAAGGCAAAACTGTAAATAGTCCTGTTAAAGATTAATAGCTGCTGAGTAAAAAAAAATGGATTACATACGGACAGCACGTGGAAAGCATATGGAGGATCTTCCAATTTTTCTGTTTGAAAATGGGACCGATTTTTTTTTTTTTTTATATGCTCGTGTGACCACAGCCTCAGAAGCGCTCAGAAATCAGGGTTTAGCTGCTGCTCCAATGGTTGGTACCCTCTTTCCCCCAAGAATAAGACCTAAGCCGAAAATAAGCCCTAGTAGGAACTTTGGGGCTTTATTGAGCATTTTTAAAATATAAGTCCTACTCCAAAAAAAAAGCCCTTCCATAAGGAAGTGTCCAAGCAGCTAAAAATGTGAAAGAATACAGCAGGACTCTTCATCAAAGAAAGCAGACACCGCAAAAGGAGAGTAGACACCCCCCACAAGAAAAAACAAATTACACACACCAGACCCCAAACATTTACAGTTGGCAGGTGCCAAAGGTAGATGGGCTTTCACACAGAGATCTGTGTCACTATCAGGTTGTAGCTGCATTTCACTGCAGCTCTAATAAACAGATTGGGTACCAGTATCACTCCACGTGAGTGATACTACTTCCAGTCACCAAGGGGATCCAACTGCTGTAGAACGCAGGAGGACTTGACAGCGACGCAGATTTCTATGTGAGAGTCTATTCACTTGCCAACTCTTAATTGTTTGGGGTCTTATAAGTGCGATTCTTTTAAGGGGTGTCTGCTTTCTTTTGGGAGTACACTTAGTACATAGAAAGTAATACATTTAAGCAGATAATTTAAACCTTTGTAAATATGGTATGTGCCCACTATAGGACTGGTTCTACACCATGAGATTAGCAGATCATAATAAGAAAATGTGCATCTGATTCAGTAATCGGATTAACACAAATGTTGAGATTTCAGAATGTGATTACATAATTAATAATTATATTTTAACAAATATTGATTTTTTTTTTTTGTTCAAGAATAAATGTGGATTGCTGTTCATGGGAAAATATAAGACATCCCTTAAATATAAGGCCTAGCACATCTTTCCGAGCAAAAAAATATTATAAGACCCTGTCTTATTTTTGGGAAACACGGTAGATCCCATGAAAATGAAGAGATGTGGAGAAGTGGATATCCTGGACTGCTGGCGTTTCTACGGATAATAATGTCAAAACCACTTGAGATAGTGGAGTAGACAATGTGATTTTTTTTCTCAGTGCATTTTGAAGTGTACTCACTTCTTCATCAGGAGTAGCACAAGTCGTGATTTACAGTGAGTGTGTCAGAGACTGGCTGTATGATTTCAGCAATGCACAGTTAGGTCCAGAAATACACTACTCACAAAAAGTTAGGGTTATTTGGCTTTCAGGTAAAATTTCCAAGAAACATTAAAAGTTCACGCTGCAGTGATATTTTATCATGAAAGTAGGGCATTCAAGTAGAAGCGTGCAATGGTGATTTCCTCATCTCAATTTATTGAAACAAAAGCCAAGAACAGTGGTGGGTATACCCCAGCAAAAAATGTCAATCTCTCAATAACTTGTCATGTGGCCTTGAGCATCAATTACAGCTTGACAACGACATTTCATGCAGTTCACAAGACGAGTTATTGTTTGTGGAGGCATCCCACTCCCATGGAAGGATGTATGTCAGGTCATTGAGGTTCTAGGGCACAGAGTTTCATGCCTCTACACAGCGTTTCAGTTGATTCCAGTTCTAATTGAACCCCAAAATTTATGTTGTGAATTTTGGCATTGAGTTCCTTATTAAAGAACATCAACATTTGCAAAAACTACTGTGTTACAATAAACAGTTAAACATGTGCATTCAAAATGTAGAGAATGTCACACACACACACACACACACACACACACACACACACACACACACACGTTCCCCTGCAAAGGTTACAGTGCATTTTAGGATCATCCTGAAATTTCACTCAAAAGCCTAATATCCCTAACTTCTTGTTAGTGTATTTGGACAGTGACACAAGTTTTGGCATTTTAGCTGTTAAC
This sequence comes from Anomaloglossus baeobatrachus, assembly GCF_048569485.1. Lineage (NCBI taxonomy): Eukaryota > Metazoa > Chordata > Amphibia > Anura > Aromobatidae > Anomaloglossus > Anomaloglossus baeobatrachus. Next base: position 126,238,847 of record NC_134356.1, read on the forward strand.
CAAAACATATTTAAGAAACAATTATATCATTAATATGAGCTTAATTTGCAGACTCTCTGCTTTAAATTTGACGGTATTCACATCCTAATTGGAGAAAGGATTTAGGAATTACAGCTCTTTAATATGTAGCTGCCTCATTTTCAAGGAACCAAAAGTGATTGCGCAATTATCTCAAAAGCTCTGTAATGGGCTACATGGACTATGCCCTCATTATTCCTTCATCAATTAAGCAGGTAAAAGGTCTGGAGCTGATTCCAGGTGTTGCGTTGCATTTGCATTTGGAAGCTTTTGATTTGAACCCACAACATGACAGTCAAAGGAGTTCTTAGTGGAAAAGAAACGACACCGTTGGGCTGAAAAAAAAAGAAATCCATTGGTGAGAGTTCAAAAATGTTACAAATGGTCAAATCAACAGTTTAGTACATTCTGCAAAAAAAGAGTGTACTGCAGAGCTTGGGAGCTAAAAAGACCTGGATTCCCACAGAAGACAACAGTGGTTGATGATCGTAGAATCCTTTCCATGGTGAAGAAAAACCTTTCACAAAATGCACACAATACAGAGGGTTCACCACAAAAGTGAAAACCATTAATCAGCCTTAAAAATAGAAATGTACTATAGTTTTTCTGCTTCACTATGTTGCTTACCTCATGTTCAGATCATTGGAGGACGAGGTACCCATGGTTACAACCATGAGCAACTAAGTAACTGGGATATATACGTGATCGTAACTATGGATACCTAAGGTCCTGCAATCCCTTGAATATGAGGTAAGTAACATTGTGAATCAGAGGAGCTATACTGCATTTCTAATTGGAGGTATTTGCTAATATTATTATTACACCTACTACATATTGGGTTAGGATCTGGGAGATAGGAATAACCATTTAAGACAAAACGTAGGGCAAATAAACCCATAAACAATCAACAACTGAAGTCAGCTTCAATAAAAGGCGTGGAAAAGCATCACAAAGGGGGAAACCCAGTGTTTGGTGACATCCATGGCTTCCAGTGTTCAGGCAGTCTTTGCCTGCAAAGGATTATCTACAAAGTATTAAAAATGAATATTTTATTTATGGTAAACATAATTTGTCCAATTACTTGTGAGCTCCTGAAATTTAAGAGGATTGATAGAAAAATGGTTGCAGTTACTAATCATTTCACAGGATATTTTTGATTAACCCCCTTAATTAAACATAAAACTTTATTACAGAACAGAGGAAAATCCCTAAATGTTAAAATGGCCAGGTATGCCTGTTGTAAGATATGCCGGTGTCATTTATTGATATCATCTATTAGAGAATTAATTGAATTAAAGTTACAAACAAACTGAATTCTTTTTTATCATGTAGATTAATGGGCAACATCTGAAGACCTTCTGGCTCCCTTTAAAACATGCAAAGGATTACTCCATTTAATAAACAGATTTTCCATTTCATTTAGTCTCTGTTCACAGAAAATAGGATCAGAAACTATTCTTTTAATTCTTGTAAATTGCGATTTAGGAATCACTTTTTTGGTAGAATAGGAGTGTGCACTTGAAAAATGGAGAATACTATTTTTATCCATGGTTTTTTTTTATGACGGTCAGTAAACAGATTCCCTTCTTCACTATTAATAACCATAGTATCCAAGAAATTCACTTGTTTTTGATTGTAAGATAGAGTGAATTTTAATTTACCCCACACATTGTTGATATCAATAAACTCCAATAAAGATTTCAATTACCCCTCCCATATGCAAAATATATCGTCTATAAATGTAAGCCATGTTTTTGCATTCAATGTATACAGTTAGTGAGTACATTAAAAAAAAGAGTCAAAATATGACATAAAAATATTTGCATATGGGGGGCTACATTCGTGCCCATGGCCGAGCCACATCTCAAAGATAAAAAAAAGTATCCTCAATTAGAAAATAGTTATTATTCAAAATTAATTCTAGAGCCTCAAGTGTAAAGTCACATTGAATGAAAGTAACTTCATTTTTTCCAAAAGCCATTAACCGCTTGTAAACCTTTAGTATCATCAATATATGTATACTACAAAACGTGAAACCTTTAGGCTGAGAACACACTTTGCGTTTTTACCTGCGTTTCCGCAGCGTTTTAAGCAGCAGCGTTTTTGTGCCAAAACGCATGCATTTTGGTTTTCCATGATAGTCAATGGAAAATGATGATTTCTTGACCGCACTTTCCGTTTTGAAACGCTGCGTTTAATTTGCATATTTTGTGGCAAAAAACATGCGTTCAAAGAAGCAGCATGTCAATTGTTTTTGCCATTTTGGGTGCGTTTTGCTAACATTGAAGTCAATGAGAAATGGCAAAAACCAAGATTCCTTCAAATTCCAGCGTTTTGCCTGCTTTTTCAGTGCAGAAAACATGCGTTTTGGACTTCCAAAACGCATGCTTTTTGGACATCAAAATAATGGTTTGATATGTCCCTTTACACACACACAAAATCCGACAATTAAATTTATGAAAAACATGCATTTATTGCTATATTTCCGATAAAATGTTTATTACTGCTATAATTTTAAGAATTCTATCTATTTGTATTATTTTTCCCAATAATATAGATGTTTTCCTTTTTTTAACTTTTTTCATTCTTTTTGACTGTTTAAACTTTATTAGGCAGTGTCTTGATGTTCAAAACACATCTGTCAAAACGCAGGTGAAAACGCATGTAAAAAGCGCTGAAAACGCATCAAAAACGCGGTAAATACGCATGCTTTTTCAGCGCTAAAGTTCAGAAAAAGGCAACTTTGGTCAAATCAATTAAGCCCAAAAGGTGCGTTTTGAACTGCAAGTAGGTGAACGCAAAGTGCGTTCTCAGCCTTAGAGTTAAGGAGTATAAGAAAAGGTCAAAGACCAGAATAAGTTCAATTTTTTACTTTATGCAAAATTAATGAACCGCATGCACGATTTGGCGCAAGAAATGGAAACAAATACCATAAGACAAAAAGGAAAAGGGACTTACAACAGAACGCAAATGATGAATTGTGGTCAGTTTTTCTATCAATTACTTTAATTTTATTTTGTGTCTTGAGCTCACATGAGTTTGGTTCTATTTAATTAAAATTCCATTAAAATTTTAGAGAGAAATAGGGAACCGCAACGGATATGTAAATACAAACATGCTACCATTTGAACAGATTGGGGTTAATTGGAAACACAAGAAGTCTCTGTTATACCAGATTGTATGCACAGCTGTAAGCAATGCTTCTTGTGGGAGCAGATTTGTGCAGAGGTAATATTGCGTTGGATCATTGGAGTCTCTCAAGAATGGCTGCTAAAAGACCATCATGTATTTGACTTCTCTAAAGTATCCTTTACACTTTACCATGCATTATTTAATAATGATCACATTTTCTAAAAATGGATTTTATAAAGCTGCTTCCACATTGCTGGCTCTTGTTTTCTCAAAGTATTTCAGACAGTGGGAGTAACCTAGAAATTAATTTGGCATGAAATGGCGTGGGTGATATAAACATACAACACAGTCATTTTCAGGGAAACAACTTCCCCAGTATACTAAGCAGTCATTGTTTCTGGTAATCGCCAATATTTATTGTTAAAAGCAAACGGCTAACAAAATAATCTGTGCTTGTTCCCTGCAGGAACCCGGAGTTCAGGAAAGTAAAAAGTCCCCAGGTCACTTGGCGCTCGTGTTTGCAGAAAAAATAATTACGGCATTCACTTGAGAACCATCTAGTGAAATTACCATCACTGATGAATTGATATTTCCAGAAATGTCCATTGGACTATAGACGGCAGTTTACACTGTTAATTGATCGCTGAGAAATTCTTTTGCTGATTTACAAATGTTACAGTTTGTGAAACACAAACATTAGGGAGCCATAAAGAGTGATTAAATGGCCGATGTTGGAATTCCTGTATATATGATGATCTGTTCTCTGGTAATGGCAGTTTCTCAAGCATTTGCACTGGATTTGCGGGAGACTATACGAGTGTAGTCAGTGTTTGTATTTTTTTGTATTTTAACATTTGTGTGTTTTTTTGTGTTTCACACAGTCGAACAACCTCATTGAATATAGGAAACAGTAGAAATAATATACTGTATTAGAAAGGAGTGATTCATGTACATAAGCTAAATGGCAAATTTTGAGCTTGGGCAAAAGCACAATCCATTGGCTTATAAGTATAGCAGTTCGTCCTTAGGCTTTAGCATTATATACATATAAGTTTATCGCCTTTGAGCCCCTGTATGCAGTCTCCTGCTGCAGCATATCACTCCTCAGCCCCTGTATACAGTTTCCTTCTGCAGTGTATCACTCCTCAGCCCCTGTATACAGTCTTTCTGCAGTATATCACTCTTCAGCTCCTGTATACAATCTTCTGCTGCAGTATATCGCTCATCAGCCCCTGTATACAGTCTGCTCCTCCAGTATATCACTCCTCAGCCGCTCTATACAGTCTCCTCCTACAGTATATCGCTACTCAGCCCTTTATAATGTCTGCTCCTGCAGTATATCACTTCTCAGCCCCTGTTTACAATCTCCTGCTGTAGTATGTCACTCATCAGCCCCTGTATGCAGTTTCCTCTCAGCACCTGTATGCAGTCTCCTTCTGCATCAAAAAAGGTAAATCCAGCATCCAAATCCGGGTTGTTGATAAAAATCCAATTTTATTATAACATAGTAAAAATGTCCATTGTAAAAATCAATCCAAAGTCATGTAGCAGGGACGCGTTTCGGACTATATGTCCCTTTTCCATTTTTGAGATTGAATAAGGGCATATAATCCAAAACTGTAAACTTATTTTTCCCACCTTATATATTTTGTAATATAGTTAGACATCAACCTATGAATTGAGGATAAACATAATGCGTAATTGACAGTGTCATAATGTTTTTATACAAGTAGTTTCCTTCATTGAACTTTATCCCAGGGATTCTATATATAACCATGCTGTTACTCTGTATAAGATCTTTAATTTAGGCTATCACCAAGGCTTCCCTGGAGAGAAGTCCTATATCTTACATTTCGGCTCGCAGTATATGTAATTGTAGATCACATAGTGGAAGTTCGAAAGGTGGAAAGTAGATGCTTCGAAGCCTTTAAGCCTCATTCACACATCAGTATTTTTGATCAGTATTTCATCAGTATTTGTATAATAAAGCCAGAAGTGTCTCTAAAACACAGAACAGGCGTCAATCTTTCAATTATAGTTTTTCTCTGTAAGTTCCACTCCGGGCTTTGGCATATATACACTAATGCAAAAATACTGACATGTGAATGAGGCCTTAGGGAGGTTTTAATAAACGTTTTTGTCGGTTGTGCAAATCAATACTTCATTTCCACTCAGCCTGACATCCTCGGCGACTCTGGCGCTGTACGTTCTGGAAATACCCTTCGTCTTACACTGTTTGTCATCTTCTCTCAGGGTATTCTAGCAGATAGATCTATGATCGCCAGATCATAGAAATTGACTGCTAACTTTATTCTTTCCACATTAAAAATTATTGTTACAGGATTTATCCATGAATCTGCTTATTTTCTTCTACCGGGCCTAGGTACGGGCTCACGTTTGGGTCAAGGCCAAACCTGAACCTTTTTTTTTTCTTTTTTCTTTTTTAAAGTCGAGCCGGACCCATTGAATCCGAACATCTGGGGGTTCACACATCTCTAAAGATGAACTTTACTGAGTTACATTATTCTGTAAAGGTAAAATCAAGTATGTAAAAAATAGCCCATCTGACAACTATATCTGTGATATATGAGAACCTATTTTACTATATCCTTCCTCCAAGCATCCATGTTTATCCTGCTTATCAAAGTGCTTAGCTTATCCCTTCGGTGTGACTATAAATGGAAACCATCAGTAATTCTGAGCTCTGTTATTTAGGAGACTCAGGTTTGGCAGCCTTGACTCATCATAAAATCAGGGTCTCACTAATTTCTTTGGCTCGGTAGCTGGCGGATCTTCCTCTTCAGCAGACATTTCCTTTTAGGTACTGTCGGACAACCATACATATTGTCACTGAATTATAGAATAAAATGTGACAGGTCCGACACGTCCATATATATGTCACGCTCCCCGGGTCCCCTGTGCTGCCCTCCGGCTCACCTGTCACGCTCCCCGGGTCCCCCGTCTCGCTTCCCGGTTCCTTGGTCCGGTCACCGCCGCTCCCCGCTCTCCAGCACCCCTTGCCAGCGCGTCCCCAGCGTCCTGGTCCCCGCACCCGGCGTCCGTCGGCTTCACAGCCCCATCCTGGCCCTGCTGCTTCCTCCTCGCAGCTTCCTGCTCTGGCTTCTGGCACTCGGGCAGCGCGCATGCGCATTAGGGCGCGCGCGCGGTCATTGACCCTTTCTTAAAGGGCCAGCGTCCATTAACAGGAAATGATGCAAAACAGGTACAGGGTATAAAGAGGGTTTATGTCCAAGGGGGCGGGGCCTGATCTTCGTGTTTCTTAAGCTAGGAGTCAGGTCTCCTGGTGTATATGTGTATATACTCACCTATCTCTCTTGTAGAGCCGTGCCTGCCTCGCCATCCGGTCCAGACCGAATCCCGAACCCCGAACGCAGTCCATCTGCCATCCTGACAGTCCGTACCATCTCGGATCCCTGCGGTGACCTGTCATCTCGCTCCAAAGGTTCCGGACCCCGCCTGACATCTTCTCGGCTTCCGAACCTGAGCTGCGTCACCCGGACTACCACCAGTGACTCCGTAGTCCCAGGGACTTCTCCGTTATACTCCTGTGCACGGACTGTTCTGCTGCCTATAGTGCTCCAGCTACCGGACCCCTTACCACCATCTAGGAGTTCGGCCCAGTGGATCCACCTCCTGGGTCTGCCCGTCCACCTGGCCCTGACAGTAAGATCAGGCCATGGATCCCGCTGCAGCACTAGCAGCCGTACAGGAGGAACTCCAACGCCAGCGTGAGACTCAGACCCGCATGCTGCAATTTATGTCTTTTGTGGACGCCCGCCTGAACACGCTACAAGCGGCAGTCACGTCTTCAGCATCCCGGGCCTCCACTAGTCAAGCCACGGCTCCAGCTCCCGTGGCGACTTCTTCAGATACTTCCAGACTTCGTTTGGCCTCACCACCCCGGTACGCCGGAGACCCCAAGACCTGCAGGGGATTCTTAAACCAATGCTCCCTCCATTTCACGCAGCTGCCGCATTTGTTTGCCTCTGATCAAGCCAAGGTCGCGTTCATCATGTCCCATCTAGAGGGCGAGGCACTGGCGTGGATGAACCCCTTGTGGGAGAAGGGGGATCCTGTGACCACGAACATCCAGGACTTCCTGCAGGCATTCCGTGGCACCTTTGATGAGCCCGGACGCGCCTCCGCGTCTGCTTCGTCTCTTCTCCGGCTGCGTCAGGGGACTCTGACGGTGGGCCAATACGCAATCCGGTTTCGCACCTTGGCTTCGGAACTCGGGTGGAACAACGAGGCCCTAACCGCCGCCTTCTGGGAAGGACTCTCGGGGCGAATTAAAGATGAGCTGGCGGGTCGTGACGTACCGACCACCCTGGATGCCCTGATTACCCTAGCGACTCGAGTGGACATCCGCTTTCAGGAGCGATCCAAGGAAGTGTCCCGTGAGAGACGTCCGGTACGGCATTCCTCTCCTCCGCAGAAGCCCTCCGTACTTCAGTCATCAACAGCTGGGGCCCCCGTCCACGAGCACATGCAGATCGACAGAGTGCGGCAGTCTGAACAACGTAGAGCTGAGCGGCTCGCCAAGGGCCTCTGCTTCTACTGCGGAGACGGCACACACCTGCTACGCTCCTGTCCAGAGAGGCCGGGAAACTCCAAAGCCTAGGGTTGGTAGGAGAGGCCACCCTAGGTGCTGGGACTCTCTCAGACCCGGTTACATGGACTGTGCAAGTGACAACGGGAGAGACGCGGTTCACGGCTGAGGCATACCTCGATTCCGGGGCAGCAGGCAATTTCATCCAGCAGGCCACGGTGGACAAGTACCAGGTGCCTGTTACTCCACTTGACAAGCCCCTCGTGATTGCCTCTGTGGATGGGAGACCCCTCTCTGACACCATCTCCTGGATCACCAAGCCGGTGGAACTGCGTATCGGTGCCCTGCACACCGAGAACATCGCTCTCTACGTCCTCCCACACATGTCCCATCAAATCCTGCTGGGACTTCCCTGGTTGCGGACACACGAACCATCAGTCAGCTGGGGCACTGGCGAAATCACCCGATGGGGCTCTTCGTGCCATGAGAAGTGCCTGAAGACCATACAACCCATCCGACGACCTCCGGTTCCAGAGAACCTACCGGGGCTGCCCTCGGCCTATTGGTCCTTTGCAGACGTCTTTGATAAAAAGGAATCCGAGGTACTTCCGCCACATCGTCCCTACGATTGTGCCATCGACCTGCTCCCTGGAACTACACCACCTCGAGGACGGATATATCCATTGTCTCCAGCCGAAACAAGGGCCATGTCTACTTACATCACAGAGAGCCTGGCTAAGGGATTCATCCGGAGATCCTCCTCTCCTGCTGGAGCAGGTTTCTTCTTTGTCAAGAAGAAAGAGGGCGACTTACGCCCATGCATAGACTACCGGGGTTTGAATCAAATCACCGTAAAAAACAAGTACCCCCTGCCGCTCATCCCTGAATTGTTTGACCGGCTTAGAGGAGCTCGTGTGTTCACCAAGCTGGATCTTCGGGGTGCCTACAACCTGGTCCGCATCCGCTCTGGGGACGAATGGAAGACCGCGTTCAACACTCGCGATGGGCACTATGAATACTGCGTGATGCCCTTCGGCCTGTGTAACGCCCCAGCCGTCTTTCAAGAACTGGTGAACGACGTCTTCCGGGACCTTCTTTACCTCTGTGTGGTAGTATATCTGGATGACATCCTTGTCTTCTCTCCGGACCTCCAGACCCACAGAGAGAACGTGCAGCTGGTTCTACAAAGACTGAGAGAGAATCGTCTGTACGCCAAGTACGAGAAGTGTGTCTTTGAGCAGTCTTCTCTCCCCTTCCTGGGGTACATCATCTCTGATACCGGACTGCAGATGGATCCAAAGAAGGTCTCCTCCATTCTCAACTGGCCTCCTCCTTCTGGACTGAAGGCAATCCAACGCTTCCTGGGATTCGCCAACTACTACCGCCAGTTCATCCCTCACTTCTCGGCTCTGACTGCTCCTCTCTCCGCTTTGACCAAGAAGGAGGCTAATCCAAAGGACTGGTCACCTGCGGCCGACGCCGCGTTTGGCTCGCTGAAGCGGGCATTTGCCTCCTCTCCTGTACTTCACCGTCCGGAGTTAAACCGCCAGTTCACCTTGGAGGTGGATGCCTCCTCCTCAGGAGCCGGAGCAGTGCTCATGCAGAAATCCTCCTCCGGGAAGATGGTGACTTGCGGATTCTTCTCCAAGAGCTTCTCAGCGCCTGAACGCAACTACACCATCGGTGACCGAGAGCTCTTGGCAGTCAAACTGGCTCTGGAGGAATGGCGCTACCTTCTGGAAGGAGCAGTGTACCCCGTTATAATTTACACGGACCACAAGAACCTGGAATACCTGCGGTCTGCTCAGCGACTGAACCCACGGCAAGCCAGGTGGTCCTTATTCTTTGCCAGGTTTGATTTCCAGCTCCATTTCCGACCCGCGGACAAGAATGTACGCGCTGATGCCTTGTCCAGGTCTTTCATGCCCATGGAGCAGGAGGAGGAGACTACCCAACCCATCATCTGTCCTAGCAAAATCATTCCGGTGGCCCCTGTCACCCTGGCCCAGATACCGCCCGGGAAGACCTATGTCTCTGAGACAGACAGGCAAAAAGTGTTACACTGGGGTCATGCCTCGAAAAAAGCCGGTCATGCTGGTCAGAAGAGAACATGGGGGGCGATTGTACGCCATTACTGGTGGCCATCCCTTCGCACGGACGTCGCTGCTTTTGTCTCTGCCTGCTCCTCTTGTGCCAGGAACAAGACGCCCAAACACCTGCCATATGGCCGTCTTCTGCCTCTGCCGATACCTTCAGTTCCGTGGCAACACATAGCGATGGACTTTATTACAGACTTGCCATTGTCCTCCGGACACACAGTCATATGGGTCGTGGTGGATCGATTCTCTAAAATGGCTCATTTCGTCCCTATGGCTGGATTGCCCTCTGCTCAGGAACTCGCGGACGCCTACATACATCACATCTTCCGCTTGCATGGCTTTCCATCTCACATCGTATCCGACAGAGGAACTCAGTTTACCTCCCGCTTCTGGAGGGCTCTCTGCAAACATCTGGGAGTGACTCTGGACTTTTCTTCGGCCTACCATCCTCAGTCTAATGGCCAAGTGGAGAGGGTCAATCAAATCTTGACCTCTTTCTTACGTCACTACGTCAACGCCCATCATGACGACTGGTCCACGCTTCTTCCTTGGGCTGAATTCTCCCATAACCACCACATCAGTGAGTCGTCCTCCAGCTCTCCCTTCCATGTCGTTTACGGACTTCAGCCCTCCATCCCATTACCTGTATCCCCTTCTTCGGATGTCCCTGCTGCTGATACTGTAGCCCGTGACTTTGCAACCATTTGGGACTCTGTCAAGGCGTCCCTTGGGCGTGCTTCCCTGCGGATGAAAAGACACGCAGACAAGAGACGTCTGGACCCTCCGTGTTTCTCTCCTGGAGATCTAGTCTGGCTTGCTTCCAAGTACGTCCGATTGAAGATACCATCCTACAAGCTGGGTCCTCGCTACATCGGGCCGTTTAAAGTCCTCGGCAAGATCAATGAGGTCTCCTACAAGCTACAGCTCCCGGCCACGATGAGGATACCCAACTCATTCCACGTCTCCCTGCTCAAGCCGGTTGTCCTGGGTCCCTTCTCCGCTGCTGCCAGTTCGGCTCCTCCACCTATTGCCGATGACGACATCTATGCGGTAAGGGATATCGTGGCCATGAAGACCGTACGGGGTCGGCAGTTCTTCCTGGTGGACTGGGCAGGGTGTATGGTCCTGAGGATAGGTCCTGGGAGCCCCGGGAGAATGTGGGTACTCCGCTGATCCGTGCCTTCCTGTCCCGGTTGCGGGGAGGAGGGCGTGGGGGGGGGGTACTGTCACGCTCCCCGGGTCCCCTGTGCTGCCCTCCGGCTCACCTGTCACGCTCCCCGGGTCCCCCGTCTCGCTTCCCGGTTCCTTGGTCCGGTCACCGCCGCTCCCCGCTCTCCAGCACCCCTTGCCAGCGCGTCCCCAGCGTCCTGGTCCCCGCACCCGGCGTCCGTCGGCTTCACAGCCCCATCCTGGCCCTGCTGCTTCCTCCTCGCAGCTTCCTGCTCTGGCTTCTGGCACTCGGGCAGCGCGCATGCGCATTAGGGCGCGCGCGCGGTCATTGACCCTTTCTTAAAGGGCCAGCGTCCATTAACAGGAAATGATGCAAAACAGGTACAGGGTATAAAGAGGGTTTATGTCCAAGGGGGCGGGGCCTGATCTTCGTGTTTCTTAAGCTAGGAGTCAGGTCTCCTGGTGTATATGTGTATATACTCACCTATCTCTCTTGTAGAGCCGTGCCTGCCTCGCCATCCGGTCCAGACCGAATCCCGAACCCCGAACGCAGTCCATCTGCCATCCTGACAGTCCGTACCATCTCGGATCCCTGCGGTGACCTGTCATCTCGCTCCAAAGGTTCCGGACCCCGCCTGACATCTTCTCGGCTTCCGAACCTGAGCTGCGTCACCCGGACTACCACCAGTGACTCCGTAGTCCCAGGGACTTCTCCGTTATACTCCTGTGCACGGACTGTTCTGCTGCCTATAGTGCTCCAGCTACCGGACCCCTTACCACCATCTAGGAGTTCGGCCCAGTGGATCCACCTCCTGGGTCTGCCCGTCCACCTGGCCCTGACAATATACAAGATGTGCTACATAGTTACACAATGCTCTGTTTTATTCAACATGTTCAACCTGCATGGAAAGAGAAACATTGGCACTGGCTAATCATCCTGGCTGCCAAAGAAAATATGTTAGCATTCGTCAGAAATATGCCATATTCTTACAAGGTCACCCATAGATAAGACGTGCCCTGTGCTCACAGGTGTATATGTGTGCCTGCTGCTACGTAGACAGATTGCTATGTGCCGTATAGTTCATGCTCTTTCATTACTTTCCTGGACTTCTAGGCCCCATTGTAGCAGCCGGACAGGCCTGTCTTGTCATAAAGAGCTGAATTGTTGAACGGCGTGCTGGCAGGTACAGCGTTGTTTCATTAAAACAAAGAATGGCATGCGGCTGGATAAGTCATCTGCCTGGAACAAAGGAGCAGTTTAGTAAATTAATTGGGAACCAGTTGTAATGTGCAAGTGATGAAACATGAATTGTTCTTGCCTGCTAAGGTAAGCCTATTATGTATGGAAGGCCCAGACACCAAACTTTTCCACTTAAGTTTTGTCCACGTAGTTCTGACTTATTAACCCTTTTCTAGTAAGGCAACGGTTTGGAGATAGTTTGTACCAATGATGTCACCTTTTATAGTAATATGGTTAACTTGTTCCTTTATTCTAATTTGTCCTAATTCAAAAAATGGTAGGAACGTCATCCGTGTTTCGGATCCAAGTTTGACATATCTCCTCCATTGTTAATCACGAAAAGCACACAGAGTGCACTCTGAGGCCATCTGTATGCGGTCTTACTTTTCCCAGCACCTAGACTTCTATTGGTACTTGTCATGCGTGGTGCTGATTAAAAAAAATAGACCTGTCTATTTGATTTTTGCACAGACACACGATCCTCAAAAAAACAGGGCGATGTTAACAACCCCAACAACTATAATGGGTACTTATTTCTATATGTGAAAATACCGCCCCGTGCTCGGCTGCAGCTGAGCCGCTCGGATCCGGGCTCGTTGTTGGGTGGCTCGAGCGCCTCCGGACCCGGGGTCACTTCGCCATGAAAGGGGATGCTGGCGCTTTTGGTGGGGGTTAGGTAGGTGCACGGCCGGAGCCGCGCTTGAGTTCGTGATGCCACCCACGGGATGTGGTGAAGGTAGACACCACCGCTGCAGTTACGGGGCACCTGGGGGAGATATTATGCAGCAAGTTGTTAACCACTCCGTGGGCAGGGATGGTGGCACCAGGGCCTGTTGAGGATAGCTGGGCGGTGCAGGGCGGTGCGCAGCCGGATGGCACTGTTGTACTCACTGTTATTGACACACACAAGTCTCTGGTAAACCAAGTTGATGGTGGTCGGTGCCCGCAGCCGGCTGTGTCTGGTCCCCCACCCGGTTCGGTGGTCTTGGCCTTTCTCCTGCACCATGTTGTGTACTTGGGCTGCCTGCGCTTCAGCGACGGGAGTCCGCTCCCCGGATTTGTGAATGTCGGGAGAGCCCTTTGCCCGCAGACGCTAGCCCGTGGGATCTCTCTGCCTGTGCGGTGGCTTTCTATCTCCTCGTTGGGCTGTTGTCTTCAGTCAGGACTTGGGTGGGAAAGGACCTATAGTCCAGACCGCAATCAGTTAATTAACTCAGTCCAGTGGATTCTGGACCTCGTTTCAGGGTCTGAGTACCCCCCTGTGTGCTCCGGTTTCCGAGTCGGTTCCCCGGTTCGGTACCAGCGGGCCACTACCCTGTCCCGGTCCACCACGGTTCCACCGAGCCGTCATCCTGGCTCCTGCAGGCTGAGGCCACCGTTTGCCTCCTAGCCAAAGGTGCCCGGGCTCCAACCCCGGCACCTGTCAGACTCCTCTCACTACTGACAACTACTCAACTCTTTAGATTGAACTCAACTAACTGTGTTTCCTGCCTCAGGCTCTCTGCCTCTGGCGCCGCCCCCTGGTGTGTCCATCAAGCACTGAGAGAGGTGACTAGATTTTAATGGTTGGCTGATGACACCTTATTGGGGGACAGGTGTAGTGCGGGGTTCTATCTGTGACTACCTGGCTAGTCCAGGGCGTCACATGAAGTCCATAGATAAAAGCAGGTATGTGAAAAACGGTTGTCTGAGTCAGGTTTTAGATTGAGTTTTATGTCTACAAAAAACAAGCCGTGCTGAAGAAAAGTATCCACACAGCATTATGTTGCCACCACGTTTTTACGGTGGGCATGGTGTTTACAGGGTGATGTGCAATGTTAGTTTTCTGCCACACATAACATTTTGCATTTAATACACAAAGTTTTTCTCCTACCTGAGCTTTGGATCCTTGCAGCTCCTTTAGAGTGACCATGGGCCTCTAGGTGGTCAACCATGTCTTCGTAGGTTTGCGGTTGTACCATACTCCTTCCATTTTTGGATGATGGATTAACAATGCTCCGTGAGATGTTGAGAGCTTAAGAGGGCTTTACACGCTACGACATCGCTAATGCGAACTCGTTGGGGTCACGGAATTGGTGACGCTCATCCGGCCGCATTAGCGATGCCGTTGCGTGTGATACCTATGAGCGATTTTGCATCGTTGCAAAAACGTGCAAAATCGCTCATCGGTGACATGGGGGTTCATTCTCAAAAATCGTTACTGCAGCAGTAACGAGGTTGTTCCTCGTTCCTGCGGCAGCACACATCACTCCGTGTGATGCCGCAGGAACGAGGAAGCTCTCCTTACCTGCCTCCCGGCCACAATGCGGAAGGAAGGAGGTGGGCGGGATGTTCGTCCCGCTCATCTCCGCCCCTCCGCTTCTATTGGGCGGCGGTTCAGTGACGCAGCTGTGACGTCGCTGTGACGCTGAACGAACCGCCCCCTTAGAAAGGAGGCGGTTCGCCGGTCACAGCGACGTCGCCGGGCAGGTAAGTATGTGTGACATGTCTGGGCAATGTTGTGCGGCACGGGCAGCGATTTCCCCGTGTCGCACAACAGATGGGGGCGGGTACCCACGCTAGCGATATCGGTACCGATATTGCAGCGTGTAAAGTAGCCTTTAAGCTAACCAGCTTTACTCTTCTCCACAACTTTATCCCTTACCTGTCTGGTGTGTCCCTTGGTTTTCATGATGTTGTTTGATCCCTAATATTGTCAAACAAACCTCTGAGTCCTTAGCAGAACAGCTGTAGTAATACTGAGAATAAATTTCACACAGGTCGGAGCATTGGCGGGGAGCAGATGCTGGACCCAGTGAGCGTGAGAAGTATTTGAAACAGTTTGGGCCCACATTCCCGAAAGTTGACAACCTCTGTAATTGTTTATTGTTTTCAATTTACAATATGCAAAGTGAATGAACAACGTTGAAATGTAAATCAATATTTGGTGTGATCACACTCTAGCTTCAAAACAGCATCAATTCTTCTAGATTGACTTGTACACAGTTTTTGAAGGAACTTGGGTGGGAGGTTGTTCCAAACATCTTGGAGAACTGATCACAGATCTTCTGTAGATGTAGTGTTTGCTGTCTTTTCATGTAATCCCAGACAGACCTGATGAGGTTGAGATCCAGGGCTCTGTGGGGCCATATCATCACTTGCAAGGCTTTTTGTTCTTTACACTGAATGAAAGCAATTATCATAAGGTATGAATTATAACAAAATTTCAACAAGCCATGCAGAAGATGACATCATAGAGCGAAAATAATCTTTTAGTTTGGCCAATTTTTGTGTCATCTGATACTCGTTGCACAAATATTTTATGACTTTTGACATTTTATGACAATTGTAGCACTTTTCTAAAAAGGTTGTGAATTATCCCGAGAGTTGTAGGGCAGTTTGCACTAATGATGGTCTGTTTGCTGAGAAAGCATTATGATCCCATTCAAGTTTATGACTGGGCCATTATAATTAGCTGGGGGCTCAGCTCAAAGACCCCCGCTATTACAAACTACTGACATATCTGTCGGGGTTTGATAAAACTTCACCACCACATCAGTCTGTCACTATTCCCCTAGTGTTCATCTTTAAGCTACAGATGGCCCCTTATAGAATGGAATAAGCAACTTGTGCAGCATTCATGGCATGTCAAGAATTGAATGCATGATTTTAATTATATGTTGTATGGAGCCTAGTTATGCTGTTTTCTGGAATCTACTGCATTGTTCAAGATGGGCTCACGGTGATTTAAAGATGAGATTATGCTGACATGTGTGATTTGCTATAGGCAAATGGAGCCAGCTCTCCGAGATGTCTGCATTTTTATTATTTGTCTTATACACATAAATCTACAAAGGAATTCATGAATTTCAACAAGTCAAAAACAGACACTTCAGAAAGTGTTTACTGACGATATAATATCCATTGAAGTAGCTAAGAAAAGGGTAAAGGGCAGGCTATCAAAAGAAAAGGAAGACCGTGTAGAATTCTCTTAGGCCTTGGTCACATTTCTGTAATTGAGGATGGATTTCCTTGCAGTGGTAAAATATCATTCACTAGAACTACTTGTTAGTGAACTGTTAATAAAGTGGATTTTTTACTATAATATTCTGCTCTATTTAACCCCTTAGAGGGAATCTGTCAGCAGGTTTTTGCTACCTCATCTGACAGCAGCATAATGTAGGCAATGAGATTCTGAATCCATTGATTGTTTCAGAACGGTTTCAGCCAGTAATCTAAGAATTTTGATTCCGTAACTCAACAGAGCTGGCCTAAGCACCCCAGGCTCTCGATGGAAATTGTACTTTGACAGTCAGGTGTCAATTACAGCAGGGAGCTGCCATGCGCTTGAGTTTCTAGTCCTGTAATGGTAATCACAAAGTATTAAATCCTTTAGATTATGTAAAGAATTGTACACACACTGATAAGAGAAGCACAGTTGCTTTTTGTTTTTTAACTCTAACAGCATGCTGTCCTCAGTTTACATAGTAAAAACCTACTGACAGATATCCCTTTCAAGACCGGGCAATTTTTCGTTTTTTTTAAGTTTAATTTTTCCTACCCTTATTCCAAGAGCTATATTTTTTTCTTTTTACATTAATATAGCTATGTGAAGGTTTGTGTTTTTGTGTGGCAAGTATGTTTTTGTTAAACAGTTATGAGTAAGGAAGTTTACTTTAGAAACGCGTCAGTTGTTTGATGATCTATGTGTTTTATCACATATGGAATAAAGTTGAAAGTTGAAGTTTCAGCTTTTCTTTTTCTGAGTAAGAATTCTCATGCATGGTAATCTTTTAATGTAAATGCAGTTTTAGATTTTACTAAGACTATTATACACAATGCCGTCCCATTGCTTCCATTAAAGGGGCTGTACAAGATTCCAACACCATGACAGCTTTCTTCCAAAAACACGGACAGGTGTGGCACTGTTTTTGGAAGAAAGCCATTATATTTTTCTTACCCTGGACAACCCCTGTATTTTAAAGATGTCTGAGCTAAAACCCGAGCCCTAGGCTTTTTTTTTCACAGCAGTGATGTGAGAATCCTCACCAATGTAAACTGACACATCACTACGACATGTTATGAAGCTGGAGCTATTGAGCCCTTTTTAACTCACTTTGTTTTACTTGTAATCTCAGGCTGTATATATGGAAATATGTTTTGTGAGTCCAGCCTGCCCCTTGGAGCTATCTTAAGTGCTTGTGTGCTTTCACATGTAATTTGTTAAGCATGAAAATATGAGACGTGATTGAAGCCAGAAAATATATTAAGCATGGCCGTGATCCCATAGCGTGATCATAAGAGTACAGTTTCACTCATTCTTCTTGGTAAACGTTCACGCAACCGCTAAGACGAATGTTTCTAAGTTAATCAGAACGAGATGCTGTGATTTCTTTCCTGCGGTGTTTTTACGACTGCAGCAAATATTTAGACATTAAATGATAACGAAGATGGGTTTTTGCAAAGTGGAGAAATAGCATTTTAGTGAATCTGGTAAATTGTTGACAAAATTATTACAATAAAAGACTAATATCCAGTACTGGCTCTACTTTTCACGCTATCACCAGGGCTGTGGAGTCGGAGTCGGAGTCGTGGAGTCGGAGTCGGAGTCGGAGCTCATTTTGGTGGAGTCGGAGTCGGAGTCGGAGTCGGTATAAAATGCACCGACTCCGACTCCTAAAATATATAATAAATTGGGGACAGGAGTGCAATGCAGAATGTGCTGAATATTTTACTAAATAACAACATTTAGTATAATGCTTATATTTAAGTGAAAAATTTATTGTAGTACAATGTGAACATCAGACATTTAATTGTTTTTATGATACAATAATCAAGATATTTGGATAGAACATAAAATATTTATTGGAATACAACTTTAGAACACAAAAAAACTAATAAATTGTAAATATGTAATATATATAATATATATATATATACAGTGTATATACACACACACAAGATATATATGTAATCTACTGTATATTACATAGTGTATTACATATTTACAATTTATTACAGTTTTTTGTGTTCTAAAGTTGTATTCCAATAAATATATTTTATGTTCTATCCAAATATCTTGATTATTGTATCATAAAAATTATTAAATGTCTGATGTTCACATACACATATTCATGTACTACAATAAATTTTTCACCTAACTATAAGCAATATATGTAGGAGTCGGAGTCGGAGCCGGAGTCGGAGTCGGTGCAAGAGAATTTGAGGAGTCGGAGTCGGAGTCGGAGTCGAAGGTTTGGCTTACCGACTCCACAGCCCTGGCTATCACAGGGTTATATATTGGGGTTCTGTCCCGGTGGCCCTGAAATCAGCTTTTATATGCAGAAGAGGGACAATTTACATACTTGCCTTCTCGTTTATTTTTTCATTGCTATTAATGGAATTAAAGGGGTTTACTCACTGAATACACCTATCTACAGGTTAGGCGATGAATATATGATCATTGTGGCTTGACCCGAGTAACACCCACCAATGCAAATAATGCTGAACCCAAAGTCCCTTGTGTATTGCATGTTTGTCTGTTACCATGAGTTCTTACTAAACACTGTGAAATCTAACGGAAAAAGGCATACTGTACATTATACACCGTCATCTGTAAAGTGGCCACGGCTGGGTACTGCACATCTTCCCCGTTAATTCGAATGGGAGATGGATGAGCAGTACCCAACTATGGCCACTGTATAGTTGACAGAGCTGAGTTATGCAGCTCCACAACTGAGCATTTCCATCCATCACTGCTTATCTGTTGGGGCGCTGGGTATCACACCCCCACCATTCTTAAGTATAGACCATCAATATAGTCCTGGACAACCCCTTTAATGCATTATCCAAATTAAAATAAAAATAGAAAACATCTGTGAGTGTTATTTAAAAAAAAAAGCTATACTCGCCTTTTTCCCCTGCAGATCTATTGACATTACAGTACAGCTCTCCTCCTTTCCCGTCAATGTAATATCAGCAAGTGATGGCTGGGAGTGAGGAGATTCTCTGTGTGATCAAGTCTAGATACATCGAGTCTTCCCAGATCACACTGAAAGTCGGTTTTCTCATTCTCTGGGTGCACTTGCTTTTTCCCCCCTGTATGACGCTACCCTCTTATGATTGATCCCTTGGTTGCAGGGTAAATTAGCAATTAAGGCAGCATAAGCTTGAGAGGCCAATAGCTCCACAACTGAGCAGAGAAATTAAAAAAAGGAAAACTACAGGACATCACAAAAGTGAGTACACTCCTCACATTTTTGAATATATTTTATTATATCTTTTCACAGGACAACACTGAAGATATGACACCTTGTACAATGTAAAGTAGTCAGTGTACAGCTTGTATAACTTTGGTGGCCTCTAAATAACTTGACACATAGTAAATAATGTCTAAATCGCTGGCAACAAAAGTGAGTACACCTCTAACAGAAAATGGCTAAATTGTGCCCAAAATATCAATATTTTGTGTGGTTTCACACACAGGTTGCCACTGGAATACTCTTCCACTCCTCCATGATGGCATCACAGAGCTTTCATTTGAGAAGCACTGCAATGTGCCGATCATTAGGTAGGCTGCTTTCACACATCCGGTTTTTGCAGTGCGGCTCAATCTATTCAACGGATGTGGTGAAAAAAATGGATCCGTTGCATACGTTTATCCATGCGGCCCATCCGTTTTTTGACGGATGCGGCTTGATACTGAGCATGCGCAGTTCAAAAAAATGCATCC
This sequence comes from Anomaloglossus baeobatrachus, assembly GCF_048569485.1. Classification (NCBI taxonomy): domain Eukaryota; kingdom Metazoa; phylum Chordata; class Amphibia; order Anura; family Aromobatidae; genus Anomaloglossus; species Anomaloglossus baeobatrachus. The sequence continues at coordinate 126,258,787 of NC_134356.1, forward strand.
GGCGGCCGGATGCGGTTTTTGCCGCAGGACGCCGCATCCGGCGTCCTAAGGCTTGCATTGTAAATCGCGCTGGATCCAGCGCGATGCGGTTTTTTCGCCGCACAAAAAAAGTGCCAGGCAACGTTCAACCCGGCCGCCGCATGGGCTAAATATGCCGCATACGGCAAAAACTGGACGCAACGCAAGGCCATGCAGCACAATACGGCGCTAATGCAAGTCTATGCGGAAAAAACACAACCGGCGGCAGAAAAAAACGGTTGCATTTTTTCTGCAAAGCTTCGTATTGTGCCGCTCAGCAAACACCGGATGTGTGAAAGCAGCCTTAGTGTATCAAAGGGTGATCAGCACATCACAGCACTTGTCACATGAAAGCACCGCACAGTGAAGCAGGCTGAGAGGAGAATGAAGTCTGATCTGGGCATGCGTGCTCAGACTGCTGTCACTCACAGAGAGGCAGCCCGCACCCACCAATGACATACCCTGCTCAGTTTGTCCAATTCCGGTCTCCACAACAGAAGGATCAAAGCCAGGCCATTAACATAAGAATATACGAGCCGCAAAGAGATCAGCTTACAGGAGCAGGGTGGGTATCAGAAGTATATTAGAATGTGCAGGTAATATTGTGGTACCATGTTAGCCAGAAAAATCAATTGAAATACTATGTCCCAAGAATGCCAAAAGTATTTTAGGAGTGATACCTTTATAGGCTAACCAGAAAAGTTATATTAGCAAGCTTGCAGAGCATCAAGGCTCCTTCTTCAGGCTTAATTACAAAAAAATTGTATGCATGTACAGTGCTGTGGAATTAACAGCGCTACATAAATGAATAAATATTATTATTATTATTATTATTATTATTATTATTATTATTATTATTGCTCTGAAAGCTTGCTAATATAATTTTTCTGGTTAGCCTATAAGGTATCACTCCTAAAATACTTTTGTCATTCTTGGGACATAGTATTTCAATAGAAGTATATTAGGAAAGTGTTAGTTAGGATAAAAGAAAGAGGGTCACATTAATAGTGGAAAACCTTTTTATTTGGGGCCTGGTATGTCTCAGACCCTTCAATCACTTGCACTAGTGTAATATATGCAGTAGTGGTACTGAAATATATGGGATCTGAATTCTGTCCCCTTTTTTATATTTAGATCTTTCAAGGACAGATAATTTGAGCAACAAGCAAGCATGGAATAATTAATTAGAGAATTGTACAGATTGGTTAACCCTTCCCTCATTCCATTGGATCCAGTCCTTTACCTCTTCTAGACATCAGTGATTTTGTCATAGTTAAAAACATGGAACCATTTTTTTAAAGGGCACACGTTTTGCAAAAAACACACATGTAAACAGCTCCTCGATTATCATAGGTAAATGGATATCTACACATATACGAAAAATGGACATCTGTTTGAGGCGTTAGAGGTTGGGAGGAAAAAGTGAAAAGCTGCTTATTACTATCTAAATTATCAAACCATCAAATAGCAAACTGAAAGATTTTTGCTGCGCAGTATGGCAAGAAATGGAGAGAAAAAAAGAAAGGCATTCAGAAAATAACACGGCGGAAAAGCTCAGCTGCTGGAAAATATTATTCAGTCTGTAAAAGGAGGACTATTTGCTGGGGAGTGAATGGAAAGACTGCTTCAGTGGCTTTGGATCGACAACCTGTGTTTTCATGCTGCCCACTCACTGTTTAGTCTGAACTAGGCCCAAGGGAATAAAGGGAATTGTCTGGGCATCAAAATCATGTTCCTTTTCATGGTGTGTAACGTACGTGTCAGTTGTGAACATCTGTATCCTGAATCAAGGGACATATGGAGCACGACACAGCCTGTTCCCTCTAGGAAAAATGGGCAGAAAAGTGACAGCTACTCATGGAAAATAGATGAAGCCACAAAATCAGGTGTAATGAGGACAAGTCAAATAGCATTATACCGTTTGTGGCGATATAGACTAAACTAGAACTTGGATATACAGATGGTTAAAATGGCACAGTGGTGCATGGGGAATGGCACTGTCACACACACACAGCAGTCTATGGAGCAGTGGCGTAAGTGTGCGGCCTGCATCTTCCTGCTGCCCCTCAGCTCTGACCTCCTCTCCTGCAGAAATCAGCTCCACGCACACAACTTTAGGAATCAGCTCCTTTTTGGCAGCGGCCTCCGTCCTCTCCTGAGTGGTGAGTGCCGGCATCTTCTCCCCCACGCTCTTAGCCAGGGGAGGGGCAGAGTGTCCTGCAGAGCACTGAGCAGAGCTTAGAGCTGCAGGGAAGCATAGAATTGGCCTCTTGCTGGTTCTGGAGCCCATCAGCAAAGACGTTGAGCGCAGGCACAGGCCAGGGAAGAATGAGGAAGGATGGAGCGAGCACTCTGCTCCAGCCTTCATCATTGATGTGTGCAATGACAGGCGAGGGGGTCGGGTGCTGGCGCTGACACCGGGCTCCCCTGAGTCACGGGCCCCACAGCAGCCACGTGCATACCTCCCAACTTTTAAAGAAGGGAAAAAGGGACAAAGTTTGTGGCGGCAATTTTTAGGCCACGCCCCTAACCACGCCCATTATACAAACGGCCACACCCATATCCACTCCCCATCTACACCCATCCAGCAAACTGAAACTGAAGAAACTGTCCGTGATCGCTCTGAGCCACCACAGATCAGCAATGTGCAGAACAGGCAGGGAGTTAACTACAGGGTGTGCAGGCGGCTAGGACCCAGGAGGAGAGCTGAACAGGGTGTGCAGGCAGCTAGGACCCAGGAGGAGGGCTGAACAGGGTGTGCAGGCAGCTAGGACCCAGGAGGAGAGCTGAACAGGGTGTGCAGTCAGCTAGGACCCAGGAGGAGGGCTGAACAGGGTGTGCAGGCAGCTAGGACCTAGGAGGAGAGCTGAACAGGGTGTGCAGCTAAGGGTATGTTCACACATCAGGTTTTTGCTGTGCGGCACAATCCGGCGCCTTGCGGGAAAAACGCATCTGGTTTTTTTTTGCCGCCGGGTGTGGTTTTTCCTCATAGACTTTTATTAGCGCCGGATTGTGCCGCATGTACTTGCGTTTGATCCGGTTTTTGCCTGATGCGGCAAAAATCGTCACTCCGGCGGCCGCACAGGATGCAGAGAGGAACGTTTTTTGCCAGCGGCAAAAAAATGCCTAGCGCCGGGTGCGTCATGGTGCATAATGAAAGTCTATGTGAGCCGGATTTGGTGTCATGCTTCAAATGCCGGAAGCATGTACCGTATCCGGTTTTTACTTCTGAGCATGCCCAGAAGTGATATAAATTCATTGCTTGTCAGAAAATCAATCAATCACTCACTCTCTCTCAAACTCTCTCACTCACTGACTGACTCACTGACTCATTCACTCACTCTCACCCAGTCACCGATCACCGGCGCAGGGCTGCACGGCTGTCACACTGCTCCGACGGCTTCTCCTGATTTGAAAATGCCGGCCGCTCATTATTCAATCTCGTATTCCCTGCTTTCCCCGCACACCGGCGCCTATGATTAGTTGCAGGCAGACACGCCCCCACGCTGAGTGACAGCTGTCTCACTGCAACCAATCACAGCCGCCGGTGGGCGGGTCTATATTGTGCAGTAAAATAAATAAATAATTACAAGAAAAACGGCGTCGGTTCCCCCCCCAATATTGATACCAGCCAAGATAAAGCCACACGGCTGAAGGCTGGTATTCTCAGGATGGGGAGCTCTACGTTATGGGGAGCCCCCCAGCCTAAAAATATCAGCCAGCAGCCGCCCGGAATTGCCGCATCCATTAGATGTGACAGTCCCGGGACCCTACCCGGCTCTTCCCGAATTGCCCTGGTGCGGTGGCAATCGGGGTAATAAGGGGTTAATCATGGCAGGCGTCTATGAGACACCCCCAATGATTAACCTGTAAGTGAAAGTAAATAAACACATACACCCAAAAAATCCTTTATTTGGAATAAAAGACAAAAAACACCCTCTTTCACCATTTTATTAAAATCAGCAAATACCCCTCCAGGTCCAACGTAATCCACAGAGGTCCCACAATGCTCTCAGCTCTACTACATGAAGCTGACAGGAACGGCAGTAGAACCCCGCCTCTCTCTATCAGCTCCACGCAGCAACTGAAGGGAGTCGCGCTGTCAGCGGTGACCTCACTGAGGTAATGCAGGGTTGTGTGCGGTGAAGATGCGTGCGGGGTAGTGCCTGCATGTGCGGTGATGATGTGTGCCGGCGTGTGCGGTGATGATGCGTGCGGTAGTGCAGGGGTGTGCGGTGATGATGCGTGCTGGGTAGTGCCTGCGTGTGCGGTGATGATGCGTGCTAGGTAGTGCTGGCGTGTGCGGTGATAATGCATGCGGTAGTGCAGGGGTGTGCGGTGATGATGCGTGCTGGGTAGTGCTGGCGTGTGCGGTGATGATGCGTGCTGGGTAGTGCTGGCGTGTGCGGTGATGATGCGTGTGAGGTAGTGCCTGCGTGTGTGCGTGTGGGGTCTCTCTCAGCATAAAAAAAAAAAAAAAACGGATCCGTCGCATCAGTTTTTTCACAATCTAAGACGGATCCGTTGCATCAGGCACAAAGCAGATTGTGCCTGATTGGGAAAAAACTGATGTGTGAACAGCAGCTCTGCCAGGGAGGTGATCAGTGGTCGGTAGCTGATAGAAGCATTGGCAATGCTTCTATCTTTGCATATTACCGGCCAGTGCTGTGCACCTGCAGGAGAGGACACAAGTCAGTGGTAAGTACACTGTCCTCTCCCCAATGTCCTGATCTACCGTGGTGTGCCTGCAGCATTGAGGAGCAAACACTGTTTGATTCTCAATGCTGCAGGGCAGGCACACACGATAAATAAGGACACAGGGAGTCAGAGAAACAGAGGATCTCAGCTCTCCGGCCGGGGGCGGGGGGAGGGGAATCAGCGCTGGGGAGATTCAGTTTTCATACCTTAGCAGCAGCACAGAGCAGACAGAGACTAGTTTCGGGCAGCGCGCTCCGCTCTGTTATACTCACGTCACGTGTTAGGATGGTAGGAGGGAAAAGCAGGGAGGCGGGGAGAGAGTGGGTGGGCGGAGCCCGGGATACGGCCCTCCTGCCTGTGGCAACGGGACAAACAATGCAAAGCGTGATAGTCCCGCTGTATCCGGGATGGTTGGGAGGTATGTGGTCTGCTACTGAACAGCGCCGCTCCCCTGTCACAGAGAGGAGCCAACTGCTTCTCTGTAGGGCGGGCGTCGGACCTCTAACCCTGCGGGGTCGCAGTCGCGATCTCTGTGACCGCAGTCATTATGCCCCTGCTATGGAGAGTGGCACTGTCACACACACAGCAGTCTATGGAGAGTGGCACTGTCAAACATACAGCAGTGTATGAACACACACCGTATTTTGTGAGAGTGGCAAAAGTAGCCAAGTGAGTAAAAAATATGGAACAGTTTGAAGGCCATAGTGGGGAAAATAAGTATTTTATGCACTCCTGATTTTGGATATTTTCCCACCTACAAAAAATGGAGAAATCTGTAATTTTTATCGAAGGTACACTTTAACTGTGACAGACAGAATCCCCCCCAAAATCCAGAAAATCACACTGTATCATTTTTAAATAATATAATTTGGTTTTTATTGCATTAAATAAATAATTGATCACCTTCCAACCGGCAAGAATTGTGGCTCTCACAGACCTGTTATTTTTTCTTTCACCCCTTCACCCCCGGGTGGTTTTCCGTTTTTTGTTTTCTCCTCCCCTTCTTACAAGAGCCAGAACTTTTTTTTTTCCCATCAATATAGCCATATGAGAGCTTGTTTTTTGCGGGACGAGTTGTAGTTTTACAACACCATTCATTTTGCCCCATATTGTACTGGAAAACAAGAATATAATTTTAAGTGTGGTGAAATTGCAAAAAAATTGCAATTGCAATTTTTTTTTTAAATTTTACCATGTTCACTATTTGTAAAATTGACCTAGGAGTATGATCCCCCAGGTCTGTTCGAGTTCGTAGATACCAAACGTATAAAGTTTTACTTTTATCTAAGTGGTTTGAATTTGAAAATTTCTGAAGTTTGTAAAAAAAAAACTGGAAAAAAAAAATTGTGTTTGTGTCTTCATTTTCTGAGACCCATAACGTTCCCATTTTTCGGGATCTGGGGATCAGTGATGGCATATTTTTTGCGTCTTGAGCTATCGTTTGTAATCATACAATTTTTGTGTAGGTTTGCTGTTTTGATCGTTTGTTATTGTTTATTAATTCAATGTTGCGGTGATCAAAACTACATAATTTTAGCAATTGGAATTTTTTTCTGGGTATGCCGTGTACTAATCAGATTAATTTATTTTATATTTTGATAGATCGGGCATTTCTGAAAGTGGCACAAATATTAGTATTCTTAGTATTTTATTATTATTGGTTTATTTTCAGTGGTGTTAGGCTGTGTGCACACGTTGCGTTTTTTACCGTGGAAACGCTGCGTTTAGAACCGCAGCGTTTCAGTGGCAAATTGCATGCGTTCAGCTTTCCCAGCAAAGTGTATGAGAAAGCCGAAAAATCAGTGCACACGCTGCGTTTCTAAACGCAGCGTTTTGGATGGCAAAAATCGGTGCGGAAAGAAAAGCAGCATGTCACTTCTTTTGTGCGGTGTGGCTGCGTTCTCTCCCCCATTGAAATCAATGATGCGGGTCAGAACGCAGCTGCAACGCAGTGAGCTGCTTTTTTGTTGCGGTCCGCGGGCTTTGTCGGCATACAGAACGCAGGCATTTACCTGGAAGTGAGGTCAAGAGGTTTCTTGTTGACCTTACGTCCTGGCAAAGTTCAGGAAAGCCCCCGGTGTCGCCGAAGTGTCACCCCCGACCCCCCTCCCGAAAATCCAACATGGCCGCGCGCACAGCAGCGCACCGGCCGCCCTACTCCTGTCGCATGTGCAATAACACATGCAACAGAAAACTGCTCCCCAGGCCCTGCCAGGTCACCCCCTATTCCCCTCGGTGTCCTCCGGTGTCCCCCGGTAACCCCCGTACCTGTCACAGCGCTGATCCCCCGCGGCCCCCTCCTCCTTCACAGTGCGCGCCGGTCACATGTGCCGAACAGCTGACACCTTCCTGTGTTTAGTGTGAGCTGCGCTGGCTGCTGCTGCTCGGCACACTACAGCTGTGACCCGCAGAAAGTGGGTGCAGATTCTTTGCACCCACTCTCCTCAAATGGAGGGTCTGCACTACTAGAAAATGGGGGACAAGTTCCCTTACCGTGCCCCCCATATTCTAGAAGGTCCAGAGGCGACGGGGGAACATTAAAAATGGATACTGCGGACCCATTTTTTTTTCTTTTCAATAAATTGGTGAAAGAGGATATGTTTTTGGGGAGTGTTTTTTCAAATAAATTTTTTTTTGGTTGTCAATTTTTTTTGCTATTACTGTCAATTAGTTATGTCTGGTATCAAATAGACGCCGTGACATCACTAATTGCTGGGCTTGATGCCAGGTGACATTACACATCTGGTATCAACCCCATATATTACCCCGTTTGCCACCGCACCAGGGCGCGGGATGAGTTGGGGCGAAGCGCCAGGATTGGCGCATCTAATGGATGTGCCACTTCTGGGGCGGCTGTGGCCTGCTATTTTTAGGATGGGAAAAGTCCAATAACCATGGCTCTTCCCATCCTGAGAATACCAGACCCCAGCTGTCAGCTTCATCTTGGCTGGTGATCTAATTTGGGGGGGACCCCACTTTTTTTTTTTTTTAATTATAAATAAAAAAAAAAAACAGCTTGGGGAGCCCTCCAAATTGATCACCAGACAAGATGAAGCTGTCAGCTGTGGTTTGCAGGCTACAGCTGTCTGCTTTACCCTGACTGGCTATCAAAAATAGGGGGGACCCCACGTCATTTATTTAATTATTTTTTTTTTGGGCTAAATACAAGGCTAGGCACCCTTTAGTGCCACATGAAAGGCACTAAAGGGCGCCAGCTTAGAATATGCAGGGGGGTGGGACGTTATATATATGTTTGACATCCATTGACACATTTTAGGCTGTGTGCCCACAATCAGGGTTTGCAGCGTTATGGGCGCAGAGTGTTTTCCCTGCGTTCATAACGCTGCGTTGTACAGTAGAAGCACAGTGGAAGGATTTTTAGAAATCCCGTGCCCACTGGGCTACTCTTCTCCGCAGCATAAACTGACCTGTGGTGCAGCGTCCTGAGCCTCAGCAAGTCAATTTATGCTGCGGAGACAAGAGTGTTCTCTGCAGGTAGAATAGAGCAAGTCCACAGCAGCCTGAACCCAAATCGTGGGCATGGGCAGCTGCGTTCTCCCGTGGACAACACTCACATCTCTGCAGGAAGGCTGGCACTGTGTACTGAATGTACTGTGGCACTGTCACTGGATCATGTGGTCAAAAACGCACCTGTAGAAAACGCATGGAAAAACGCATGAAAAACGCATGTGTTTTTGATGCGTTTTTTCCAAAGCGCATTGTTTACAATTCTCCCCTCTGCCAGAGGGTGCGTTTTTTTCCGCGCTGAAAAAAACGCAACGTGTGCACATAGCCTAAAACGGGGGTGATTTGAAATTTTAAGGTTTTTATTTTTTGCATATTTGTTAAAACTAATTTTTTTTTTTTTTTACATTTTTTAAGTAATTTTTCTAGTCCCCCTAGTGGATTTTATCACTGCACAGTCCGATCACTTCTGATCAGAGCGATGCTTCAGCAATTTTACCTCAGAATTGAGAATCTTGATAATGATTGATCAATTCTGGCAGAGAAAGAAGCAGATTTGTCTTATAAGATATGTTGCAAAGTTTCTTATTCTCATGTGTACTATTGATTTATGAAATAAAACTTAAAATGATGGATTAAGATAACATTCCCTTTTAGGCCTCTTTCACACATTATTTACCTTGTTTTTGCAAAAATAAGACACTGTCTGAGACTGTGCGCGCACGTTGCGTACTTGCATGCATTTATGCTGCGTATTCCACTGCAGTGTAAATGCATGCATCCTGCGTCCCCTGCACAATCTATGAAGATTGCGCATGATACATGCGCATGATGCTTTTATGAACGCAGCGATTTGGGTGCTAAAATTTTGACCAAAGTCCGTGCGTTCATAAAATGAGCATGTGAATTATTCCGTGCGCTTTGGATGCAGCTCCCACTCTGTGTATGGTGGGGGCAGCAGCCATAGCGCATGAAATCGGCTTTTTTCTACAAGAAAACTGCATCCATTACGCAGTGTTTCTGCAGTGATTTGAAGCGCACGTGCTGTCAAATCGCTGCAGAATATTCAGCTGTTACGTGCGCATGAGCCCTTAGGCTACATGCGCACGCTGCATATTTTTGGGCTCATGCACATGTAACTGCAGAATATTCTGCAGCGATTTGACAGCACATGTGCGCATCAAATCGCTGCAGAAACACTGCATAATGGATGCAGTTTTTTTGTTCAAAAAAAGCCAATTTCATGCGCTATGGCAGCTGCCCCCACCATAGACAGAGTGAGAGCGGCATCCAGAACGCAGAAATAATTGACATGCTGCTTTTATGAACGCACGGATTTGGGTCAAAATTTTAACACCCAAATCACTGCGTTCATAAAAGCAACATTTCGCACGTATCATGCACAATCTTCATAGATTGTGCAGGGGACGCAGGACGCATACATTTACGCTGCAGTTCAATACGCAGCGTAAATGCATGCTATTACGCGACATGCGCGTGAGCCCTTTGTGTTCACAAACTGCAGCCAAAACTGCACGTTGTCAGAGAGAGCCTGGAAATGTCACCAAAAATGCTTGTAATTGTAGCCTTATACTTTTTTTGCCCAGAAAAAAAGCACTAGGGCTTATTTTCGGGTAGGGCTTATTCTTGGGGAAACACGGCTGGGGGTGAATTTACCCCCCTAAAATAGCAGACCCACTTCCCAAGAGCTTCCCAGGTCCTCCTGTGATCTTCGGAGGGCGCTCCCAGCAGGTTTGCTTCACAGCTGTCCTCCCCTACCTCTGGCTGACATGCTCACATACATCAAATCGTGCACACACACACATTATGCTACACACACAATCACACATCAGATCACATACACACACACACTCATCCGGCAATACCGATTGCTTTTCTCCAGCAGAGGAAGATTGGATGTAGTGCACTGAAGAGTGAGGACCTGTGGTGGAACGCATAGAAGACTCAGTGGTGGAACATGCGTTCCACCTCAGGTCCTCTATGCGTTCCACTACACTGAGTCCGAGGATTCTCTGTTGGCCAGAAGCAATCAGTATCGCCAGATGTGGTGTGTGTGTGCAATCTGATGTGTGATTGTGTGTGCATGATCTGATGTGTGTGGGTGTGTGATCTATGTTTGTGGGTGTGCAATATAATGTATGTAGGTGTGCGATCTGATGTGTGTAGATGTGCGATCTGATGTGTGTGGGTGTGCGATCTGATGTGTGTGGGTGTGTAATCTGATGTGTGTGGGTATGTGATCTGATGTGTGTTTGTGTGTGTGTGTGTGTGTGTGTGTGCGACCTGATGTGTGTGTATGTGCGTTCCACTGCAGGTCCTCCTGTTCGGCGTCCGGTGAGTATGATTGCAGGGTCTTCTGTCTTCTTTCTTCTCTCTTTTTGGGGTGTCCGCTGTCTATATTGAAGTGTCCTGCAGTATTCTTTAACTTTTTTAGCTGCACGAACACTTCATTATTGAACCTCAACTAGGGCTTATTTTCAGGGTAGGGCTTATATTTAAGCCTTACACCGAAAATGCTGAAAATTCCTGTTAGGGCTTATTTTTGGAGGAGAGTTTATTTTTGGAAAAACACGGTATTAATATCCGCTTTAAGCTAGTTCATACAGCAGGAATATGGCCACACATAGGGTTCCAGGGTGATTTTCTCATACCATTTTGGTAGGATGCTTAGTAAGGATGGCTGTGATCTGGCACCTTATATGAGTGTGACTGAGCTAATATACATTCTTTATGGGGGTTTTTGCTATTAGATTTGCATAATTGAAGAAATATTTCTGTGGTAGGCAAGATTGATGTTCTGTGAAGAGAAGCTTTTCTGCCTTTGTAAGATTGATCTGCCCCTAACATTTCATGCTCCAGGAATCTTGTACTATGGTAATCTCTAGTTCGGCTGATGCTGAGCCAGGGAATTTACAATGAGATGCTGTGTCTGCCCACATATTCAGCTGCACATATCTGAACTTCATCCATGGCTAACAGGACTGGTAAATAGAGAGCAGGGTTTCATAGTGTTACCGACGGTAAATATTATTTCACATTTAGTCCTTCTAACAGGCAAAATACCACATACAGCGCTGTTTACTTTATAGCCATTTATCATCCAGATTTGCAAAAGACTGACAACCCTTATGAGCTGAAGTAGAGACTGAATTTTATTACGGTCTCCTATGAAATATATGTTGTATCATTCATCCAGGTTTGCTTTGTCTTTTGACAAGTGCTGATATATATTATTAACACCATTGATGGACGTCACAGGCAAATATTAGCACCACCTGTGGAAGATACAGGTGACGTCACAAGAATACAGATATCATGGGGCTGAGTCTACTTAGTCATGGTAAGAAAAAAACACAGAAAGTAGTTAAAAAAAATGAAAAACAATATGCAAAAACAAGAGGATTTAGAGTCATAAAGCCAGTTTAAAAAAAAACAACAAAAAAACAAATATTATATAGTATATATACTGTGTATGTGTGTGTGTGTGTGTGTATATATATATATACACACATTGAAACAGTATAAAAATACAAAGGCGAATAATTAAATATACAACCACTCACATAAAGTGACATTAGAAACTGAGCATTTATAAGGACATCCAGAAAAATATGTGTCAGATAAATCTCATGAACTACCGTACAAGTGTATGTAAATATATTATACAAGTGCGTAATGTTAGTATAAAAAATAACATAAATTCCAAGTATTTTATATCCAACCAAATATACAAATAAGGTAAACAGCATTATGGCATTTGTCATTCAAGTGGAGAAGTGTTAAAGGTAGGATATACCTTCTAAAGCTGGTGTCACACATAACGACGACGACAACGACGTCGCTGCAACGTCACCATATTCTGTGACGTTGCAGCGACCTCAACAGCGACGTCGCTATGTGTGACACATAACAACGATCAGACCCCTGCTGCGAAATCGCTGCTCGCTCCTGAATGCTCCAGGTCATTTTTTGAACGCTGCTATCCCGCTGCGCCATGCTGATAAGCTGATAATCCTTTTGTTTGACACCGCAGCAGGGACGCTACGCTACGTCTGAAACCACACAACGACCGTCGACGTCGCTATGATCGCTACTCCGTCGCTGCTTTTTATAACATGTTTGACAGCTTACTAACGATCATCTATGGTCGCTGCTACGTCACAGAATATGGTGACGTTGCAGCGACGTCGTTGTCATCGTCGTTATGTGTGACCCCAGCTTAAGGCTGTCATGTCAGTAACTTGAATAGCTCTACCCATTATCTGCCTGTCAAATTCTAGCCTTTCACCGGTAACGACACGCATCTCAGTAGCCAAACATGTTACTTGGGGTATATAACAATTTGGATACATATAATGGGTAATGGTATTCAAGTTACTGGCATGATAGCCTTAGAAAGTATATCCAGCCACTACTCCGTTGACGAAGCTGTGTTGTGCAGCTTTGCAACTGAGCAGTTTTGACTAGCGCCGAGAACAATTGTTTGGTGGGGGTGCTGTATGATGCACCCGCACTGATTAGACATTGATGATCTATCTCAAGGATAGACCATCAATGTTAAAGTCCTGGACAGCCCCTATAATACCTGTATACTAAAGGGCGCTTTACACGCAGCGACATCGCTAGCGATGACGCTCGTAAAAGCACCCGCCCCCCGTCGTTTGTGCATCACGGGCAAATCGCTGCCCGTGGCGTACAATATCGTTAGTACCCGTCACACATACTTACTTTCCTAGCGACGTCGCTGTGGCCGGCGAACAGCCTCTTTTTTAAGGGGGCGGTTTGTGCAGCGTCACAGTGACATCACAATGCTGGCGTCCAATAGAAGCGGAGGGGCGAAGAGCAGCCGCATGAAAGTCACGCCCACCTCATTGCCGTAGGACGGTGTTGTTCGTCATTCCTAGAGTGTCACACGTAGCGATGTGTGCTGCCTCAGGAATGACGAACAACCTGCGTCCAAAAGTAGCAACGGTATTTTGGAAATAGACGACGTGTCAGCAATCAACGATTTGGTAAGTATTTTGCATCGTTAGCGGTCGCTTGTACGTGTCACACGCAATGACGTCGCTGATGAGGCCGGATGTGCGTCATGAATTCCGTGACCCCCAACGACATCTCATTAGCGATGTTGTTGCGTGTAACGGGGCCTTAACACTATGCTTTCAGCCAAAAGGAATATCTGCAAGTCAGGTCATGATGAACGAGATAGTCTGGTTCGCAGTCAATGCCCCAATAAATCCCCAGATTTTTCAATGTGGCTTAGGTCAAGGCTCTATGCGAATATTTAACTTTCTCCATACCAAATTCACGCAACTATGCCTTTTATAGATCTTGATTTTTGCAATGGGGAGCAGTAACTTTGAAAGAGGGATGAAAGAGCCTTCCCCAAACTGTTCCCACATAGCTATAAGCATGCAATGGTCTAAAATGTAGTTGTGTGTTGTAATATTACCCTTCACCCCAACCCTTGGATTGAACCATAGATCATTTTTGTCTTGTGATTAGAGTTGTTATTCCATGGTCACCAATTACATTAATGGTACTATGGTCATTAATGGAAGCATTAAAAATCTAGCATTGAGATTACATTATACTTCACACCAATTTTAATAACACATAGAATTGCACTTTATTTTATTAAGAGCACACAGCTCCTCATAAATTAGATTACATTCTGAGCACGTGTCACAAGTGTGTCACGGCCTGATGCTAATTCTTTTGGGGATCCAGGATCAGAAGTTCACAGCGTATAGTTGATCGCAGATTCTCTTTCGTGTCCGCTTGCTGTTTACCCTGAGTTAGAGCTTAGTTAATTCCATCCGGTGCTGAAGTGGTTAAGGTTCCTTTCTATCCTGCTGTGATTTAACAGGTAATTGAGATCTCAGCTGCAGCCACTCACTTCAGCTTTAAGTATCCACTCCTCCCTATGTCAGCTATAGTTTATTCAAAACTGTCCACTTTGAGGGAGCCTGTCTCTGGAGAAGCTTAGGAGTTTGTTTCTGTTGCAGCTGAGACATTTCCTGCTGGAGAAGCCATGGAGTGCTATTTGTTGTGTCTTGCCCCACCTTTTTGTCTTACCTTACTTGTGTTGTCTTATTGCAGTGGCCAGACTACCGTCTTGCTGGTTTTCACCAGCCTGGGTGAGTTCAGGGCCAGTGAGGGTCTAGGCACATGACTGCGCACGGGGGAAGAACCTGTCTAGGAGAATTAGGGAGTTCAGGGATCAGCCTCAGGTAAGTGTTAGAGAGTGACCTTGCTCCACTCTCCCTGGCATCTGGGCTTTCTGTTTTATTGCTTCCCTGGTTTTCCCTTTGTGTTGCGCCACTCGCTGGGTGTCCTCTCCTATTCAGTGTGACAGATTCCACTTTTCATGTAAATTATTGTACAGTAACTTTGTCAGGCCATATGTAGCCCTGCCCTTTCTGCTAAGCTCCATCTGCTTTTTTAGAAAAGTGGCATGAGCTGTGGAAACCCCAAAAGTGGCATAAATATGACATGTGCCATAGCTTATGATGCTTTTACACAAGAAACTTGCCATAGCCGCAGCATTGAATCCTCACTATCTACTTCTCATGCTATATATGTACAGCTGTGCACAAGGACCTTATGAAGTCATTACTTATTCATCAAAGACAGCATGAAGTCCCTGAAGCATCCTAGAAGATTTACTTCTCAATAATCACACCAATAATATTTCATCTTAGATTCTGATCTCTGCTGGAAACGACTCCATAATCCCAAGTCTTTGTCAATGCCTCAGTTATTCCCATATGGAAATATTTTCCTCCTTTCATAGGATCGTATATATGTCCTTCACAAGTCAATAAAGTCTGTATACAGCGGATGCTCTTCACGTGCAGCTTCTACTGTTATTGTTGGAATATCTCATTAGTTAAGGAATGTCCCAAAATGTTTGTATAGGAAGGCACATGTGAGGTAGCACATGTAAAATCTCCTTATACATCCTTTTTATAGCTTCTTTTTAGCAGCCTTTCCTCAGTGAAGCCAGTAGGGGAAAACACTGGATTTCTAGCATGCTGTGGTCCACAAGTACTACGATTGTGTAGAGTCTGGAGCTCAGCGTGAAAGGACCGCTATGTGCTGAACAGGATAGTAAAGGAAATGTGCAGAATATGCCACAAACATTACTGTCCTAAGATGATGATCAGGGCCTTTACTTCACATCATTAGACCCTCCGTTAGTCTGGGATTTCCAGCCATAATGTGACACTAAAATGCACCTCCATATGCTCGTCTGAATAAGACCTTACTCTATAAGCAGTAAACTGATATTTGCTATGGTACTTTTTTGTAGTCCCCAAACAATGAAGATTGTGTTTTGTCATCCACCTGCCTTATTACACTGTGTGCAGAATTATTAGGCAAATGAGTATTTTCATCATATGATACTTTTTATACATGTTGTTCTATTCCAAGCTGTATAGGCTTGAGAACCAACTACCAATTAAGTAAATCAGGTGATGTGCATCTCTGTAATGAGGAGGGATGTGGTGTAATGACATTAACACCCTATATAAGGTGTGCTTAATATTAGGCAACCTCTTTTCCTTTGGCAAAATGGGTCAGAAGAGAGATTTGACAGGCTCTGAAAAGTCCAAAATTGTGAGATGTCTTGCAGAGGGATGCAGCAGTGTTGAAATTGCCGAACTTTTGAAGCGTGATCACCGAACAATCAAGTGTTTCATGGCAAATAGCCAATAGGGTCGCAATAAGCGTGTTGGGCAAAAAAGGCGCAAAATAACTGCCTATGAATTGAGGAAAATCAAGCGTGAAGCTGCCAAGATGCCATTTGCCACCAGTTTGACCATATTTCAGAGCTGCAACGTTACTGGAGTATCAAAAAGTACAAGGTGTGCCATACTCCGGGACATGGCCAAGGTAAGGAAGGCTGAAAAACTACCACTTTTGAACAAGAAACATAAAATAAAACATCAAGATTGGGCCAAAAAATATCTTAAGACTGATTTTTCAAAGGTTTCATGGACTGATGAAATGAGAGTGACTCTTGATGGGCCAGATAAATAGGCCAGAGGCTAGATCAGTAAAGGGCAGGGCTCCAATCTGACGCAGACGCCAGCAAGGTGGAGGTGGGGTACTGGTATGGGCTGGTATCATCAAAGATGAACTTGTGAGACCTTTTTGGGTTGAGGATGGAGTGAAGCTCAACTCCCAGACCTACTGCCAGTTTCTGGAAGACAACAGTAATTGTTCGCTGGCTGTGCAGCCTTGTTTTTAAACTGTTTTTAACATTGTTCAATAAAGGTGTCCTATTTCCACATTCTGGGTTGTGCTCTTACATGTGCAATGTCAGTTTCTGGAAGACAACTTCTTCAAGCAGTCGGTATCGTTCAAGAAAAACATGATTTTCATGCAGGACAATGCTCCATCACATGCATCCAACTACTCCACAGTGTGGCTGGCCAGTAAAGGTCTAAAAGATGAAAAAATAATGACATGGCCCCCTTGTTCACCTGATCTGAACCCCATAGAGAACCTGTGGTCCCTCATAAAATGTGAGATCTACAGGGGGGGGAAACCGTACACCTCTCAGAACAGTGTCTGAGAGGCTGTGGTGGCTGCTGCACGCAATGTTGATTGTAAACAGATCAAGCAACTGACAGAATCTATGGATGGTAGGCTGTTGAGTGTCATCATAAAGAAAGGTGGCTATATTGGTCACTAATTTTTTGAATTTTTTGTGGTTTTGTTTTTGCATGTCAGAAATGTTTATTTCTAAATTTTGTGCAGTTATATTGGTTTCTCTGGTGAAAATAAACAAGTGAGATGGGAATATATTTGGTTTTTATTAAGTTGCCTAATAATTCTGCACAGTAATAGTTACCTGCATAAACAGATATCCTCCTAAGATAGACAAATCTAAAAAAAACCCACTCCAACTTCCATAAATATTAATTTTTGATATTTATGAGTCTTTTGGATTGATTGAAAACATAGTTGTTGATCAATAATCAAAAAAATCCTCTAAAATACAACTTGCGTAATAATTCTGCACACGGTGTTGTTTGTCATTATTCAGCCAGAAGGAATATTTCCTTGGATATTGCATGTTTTCGAGGCATTCTCCTAATACATAAGCAGTTTTGTTGCATGCTCCATCAGCATGCTTTAGTTTAATGGACTGTAGTTCTTACATTTTTGA
This sequence comes from Anomaloglossus baeobatrachus, assembly GCF_048569485.1. Taxonomy (NCBI): domain Eukaryota; kingdom Metazoa; phylum Chordata; class Amphibia; order Anura; family Aromobatidae; genus Anomaloglossus; species Anomaloglossus baeobatrachus. Next base: position 126,276,170 of record NC_134356.1, read on the forward strand.
AGTCTGGAAATAGGATTAAGTCCCAATGTACATGTGCTGGTTGAAAAATACTGAGAAATATGATATGCAGGGGCGGACATAACATTGGTGCAACCTATAGGTAAGGGGGCCCATGACAAACTCCAAAGCAGGTGGAATTATGCAATATGATTGAAATATATTGTGAATATATTGAACTGCAAAGGCCCAAAATCTGATTTTTATGTGCTTTTTAATGCCATTTTTATGTTTTGTTTTTTTTTGCGGTTTTTATGTATTAAATTTAATGGAAAAAATAGCAGCAAAAAGAGGAATAAATATCCTCCAAAAATTAAGCATTACTTACAGCAAAGATGGGATATTTATTCATCTTTTTGTTGCTATTTTTATATTTAGTGTAGGGACCTACAAGCATGAGGTTCCCATGACGAGGGTTGTAGGCTTACGTCTTATGGCCATAATACCAACTAAAACGTCATATATATTTTTTTTACAGGACACAGCCAGGCCCCTTTCTGTTAGGCCTTGCATATTAGAGTTCTGTCCCTGTATGGTGCACAGATGGAGTACGGCTTGGCAGCCCGCCTGATCTAATAGTATTGGCGTCACCTAATAGGCTGCGGGTTTGTGACTGTGCATCTGCATGTGTGAACAGCGCTCTATGCAAGCCATCAGTGTGCAGTTTTATCATCCAGCAATCGCCCCCTCCATGTTTGGAAGTGTGTGTGTGATTTGCTCCTCCTGGACCTGTGATGCCTCCACTTAGTGGGGGCTTAGTTGTATCATGGTAGAGTATTAGTTTTTGGCCTGGGCAAGGTACAACTGTAGCCCATCTTTGCTGTAAATATTAAATTGAATGGCTAAAAAATACAGCACAACACTGGAAGAAATGACATACATTGTTTAAAAAAATGCTTTGCAAGGAAAAAAGCACTATGTGAATGAGATTCTAGAAAGTTTATATATTTTGCCTCTAGTGTAAAACATTGCCATTTTTGTGCATAAAAGAAACGCATGAAAAAATGCAGGTAAAGCAATATGTGTGAACAAGCCCTACCTACACATACCCTGATGCATCGACCAACTGCGGATTTCCTGACCCAAACTCAAGAGCCTGACAGACCTGTATAAGACTGGCAAGTTTAGGTCGAGAAATCCATGAACAGTTAGTTAGATCGCAACACAATATGTAATCCATTTATGCCTTCTATTATGAGTGACACGGTGGCTCAGTGGCTAGCACTGCAGTCATACAGAGCTGGGGTCCTGGGTTCAAATCCCACCAACGACAGCATCTGCCAAGAGTTTGTATGTTCTCCCTGTGTTTGTCTGGGTTTCCTCTAGGTTCTCCATTTATCTCCCACACTCTAAAGACATACTGATAAGTAATATACATTGTGAGCCCAATGGGGACAGTGATGATGATGTCTGTGGAATATGATGGCGCTATATAAGCAATGAATAATAAGTACACAGATTGTAGAGTCTTCTCTTGTTATGCCATGTGTCTGCCGTAATGTGACATGGGGCAGCCTCCTCCATTTATTACTGACACTATTATGCACTTCTACATGTCCTATGGTGGGCATATGTGGTTCTATATGTAACCAGAATGCACCTACATCAAATTAAAAGGAGCATTTTACAAGTTCACCTAGAGTTTATTTTAATATTAGGCCGGGTGAATTTCAGAAATGATTCCACTATTCTAAAAATAAGTCCAGCTCTAGAAGATCTATTAAGTTATGTATGTAGTTTATATTGAAGATGCTGGTGACAGAGTAGTAGCCAGCTAAGCTATCCTGGGCTTTGCCATACGTAATAGTCGCTGCCATCTGTTTATTTCTTTACTAATAATGTGACATGGAAATGACTGTCTAGTCTTGACGTATAGTAGTGTAGCCGTACAGTAGTGTAGCGTGTTATGCACAGTTCCTGTACCACTTCAGCTATGCAAACAGCAATGTCATACAGATACTCCAAAGACGGAAATCACAACAGACCAACGGATGGTGCTTGTTTAACTACCGGAGTTTACGGCAGGGTTAAAAGTTGAAATCTTACACTATAAATACTGGGAATTCACTGGGAATGGCTGGAATTCTACAATATGCATTTATGGTTTTATTTTATTTCTACATAATCGTTTGTTTTTTTATTTTCCCTATTGTTACATATATTCTTCTATTGTTTATTGTACTGTTAGATTAAAGTGGGCTTTACACGAAGCGACATCGCTAGCAATATCGCTAGCGATGGCACACGCCCCTGTCATGTGCGTCACGGGCAAATCGCTGCCCGTGGCGCACAATCTCGCTTGTCCGTGTCACACGCACAGCCCTCCCTAACGACGTCGCTGTTGGCGGTGAACAACCTCCCCTGAAAGGGGGAGTTTCGTTCGGCGTCACAGCAGCGTCACAGAGCGGGCCGCCAATAGAAGCGGAGGGGCGGAGAGCAGCTGCATCTCCGTTACTCCCACCTCGGTGCTCGTTGAGGACACAGGTACGCTGTAGTTCGTCGTTCCCGAGGTGTCACACGTAGCGATGTGTGCTGCCTCAGGAACGACAAACAACCTGCGTCCTCAACAACCAATGATTTTTTGAAAATGAACGTCATGTCAACGATGGACGATAAGGTGAGTATTTTCCATCATTAACGGCCGCTCGTTGGTGTCACATGCAACGATGTCGCTAACAATGCCGGATGTGCATCACAGAATCAGTGACCCCGGCGATATATCGTTAGATACGTCGTTGCGTGTAACGGGGCCTTTAGGCTAACCGTTGTGCTGGAAATCAATGAAATATTGTCAGAGGTATGGGGATTAAAGGGTTATTTTCATCTCTAAGATCCTATCCCAATATGTAGTAGGTGTAGTAATAATAATATTAGCAAATACCTCCAATTAGAAATGTAGTATAATTCTCTTGATCTAGCCATGTCTCTTACCTCATGTGCAGAGCATTGCAGCTTAAGTAGCCATGGTGATGTCCACTCATATATGGACTGTTAGTTGCTCATGATCGTAACCATGGATATCTAAGCTGCAATACCCTGCATATGAGGTAAAAGACCTGGCTATATTAGGAGAACTATACTACATTTCTAAATGGAGGTATTTGCTATTACTGTATTATTATTATTATTATTATTATTATTATTACACCTACTACATATTGGGATAGGATCTTGGAGATGGGGATACCCCTTTAAGCACTCTAAAGGGAACCTGTCATGTTGAAAGCGGTGTCTGATCTGCAGACAGGAGGACCTGATCAGAATGATATACATTTTAGAGGGAAAGGGTTCAGTAAAAGTTGTGTTTTATTTCATGAAATCCCTGGTGTTTGTATGACTCCAGTGGGGAGTCCTATTCAGTGATTGACAGTCTTCCCTGTATGACTGTGCATGCAGAGATAGTGGTCAGTCACTAGTTGCTCACTAGATTCATATACATACAAACACAAAGAATCTCAATGGATAAAATACAAGTTATAATGAATCTTTCCCTACAAACGTATATATCCTTCTGCTCAGCTTCTTCTTTATACCATGCTGTTCACAGCCCAGACTGCATGTACAACGTGACATGTTCCCATTAATATATGCAATGTATACGTACTATTTTTAGTGCAGAGGAAACTGGAAGATGCGACTGGAGATGACTGCAGGCACTTAGCAGGAAGGGACCTGACTATCTTATCCTGGACAGGATCTTTAGAATGAAGCACTGTATAGTATGTGGTATTTACCATTCAGAAATGAATGTCATATATAAGTTATTGCTTCCATTACGTATGCGTCCAGTATGTGCAACATTCCAAAATCTTACTTATTGAAAAGAGTTCAACTCATCAAACTGCTTGCCGGCTTGCTGATTTCATGAGGAGAGCACTGTAGATTTACAGTAAGAAAACAAACTACGTACACCATCTATAAATTAAAGGGAATATATTTTCAGGTTTTTGTTATGTAATCTGAAGACAGCATGCTGTAGGGGTTATCACACAGATTTCAGCAATGCTTTTCTTTTACTGTTTTCTAGCTTCAGGTGATTATCATTGCTCTTTAAAGCACCACTCCAGCATTTTTTTTATTTTATTTTATTATTCGAGTGGTGCTTTATATTTATATTTAAGTCTCCTGCCCCAGTCTTAAACTCACCCTCCGTCGTCAGTATTTGTTATCAGTACAACGCCAGTCGGTCTTCTGCAGTTTTAGACCCGCCAACTGCTCCAGTGTTTCATGGAGACGCCGGATGACACTCTTCAGTGTAAGTTTATGAGAGCCTCGCTCTAGCCTTGTGTAGGCTCTCATAGACTTGTATTGAGCACTTTATACGTAGCATCTGACTTATGTACAGTCTGAAGTTGTGATCACTAGATGGCACTACTGGACCAGAACAGTGTCGGTAAAAGGTGAAAATGGCTGAGAGTGAGTATATTACTAGGGACAAGGACCTTCAATTATAAACACCACTCCAGTGCTGAAAAAAAAAAATCCTGGAGGGGTGCTTTAAATGCAGTTTGCCACTGACAGGATTGGGTTTTAAAGTTCAAAATGCCCTGTGCTTTTTTCTCTCAACATCTGCAGGTAAGGGTTGGTAGACCCTCATACACATAAGATAGATAAGATAGTTAGCCCGTCCTGCAGGTTCAGTCTTGAACGTGTATTGACAGCTTTAGGATACGGACTCTTTTTCTGGGGAGAGATTTCTTAGAGTGGTAAATCTGTGATACATTCCAGGCGCTTTGCACAATTTCTAGGTGTAATAACAGTCATATACAGTGTGTCCACCCATATCCTGTCCAACGCCATTAACTTGAGAATGGCGACAGCTATAGGCATAGAAGTGGTGTCTAGGTATAGTAAAGTAGCCATGAGCTACGCAATGAAACCACCTATTGCACCACCTGGTGGAAAACAACGGAGCTAGCATTTTTATCTTGAAAACGGAATGAGATAGAGAAAAAAAGTGAATAAAAAAATTGTAGGGCATCATCAATTCAATACGAATCAACACCTTGCATACAGAAATGCGATGATATGAAACCCATGACCCCCCCCCCAAAACATTGAATGCTGGTCACACATATGGTGCTCATTTAACTTTGATGCTCAAAGTAACCACCGTCAGCTGCAATGCACATCTGGACTCTGGACAGCATACTGTATCTTGCTGCACGTTGCGCGATATGGTAGGTGACACGTTTGCACAAGCATCTGTGATACGTCGTCGTAGGTCCTGCAATGTTGGTGGAGGGGTCGCATACACCTGCTGTTTGAAGTGACCTCACAGAAAGAAGTCCAATGGGGTCAGGTCAGGTGAGCGTGGAGTCAACTCCACGCAACCACTATACCCAATGACTTGTAGGAAGGTCTCCATGAGGTCTCGCTTCACATAGGGTGGCACGATGGCTCAGTGGTTAGCACTGCAGTCTTGCAGCACTGGGGTCCTCGGTTCAAATCCCACCAAGGACACTATCGCAAGGAGTTTGTATGTTCTCCCCGTGTTTGCGTGGGTTTCCTCTGGGTACTCCAGTTTCCTCTCACAATTCAAAAATATACTGATAGGGACCTAAGATTGTGAGCCCCAGTGGGGACAGTATTGCTGATGTATGTAAAGCGCTGTGGAATTAATATTGCTATATAAATTATTATTATCCGCAGCCTTGTGAGTTTTACACATTCTAATCATAGCATTTCTGTATGCAAGGTGTTGATTCGTATTGAATTGATGATGCCCTACAACTTTGTAATTCACTTTTTTTCTCTATCTCGTTCCGTTTTCGAGATAAAAATGCTAACTCCGTTGTTTTTTACCAGGTGGAGCTATAAGTGGTTTCATTGTGTAGCGCATGGCTACTTTACTATACCTAGACACCACCTCTATGCCTATAGCTGCCGCCGTTCTCAAGTTAATGGCGGTGGACAGGATATGGGTGGACACACTGTATAGAGAAAGTACAGGTGTACTCATTCATATGCTGCATTTATAACAAAAATAAGAAGTATTGAAGGAGAAAGGATGAGTTGTGTAGAGTGACAACTCAACACAATATTTCATACAAGTGTACAAATAAGGTTACAAGGGAAGAGCCCAAAAACTATACCATCAAGGTACATGCATTGAACTAAGTAGACAGTGATCATATTTACCCATCATCAGTATGTCAGCATTCAATGGGTTATTTTTCAGTCGTGGAGTGTACTAAGGAAATGTTATCAATCTCTGCTGAAAGTTGACACAAGCTGTGTAGTAAATGAAATAAAATCAATGCCTAGGACACACGGCGAGTTAAACGGTCTAAGTGGAATTAGATAAAATATCGCATTTCACTCGGACCATTGTTACTCTACGGTGTCGCTCCCATGAGTGATTTTTTTTTTCTCAGCCCTAATCAGACTGAGAAAACAATCGCAGCATGCTGCGGGTGGAATCCAATCTGTTTTCACTCTGTTTTCACTCACACCCATACAAGTCTATGGGTGTGAGAGAAACATCGGACTGCACTCGCATGACACAGGAGTGTAGTGCGATAAACGCATCAGCTGATAATAGAGATTAGTCCCTCCCTCTCCGCCGCAGCTGTGCTCCGATTGCAGGATTGGATCACAGTATGACACGTGGCGCACACTTGCAGCAGAGCAGGAACCAAGGGTCATTAGCATAACACATCTGATATATTTTATAGAATATAAAATAAAACCCTATCCTCTAATCAGAAAGCTTGAGTTTCTTCAATTCTGGTATATTTTTAACTCGTCTGGCAGTGGCTAAAAGTGTTATTAGACAGTAAGATTTTTTTAACGATTTCGATTGACAAGTGAATACTTATCACGTCGTTATCGTGGGTACAAGCTCATTATTACACAAGCAAATGTTCACTTGAAAGATCGCTTTTACAGTCGATTGAAAGTGGCTAGTCCTTCACAAAAAAAGCTATTACCAGCTCTTAGCTACTTCTAATTTTACACTGTGAAATTTTATGCCAACAAGCGATAATTTTTAAGCAAGTTGAAAGATCTGGTTTTGCGACAATCAAACGATATTACAATCGCTAGCAGCTCCTACACACTGCGAATATTGCTGTATTTAGAATGATATTGAGATTGTACGTGCTATTTTTGCCCTGTCTATTAAGGGATTAAGGCTATGACCGCACTTTGCGTCGTCCTACTTGCAGTTTTAAACGCACGTTTTGGAATTAATTGATTTAGCCAAAGTTGCCTTTTTCAGAAATTTAGTGCTGAAAACGCATGCGTATTTCCCACGTTTTAGATGCGTGTTCAGCGCTTTTTACATGCTTTGTCCCTTGCGTTTTGACAGATGCGTTTTGAACATCAAGACACTGCTAAATAAAGATTAAATAGTCAAACAATGAAAAAAGAGGAAAAAAAGCAAAACATATAATTTTTGAATTATTTTAGAAAATAGTAATATTTCATGAAATTATAGCGGTTTTATAATATTTATTGCTAAAATAGCAATACAATCATAATTTTCAATAATTTAATTGTCGGACAATGTGTGTGTCTAAAGGGACATATTATTCCATTATTTTAATGTCTCAAAAGCATGCGTTTTTTAAGTCAAAAACGCAGTGTTTCTGCACCTAAAAAGCAAGTAAAACGCAGGAATTTTGATGTTTGTTGCTTTTTTAAACTTCTCATTGACTTCAATGTTAGCAAAACGCTGCAGAAATGTCAAAAACAATTGACATGCTGCTTCTTTGAACACATGGTTTTTGCCACAAATTATGCAAATTAAACGCAGCGTTTTAAAACGCAAAGTGCGGTCTAGAAATCTACATTTTCCATAGACTATTATGGAAAAGCAAAACGCATGCCTTTAGGCATGAAAACGCTGCAGCTTAAAACGGACCTAAAAAGCAGCTGAAACGCAGGTGGAAACGGAAAGTGCGGTCATACCCTTACTTCACTTTCGCCAATGAAAACACAACTCATGCTCTGCTGCGTATATGACAGGGAAAATTGCGATAAAATACACTTGCAATCAAAATTATTCAACCTCCACTACAATTTAGGTCTATTAGCAAAATGTACCCATATTCAGCTGTTCGCAAAAAAAACAATTACACAAGAGCAATCTAAATACCTTAAGGGTATGTGCGCACGTTGCTTTTTACCTGCTTTTTACCTGCTTTTTTGCTGCTTTTTCTTCTGCGCTGTTTAATGCCAAAATGGATGTGTTCTTCTATTCAAGCAAAGTCTATGGGAATTTGGGTTTCTTGTTCACACTATGTTGTTCAAAATGCTGCCTTTTTGAGGCAGAACTTTGGTCAAAAACTCAGCTTTTCAAAGAAGCAACATGTCAATTGTTTTTGCCATTTGGGTTTTGCACTGCAAAGCTGAGTTTTTGACCAAAGTTCTGCCACAAAAAGGCAGCATTTTGAACAACATAGTGTGAACAAGAAACCCAAATTCCCATAGACTTTGCTTGAATAGAAGAACACATCCATTTTGGCATTAAACAGCGCAGAAGAAAAAGCAGCAAAAAAGCAGGTAAAAAGCAGGTAAAAAGCAACGTGCGCACATACCCTTATACAACTAATATAACAAGTAGTTATTTAACAAAGCACATACTAGACTCTGAAGTTCTACATGCCCCACCATCAAACCGTACACCTCCACTGACCAAAAAGTATAAGAAAAGTCAGCTCAAATATGCTGCAAACTATATAATAAGAAAAGAACAAAGAGAAAAAATGTATTAAAAATACCCTGAATAACAATGAATAAAATGCAAGTGCTTAATAACAGGGTACTTAGTATATACATTTTTGCAAAAACGTAAGAAGCCATCCCACCTCGTCACGGTGTACCCATCTGGGACAGTCCCTAACCAACTAAAGTTAAAACCATTATACATACCTGACTTGTGTCTATCAAAACTCCAATGTGAATGGTAACAAGTGGTCAGCTGGGTCCCAGATTAAATACACAACAAAGTGGGAAGCAATTGGTTGTTCAGCCTCAGTATAAGGAGGGCTGCGCCCCCAACTTGCAATAAAGCAAGATAGCAGACAAAAAACACCAAAAAACTATATAATAAGGCCACAGAAGCTTTGGGATTTTATTCTGTGAACTGGAACTTTTCGTGCCTATGCATCAGTGATATGTCTAAAGGGGAGAAAAAGAGTTGTGATCCAACTTACCCATAATGAAGTTAGCATAAATCCTTGGCTCAGATCAAACCACTCCTGCAGGATGTTACCAATGAAGTGAAATGTAGGGAGAATCCAGTCGCTTTCGGTTAAAAATACAATAGGATTCCAACGCGTTTCAAACTAATAGTCCTTACTCATGCATGATCGTGGTCATACATGAATAAGGACTATGTATTAGTTCGAAACGCATAGGAAAGCTCTTTTATAGTGTTGTTAATGTTCTTTTTTTATCTGAATTCACAATAAAGTTTTTGTATATTTATCCGAAAAGTGGCTGGAGTCTCCCTATTTTTCACTTAGTATATCTGGAAAAGAAAGTATGAAGCATATGCTAAAATGAATCCATTGCCCACAGTGAAGCATGACGGTGGCTTGGTGATGATCTGGAGCTGCTTTGTTTTCTTTGACACTTGTAACTTGTGCATGGAGGTAAAGATGGTTCAATCAAGTATAAGGAAATCCTAGCACAAAACGTCATACCTTATGTGAGGAACCTGAAGCTTGGGTGTGACTAAACTTTTCCAACAGGAAGTTTCAAAGTCCATTAAGGCTTGGCATCACAAAAAGCGCTGGAGAATTTTTAAGTGACCGTCACAATCAACTGAACACAATCCCATAGAAAATGTTATTGAGTTTTTAAGAAGGTGGGAGCAGCGTGTAAACCCAATATTATTGAACTGAGGCCAGTGCCCATGAGTATTGACTAAGATTGCTCAGGAATGCTGTACAACACTGGTGTCTGGCTTTCAGCATGCTATTTACCTGCTGATTACCACTATAGTTTTGAATGTGACCAGTTCCCTTTAAAATGTTTATATTTGATTTTGCTAAATCTTTGCAAATATTATTAATAGAGCTAATTTGTAAAGGGGGTTGAATACTTTTGATTAGAAGTCTAGCCATGTGAATTGTATCTCCCCCTGTAGACATTACGATCTGGAAATAGGAACATTGATCTCCAAGTTGTGTGACAATCGTCAGTGATTTTACACTGGATCTTCTTGTGCCAATCTAACATCTAGTGACAGCTGTAGTGACACAGTGGCACTACCACTCCACAGTACTGTGTGGGAAAAGCTAAATCCTGAGAACCAGTTTTTTATTTCCCAAGGTCAAGATATATTGACTTGTGTCACACAATTCCCTGGAGCAGACTCATATGTATTAGTCATATAACATGTTTCACATCATTACTGTATAGGGACATTTTATTCTAAAAGGAAAATTATTGCAGTATCATGTCAAAAGCACGGATGCGAGGCTCATTAAATACCAAAGTGCCATGTGAGTTATAGATTTTGTAACCCTAACCATTGAAATTCTTCTTTTCCCATGCAAGAGGAGGTGATGAGTTTGGAGCAAGCGACAGTAGCGGGTGTAGAAGTCTGGAGGGATCAGATACTTCCTCCATGGCTCTGACGCACTTTTAGCCTTTATGGTGACAGGGCTTGAGACCCATAGAGGTTTGTCAAGTATACACGTTGATTGCTTCTTTTCATGATTGTTTTCTTCCTTTTCAAAGCTTCCTACTTGTACAATGTTTCATTCTTTGTAGACAAGTGATGGATGGCTTTTCCATATGACACTTGACATTTGTTCTGTGCCACAGAAGAGTGCGTAATAAGAGGCATCTGGATTGAACGTCGCCCCAAGTTCTTTTTTCTGAGAGAACGTTCAGCCCTTTCATGAATATGTTGTTCTAGTGTATTTCTCGACAAAAGCGCAGAAAGCTTTAACTTAATGTGAAAAAGTTATTGTCATGTCCCAGACCGAAAACCTTCTGCTACTGCTCTACACGTACAATCTGGAAATGACTATTACAATGGCTCCAATAGAGATCATGAATATGATTAAATGTCTCTATGTCTCTATCTTTCTTGGCCAAGAGTAAAGTGAGACAGTGAAAGTTAATAAAATGAACATTTTAAAGCTGTAAAAGTTGGAAATAAAATACATGTTGAAAACAGAATGAAGTAAACTTGGATACTTTTTTTTATAATATGGAAGCACCTACAAGCTTACTCTAGATCTCACTTACTTAAGATGCTTCAGATCCTCTTATGTTGATTTTTCTGACTGATTCATAATGTTCAACCCTTGGATTTGGCTATTATCCTAGGACCAGTATTCACATGCTTACAAGTTCTGAGAACTGAAAAGATACGTGTAGTTCATTAGATGTATTGTTTTATGGTGAACACATGGTGAAGTACCCAGTTCATTGGTGGTTGTTTGTTCCTGAGTAATATAATATAAATGAGAATTTCTGGTAATTATACTATCTGCATGTAGTATACTATTACATCTTGTGTGATTAGCTAAATGTCCTGGTTACAAATATTTTCATGACTATTCTTAGGGGAGGTCATTAATCTGTGAACAGACACAGCAATAATGAAACAACTCTTCCATTTTAAAGCCTATCTGTAGTATGTTATGTACTTGTTATGTACTTACTATGAAACTTTATTAAAGGGGTTTTCAGGGTTTATCAATATCACATATGACTTCTGGCACCTCCGTTGATCAGCTGGGCATTGGTTTTCCTTAGCATGGTTCACCGGGAGTTAAATACCCACCGATGTGATATTGATGGCCATCAATATTTGTCTGAAAACACAAGAATAAGTATTGGTAATTCTTCATCTGAGTCATTTTTCTTCCTACTATCATTGCTATTATTCACATATAGAACAGGATACAAAACATAACTTTTACATTTATCGGTTTAAAACTTAATACCAAATTATTGCAAAATAAATGCATATATAATCCAGGTCTGAGAAAGTATATGGGGCACGAGAAGGCAACTTTCCCCAATTACACCACTGCAGGTGCTCGCTCAACACTGACACCGACACTCCATTACCAGTAATAACCATCAGCACAAGCAGAAAATGCTACTTTAGCATGGAAAGATCTTCTATTTTGCCTAAAAAAATCATGTTCACAGTACCACATCTTTCTGTGTAATCAGATACTTCGCTGCCGAGAACAGTGGCAGCCTGTGTGCACTGAGCGATTTATTACAGATCGCTCAGTGTGTATATGAAGTGTGGTTGGCCTGTGAAGATAGACTATTAAAGGAGTTGTCTAACATAAACTCCAAAAAATGTTTTAAGCTAATCTGTGCTGTATTGTCATATAAAACATCCCTACATTATTTTTTTTTATTGTTTTCTAACTTTTGTTCCTCTTGAATTATCCCTTTATTCTTTGCAGCTCTTTGTTTACATGCAGCTCAACCAAACAGACATCTTCCTATGCCAAACCTCAAAGTCAGAGCTGGCACCGCCCGGCCTCACTGTCCAGCCCGCCCTCTGCCCGCCCTCTGCACACACATTCCCTGTCAGTATTCTGCCCCAGCACCTGATGGATAAATGAATACTATGTAATGAAGACTATATATAGCCCCCAATGTGAGTCTATAGGATATATACATACATACACATATACTCACACATACACCTAGAGTTATATAATATATATAACCCCTCCTCATGCATTTTGTCTCCTCTGCCCTCCCAGCACACCCCTCCCCCGCTCTGTCTCTCACCTGTGCACTCTTTCTCCCCCTGCACTCTCTTGTCTGCCGCCCCTTCCCATGCTCTGTCTCACACCCGTACACTGTCTTCTCTCCCCCTGCATTCTCTTCTCTGCCCCCCTCTCTCACCTGTGCACTGTCTTTTCTCCCCCTGCACTCTCTTCTCTGACCCCCTCTCTCACCTGTGCACTGTCTTTTCTCCCCCTGCACTCTCTTCTCTGCCCCCCTCTCTCACCTGTGCACTGTCTTTTCTCCCCCTGCACTCTCTTCTCTGACCCCCTCTCTCACCTGTGCACTGTCTTCTCTCCCCCTGCACTCTCTTCTCTGCCGCTCCCCCGCTCTGTATCTCACCCGTGCACTGTCTTCTCTCCCCCTGCACTCTCGTCTCTGCCCCCCTCTCTCACCCGTGCACTCTGTTCTCTCCCCCTGCACTCTCTTCTCTGTTGCCTTCCCACTCTGTATCTCACACATGCACTGTCTTCTCTCCCCCTGCATTCTCTTCTCTGCTGCCCCCCCACCACTCTATCTCTCACTTGTGCACTCTTTCTCCCCCTGCACTCTCTTCTCTGCCCCCCCCTCTCTTGCCCATGCTTTATCTTCTCCTCCATACTATGATGAGAGCAGCTTGCTTACAGCTAGGTGATGCAGAGCTCAGTGCTGTTGTTCGCTGGTGTCAGGTGGCGTCCCAGGAGCGCCAGAGGCTGCATTCATAACAGTGTGAGGAGAGAGACAGTGCATGACGGAGGGGGTACACAGTTACCAGGGCACCATACATCACAATGAACTGTGGCAAACAGCTCTGACAGTGTTCTAGGCAGAGAGGGCACCCTGTTTGTCCAGGGCACATACAGAGCACAGATAACAGCGCACAGGGAGCGGGGGAGAGTACGAAATGTGGGTAGGGGGCGGGGAAGGATGAGAGGGGTGGGGGCTCATCACACTGTATCTGGTTGGCTGCAGGGCGGCAACATGACGTCAGCTGTGATGCCCATCAACAAGGTCCAGCCCCTGTTGACGTATCATCACAGGAAGCAGCAAAATCACGGCAGGTCACATGACCGAACTGAGCCAGGGTAGAGGGGCTGACAGCAGGGCAGGTAGGTAGTTGCTATCTACTTACCTCCCCTAATGTAGCCCAATAGCGAAATAACAAAAAATAAGTAAAAAAAAGCCAGATAACCTATTTAAATGGACACTGGCTAGCAAGAATAACTCAGTAGAAGTTCACTATTACTCAAATTCAAAGGGTAAAGGATAGTTTTCAGACTGTTTTGTCAAAGCGAAGGGTGCTCTCTTCTCAATACAGTGCCAAATAATTGCAGAGAATAGCTAAGGCCGCACAACAGAATCCCAATAAGATGGATTTAATTGCTTTTTGGAACCTATGTTTAAGTTTTTAGATAAAGGTTGTTTTCAATGCACTTCCAACTTCCATATGTCATAAATATCACCAACATTATATACTTGAAAGAAAACAATCTTGTATGAGAAGCAACCAGACATTATGATTTTATGATTTTGTGCTGTACTCTTTTACATTGTTTTGTTGTGTATTTTGTTCAGGATATCTTCCCAGCAGAAAGTGCTAACAACAGGAGGTCCACACCAGTTTCTCCGCGTGGCAGTCCAAGTGATGTCCGACCAATGCTCAACACTCAATACAACAATCCATCCAGACTCTACACATACAACAACAACAATACTATAGACTCACATCTATCTTCACAAATGGGCAGGATCAATATCTCTCCACCCCAAAGGTATGTACACTCATAGATCTTCACTCTTTTCTTTATCTTGCTTTTTACTGATCTGTGTGATAAATTGCTAATGTATAACATCTATGCCCATTAATACGCCTGTTGAAAATTCAGCTAGGTCATTCTTACATATCTTATTAAAAAGGGTTCTCTACCACTTTCATATTATTATTATTATTATTATTATTTATTTATAGAGCACCATTAATTCCATGGTGCTGTACATGAGAAGGGGGTTACATACAAAATACGTATACAAGTTACAGTAGACAGACTAGTACAGAGGGAAGAGGGCCCTACCCTTGCGGGCTTACATTCTATAGGATTATGGGGAGGAGACAATAGGTGGGGTGTAGGTCAGGCGGCGGCTCCGCACGGTGGTCGGGCGGCAGCTCCGCACGGTGGTCAAAGGGTTGTCTAGTATTATTATGTTGAGGACCTATCTTGCACCCGGCACCCCTATTTACCATCTGTTATTACCTCTAGCGGTTACCCTATGTAAATCATGTACGGAGCACAACAATGTAGCAACGTATACTGTGTAGTGGCAGCTGCTAAGCAATGGAGATCAACTCCTATTCTTTTAAATATTAGTTTATCTACAGTACCCAGCAGCGGCCACTAGACAGTGTACAGAGCTTTCCTGTTCTGCTTCCTGCAAGGTTTACATATGATTATGCTATTGGTAATAGAAGCTTAACAGTGGACCTTTTAGATAACTACAAATTCTACAGGTAGGTCCAGAAATATGTGGACAGTGACACAAGTTTTGGCATTTTAGCTGTTTACCTAAACATGTTCATGATACAGTGATATAATCAATATGGGCTTAAAGTGTAGACTCTCAGCTTTAATGTGAGTGTATTGACATCTTAATTGATGTAAGGTTTTAGGGATTAACGCTCTTTAATATGTAGCTGCCTCTTTTTCAAGGGACCAAAGGTAATTGAACAATTATTTCATAAGATCTTTAATGAATTGATTGGGCTACTCCTTCATTAATCACATTATCAATTAAGCAGGTAAAAGGTCTGGAGCTGATTCCAGGTGTGACATTTGCATTTGTAAGCTATTGTTATGAACCCACAACATGCGGTCACAGGAGCTCTCAATGGAAGAGAAATAGAACATCATTAGACTGAAAAAAAGAAGAAATTCAGAGATAGCAGAAATGTTAGGAGTGGACAAATCAACAGTTTGGTACATTCTGGAAAAAAGATTGTACTGTGGAGCTTGTGAACTCAAAAAGGCCTGGATACCCACAGTAGACAACAGGGGTTGATGATTGCAGAATCCTTTCTGTGGTGAAGAAAAACCCTTCACAAGATCCTCACACATGCAGAACACTACAGGAAACAAGTGTTTCAGTATCTAAATCTACCATAAAGAAGTATTCATAAGAGAAAATACAGGGGGTTCACCACGAGGTGAAACTCATTACTCAGCTTTAAGAATAAAAAGGCCAAATTAAACTTTGCCTCAAAATATCTAAAAGAAGCCAGCCCAGTTCTGGAAAAGCATTCTTTAGACAGATGAAACTAAGATCAACCTGTTCCAGAATGATGGGAAGAAGATAGTATGCAGAAGACTTGGAGCTGCTCATAATCCAAAACACACCACACCCTCTGTAAAACATGGCAGAGGTTGTGGTGTGGCCGGGCATGCATGGCTTCCAATGGCCCTGGGTCACTAGTGTTTATTGAAGATGTGACTGAAGACAGAATCAGCAGGATGAATTCTGAAATGTACAGGGCTATAAGTTCTGCACAGATTCACACAAATGCAGCAGATTGATTGGATGGCGCTTCACAGTACAGGTGGACAATAACCAAAAAATAGTGAGAAAGCAACCCAGGAGTTTTTTTTAATAGAAAGAAGTGAAATATTCTGCAATAGCTGAGTCAAGTCACCAAATCCCAACCCCATCGAGCATGTATTTCACATACTTCAGACAAAACTTAAAGGGGTATTCCTGTCACCAAGATCCTATCCCAATATGTGGTAGGTGTAATAATAATAATATTAGCAAATACCTCCAAATAGAAATGTGGTGTAGTTCTTCTGATTCATTATGTCACCCCAGTTGATTTATCCGTTTTTGTTTATTCTCCCCTTTTTCCAAGAGCTATAATGTTTTTATTTTTCAGTCAATATAGCCATATGAGGGTTTATTTTTGCAGGATGAGTTGTACTTTTGAAGGACATGATTCATTCTGCCCCATATTGTACTGGAAAAACAGGAGAAAAATTCTAAGAGTGGTGAAATTGCAATAAAAGTGCAATTGCATGATTGTTTTTAGATTTTTTATTTGCCTTCTTCACTATTTTTGAAAAAGTGACCCAGTATTATGATTTCCCAAGTCAGCACGAGCTCATACCAAACATGTATAGTTTTACTTTCATCTAAGCGGTGAAAAAAATTCAGACGTTTGTAAAAAAAAAAAAAAAAGAATAATGCTTTTGTCACTATTTTCCAAAAGCCATGGCGTTTTCATTTTTCAAGGACTGGGGCTCAGTGATGGCTTATTTTTTGCGTATTGAGCTTGCATGTTTAATTATACTATTTTTGTGTAGATGTATTGATCGCCTGTTATTGCATTTCAATGAAATATTGCGGCAACCAAAAAAACGTAATTTTGACGTTTGTAATTTTTTTTTTTTACACCTTCTTCCGAACAGATTAATTACTTTTATATTTTGATAGAACGGGCATTTCTGTACACATCAATACCAAACATGTGTATTTTTTTATTTTCAATGGGGCAAAAGGTGGGTGGGTGATTTGAAGTGGTTAAAATGTTAAAGATGGATAAATGTGCGGTCCTTGTAACGTTGAGGAAGAGTACCTGTAATGTACATGCTCTGCGTTCATTATGGGAAATGACCAGTATAGAATCGTTTGTTGTTGAATTGGACTCCGTGTCTAGTGGCAGCCTTGTAGCGGTCCAGAAGATCAGGACAATGGAGGCCTCTGGCGCACAAGTGAATACCATATACCACATGTCCCCCGAATTCATCCCTTTCACTAATGTTGCAGGGCTGCTCAGGAGCCGGGGTTCGCTCATGACTACAACTGCCTCGTGTCACCCCTACAATTTTTTCAATAAGGATGGTATGAGATACTTTATAAAATGCTTTGCTGCAGTCAAGATATACTATAACTACCGCATTTTCCTAATCCACACAGTTAGTTATTCCATCACAGAAGGAAATTATTTGTCTAAAAAGTCCCAGTGGCCAGTAGTTTTTTTTAATGAAAATAATGTGAATGTTTTTTCGAAATATAAAAAAATGAAAGTGTAATTTTTACAAAAGGTCATTTTCTGATAATAGCTTCCATTGAAGTGGAAAGCCAGCCCCATTTTCTGTTATAGCCAATGCATAGATAAAGTAAAGGGGCTTTCCTAGCTTTTTGTTACATGCTGACACTAGAAGCTTTTTTCTTCCTTTCTGTGACAGTCAGTGACAGTGAACACCATATCTCACACTGCAGACACATACGTCAGTCAGCAAATGCCGGAACACCGGTGGTCTCCAGCCACCAGCAGTCAGGAAATGTTGGGACCCCTGCAGGAGAATAGGAAATGTAATCCAGATTGCAGCTTTGAAATAGCTATTGATATTAATTTCATGAAGAGTTACTTGAGAGATGAAAACATAAGCATGTCTGCGCTATATAACATACCATGCCTTACCGTGACCATGTAGTAAAATCAACAATGAAAGTCACCATGTACAAATAGTTCAGACTCAGCCCCCAGTCCAGCTGTGCTGGATCATATGGATGTATACATTGTTACTGAAAGGTATATAAACCAGCAAGGTCTTAAATCACATAAATCTCCTAGGAGACACTAGTATAAAACTTAACATTTAATATACAGATTAAAAAGTGAACAGGGTCACTGAAAAACGTGACATACTCAACACAAAAATAACAAATGCATATATGGTGTTAGATCACAGCCCCACACGTATTCACATATAGGTGCGCAAGCACACCACCATACTCAATGGTACGTGTCAGGCTAATCAAGAATCAACACCAAACAGCAATGACACATTCATATGTCCATATGAGAATAAACCCTCTATTCAATTATCCTAGGAACTAACCACCTAATATAGGGGTACCCAGGAATAGAAGGGGAACAGATCTCACTCAAAGTAGCGGGCTATATTAATGCAGCAAACCTGAAACTCGACTATCATAAGTCGAGTAGACTTGTTTCCTTGATTTGTGAAAGCATTAATAAGTAAAAACTTCCATCAGAGTATACATAACTTCCGACGCGTTTCATTAATATTCCTCAGGGAAGTTAGTAATCCAAAATAGAGGGTAATACCACCATCACAAGGGCAGGCATCCCCGGTGGAACCTCAGTGCTGGACCAAGAAACAAGCTCTATAAGTCCCGGTGCTAGGCCACATCAAACCGCCCATCTATGAACGCACACAAAGCACGTCCCCCACATCTATTCTGTTCAAAAATGTGCCGCGCGGCACATTTTTGAACAGAATAGATGTGGGGGACGTGCTTTGTGTGCGTTCATAGATGGGCGGTTTGATGTGGCCTAGCACCGGGACTTATAGAGCTTGTTTCTTGGTCCAGCACTGAGGTTCCACCGGGGATGCCTGCCCTTGTGATGGTGGTATTACCCTCTATTTTGGATTACTAACTTCCCTGAGGAATATTAATGAAACGCGTCGGAAGTTATGTATACTCTGATGGAAGTTTTTACTTATTAATGCTTTCACAAATCAAGGAAACAAGTCTACTCGACTTATGATAGTCGAGTTTCAGGTTTGCTGCATTAATATAGCCCGCTACTTTGAGTGAGATCTGTTCCCCTTCTATTCCTGGGTACCCCTATATTAGGTGGTTAGTTCCTAGGATAATTGAATAGAGGGTTTATTCTCATATGGACATATGAATGTGTCATTGCTGTTTGGTGTTGATTCTTGATTAGCCTGACACGTACCATTGAGTATGGTGGTGTGCTTGCGCACCTATATGTGAATACGTGTGGGGCTGTGATCTAACACCATATATGCATTTGTTATTTTTGTGTTGAGTATGTCACGTTTTTCAGTGACCCTGTTCACTTTTTAATCTGTATATTAAATGTTAAGTTTTATACTAGTGTCTCCTAGGAGATTTATGTGATTTAAGACCTTGCTGGTTTATATATTTTGAAAATTAAGGTTGACATTAATTACGTTTTGCTATTACAAAATTGTTTGCCCGGTCTATCACATGGCAGGCTTTCTCTCCTCCGACCTGGACACCAGGCAGTGGGCAAGTGAGGCGAGGGACGTCTTTTCCGACAGAAATTTGGTCCTTAAGAAATATACTCCTACCATGAATGGGGCCTTTAAAGATCTAACTAGGGTTTACAAGGAGAGGATCACCTCCTGGTGGGAGGTGCAGTCCCTTGAGAGTTACTTAAAAGACAAAATAGTGCCCAGACATCTTAGGATTACTTTACAACCTGGCCATAGGTATAAAAACGCTGATTTCACCACGAGATGGGAGAAGGAGGCTACTGAGAGCTCACTTAGAATGATGAGGTTGATTTTGGAGGAGAAAAGAAACCTTGGGACTTTGGAGGAGTCGTTGAAAGAGCATATTGACACAGTGAGGAAATTCTCGGGTGAGGCTGATTTTCCCAATAAAGAGACAGTATTGCAAGGGGTGATTGAAAAGTTTCAGTACAAACTAAAGGAGAAAAAACATCGCTTCTATATTAGAGACTTACAAGATTTCAAAGATAATAAGGCTTATGTATATACTGGAGGGAGGAGTAATAATTATTATAAACAAAGTGAGACAGAGTTGTCCTCCACGGATGCTGAATTATCTGAGAATGAGGGCAGAGGAGGTGTTTTCAGACCCCCGCACCAATACAAAAGAACAAGAGGTAGGGGAAGGTCAGGCTTTAGGGGTTCTAATCAGAACCAGGGAAGAGGTGGTTTTTTAGAAAATCAATACTACCTCCGCAGCAAAAACCCGGTGAATCTGTAGCCGAGGTGAGGGCTCCCCAGGTTATAAACCTCTCTTCTAGGTCTCTGAGTGATGGTGATCTGGCGGTACTGAACAGGGGTTTATCATTTGTGCCCACTACGGATTTCAATGAATTTATGGCTATTAAAGACTTACACCTTTTTGCGAGGCAACTGAAGTGGAAAAAATTCTTTGGCAAACAGTCAGATAAAACGTGTGATGAATTAGGGATATCTGAGGAATTATTGCAGGATGTACGCTTTTTATTTCATCTTAGTGATGAGAACCCCAATGATAGAGGTGAAGGTCCATTCACATCCCTAAAGAATAGTAGCAGCAGGATGCCCCCTGAGGGAACAGAGGTTGATGTTGTTGACGTCTTTGTTAACATGGTCATGGAGGACATTGGTAGTGGTCTTCGAACACATTCGGGTAATTATAATCTAACCAAGTTTGAGATGCAGTGTTTACGCAGCCTTGAAGGTGACTCCAGCATTACGATTAAGCCCTCTGATAAAGGGGGCAACATCGTGATTATGGATTCTATGAAATACAAGGACATCTGCTTGGGTATTTTAAATGATGAACAAACTTATGAGAAACTGATGTTCAATCCTATGGCTACTTTCAGGGCTGAGTTGAAATCACTACTTGACAAGGCACTCGATGATATGATCATTGACAAGAATGAATTTGAGTTTCTCTTCCCTCTGTTTCCGATACTGTCTACCTTTTATGTATTGCCCAAGATACATAAGGGTCTGGATCCTCTCAGGGGACGTCCTATTGTATCGGGAGTGGGTGGTCTCACTGAGAAGTTAAGTATATATGTTGACAGGATACTGCGTCCATTTGTAATATCCCTTAACTCTTTTTTGGGTGACACCACTGAGTTCCTGAGGAAAATTGATGATGTCTTTCTTGAGGAGGGCATGACCCTCTGTAGTATTGATGTTGAGACACTCTATTCCTCGATTCCGCATGACAGGGGGATAGAGGCGGTGAAGTACTACCTTAATTCGAGAGGGAACCATCTGTCTGCACATAATGAGTTTGTGATTCAGGCTCTTCGGTTTTGTCTGACAAGGAATGTATTTTCTTTTGGGGGGAAGTACTTCCACCAGCTCAGAGGTACTGCGATGGGGAGTTGTTGTGCCCCATCGTATGCAAATCTTTTTCTGGGCTGGTGGGAGGAAACCACGGTGTTTGGAGGTAACCTTGACACGGAGGATGTTGTTCTGTGGGTCAGGTTTATCGACGACATCTTCCTGATTTGGAAGGGTCGTGAGGATGGCTTCAGGGACTTTGTAGGTTCTCTGAATAATAACAACATAGGCCTTAAATTCACTTTTGAGATGCATCCCAACAGGCTAGCCTTCTTGGATGTCTTGGTAGAGAGGGGACCGGAGGGTAAGCTGATGACAAGTACGTACAGGAAGGAAACATCATCCAACTCATTGTTACGATGGGAGAGTGCGCACCCCAGGTCTCATAAAAAGGGCATCCCAAGGGGCCAGTTCTTACGGATGAGGCGCAACTGCTCTAGTGACGAGGCCTTTAAAGTGCAGGCTGAGGATCTTACAAAGCGGTTGGATGAGAGAGGTTATCCAAAGAAGGAGGTTGAGAGAGCTTTTCAATCGGTTTGTAGGGTGGACCGTACAGAGATTCTTAATCCAAGACCCAAAAGTAAAGAGTTGAATGAGCCGTTGAGGTATATCACCACATTTGACAATGGGGCAACTGGCCTACGTGAGATTCTTTGTAAGCATTGGCCGATCCTGAAGATGGACCCGATTGTGGGTAAATACATATTAGATCATCCTTCTATAACATACAGGAAGGCGAGATCTTTGAAGGACAGATTGGTCCATAGCTTTTTCAGGGAGGACAGACCACCATGGTTAACCTGTGGGGCTAGAGGCTGTTTTAAGTGTCATAACTGTAAGAACTGTTTCCTCGTGGAAGAGGGTAAGACTTTCCGTAGCCGGTTCAATGATAGGACATTTGAGATCAGGTCACTTATCACATGTAGGACTAGAGGTGTTATATACAGGGTGACGTGTCCCTGCAATAAACATTATGTTGGAAAGACCATCAGGGAACTACGAAAGAGGGTTGGTGAGCACAAAAACGACATTAGGAATAGGAACGACACCCCACTGGCTAGACACGTCAATGCATACCATGATGGAGATGAAAACTGTATCAGGATTATGGGCATTGATTCCATCAAACCACCACCAAGAGGAGGCAACTGGGACAAGTTGATACTCCGTAAGGAGTGTTTTTGGATCTACACGCTGGGTACCATGGCCCCAAATGGCCTTAATGAGCAACTATCCTTTACCCCCTTTTTAGGTGCACCTTAGTTTGTAGGGGTAGTGTAGGAGGGCCAGTCGACGGTGAGCGGGGGCGCCATGGGCGTGGGTATTGTTTACGGTGCCGACCTCTGCAGTAAGGTAGGGTAAGTTTTCCAAGAATGAGGGGTAGATTTAGTGTGCACTTAGCCTCTCTTTCTATCTCCTGCTATGTGTATGGGACTCCTTTTGGGGGGGGAGGGGGTTGGTTCGTGCTCTGGGCCTACTGGATCGATTTTGGTGGTCTGTCCTCATTCTGAAATTTTCCTTGACGGTACTTTATGGGGGCCCTCTCTGTGATGGTCTTAAGCTGTAATGTTTTCCAACTATGTGATAGTGAGATTATTCTGATTGATTCTTGGGGGGGGGGCGTCTTTTGCCTTAAACATCACTGCATTGTAGAGGTGTGTTTTTTTGAGGAGTATTGCATTCTGCCTGTGATAAGGCTTTAAACGTTTGTGAATGGAGCTTGTTCTCATTCACTGCCAGTGCCTTTTGGTATGGGAGCGCAAGCGTTAATATGGTAATGACGCGATTGTATGGTGTTTACCTAGCTTGCGTTCCATTTTCCGGATATAGCGTCACCGGATGTGCGGCCGACATCATGTGATGATGTGGGCGGCGGCTAATGATGACGCGCTAACTTCCGGTTTCGGGGGATTCCGGTTGCGCGTCACACCATTGAATGGGGTGTACTGCGCATGCGCGCGTGATATAAGATGGCGCGGTCCATGAGGCCGGCAGCGCGGCACATTTTTGAACAGAATAGATGTGGGGGACGTGCTTTGGTGAGTGTTCCTGATCTCGGGACCCCCTTCTTCTCCCCTATGATTCTGTAATGAGTGGTGGCTTAATGGAGTCTTATTTTTATAGTGTGCGTTCATAGATGGGCGGTTTGATGTGGCCTAGCACCGGGACTTATAGAGCTTGTTTCTTGGGTGAGTGCCCTATCTGGGGTCCTTTTTCTGATACATTGATATTTTGAATGGTTTTTTCTAAAAAAAAAAAAAAAAAAAAAAGGCGCGGCACATTTTTGAACAGAATAGATGTGGGGGACGTGCTTTGTGTGCGTTCATAGATGGGCGGTTTGATGTGGCCTAGCACCGGGACTTATAGAGCTTGTTTCTTGGTCCAGCACTGAGGTTCCACCGGGGATGCCTGCCCTTGTGATGGTGGTATTACCCTCTATTTTGGATTACTAACTTCCCTGAGGAATATTAATGAAACGCGTCGGAAGTTATGTATACTCTGATGGAAGTTTTTACTTATTAATGCTTTCACAAATCAAGGAAACAAGTCTACTCGACTTATGATAGTCGAGTTTCAGGTTTGCTGCATTAATATAGCCCGCTACTTTGAGTGAGATCTGTTCCCCTTCTATTCCTGGGTACCCCTATATTAGGTGGTTAGTTCCTAGGATAATTGAATAGAGGGTTTATTCTCATATGGACATATGAATGTGTCATTGCTGTTTGGTGTTGATTCTTGATTAGCCTGACACGTACCATTGAGTATGGTGGTGTGCTTGCGCACCTATATGTGAATACGTGTGGGGCTGTGATCTAACACCATATATGCATTTGTTATTTTTGTGTTGAGTATGTCACGTTTTTCAGTGACCCTGTTCACTTTTTAATCTGTATATTAAATGTTAAGTTTTATACTAGTGTCTCCTAGGAGATTTATGTGATTTAAGACCTTGCTGGTTTATATATTTTGAAAATTAAGGTTGACATTAATTACGTTTTGCTATTACAAAATTGTTACTGAAAGGAAATCTCTCTGTATACAACAATCCTGACAAATGTGGTTTACTAAATAGAATTTCTACAAGCTTACACTGTGCATTTATCAATGGAATTTTTTCTATATGACTTTTCAATCACTTTTTCATTCCTTTTTTGTGTGTCTGAGTATAATAAAAACTCTACATTGTTAATGTGAGTTTATTTTTATTATGGTGCTCATTTTAGGGGTTATGGTACAGTTTTACAACTTGGGTCGTTCCTGACACAGCAACATAGAACTGCACTTTTTTTTGTTTACTTTTATTTTTACATAAAACAGCATTTTTAGTGGCAAAAATATTTTATCTCTTCATTTATTATTTAGAACATTTCTTATTTTTTACATTTTTTTCTGTCTTTGTCAACCAATTTGCCTCATACAGTAGTAGTATCACTAAATTGGTACCCTACAGTAATCATGGTCCCAATTCTGGCCCCTATCGTGTAATAATGTTCATTATACTGTAACTAGAAGGTAGCCCGATTCTAACGTATCGGGTAGTCTAGAATATGTATGTAGGTTAGCAGATTGAATAATAAGGTAGTGAATGAACTGGATGGGTTAGGTTTAATTTAGTATTCTTATAATTGTTTATTGGTTTTAAAATGAGAAACATCAGAAGGAACAGTTTTAATAGATGAGTCTAATGTTTAATGATGTCCATGGCTTGTAATGAAAGAAGGCAATGAGCAGTGTAAAGTGTAAAATATGCTGATGCTGTGATGTGGCCCACTGCTGGTATGTGCCCCCATCGTGGTGCAGCCACCATCCTGACATGTGCCCCCATCCTGCGTGGTAATGTGTGAGGGGGGCGGAGTGCGGGTGGAGCCAAGCGGAGTCATGGCGCTGAGGACGTCAGTGCCGGGAACTGCATGGCTGGGGACAGGTGACTATCCAGGTGTGTGTGTGTGTGTGTGTGTGTGTGTGTGTTGTCTGTGTGTGTGTGTTTGTTCAGTGTATACATTGGGGGGTGGAGCCGAGTGGGGGTAATGTGTGCGGGGGGTGGAGTGCCGGGGGGGTGGAACCGAGCCGGGCTATGGCGCTAAGGACGTCAGTGCTGGGGACTGCATGGCTGGGGACAGATGACTATTCGTGTGTGTGTGTGTGTGTTCAGTGTATACATGCGGTGTACGGGGGGGTGGAGCCGAGTAGGGTAATATGTGCGGGGGGTGGAGGCGAGCGGTGGGTATGTGTCGGCTGGGTTGCCAGTGTGGGCTCCCGGGGGGGCAGCACTCACCGGGGAGTTGGGGCTTCGTGTGGGTCTGGGGAAGGAAAAGTGTCGTTCTGTCAGCCCGTAGTTCGGGCTGTTCAGTTAGCTGAGCCGTTGGTCGCAGGCTCTTTAGCGCGCACGGTGTGGCGACGGTTGTCACTGTAATGATGTCATTTTGGAGCAAGACAGACAGACAGACAGAATAAGGCAATTATATATATAGATAATGTCTCATCATGTAGTAATATCCTTTTGTCCTGGCCTTCATACTATAATAATGTCCCCAGTCTATAATAAAGTTCCACCATCTGATCCTCCTTTTTGTTATAATGTCCTCCATTTTGTAATAATGTCTCTCGTCCTGTAAAAATATCCCCAATCCTGTAACACAATCCCCTGTCCTGGCCCACAGCCTGTAATAATGTCTGCATCATGGCCCCATCTTGTAATAATCTCCTCCAACCTGGCCATATTCCCTAATAATGGCCCCTATCCTCTAATAATGTCACCCATCTTGACTACCTTCCTGTAATAATGTTCCCCATCCTGTGGCTCTTCACATACACACTAGAAAAGGAAAATTATTCCTTTTACCTATTCCCACTCCCATGACAAGCAGTGTTTTCTATCTGCTCGATAGCCGACGCAGGGCGACAGAGTAGTGTCATGCTTCGCTTGCAATGGGCATGCCATCAGCTGCCGGCCTCTGATAAGCTTGTGGTTTCTATCAGTATTGGGATGCAGGGAGCAGGTGGCTCTCTCCGCCACAATACATTTCAACCTTCAACTGAAAAATGCGACAGTAGGCTACATTCAGGCCTGGTTGCACCCACTGGGAGCATAACTGCTATGCCCTCGGAAGCTCCGGTACACCTCAGGCAGTAGATTGCAGCCTTAGGGCACGCATGTGGCCCACAGGCCTTGTGTCAGAGACCTTTGTCTTAGATTATTAAAATCATAATAAGACAATGTCTCAAAAATCAATTATTAGTAGAAGCACAAAAGTTAATAAAATAGATCCACGTGTGAAGGAATATATGGTAATATTTCTTGTCTCTGCCTGATTACTGTATGTGAGCTTTTATCTATGACCTAAACACAAATAATTACAATGAATGATATACAATATTTGTCCTAATTATGCAGCACAGCATTTGGGTCGTTATAGAAGACTATTCCACTATATGCCACCTAGACTCATACTGTAGTTTCAGTCAAGATGACTATTGTTAATTTATTATTGTTCATTTGTCATTAACAGTGTTGACCTACAAAGAACTGTCCCAAAAAGCCGAAATGGTATAGATGTTGAATCAGATGTGTACAGAATGCTGCAGGATTATGAAGAACCCGTGTCACAACCTAAGCAGTCCGGATCATTCAAATACTTGCAAGACATGCTAGAAGCTGGAGAGAATGGTTAGTATAGCTTTGTGTTTCTTCTTACTATCTGGTTTATATAGTGTACTAGCTGTAGTACCCAGCATTGCCCGGGATAGTAACTAAGAGTCTCTGTCGATCTCACTCTGTTTCTCTCCCTCTCTGTGTCTTTGTGTCTCTGTGTCTGTGTGTGTGTCTCTGTGTCTCTGTCTGTGTCTGAGTGTGTGTCTCTTTGTCTGTGTCTCTCTTTCTCTGTGTGTGTCTCTGTCTCAGTGTGTCTCTGTTTCTGTGTCCGTCTCTGTGTATCTCTGTCTCTATGTCTCTCTGTCTCTGTATCTATATCTGTCTCTGTGTGTCTCTGTCTGTCTCTATCTCTGTGTCTGTGTCTGTCTCTGTATGTGTCTGTGTCTTTGTCTCTGTGTGTCTCTGTCTCTGTGTGTCTCTGTCTCTGTATATCTGTGTGTGTGTCTGTGTGTCTCTGTCTCTGGTGTCTCTGTGTGTCTGTCTTTATGTGTCTGTGTGTCTTTTTGTCTATGTGTTTGTCACTGTGTCGCTGTGTCTCTGTGGGTGTCTCTGTGTGTGTCTCTGTGTCTGTCTCTGAGTGTCTCTGTGTTTATCTTTGTGTGTCTCTGTCTCTGTGTGTGTTTCTGTCTCTATGTGTCTCTGTGTGTGTGTGTGTGTGTGTGTGTCTGTCTCTACCGATATCATATTACCTCACACAAAAGCTCTTATACTAAGAATGTCCTTCGTCACCTATAGCAACCTGTAGCTCCCAGCTCCATTGACTTTAATGTAAGCAGGTTTTTTGGTGAATAACTGTAAAGCGTGGGGTTAAATTTTCACCTCAAAACATGATCTATGACGTTCCCTGATTCACATGAGACAGATCTGCAAAATTTTGTGACTGTAAATGCGACGGGGCGGTTTCCTTTAGCGGACATACATACACACACACATACATACACACACACATACACACTCATACATACATACACACACACATGCATACATACATACATACATACACACACTCAGGTTTATATATTAGATTATTCTAGCCACAATTATCTGTATAAACCCTCTACAGTCTTTGTGTAATACTGAAGTCCTTGAAAGGGAATCTGTCAACATGTGTTTGGCACCTCATCTGAAAACAGCATCATATAGAAAAAGAAACCATGATTCCAATGATGTATCCCTTGATTTACTGGGTAAAGCAGTTGTGACACAGAGTTCTTGGATGTAGCATGAAGCAGATCTGAGAAAGCTAACCCCACCCACATCAAGCTCTCTATGTACATAGTTTATTGACAAAAAGCTATTTATGTCAGGAGGGGTGTGGTCAGATCAGCAAGCTCCAGCTATGTAGTCTGGATAATGATAAGGACTTGGTGCAAAAACAATCATTGCTAGTAAACAACATCACACAGCTTGATAAGAGACATATCTCTGAATTTTCGGTTTTAATTTCACATATCGACTAAGGCTGCATCTGGGTGTCCGCCTACAGAAAGTGTATATGCCAAAAAATGGTGCAAGACAGAGCATACACTGACTCCATCTGCTCCATTATAGTCAATGGTGCATGCATCCGAAACCCATTTTGTGGGGGTGTTCGGACGGAAGCTCCGACGGGACCACTGAACATAGGTAAAAACGAAATGTGAAAATGCCCTAAGGGAAGTCTGGCGTACGACGCAACACAAGAAAAAACGGGGTATACTAACAATGGGACCTAGCGCTAGTGAGGGGGAAGATTACACACCTCCTGCTCTCACCTGCAGCTGTACCCTGAAGTTCTAGCGAGTCCCTGTAAGGGTCTGCACCTGTCACAGAACAGGATGCCTGAGACCCTGGCAGACCCTATAACAACCCTGGCTAGTGAGCTGGCAGGTGAGGGACGCTAGCCCCACTGCTGCACTAATACAACATCAGGGAAAGGAAAGACAGACAGGGGATAACAACAAATGACAAAGATCCATTACGGTTGCAGTCCAAACCAGGACTGAAATCTACTCAGCAACTTGCGATAAGGGCTCACCTCAAGGGCCAGCTTCCAAATGGATCAGAATAACTGGCACCCTCTACAGGGAGAAAACGGTATATATAGGGACTGGGAGTGGTCACAAACCAGAAGCACCTGAGGAGGTGGTAATGGGTATGCTGCTGGCAAGGAGAAACTGACATTAACCCTTAGCTCGTCAAAGGTAAGAAAACTACATTTAATATAGAGAGTCTTAACCTGTCACTAGTCACACACTGCAGAGAGACGGCCCTGACATTTATCACCTACTGCATGCTGTCATCCGATAACATAGCAAAAACCTTCTAATAGATTGCTTTTAACCCTGAGACTATGGAAACACAGAAAAAAATAAGAAAAATAAGATGCTGATGTGCAAGTGCAGGTACATAAGCACTTTAGTAATAAGCTGATGGGCAAAGGCACAAGCGCCAAAATTGCATTCTGTAAGTGAGATGCACCGGACTTTGGAAACCGTTAATACATAATGATTGTGACATTTCTCTAGCAGGATCTCTTGTGTGCAGGAATAATAAAAATAAATAAAAAATTGTAAGACAACAGCGCCATATACTTTCATTCTGAGCGATCTAGCTATAAACTATCCAAATAAATTTCTAAGAAAACATTGTCATACAATACCAAATAAACCTGTGGTTTAAATTATAAGACTTCAGCTAGAAAGCTGCATACAATTCAAAGTATTTCCCCTGACAAAGTCTCCATGTAGCCCTAGCAGTAGACATACAATACTCACATACTAAAACCATATGGCCCTATAAAAGTCCCTGAAACAGTAACTATATTGGTGTATGTATAGTATCCCTGACGTGCAATGTAATATTATGTCACTGATTGAATGCCTGACAGTCTCCTTGCATAAATAATATAAGAAGGTTGTAGTAGCAATAGCACTGTCACGATACTGTTTGCACTGTGCTATCGCAGAGTTGTATCAGTCACCTCACTTCTGTTCTGCCCGGCCTCCCTGTCTCCCATCCCCTCCGTCTTGTCTTACCTTCCCTTCTTCCCTCCTGGTCCCTGTTTGTTGTCCCATCCTTGCGCCCTCTCCTTCGGCTTGCTCTCCCGGTTACCGACTTCTGGCTTGTTTCTGACCCTGACTCTGCCTCCTCCCTTGTACTGCGCTCCCTCTCTCGGCTGTGACCCGACTTGCACAACTCCTCTTAGCAACCACTTAGTTATCTGGGACGCCTTGTGCTCTGGCTCCCTCTTGTGGTTGCTCTCGTTACACACACTGTGTGTTGACTCCCCCTAGTGGTGACATTACAAGCACAGTCTGATCAGCTGGTAATGATTGACTAATGCCGAACTCCAGCGTTTTGGTTTTTTTTAGCACTGGAGTGGAGCTTCTAAAGTCACTGACTTTTGTATTATACTTATCCACTAGTGTTTTCACCTGTTATCGGAGCCGTTTTGGTTCCCCAGTGCCATCTTGTGACTTTAACTCCGGTCTGCTGGAAGTCAGAGGAATTGTCACAAGTTCTCAATGCAAGTCTATGAATGCCAGAACGAGGTCAGAATGAGGCTCTCATAGACTTGCATTGAAAAGTTACCTCTGCCTCACTCTAGCAAACTGCTGGAGATGCACGGAAGTGGCAGCTATAGAAGGTGAAGATGGTGGAAGGTAAGTATAAGACTTAGTGCAAGGAACTTAGATTGGAAGCACCACTCCAGCGGTAGAATAAGAAAAAGCTGGCGTGGTGCTTTTAAAACTGAACTTTGTCAATTAAATCTTTACATATAAAAAATACACAGATGCCCACCGTATTTGAGTATGGTAAATCTTAAGAACAATGTAATTCTAAATGTCCTCTTTCAGAGTACAACATTTTCAATATTAGCTGTGTCTGATATACTGAGTTATAGCATCGTGTTAGACGCTTCTCTAGACTATAAAATATTAGGCGCAGGACTCAAGCAATACTCTTGCTTCCACTTTTTCTTTGACTACCATTCTTGGTTAAGAATAAACAGAATGTCTAGTGGAAGAATCAGTGCCTGGTTTCAGAATTTTCCAGAATCCCTCCTCTATATTATGCGAGCACGAGCAGTTCTGAGTGCATACTGCTAATCCCTGCCTAACCGTCAATGTATACACTAGCATAGATTAAAGTATCCTTAGAAAAAGTGTTTGTAAAGATCTTTTATCTTATGCTAATGAGTGCTGGGACTAGTCCCAAGGACGTTATATCTCCCAACTAGTCCGCCTCGTAGCATGTTAGTACGCCCACAGGGCCGTACAAAGTACCTGTGTTCGCTGTTACTCTTCTGAATGCCGGCACTTCCGGTCATGTGCAGTAGACCTCTCTGAAGCCGGGACACGTACACCTGGCTTCACTCTGCGCATGACTGGAAGTGCCCGACATTCAGAAGCACAATCACAGCGAACACAGGTACGTGCATCACCGCTGTTAAGGCTGAATTGAATAGCATGCTAGCACACTCCTGTGGGCGTGCTAAGATAGTAAGAGGGCGGACTAGTGGGGGGATATAACGCCCTTGGGACTAGTTCCCGCGCTCATTAGCATAAGATAAAAGATCTTTAGAAACACTTTTTCTAAAGATCTCATTATGTATACTACTAGATACAGGGACGGTTAGGCAGGGATTAGCAATATGCAATATGCTCGTGATTCTGGGTGCATATTGCACCTGACAGGTTTCCTTTAAAAACTGTTCTATCTGCTGCAAATCAACCAGTTCTCTGAATTCTGAGCTAAGCATAACTCCATCTACACCACTAATTAGCAGCTTTCTATGTGCACTGTACATAAGCGGAAAATTGCCAGTCAGTGGTGGGGGCAGGGATTGACTAAATGGCCATCTTTAGTGGTAATATGTTGCTGATAAAACTACGACACACAGCTCAGTAAGTGACACATCACTGGAATCAGGGTCCCTGTCACTACTACATCATGCTACTTAGATTAGTTGGCAAAAACCTGGTAACCTATTCCCCTTAAATTATATTAATATAAATAGTAAATTCAGGAGCCAGTGGAGAAAGAAGCATATTTCTATGAAAATATATTTACAAGATGTATTACAGATTTCTTAGATTCACTTATACTTATGATTCATGCAAAGTTCATTGAAAGCAAAGTTCTCATTTATAAGATACGGACACTTTTGGGGACATTAATTGTACTTCAATATATGTATATTGGACTAAACATAATTTATGTTTTTTATTAAAAATGCACCATTTGTCTCCTATAGGCTTTGTGTTGTAAGGTCTATTACTAGCTGTAGAATGAGATTAAAGAGAACCTGTCAATAGATTTAGCGACCATAAGCTGTGGCCACCACTAGTGACATCTTATACAGTATATAGCATTCCAGAATACTGTATATAAGACACTGTTATAAACAACATATACATGGCTTAATTCAATAATCACTGGGGGAAACACAACCTGGAGTTCCCACAGGGGGGGGTGCCTACTTCAAAGAGCATTTTGAACAAAGAGGAGGGAAGAAAAAATGGCACCAAAATTGTATGCAAAAAGTGTTAAATTTTATTCACATAAAATATATGAGGATGCAACATTTGTCATAAGAATAAATAGTACAATATCAAATAGAACAGAAAATAGAAAAAATGAGGAAACCTGGGGATGAGGAATGCAGGTGTGGGTAGAACACAAAAAGGGGGGGGAGATGTAAAGTCCTACCCGTTGCCGTAACGGAACCCTGGGGGGGTGGTGTATCACTGAAGTGTATGAGTCCAAAAAATGGACCCCAGCCCCCCAAGGTAGTAAATAACCCAGATGACCCTCCACAGAGGATGTATAGTCAAAGATTGAAGTACATGACCAAAAGACAGGTAGACAAAGTAATTAGAAGAAGTATAAAGAGATAGTATCCACCAGAGTAGTCGTGAGGCAATAGAGAGGAGGCTGAAGCGTTGTGTGTAATGAATGATTATAGTCGTGAAGCCGAGAGGTGCCCAATAGCACATAAACGGCTAATAAAAAATACACACACACAATCAGGTCCTTTATGCCCGGACTAGTCGTGGAGCTGGAGAGGAAGGAAAATACACACACACAATCAGGTCCTTTATGCCCGGACTAGTCGTGGAGCTGGAGAGGAAGAAAAGAAAAATGTGAAAAGTCCCGTTAAAGGACACAAAAAAGAGGGCAGATGTAAACAGTTAGAAGGGTGTGCAGCCCAGCTCAAGAAGTGGACTAGTCGTGTGGCAGAGAGAGGAAGCAAGTAGGTACAAGAAAGGGAGTAGTCGTGAAGCCGAGAGGTGCAGTACAGCACAATGACGGCCAAGGTAAAACAAGGAGGGAGAGGAAAAGCAAGTCTCTGGACCCACAGTAGTTATGTGAGTCAAAGGGGAGTGAAAACAGAGGAAAAGTGAGAAGAACAAAGACTACCTGTACAAGTGGAGGGAGGTGGCGGCAGGAGGACGGTCCCAACAGCTGTTTCGCCTGAACGCTTTTACAAGGGAAGTGGAAAATAGAGTGGGGCTGACCGCTATATACAGGGGCAGCACAGTTGTTTTCAATCAAGTAAAGATGGTGTCCGGAAAATGCGCATGCGCCGGAAGTCGAGGCCAGCGGGCGGAGCGAGCCGAGACCGCCGGGGGTAGTGCGCATGCGCGGGAGAACGGACGTCTCCATGACTCCCACGCATGCGCACAAGACGGCCGCGGCCAGGCAACGCCGCGTCAGCAGTCAACAGACCGGCAGATGCGCAGGGACACCAAGTATGGGTGGAACAATGAGAGGGTAACAAAACAAAAATATTAATGACATTTGGAATGAGTAATGCAGAACAATACATAGGGGAATGAACGACATAATAAATGGACAGCACGGACGCATCAGGAGACGGGACATCAACAGGGTATGCGAACTGATGGTTATAAGATGCCGGTATATTTCAATCCAGACAATCCATGCCATCCAAGTTGTCCACCAATGGAAGGGGAATAAAGAAGAAATAAAGGAAATGGATATCCCCACAAACCTAAAACCTATATGAAAGAACCAAACACAGGGATGAAAGAAACAAAATGAATAAAAATACAAACCAACAAGAGATTAAAAACAATGTAAAAACATTTTGTGTTCATATAAAGTGGTACCCCCTAGGGGTCCCGCATGCGGACCGAAGCACAAAAAAGTGGTCCATATCCAAATATGAACCGGTAAGGGGGCCAAAGGACCATAAAAAAGGGTCCAAAGAAAGGCACCAACTGCCAATGGAGATGAAAGGGGCGAGATCTCTACAAAAAAGGAGAATAACTAACGGTCTCATTGAGACCGTTGGGGACCAAAGTATCAAGGGAGACAATCCACTTCGACTCCCGCTGGGCGAGAGTCTTCCGTAGATTGCCTCCCCGGATACCCGCGTGGATAATGTCTATACCACGTACACTCAGGAGCCTCGCGTCACAACCGTGAAATTTACGGAAGTGGCGGGGAAGGGTTTTGAGAAGAGAAACATCCTCCACGGAAATAGCGGCAGTTATATCCCTGACGTGCTCCCTAACTCTCACGCGCAACTCGCGTGAGGTGAGACCGATGTAAATTAGGGAGCACGGACAGGTCGCATAGTATACCACGTGTGTGGAAGCACACGTGATACGTTCGTCAATGGAGTAGGTTCTCTTCCCCTTGGAGCAAACAAAGGAGGAAATCCGTAAGATGTTGGGGCATGCCACGCAGTGGCCACATGGATAGCAACCACGGATCGGGCCACCAGAGCCAAATGGATTGAGGCGGGGGGGGATGTAATGGCTATTAACGAGAAGATCCCCGAGGTTCCTTGCCCTACTGGCTGTCATGAGGGGTCTCGAAGGCAGGACATCGGCCAAAGTAGGGTCCGTGAGCAGGACAGGCCAATGCCTATCGAGAATCCCCTCATTGCGTCCCACTGATGGTTATAAGTACCAATAAACCTGATGTGAGTATCCATGGTCGGCCGACGTGGTCGGTAACAGAGCAACTGGTCCCTCGAGGTGTTTTTGGCGCGGAGGTAACCTCTTTTTATACATCTGTTGCTGTACCCCCGCTCCCTAAACCTGCATCGGAGATCGGACGACTGGGATTCAAAGTTGGAAATAGTGGAGCAAACCCGCTTCATCCTCAAAAACTTTCCGGTCGGGATGGCACGTATGGTGGAGGGAGTGTGGCCAGAGGATGCCAAAAGGAGGGCATTGACGGACGTGTCCTTGCGGAAAACGTCCGTCTGTCATTAATATTTTTGTTTTGTTACCCTCTCATTGTTCCACCCATACTTGGTGTCCCTGCGCATCTGCCGGTCTGTTGACTGCTGACGCGGCGTTGCCTGGCCGCGGCCGTCTTGTGCGCATGCGTGGGAGTCATGGAGACGTCCGTTCTCCCGCGCATGCGCACTACCCCCGGCGGTCTCGGCTCGCTCCGCCCGCTGGCCTCGACTTCCGGCGCATGCGCATTTTCCGGACACCATCTTTACTTGATTGAAAACAACTGTGCTGCCCCTGTATATAGCGGTCAGCCCCACTCTATTTTCCACTTCCCTTGTAAAAGCGTTCAGGCGAAACAGCTGTTGGGACCGTCCTCCTGCCGCCACCTCCCTCCACTTGTACAGGTAGTCTTTGTTCTTCTCACTTTTCCTCTGTTTTCACTCCCCTTTGACTCACATAACTACTGTGGGTCCAGAGACTTGCTTTTCCTCTCCCTCCTTGTTTTACCTTGGCCGTCATTGTGCTGTACTGCACCTCTCGGCTTCACGACTACTCCCTTTCTTGTACCTACTTGCTTCCTCTCTCTGCCACACGACTAGTCCACTTCTTGAGCTGGGCTGCACACCCTTCTAACTGTTTATATCTGCCCTCTTTTTTGTGTCCTTTAACGGGACTTTTCACATTTTTCTTTTCTTCCTCTCCAGCTCCACGACTAGTCCGGGCATAAAGGACCTGATTGTGTGTGTGTATTTTCCTTCCTCTCCAGCTCCACGACTAGTCCGGGCATAAAGGACCTGATTGTGTGTGTGTATTTTTTATTAGCCGTTTATGTGCTATTGGGCACCTCTCGGCTTCACGACTATAATCATTCATTACACACAACGCTTCAGCCTCCTCTCTATTGCCTCACGACTACTCTGGTGGATACTATCTCTTTATACTTCTTCTAATTACTTTGTCTACCTGTCTTTTGGTCATGTACTTCAATCTTTGACTATACATCCTCTGTGGAGGGTCATCTGGGTTATTTACTACCTTGGGGGGCTGGGGTCCATTTTTTGGACTCATACACTTCAGTGATACACCACCCCCCCAGGGTTCCGTTACGGCAACGGGTAGGACTTTACATCTCCCCCCCTTTTTGTGTTCTACCCACACCTGCATTCCTCATCCCCAGGTTTCCTCATTTTTTCTATTTTCTGTTCTATTTGATATTGTACTATTTATTCTTATGACAAATGTTGCATCCTCATATATTTTATGTGAATAAAATTTAACACTTTTTGCATACAATTTTGGTGCCATTTTTTCTTCCCTCCTCTTTGTTCAAAATATAAGACACTGTGTAGAATGTAAAAATCACTTTTATAATACTCAACTAGGATGAGGTCTGGTCCCATAAGTGTTACTGCTCTCCGGTCCGGCGCCTCTTCCCCGATTGCCGTGCTCCTTCTTTTGAGGCCCGTGAGCATGACGTCTCCTACTTCATTCATACTGGCCGACATTGAGGTCCTGCACATGCGCACTTTGATCTACCCTGCTCAGGGCAAATCAAAGTATTGTAAAGCACCTGCGCGGGAGGTCTTTAACCATTTCTCATGCCTGCGCATTATAGTACTTTGATCTGCCCTCAGTAGGGCAGATCAAAGTGCACCTGTGCAGGACCGCAATATCGGCCTGTGTGGATGACGTAGACACGTTATCCATACTGGGCTGGGTAGAAGGAGGACAGAAATCACAGCAGAGAGGAGGCACCAGACCGGAGAGCAGCGACACCCATCGGACCGGACTGCCCCCTAGGTAAGTATTATAAAAGTGTTTGTTACGCGTTATACAGCTCGGCCTGGGCTCTTATATACAGTATTCTAGGATGCTGTGAATAAAAGCTCAGTGATGGTGGCTGCAGCTTATAGTCACCAAATCTGGTTACTGGATCCCTTTAAATGAGCTTCTTCTTCTTAGGAGTTACTAACTCTTTTCTGCCTGTTTCTAAATTCCTATGTGCTCATTTAGGACAATGCCAAAATTCAGTTTATCTTTGATGTGGTCATAAACAAAATGAGAAAAAAGACAGCTAAAAGAGACTTTAAAGGGGTAGTTCACAACTTAGCTTTACTGGCCAGATCATTATAATGTTCAGAAACAAGGCTTCTCTCACATACCTTGTGTTGACAATAATGCCTCTGAGCGGCGCTATTGTGGTCCGCTTATCTCCATCTCGTGACCCCCAGGCGTGACCTCTGAGATCTGGTGATATCATGTCAACTTCCAGTTGACCCGACATCACCGAGGTTGGCCCCAGTCTCCATGAGTGACTGGGTTGTGGGTGGAGTTTCCCCGCTCGTCACAGCCCAGGATCACTCCTGCTTGCGACACTGTGCAGCTAAGGAGAGAGCGCACAAGATGCTGGGCTGTGATGTGCCGCTCAGAGGCACTATTGCCAGCACAAGGTATTTGAGAGAAGCCTTTTTTCTGAACATTATTGCGATGTCGCCAGTAAAGCTTAGTAGTGAACCACCCCTTCAAGGGTATGTGCACACAATGCTTTTTTTTATGCAAATTTCGATACATTTTTTTTTTTTTTTTAGAAATCTGCATGACTATTCTGAAGCCAAATCTCTGAGATTTCTGAAGGGCTGAGTGCACGTTGCTTTTTTTTTCCTTGCAGATTTGGTGCAGAAAATAATTTGCAGCATGTCAATTGTTGGGGTGTTTTTTTTTCCTGCATTTTTAGCCCTTTCAGCCATTGAGTTCATAAAAAAAACACATGGAAAAAAAACGCACCAAAAAACACACCAAAAACGCTTGTTTTTTTGGTGCGTTTCTCTGCCAGATGGTGCAGATTTCAAGCAGAAAATTTCTGCACCAATTCTGCAGCGTGTGCACATACCCTAACTCTAGTCCAATTTGTGTCATATATTCATTATGTAAGTCAGGATGGTGGTCTTCATCATGAGTTTCTATCATATACAGGTTAGCATGGTGCGAAGTTTAACCAGCAACACCAGCAGCTGATATTTCTTGTAATATTCATTTGACATGGATTTGAGTTTTCCCCACATATACTTTATTTACGTACATCCATAAACAAATCAAATGTATTTCACAGCTTCAATCTGCAGGTTTCAGACCATTACCAAGTACAGTTAGATGGATCCTTACATAATACACAATGTGATATGTCCATACCTCTAGTTTCTATTTTTGGGCTTTTTCATCTTGTCAGCACAAACTGGTGAAACACGCTTGACCTGATCCTACAAAGGCCAAAGAGTCAAACTGATTGTGTAGTAGAAGGCTGCATGATATCCTCTTTATCATCTGACTTGTATCTTTGGGTGTATTCTCCTCTCTTTGACTCCTGCATCACTTTCTTTGGTACCTTCTTGGTAATCCCAATTCCACTTTGAGGTGCACATTGAGAACGTAAGTGGTGGCCTGAAACCTTTTTAACCCTAAAAGACTATTTAATGTAATAATATTTCTGCTTTTCTAATATACTTTAATTAAGAGATTCCCCACTGTTCCCTGTCTCCCTCTATTTAAGCTTGCTTTATTTTTAAATTTTTCTTTTGATGACACTTTGTTTGCGAATCCCCAGTGCATGATGGGATGTCATTCAGGAGCAGAGGCGGTGGTCACTGCCGCAGCTGCTTTCCCCACCCTGAAATGAAACGTCATCAGTGACGTCCATTTCAGGAGCTGGGCTAGTCCCTGCTGTACTGCGCATATGTCGCATGTCAATTCCACCGCATGCTCAGTACAAGCTCCATGCTTCTATTGCTTTATTTCGTTTAAAAGCGCAGAGACAGTGCACTCCGTCAATGTATCTAATGAGAAGTGATGAGCCAGAAAGAGCATGCACTATTAGTGTACATTGTAAAGGAGAGAATGTGGCTAGCAGGGAAAGCAGAGAGCAACCCATCCCTCGAAACAGATGTCACACAAAATTCATTTTGGTCAATAATATTAGTAAATATTTTTTTGCTAATCATGATGCTGTCCCTCTAGGGTTCTGGAGCCTAAGGGGCCCAATATATCCTTTTGGGCCATATTTGTAGATCAGTTGTATTTAGGATCCTGGATAGCTGGAGGCAGGGCCGGCTCCAGGTTTGTGTGGGCACGGGGCGAAAGAGTCTCAGTGGGCCCCATCTACACGCAGACATACACATACTCAGACACATACACATACGGGCATACATACATATACATAGTTAAAGAGAAATTCTGGAAAAAACATATAAGTAGACATAAATCTATACACAGTCATATACACTGACATACATAGATATATACAGCATACATACAGACACATTAGAGGTATTTTTCAAATAGGGAAGCCAGCAGCAGCCTCACTCACCTCCCCCGCTTGTCTCCTATCCAGCTCCTCCCATCCATGTGGCTGTACCGTGCTAATTGGTGGCCGTCACTAACAGACATGGCTGCACACAGAGCACACTGAAACTGCTGCATATACATCACAAGAGAAGCTGTGGATATACACATCACAGGGGGTTTTCACATTACTGAGGAGTGGGTATACAGCTCCAGAGGGGGGCATAAAGCTCTAGAGGGAGGCTTTAGGATCTGGGGTGGGGGACCATACAGCTTTGGGGTGAACATACAGCCCTGGGGGGTACATACAGTTCTGCAGGTATACAGCACTGGGGTGGATGACATGTAGCTCTGGGGGTTATACAGCACTAGAGTGGGGGGACATACAGCTCTGGGGGTATACAGCACTGGGGTGGGGGGTATATAGCACTGGGGTGGGGAGATATACAGCTCTGGGGGGTATAGAGCACTGGGGTGGAGGGGACATACAGCTATGGGGTATACAGCACTGGGATGGAGGAGACATACAGCTCTGGGGACATACAGCTCTGGGGGGTATAGTAGTATGCAGCCCTCATATTCCACCATATAGTGTTATTAAGCCCCCATATTCCTCCATATAGTATAATGCACCCAATATTCCTCCATATAATATAATGCATCCTATATTTTTCCACATAATATAATGCAGCCTCATATTCCTCCACATAGTGTTATGAATCCCCCATAGTCTTCCATATAGTATAATGCACCCAATATTCCTTCATATAATACAATGCACCCTATATTGCTCCACATAATATAATGCAGCCTCATATTCCTCCATATAGTGTTATGTAGTCCCCACATAGTATTATGCAGCCCCCATATAGCATTATGCAGCTCCTATATAGCACTATGTAGCCCCTATATAGCACTTTGCAGCCTCATATAGTCTATGCAGCCCCCATATGGTATTATGTAGCCCCCATATCGTTTAATGCACCTCATAGTCTTCTGGCCACCATGATTAAGTACATACTCACTTCTCCTTGTTCCCTCACCTCTCCGGTTTCCTCAGCATGTGTCACCGTCTACTGTTCTGCCACTCTGCACATCTTAGCAGAGTAGGCGTGCAGTAGTGACATCATCGTGCTTTGCTGTGCTGAGCTGTCAGAGCACAGACACAGCAGGAGAATGATGAGAGAGGGAGCGCACCTCTCCCCTCTCATCATTGCTCTCAATTGTATTGATATCTGTGATGCCGATACAATTGAAAGTGCGATCCTCAGCGAGGGGGCGGTGTCCCTGACTCGTGGGCCCCATATCGGTCACATGGCCTGCCACCCTTGGCTCCTTGCCGACTACGAGTGGGCCCCCCCAGCGGTCCAGGGCCCTGACTCTTACCCAGGTGCGCCAGGTGCTGGCGCCGGCCCTAGTTGGAGGCTTTGTTGGCGATTTTGCTTTTGCGCCACTGGGCTTCAAGTAATGTCTGTAATCCCCTCATAATATATCTTTAAGTAATACCTTTTATGGCTCTACTTTGAACAACACAGAGATAAAAAAATAACATTCATTATAGTATGAGTCAAAATTGGATACGAGAGATAAAACTGTTCCAACAAGGTAACCTGCGCGTGGAAAGGTGAAGGCGTGCTAGCTTAGCATTGTGGTGAGAGTCGAGAATGGGTTGCGTAAATCCAGCTCTACAAGTAGTTATCCATTACAGGAAAGGGCAATTTGCCTTATTTCCAGTGTGAATAAATACAAAAGAAACTTAATCTTCACATGAGGAATATTGTTCTTAAAGCATGCTTTTGTTCTTAACCATTTTATAGCCTGGCTGAGTTTAGTAATAAATGTCTGGTGTTTGCTAAATTCCACAGATCCCCCAATAAAGTGGGTAGATCAGGAAGATCCACATATTTTATTGTTACTATTACAGACAGTGATAACAAGATCCCTGCCAACATCAACAGTCCTTCCAACTTTCTGCCAGTATCCAGCAAGGAACCCTACTGCTTGTCTGACAAGAGCGGCATGAAGAAAGGTTGTATGTTATCTTACTTCAGCCACAGAAGCCAAGTTCTCAAGAAACAATAGACAAGAACGCCTAGGAGGTTTTGATGATTTCCTTGTGCCGTTCAATTGCAAATGCCCAGTTGCATGCATTCTGCATGATCTTGCTTAGCAATAGACAGATTGTCTGCTTCATTTCCAAACATTATCCCATTTAAGGCCTTCAGCTTGAATTGTGGACCCATAGTCAAAGGACAGGCAAAGGTCACTAGCAGGCAAGCTAATACAGTGGAGCCTTGGATTACGAGCATAATTGGTTCTGGCAGTTTACTCTTAAACCAAGTTACTCTTATATCAAAGCGAATTTTCCCATAGGAAATAATTGAAACACAGACAATTATTTCCCACAACCCAAAAATATTACTGTATTTATATGAAACTTATTACAGTAATACAAAATAATATACTGTAATCATATTATTACAGTACACTAATAGAAGATACTGTACAATACAGTAAAAAACATAAAAACAAATTAAACTACACTTTAGCTTACAATAA
Source organism: Anomaloglossus baeobatrachus (assembly GCF_048569485.1). NCBI lineage: Eukaryota > Metazoa > Chordata > Amphibia > Anura > Aromobatidae > Anomaloglossus > Anomaloglossus baeobatrachus. The sequence goes on from NC_134356.1 coordinate 126,318,502, forward strand.
GATTGTGGGTGTGTGAGAGGTACAGTATAAGCAATGTGCTGCACTGGTTAGCAGAAAGAAAGTACAATACTGTATGCACAAATGCAAATTGATAGACATGCTATATACTGTATATACTGAACTGTACAATGGTATATTGTGTACAGTATACAGTACATATGTATAGAAAGTTACCTCCAGAGCGTGTCAGAGCATGGTGAGAGGACAGAACCGGAAGTGTACACAGTGAGTATTTGCTCTTATTGCAAAGCACTGCTCTTAAACCAAGTTACACATTTGTATAATGCTTTGTTTGTCCTGAAAAACGCTCTAAAACCAAGTTACTCTTAAACCAAGGTTCCACTGTATTTGTAAGGAAGATGTCCCTTCACCTGAATGAGTATTTAAAAGAAGAAAGGACTGAGTTGTGGGTTTATACAGTATTATTCATAAGTCTTAGGCAGATGTGGAGAAAATGCTGCAAAATAAGAATGTGATCAAAAATAGAAAGTTAATATTTAGCAATTAACAAAAATACAAAATGAATGAAAAAAAAGAATGGAAATCTAAATCAAATCAGTATGTTGACATGACAATTCTCACCATGTAAAGTGAAACGGGCAATGGGGCTTGGAAATTTTAGGTAAAAATTGGCTCCATCACAAAGCGGTTAATTTATTTTTTTATATTCCTTATTTGAGCAATCCCCATGAGTAAAAAGTTCTCCATTATTAAAAATGGCATCCACTGTACATCTTGTCGCATATGCAGAACTGTGCAAGAGTTGTAGGCTGCAAAGTAAGGCTGGGTTCACATGTCCTGTAGTCATCCGTTATCACATATCCATTAGAGATCCATTGGCAAAAAAGTTCAGCAAACACAACTTTATCGTCTGTTGATAAATAACGGATGCCAGCCTCATATCACCGTAATCAAAATTGGCTGCTGCGGTGGGCCAGCATTAATCAGCACACATGTCTGCTGATTTGAACAGCAGACATGTGGAGCTAACAGGCGTGGGTGCATCTGTGATCCACCCACTCCTACTTGTCACCTAGATCACGCTGTCTGAATGTGACGACGCTATTTAAATGGCTGCGGCAAAGATCGCACTGTTCCCCGCCACCATCGGCAGCCCAGTGACGCGATCACGGGTAGCTGATGGTAGCGACGCGTCATGTGATGACTCCTGTCGCTATCATGATGGCGTTCCTGTAAGACCCGACAAAGCGGCGGCTCTTAAAGGAACAGTGCATTTTTGCTCAAATAGAGCTGTGCATCTGTGATCCACAGAAATGCACAAGAGATCAGACTGCTGATCCATAAAGTTCCCTAGGGGGATTAGTAAAATAAATAAAAAATGTAAAAAAAAATTTAAGAAACAAAAAAACTAAAATGTCAAATCACCCCCTATTCGCCCCATTGAAAATAAAACAGTTAAAAAAATATACACATACTAGAAGGTGGCCCGATTCTACGCATCGGGTATTCTAGAATTTACGTATTGTGTAGTTCATGTATGATTTTTGTTATAGATATAGATATATATATATATATATATATATATATATATATATATATATATATATATATATATAGATGTTGTTGTGTGTAGTTACCAAGTGTTTGTGTAGGGCGCTGTACATGTTCTGGGTGTTGTCTGGGTGTGGCGGGGGGTGAGAGCGGTGTTGTATGTGTGTTGCGTTGTTTGTGGAGCGCTGTGTGTCTGTCGCGTTGTGTGTGTGTGTGTTGCACGGTTTGTGTGGGTGTGGTGTGTTTTGGGGAGAGGTATGTTTTGTGCAATGTGTGTGTTGTGCGGTATGTGCGTATATTTATGTATGCCGCGGTGTTTGTGTGTTGGGTGTTGTGTGTGTGCAGCGTTGTCTGTGTGTGTGGGTGTCTGTGTATGGCGGTGTTTGTGGTTCCCTGTGTGTGTGTGTGTGTGTGTGTGTGTTGGGGGGAGGTGTGCACCTCCCATCGTGCTCCATCCGCCATGCTGCGCACCCCCCATCATGCCCCATCCCCTATGCTGCACATTCCCCATCGTGCTCCATCCCCCATGCTGCGCACCCCCCATCGTGCTCCATCCCCCATGCTGCGCACTCCCCATCGTGCTCCATCCTCCATGCTGCGCACTCCCCATCGTGCTCCATCCTCCATGCTGCGCACTCCCCATCATGCTCCATCCCCCATGCTGCGCACCCCCCATCGTGCTACATCCCCCATGCTGCGCACCCCCCATCGTGCTACATCCCCCATGCTGCGCACTCCCCCATCGTGCTACATCCCCCATGCTGCGCACTCCCCATCGTGCTACATCCCCCATGCTGCGCACCCCCCATCGTGCTACATCCCCCATCGTGCTACATCCCCCATCGTGCTACATCCCCCATGCTGCGCACTCCCCATCGTGCTACATCCCCCATGCTGCGCACCCGCCATCGTGCTCCATCCGCCATGCTGCGCACTCCCCATCATGCTACATCCGCCATGCTGCGCACTCCCCATCGTGCTACATCCCCCATGCTGCGCACTCCCCATCGTGCTACATCCCCCATGCTGCGCACTCCCCATCGTGCTACATCCCCCATGCTGCGCACCCCCCATCGTGCTACATCCCCCATCGTGCTACATCCCCCATCGTGCTACATCCCCCATGCTGCGCACCCCCCATCGTGCTACATCCCCCATGCTGCGCACTCCCCATCGTGCTACATCCTCCATGCTGCGCACTCCCCATCGTGCTACATCCCCCATGCTGCGCACCCCATCGTGCTACATCCCCCATGCTGCGCACCCCCCATCGTGCTACATCCCCCATGCTGCGCACCCCATAGTGCTACATCCCCCATGCTGCGCACCCCCCATCGTGCTACATCCCCCATGCTGCGCACCCCCCCATCGTGCTACATCCCCCATGCTATAATAGTTCTCCTATTATACTCAGAGAGGAGTATAATAGGAGGACTGTAATAGGAGGAGTAGTCCTGGGGGGAGAGGAGTATAATGCCGGCTCCCTGCACATGTGTACCGGGAGCCGGTGTACACTGGTAACTATGATACACATCGTGTAACTAAGGGACCTTAGTTACCCGATGTGTATAATGGTTACCAGCGTTCACGGGCTCCGTCAAGATCCTAGCATCGCAAGGTTATGTGTGGCGCTGCTGGGATCGTGACGGAGCCGGTGTACACTGGTAACTATGATACACATCGGGTAACCAAGGGACCTTAGTTACCCGATGTGTATAATGGTTACCAGCGTTCACGGGCTACGTCAAGATCCCAGCATTGCAAGGTTATGTCTGGCGCTGCTGGGATCGTGACGGAGCCGGTGTAGAAGCAAGCGATATCCCAGGATGTTGTGAGTGTGTGGATGTGATGTGTGAGGTGTGTGTGAGAGTGAATGTGATCTGATGTGTGTGTGTGTACTCACTTGGGAGTCGGAGCTCCGTGTCAGTTGGGCCAGAGCGAGCGTGAATTGCGTGAGGGGGGCGGGGCCTGCAGAGAGCCGGGGCGAGAGGCCAATCCGTGGGGGGGGGGGGGCGGGGCCATGGCGAGCCCAGTGGCCAATCAGCTTTGTGTCACCGTAAGGACACAATTTTGGAGCATGACAGACAGACAGACAGAATAAGGCAATTATATATATAGACTAGAAGGTGGCCCGATTCTACGCATCGGGTATTCTAGAATTTACGTATTGTGTAGTTCATGTATGATTTTTGTTATATATATATATATAGATTTTGTTGTGTGTAGTTACCAAGTGTTTGTGTAGGGGCTGTACATGTTCTGGGTGTTGTCTGGGTGTGATGGGGGGTGAGAGCAGTGTTGTTTGTGTGTTGCGTTGTTTGTGGAGCGCTGTGTGTGTAGCGTTGTGTGTGTGTGTTGCGCGGTTTGTGTGTGTGTGGTGTGTTATGGGGGAGGTATGTTTTGTGCAATGTGTGTGTTGTGCGGTATGTGCGTATATTTGTGTGTGCAGCGTTGTCTGTGTGTGGGTGTCTGTGTAGGGCAGTTGTTTGTGGTTCCCAGTGTGTGTGTGTGGTGTGTTGTGCAGTGCGCGCGCGCGTGTGTGTGTGTGTGTTGGGGGGAGGTGTGCACTTCCCATCGTGCTCCATCCCCCATGCAGCGCACTCCCCATCGTGCTCCATCCCCCATGCAGCGCACTCCCTATCATGCTCCATCTCCCATCCTGCGCACTCCCAAACGTGCTCCATCCGCCATGCTGCGCACTCCGAAACGTGCTCCATCCGCCATGCTGCGCACTCCCAAACGTGCTCCATCCGCCATGCTGCGCACTCCCAAACGTGCTCCATCCGCCATGCTGCGCACTCCCCATCGTGCTCCATCCCCCATGCTGCGCACTCCCAAACGTGCTCCATCCGCCATGCTGTGCACTCCCCATCGTGCTCCATCTCCCATGCTGCGCACTCCCAAACGTGCTCCATCCGCCATGCTGCGCACTCCCAAACGTGCTCCATCCCCTATGCTGCGCACCCTCCATCGTGCTCCATCTCCCATCCTGCGCACTCCCAAACGTGCTCCATCCGCCATGCTGCGCACTCCCAAACGTGCTTCATCCGCCATACTCCGCACTCCCCATCGTGCTCCATCCCCCATGCAGCACACTCCCCATCGTGCTCCATCCCCTATGCTGCGCACCCCCCATCGTGCTCCATCTCCCATGCTGCGCACTCCCAAACGTGCTCCATCCGCCATGCTGCGCACTCCCAAACGTGGTCCATCCGCCATGCTGCGCACTCCCAAACGTGCTCCATCCGCCATACTCCGCACTCCCCATCGTGCTGAATCCCCCATGCTGCGCACTCCCAAACGTGCTCCATCCGCCATGCTGCGCACTCCCAAACGTGCTCCATCCGCCATGCTGCGCACTCCCAAATGTGCTCCATCCGCCATGCTGCGCACTCCCAAACGTGCTCCATCCGCCATGCTGCGCACTCCCAAACGTGCTCCATCCGCCATGCTGCGCACTTCCAAACGTGCTCCATCCGCCATGCTGCGCACTCCCAAACGTGCTCCATCCGCCATGCTGCGCCAGCATCAGCCTCTCTACCCGCAGCATCAGCCTCTGCCCGCAGCATCAGCCTCTCTGTCCCCAGCATCAGCCTCTCTGTCCCCAGCATCAGCCTCTCTGTCCCCAGCATCAGCCTCTCTGTCCCCAGCATCAGCCTCTCTTCTCCCAGCATCAGCCTCTCTCATCCCAGCATCAGCCTCTCTGTCCCCAGCATCAGCCTCTCTGTCCCCAGCATCAGCCTCTCTGTCCCCAGCATCAGCCTTTCTGTCCCCAGCATCAGCCTCTCTGTCCCCAGCATCAGCCTCTCTTCTCCCAGCATCAGCCTCTCTCATCCCAGCATCAGCCTCTCTGTCCCCAGCATCATCCTCTCTGTCCCCAGCATCAGCCTCTCCTCTCTGTCCCCAGCATCAGCCCCTCTCCTCCCAGCCTTCCCCAGCATCAGCCTCTCTCCTCCCAGCCTCCCCCAGCATCAGCCTCTCTCCTCCCAGCCTCCCCCAGCATCAGCCTCCCCCAGCATCAGCCTCTCTTCTTCCAGCCTCCCCCAGCATCAGCCTCTCTCCTTCCAGCCTCCCCCAGCATCAGCCTCCCTCTCCCAGCCTTCCCCAGGATCAGCCTCTCTCCTCCCAGCCTCCGTCCTCCCAGCCTTCCCCAGCATGAGCTTTCCCCTCCCAGCCTCCCTCAGCATCAGCCTTCCCCAGCATCAGCCTCTCTCCTCCCAGCCTCAGCCTCTCTCCTTCCAGCCTCCCCCAGCATCAGCCTATCTCCTTCCAGCCTCCCTCAGCATCAGCCTCCCCTTCCCAGCCTTCCCCTGGATCAGCCTCTCTCCTCCCAGCCTCCTTCCTCCCAGCCTCCTCCTCCCAGCCTCCTTCAGCATCAGCCTTCCCCTCCCAGTCTCCCCCAGCATCAGCCTCCCCCTCCCAGCCTTCCCCAAGATCAGCCTCTCTGCTCCCAGCCTCCTCCAGCACGACGTGCTCCTCTGGCGACACTCACACACACGATCGCATACACTCACACACACCCGATCCCGACACTCACACACACCCGATCGCATACACTCACACACACAGACACTGACGATATCGCACATACGCGCTTACAGTCACAACATCCGGAGATACCACATGCTTCTGGCCATGTGATCCTCCGTCAGGTCCTGGAAGGTCACAACAGCACAGTATCGAGGCCGAGAAGCAAGCGATATCGCCGGATGCTGTGAGTGTGTGGATGCGATGTGATGTGTGTGTGATGTGTGTGTGAGGTGTGTGTGAGGTGTGTGTGAGGTGTGTGTGAGGTGTGTGTGAGAGTGAGTGTGAGAGTGAGTGTGAGCTGATGTGTGTGTGTGTGCGTGTGGATCTTCCGCCGCTACAGGACCTCGATGCGCTTGTAACCATGCCAACGTATCCCGTCCCCCGCTCGCACGGGAGCCCACACTGCTCCCGTGCGAGCGGGGGATGGGGGACGGGGGGGGGGGAGTACAGTACTCACCCCCCTTAACAGCCGTGTCAGTTCGGGGAATGCGCGGGGGGGAGAGGGGGAGGAGTACAGTACTCACCTCCGTGACAGCCGTGTCAGTTCGGGGAATGCGCGGGGGGAGGTGGGCGGGGCCAGAGCTAACGTGCGTTGCGTGAGGGGGCGGGGCGTGGCGTGGCCGAATTGCCAATGCCTGCAGGGTGCCGGGGCGAGAGGCCAATCGGTGTGGGGGGGCGGGGCCATGGCGAGCCCAGCGGCCAATCAGCTTTGTGTCACCGTAAGGACACAATGTCACCGGAAGGACACAATTTTGAAGCATGACAGACAGACAGACAGACAGACAGAATAAGGCAATTATATATAGATTTGCTATTGCCGTATTCAGAAATGCTTGATCTATCAAAATATAAAATCAATTAATCTGATCAGTACTTGGTGTGGCCAGAAAAAAATTCCAAGCGCCAAAATTACGTTTTTTGGTCGCCACAAAAATTTTAAAATGCAATAACAGGCAATCAAAATGTAGCATCTGCACAAAAATTGTATAATTAAAAACACCAGCACAAGATGCAAAAATAAGCCATCACTGAACCCCAGATCCCAAAAAATGAGAATGCTACGGGTTCAGAAAATGGCAACAAAAGGACAATTATTTTTTTGGACAAACGTCCAAATTTTTTTTAACCCCCTTAGATAAGAGTAAAAGTATACATGTTTGGTATCTACCAACTAATACCGATGTGAGGCATCACACCAACACATCAGTTTTAACACATAGGGAACACAGTGAATAAAATATCCCAAAACAGTTGTGCAATTGCACTTTTTTTTTTTTTTTTTAAATTTCACCACACTTGCAATTTCTTTCCGTTTTCCAGTACACTTTTTGGTGAAACTAATGGTTTAATTCAAAAGTACAACTCATCCCAGAAAAAATAGGCCCTCATATGGCAAGATTGACGGAAAAATAAAAAATTATGGCTCTCGGAAGAATGGGAGCAAAAAATGGAAAATTGCCCGGGGGTTAAAGGGTTAATATGTGGAATCTATGGACAATGGATCTCATAACGGATTGCTATTTAGTCATCTGTTGTACTTGCACTTATAACAGATCCGTTGTTTTCTTGCTGGATCCGTTACAAATGGAAAATAAAAAGCAATCGGTTAATGGATCCATTGTCCATAGACGCCCATGTTAAAAAAAACGGATCTGGCAGAAATCATTTTCCCAATGGATCTATGCAGGATCTGCTCAATCGGTTGACTACAGCACATGTGAACTTATAGTAGAAAAGGAGAACCACAATAGTTGATGCTAAATTCTAATAACCTTTATTAAATCGGGGTACGCAAAGTGCATATAAAAAAAAACACAATTGCTGGACAAACAGAACAGAGGATAATGGTAGTAACATGAAATGAGATTTCAAGAGCGCCCCAAATACAATAATGCACAATTGAATCTCCTACATGTAATAGAAAAATGTCATTGCAATCAAATAATTGTGACATTATCATATTGAGGAACAATAGTGCAAACATACATCAGTAGGATCACATACCCGTATAGTGAAGGGGCCACAGGAATCTCATATGAAAGACCCCATTAAAGGGGAATCCCCAACGCATGTTTCACTTTATTCACAGGGTAAATCGCTTCATCTGGGGGAAACATTCAGGTCACCACAATAGTATGTGATCTGGACTGATGAGTCAGAATGTGAAATATTTGGCAGTTACAAAAGATAGTTCGTTTTCCAAAAGGCTTGAGCACAGTACAATAATGAGTATCTCCACAAAACAGTGAAGCATGGTGGAAGTCTATTGCTAATTTGGGGCACAATTTTTTTTAAATGGAGTTGGGGATTTGGTTAGGATGAATGGAGTTCTCTCAGTACTCAGAAATGCAAGCATTTATCTTTCAAACAGTACCATTAGGGAGGCATCTGATTAGCTCCAAATGTATTCTTCAGCAGGACAACATGCAGCCAATAGCATTATGAGACTTGTTCAGTGAAAGAACAAGGAGTCCCAGAAGTGATGATATGGCCCCACAGAGCCCTGACCTCAATATATTTCAGTCTGTCTGAACTGAGACAGAATGATTTATGCACGCCAACATCAACAGAAGATCTGTGGTTACTTCTCTCAGATGTTTTGAACAATGTCCCTGCAGAGGTCCTTCATTATCTATGTGCAAGTCTACTTTAAAGGGAACCTGTAATGTAGTTTTTTTTTTATATTAAACCACTCCTAATGTGTTTTAAATTTTGCAATGTGCATCACAAACATGTTTTAAAAAAAAAAAAATACCATGCATTTATCTTAAAAAAGACTTAATATGCTTTGGTGAATGCAGTAAATACCTTAGGCTTCAGCCATAAGGGTGGAGCTTTTCCTGGGATCAGTCACTGTTACTCAAGCTCAGGCATTATTCTTTTTGAACTTAGTCACTCCCCCAGCATTGTAATTGATTACACCACAGGTCCTTCAACATCACATCTCTGCTGAGCTCCACACATTATGGTATCATGATCGTGACATCAGCACAAGTCCTGCACAACCACTTCTCTTCTGCTGAGCTCTGGAGCTCAGCATTGGAGACGTGGTGATGAAGGACCTCTGCTGATGTCACAATTATGTGACCCTGATGGGTGGAGCTGAGCAGAGAAGTGATACTGAAGAGACCTCTGGTAATCAACCGAAGAGAAGTGGCTTTACAGGACCTGTGCTGATGTGACGATCATGTGACCGTAATGTGTGGAGCTCAGCAGAGAAGTGATGTTGCAGGACCTGTGGTGTAATCAGTTACAATGCTGGGACGTGACTAAGTTCAAAACAGAATCATACCTGAGTTTGAGTGACAGTGACTGATCCGAGCAAAAGTGCCACCCCTAAAAAAAGAGTGCACTTAAAAAAAGACTTTATATGCTTGGGTGAATGCAGTAAATACCTTGGGTTTAAGATAAATACATGTTTGTTTGTTCTTTAACCCCTAAAGCCCCCAGCCTATTTTGACACTAAAGACCAGGCCACTTTTTGCAATTTTGAGCAGTGTCACTTTATGAGGTTATAACTCTGGAACGCTTCAACGGATCCCGGTGACCCTGAGATTGTTTTATCGTGACATATTGGGCTTCATGTTAGTGGTAAATTTAGGCCGATATTTTTTGCGTTTCTTTGTGAAAAAAATGGAAATTTGGCGAAATGAAAAGTTTGTAATTTTCAAACTTTGAATTTTTATGCTCTAAAACCAACGAGACATATGACAAAATAATTAATAAATAACATTTCCCACATGTCTACTTAACATCAGCACAATTTTGGGGAAAAAAAAAAATTTAAGGAAGTTATAGGGGTTCAAAGTTTATTAGCAATTTCTCATTTTTACAACAAAATTTACAAAGCCACTTTTTTTAGGGATCACATCACATTTGAAGCGATTTTGAGAGGTCTACATGACACAAAACACCCAAAAGTGACACCATTCAAAAAAACAGCACCCTTCAGGCTACTCAAAACCACATTTAAGAAGGTTATTAACCATTCAGGTGCTTCACAGTAACTAAAGCAATGTGGAAGGAAAAAATGAACATTTTACTTTTTGCAACAAAAATGTTAATGGCGAAAAACCACTGTTTGGGCGCACGGCAGGACTTGGAAGGGAAGGAGCGTCATTTGACTTTTTAAACAGAAAATTAGCTGGAATCGTTAGCCGCACCATGTTGCGTTTGGAGAGCCCCTGATTTTCCGAAACAGTGGAGCTCCCCCACTTGTGACCCCATTTTGGAAACTAGACCCCTCATGGAATTTATGTAGATGTTTATTGAGCACTTTGAACCTCTAGGGGCTTCACAAAAGTTAATAAAGTTGAGCCGTGAAAATAAAAAAATAAATTTTACCACAAAATTGTTACTTCAACCAGGTAGCTTTTTTTTCACAAGTGTATCAGGAAAAAATGAACCATAAAACATATTGTGCAATTTCTCCTGAGTACACAGATACCTCATATGTGGTGGAAATCAAATGTTTGGGCGCACAGCAGGGCTCGGAAGACAAGGAGCGTCATTTGACTTTTCAAATGCAAAATTGTCTGGAATAATTAGCGTATTCCATGTTGTTTTTGGAGACCCCCTGAGGTGCCGAAACAGTGGAGCTCCCCCACATATGACCCCATTTTGAAAACTAGATCCCCCCATGGCATAAAAAAAAATCAGGGCGCACGCACGGATGTGCTGCAAAAAGGGGGGACTAGGTGGGATGGAAAAAAGAAGTCCTGTCCAAAGTCAAGTATGGCTGCAGGACGCTTGCTGATCAGGTACCTAATTGTTCAAGTTTTGTTTTGTTTTGTTTTTTATTTGGGGTGCACAAAAAAAAGCAAAAACTTGAACAACAATTACATACCTGATCAACCAATCACATAGCTGATCAGCGCTTGATGGCAACCGGGGGGGGTGGGGGGGTTGGGTGGAAATAGGGAGTGGGAGTTGGGATTGGGGATAGTTAGAAAAGAACCACGAACAATACTTACAGGATGGATCAGAACAGCAGCAAGATCACAGGAGAGATGACAGCAGATGGGGGGCAGCAGATGGGGGGGAAGCGGCAGATAAAGGGAGCATCGGTGGATGTGAGACGGCGGTGGCTGGGAGAGGGCGCAGTGGATACAGGAGCGGTGGGGGATGGGGGAACAGGGGAGAAGGGGAGGTGAGATTGGGGATAGTTACCTTACAGGATGGATCTAGGCAGCAGATGAAGGAGGCAGCAGATGAAGGAGGCAGCAGATCGGGGAAGGTGAGAGGTGGGGGAGGGGGCAGCAGATCACAGGGGTGAGAGGTGAGGAGAGAGGGGGCAGCAGATCACAGGGGTGAGAGGTGAGGAGAGAGCGGACAGCAGATCACAGGGGTGAGAGGTGAGGAGAGAGCGGACAGCAGATCACAGTGGTGAGAGGTGAGGAGAGAGCGGACAGCAGATCACAGGGGTGAGAGGTGAGGAGAGAGTGGGCAGCAGATTACAGAGTTGAGAGGGCGGGCAGCCAATCCCGGGGATTAGAGGGGAGGGGGGCGGGCAGCCGATCACGGGGGGTGAGAGGGGAGGGAGCGGGCAGCCGATCACGGGGTGAGAGAGGAGGGGGCGGGCAGCACATCACAGAGGTGAGGGGGGAGGGGGTGGACAGCAGATCACAGGGGTGAGAGGGGAGGGGGCGGGCAGCAGATCACAGGGGTGAGAGGGGAGGGGGCGGGCAGCCGATCACGGGGGTGCGAGGGGAGGGGGCGGGCAGCCGATCATGGGGGGGGTGAGAGGGCAGGGGGCGGGCAGACGATCACGAGGTGGAGGGGGCGGGCAGCACATCACGGAGGTGACAGGGGAGGGGGCGGGTAGCTCATCATGGAAGTGAGGGGGGAGGGGGCGAGAAGCACACCACGGAGGTGAGGGGGCGGGCAGCACATCACGCAGGTGAGGGGGGAGGAGGCGGGCAGACGATCACGGGGGTGAGAGGGGAGGGGGCGGGCAGCCGATCAAGAGGGGTGAGAGGGGAGGGGGTGGGCAGCCGATCACGGGGGTGAGAGGTGAGGGGGCGGGCAGCAGATTGGGGAGAGCGGTGGCAGATGGAGGACGGCGGCGGCGGATCGGGAGGCTTTTCGCCAGTTTGATATAGTAAAATAGCAGCGCGGCAACTTCCGGGTCCCATGCTCCGGTCACATAACAGCATGGTACCGGAGCTTGTCGTTCTGCCATTGTACTGTATACACTGTACTGGCATGCTCCAGGACTGACAAGTGAAGCTAAGGGGGGCGGTCACCGGCAACAGGTCCACGGTGATTGGAGAGATCGGTCACAAGGCCGGTCTCTCCAATCAAAGCTGCTGGAGCTGGGGGAGGGTGATCCAGTGAGGTCACCCAGCTCCAGCCAATGGCCAGTGCTACAGCTGCACTGACCATGGCTGGATTTCAATGTTTTAGCCATTTTCAATTGCTGAAACATTATAGTAGCTGTGATTGGCTGAGCGGCGTTCGTCAGCCAATCACAGCCTCTGTAGGTCCGGGGAGGAGGCACCACCCCTCCTGATGTCAGGCACAGGTCCCCTCCTTCCCGAATCTGCGGTTTGTGTGAACCGATCGCAGTCACTGGGGCTCTGGTGCCGCAATTTTGCCATGACTGATTCATCCGTCATGGGTCTTTAAGTACCAGGGCACCATGACGGATGAATCTTTCAAAGGTCATGAAGGGGTTAAAAAACCTTTTCAGTAGTGCACATTGCATCATTTAAAACACATTGGGGGCGGTTTAATATAAAAAAAAAACAACATGACAGGTTCTCTTTAAAGAATTGATGCTGTGAAGGTACAGGGAGATCACCCTAAGTATTGATTTGATTTAGATTTCTCTTTTGATGTTTAACTTTGCCTTTTTTAATTGCTAAATATAAACTACTTACAGTTCTATTTTTAAAAGTTGCTTTGCAGCATTTTTTTCTACACCTGTCTACAACTTTTGCGCAGTACTGTGTATATACATATTGTGTAAGCTCATTCATGATCTCTATCATCTATTTTAATAACAGCAGTAGGTAATATATGCACCATCACATATAAGGTTGTGTCTGTAGCATTGACTACATTTATCCTTACTAATATGAATCTTTTATTTTGTAAACTTATAACCCTTGACAGAGCCTTGCCTTTGTTTAAAGAGTGCTGGAGGCATGCATGTCTGTTCATATGTTACTGTAACTGAGCCGTCTCCTAGTTATCCTGCCAGTAAATTAATAAGAACTGAACTGTTATTAAAGCCAAGTGTATAGCAAGCAGTATAATGTGCTGTGTCCAGGTGAGCAAATGTTGATTTATTTCACTGGCACAACGACGCATGTATATTGTTCTTATTAGGAATAGAAGTGATTAATCAAGCCTGTAATGAAGCTCATTGTAGATAATCCTTAATAGGAAATGTTGGGCACTGAAGCTGCACTTTCACTTGTCAAAATGATGTTATGCAATACAGAGCTCTGGGACTCCACAACTGTACAAATATGGAGACCACAGCAACAAATTACATTCTTTTCAAATTGAAGTGACCTTCTTTAATTTTCATAATACTACATAACTGAAATTGTGCATCAGCCCAGTCATGCTTCTTAAAAATGCATAGTCCTCTCTCCTCATACTGGTCTAACCTTTATGTTGAGTGCAGGTGGATAGCAATCCCTTCATTGGTCCTGACCATTTTTTGATGCCCCATCTGAAAGTTCCATAATGCAGAGTGACACCGTTTCTCACGTTGGGACATTTGCTATTTTTCTTGCTGAAATTTTGAGCAAGCACTGTAGAATCTGCTCCAACTCTACTAGAATCCTACTAGAATAATCTCTTTAATTGCATAGACCAACATGGATGCTATCAAAACCCTAACATTGTCCCTGACCAGCAAAGATAAGAATTTTAAAACCATCATTATCCTAGATCCACAACATGTTATCAGAAACCCATTCACTATTTTAGAACAGTAGAGATGATGAAATGAACCCCACCTTGCCTGCACTGCTCTAGACCACCAGGAAAGCTAGCTTGAGATTCATCTGGGCTTTTGACCACTAGATATATTTGTGTTTAGTACTCTAGACCCCTTTGTTGTCATTATTCACCTCATAAAGAGAATCAGTCGGTAGGTTTTTACATATTGCAATAATGGTATGGTTGTAATAACCTAACAAAAATTGTATACCTTTTATTGTAGTGATCTCATCCGGAGGTCAAAAGAAATCTTGCTTAAAAGTTATATACAAATCGGGCTGAAAGTGAATTGACATTATGCTGTGCATATGGCTTCTATACTAGGTTTCTCATGGCACATTGGGTTGCAAAGCTTTAAGGTCAAATTTTTACAAAGCTTAAAGCCAACTTTTTATAGAGACTAACAAGTATGATAGATATACACTAATGTCAAATATATGAACAAAAAGATAATCTAATGGATGGCATAATTAAAAAATTGTTCATACCGAAAAGCAGAGCTCCATCCCACCAATAGAAGTCTAGATCAAGCCACTGATCACAACCAAGATTGATAGAATTGCTTTGACTCCCAAGACAACAACTTTCAAAGACCACCTATGAATAAAAAGTGGTTAAGAAATCAGCTGCCTGAAATTCAATGTTTGGAAAGCTTTAGCGGCAACATGGTATATAGTCATTCACACATGCAATTTTTGATGGAAATATTTTTGAAAATCCCATCTCATTTAAAAGACATCTTTCTACTGTCTTGTCCTGTTACACTTAGGCCTTGAGAAAAAAAGAAGGAATGATCGAAATTAGAACCCTATGATAGAACAGTGAATGAGAATCAGCTCTTTGTTAGATGGAAGTATATTGTCTACTCAAATCCTTGTTAATACCAATTCCTGTTGCTTTAGGGTACATGCGCATGCTGCAGATTAGGTGCAGAAAATTTCTGCACCAAAAAACACACCTTGTGGCAGAAAATACACCAAACATCACATGTGTTTTTGGTTTCTTTTTTTTTTAAATCAGTGCTTGGAAGGGCAAAAAAAACGCAGCGACAATTGACTTGCTGCAGATCTTTTCACCCAAAACTGCAAGGAAAAAAGAAGCAACATGGGCACAGCACTTCAGAATTTTCATTGACTTTACTGGTATAAGGATAGACATGCAGATCTCGGCAACAAACTGAACAATAAACTGCACCAAATCTGAAACAAAAAATTCAGTGTGCGCACAAGGCCTTATTGTTGTTTTTGAATGACATATACGAGGGGCTGCTGATACGTCTTTGGCTTTGTGATTTTTTATTTTGTTTCTATGGCAACGAATGTTACATTACATGAAAGCCTTATGTGTCTAATATATGTTTTCAAAATTTTGTGTTTGTTGCTTATGGCAACAGTGTTTTACGCACGTGGGAGAACAAAATAGCGGAGTCTAATGCAATATTCACAGCAACTGAGAGAGAGGAGTGATAAACTTCTTGTTTCTGCAAGGAAAGTCCGCAAAGAACATTCATGGTGATATGTCGCAGACATTGGGGGATCACTGCCCTTCATATTCGACAGTTAAGAACTGGGTTGCCAAATTTAAAATGGGCCACTTCAGCACCAATGATGAGGAACGTCCTGGACGACCGAGAGTGGTTGTTGTTTAGGAGATTGTCAATGCTGTGCACAATCTCATACTGGAGAATCAACAGATTTCAGCTAAAGCAATAGCAGACATCATGGGGATTTCCCGTGAACGTGTTTGTGTCAGTAGCCATGAACATTTGGACATGAGGAAGCTATCTGTAAAGTGGGTCCCCAACTGTTTGACAACAGATTAGAGAAGTGAAAACGTCCTGGTCCATTTGTCAGCATTGCTTGACTGATAAGAAATTCCTGGATTGACTGGTGACTATGGATGAGACCTGGATTCATTTGTATGATCCTGAAAACAAGTAGTAGTCAAAAGAGTGGGGGCACAGTGGTTCTCCTCTTCCAAAGAAGTTCAGGGTGCAAAGTCAGCCACTAAGGTGATGTCGTCTGTGTTCTGGGATAAGGAGGGCATGCTGCTAGTGGACTACCTTCAAAAGGGTTCCACCATGAATGCAAGGTATTACATTGAACTTTTGGGCCAATTGAAGGTGTCTCTGAATGCCAAAAAGCGCGGCAAGCTGTCCAAAGGAATCTTTTTCCTGCAAGACAACACCTCCGCTCACACTGCACAAGCGACCAAGGCAAAACTGGCAGAGCTGGGCTTCCAGCTGGTTGACCACCCACCTTATTCACCAGATCTAGATCCCTCCAACTATCATCTGTTTCCAAACCTGTAGAACACCTCAAGGGTACCAAATTTCACACCATTTCTGATGCCATGGCTGCTACGGATGCCTGGTTTGAGGCACATCCTTACCCGGTTTGAGGCTTACAGAACTTGGAATACCAATGTAAGAAGTGTGTTGACATCAGTGGAGAGTATGTGGAATAAATGTAAAGTTTCATCATCCCATCTCGTTTCTTTCTGGGTAAAGCCAAAGACTTAACAGCAACCCCATCGTGTGTGTGTGTGTGTGTGTGTGTGTGTGTATAACATGATTGCCATATACTAAATTCTCACTATGTGAAAGAAAAAGGAAAACTTAATGCAAAGAGGTTTTGTTTATTAAAAATGATCTGATTAAAAAAAGAAGGTTGAGAAGACATGTAGTTTTGAGCATGATGGCCCTCATTGGATTACATCTTGAAACATATCCTTTAGGGATGCATTTCGCCTGTGCTTCTGAATATTTCATCCAAAAAATAAGACCTAAGGCTGTCCACATAATGTGAACTTGTGGTGCAGCTTTTACGTGGTTTAAAAAATGTAAAACCTGGGATTGGATCCAAGAAAAAGGGGATGATGTATAATTCCATGTTCTCCCTTTTCAGGGCTAAAAGAAAACAACAGATACCAAAGCTACAATGTGTCAATGTAGTGATCAGTAAAGCAAGACAATTGAAATGTATGACCTACAACTTGGTGTACCTCATGTACAGTCTGTAAACCAGCATACATGGGACCTGTTGATGACTCACTCTTAGAGGAATTTCAGCTTCCCCGTTACTGGACTTCATCCTCTGGCCGTCGTATTGACTTTAACACAAGTGGTGTTCCTTTAATAAAAATATTCTTTGCCTGGCATAAATCATCCAATATCATTATATTCACTCTATGAGTTACAGTTTAATAACCCAAACACATTTTTTGGCTCTCTGGTGTTTCATTCATCTCGCTAAATTTTACAGACAAGGAAAGCTGATAAAAGAAAAAGTAAATTGAAATTTGTGTTAAAAGCCAGGGCAAACCTTCACGAGGCGGTTTCAGATATGTCTGACTTGTCAAAGTGCCGCCATGTTACAGTCAATTTCAGCCTGTTTGTTAGAGGTTTGGGCAGAATCGTGTACACAGATCTGATATACTATTTTTATACTTGGCAGGTGAAAAGCTGGAAAGACCGGCCAGCTCCAGGAATGTCAAGTCTCCTGTGTCTAAGCTGAGCAGTCCGCTGACTGGCTTACAGATGCTTCCAGAATGCACCAGATGTGGGAACGGGATTGTGTAAGTAACAAAAATAACTTTAAGGCAAACTTTCTACTTACCATAGAGATTCTTACAGTGCTGTGTTGTATTTTCCTTATATAAAGGTTTTTGGGCTCATGTATAATTTTGTTAGGCTATTGTATTAGTGGACGATATTGACAGAAATCCTCTACAAAATACCCGTGTTAAAAGGCGCAGATGTACTGTGTGTGTGTGTGTGTGTATATATATATATATATATATATATATATATATATATATATATATATGTATGTAATATATATATGTGTATGTATGTATGTATGTATATATATATATATATATATATATATATATATATATACTTATATTAAATTGAAAGAGTAGTAAGACACTGCCAGATAGTTCTGTCATAGATTTATCTCCCTTAAGAAATAGTGCATTAGCATCTCATGCCGGATATTTGACACCAACTTTCATTCTATTACTGGCTCGTCTCACTGAAATGAGTAAGTTTGGCCAACATTTTTCAATGTATATGGCAATTCTAAAGGGATGCAAATTTCACTCAGGCAGCCAATTCTAATGAGTGGCACAGGCTAGCCTGTTTCCTTTATTAGGTCTATGTGACCTTCCACTGTTCTTCCCTTATCGACAGCCACAATGAACAAACTAGTTGAGTGGAGAAATGTCAGCGTATGCCATGATTCTCTCCTGCAAAGAATGGCAGGTTGAATGAGTACAATTGTCAGAAACAAGCAACAACATGGGGGACCCACTTCCTTCTTTAGCAGTGGTGCCCCAAATTTCAAGTAGCAAGCCACTTTGAAGTTGTTGTAGTTGTCCTTAATACAGTGTTTGTACAATTATATATTGAAATGTTGCTTTTTCTCCCTTATTGTACAGAGGTACTATAGTCAAAGCAAGAGACAAGCTCTATCATCCTGAATGCTTCATGTGTGATGACTGTGGCCTCAACCTGAAACAGAGGGGATATTTCTTTATTGAAGAGCAGCTGTACTGCGAAACTCACGCCAAGGAGAGAGTCAAGCCTCCGGAGGGATATGATGTTGTGGCTGTTTATCCCAATGCCAAAGTTGAACTTGTCTAACCATTAAAGCAAGCTTGTTGGAGAAGTCTACAGTCTTACACAGCAATACTCCCAGAGCAATTCCCACAACAAACAAGGATTCTACATTCCCTTAACAAGACATCTCCATCCTAACATTGTATCCAATAAAACAATGCAGAAACACATTGAAAATGCTTCAGTATATACATTTCCTTCATAAATCAATTACACTGAACATAATATCTATAGGGAGCCATGTCGGAAACGTTTCTAACACTTTTGCATTAACTATCCATATATTTTACGTTGCTCTTGTGTTTAATACGCAGGCTACTTTTGTCTACCTTTGGCACCAACAGAATCTTCTGTAAATACTAAATAAAATTCCTCCTTTGCTCTAATAAAATATATTGTTTTTAGTATTTGTGCTGTGTCTTTTCTTGGTTCTCACACTTTCCTAATAATGAAGATATATAGACTGGAATTAATTAAGTCATTTGGTTACCAGGTTCCTGTGTTAGGTCCCCAGTATACCATATTACAGCCACTCCTGGTAATCCTGCTGTTGTGTGTATTCTTTCTCCACACTCTTGGGCCATAGTTAGTATAATTTCTCATAGCTATTACCCTATGTATAGAAATTCTCCAAGTCTTGTACCTTTAAATGGAGTTTGAGGACTATAGAAATATTTAACAATTGCTACAGATTCATGGTTGTTTGTTCTATCTGTATGAATGTTGTTTTTGTACTTCTAAGATAAAAATTATATGATCGTAATTTATAATTCAGCTGTAAACCTATTATAAATAAGTTTACAGTTGACTTCTTTTTCTATCTGCTGTCATTCTCCTACAATGGGAGCTTTTATCTCACATACTGTACAGCTTCTTTCCATGGAGCTCAGCCACTGCTTGGTCTATAGTGCGCAGTAATTACATTCAAGGAGAGAGTTTAACTCTTACCAAACCAGTCAGCTTTTTTTTTTCCATTGATTCCTATGCAATAATTAGCTACTCACCTCCCTCATTCCCAGTCCTGCAGAATCACAATCACCAGGCACACAGCTTTTCCAGTTTCCAGAGCAGTTCTCCTAATCACTACTCTTATTTTCCTTCCCAGTGTGCTTGTTTAAATGCATTGTTATCTACAAATGTAAATATAATGCTAAAGGCCCAGTCACACACAACGACTTAAGCTGGTGTCACACACAGCGACAACGACGTCGCTGCTACGTCACCATTTTCTGTGACGTTGCAGCGACGTCCCGTCGCTGTCGCTGTGTGTGACATCCAGCAATGACCTGGCCGCTGCTGTGAGGTCGCCGGTCGTTGCTGAATGTCCAGCTTCATTTTTTGGTCGTCACTCTCCCGCTGTGTCACACACATCGCTGTGTGTGACAGCGAGAGAGCGACGAAATGAAGCGAGCAGGGAGCCGGCGTCTGGCAGCTGCGGTAAGCTGTAACCAGCGTAAACATCGGGTAACCAAGGGAAGACCTTTCCCTGGTTACCCGATATTTACCTTCGTTACCAGCCTCCGCCCTTGCTGCCAGCGCCGGCTCCTGCTCTGTGCACATGTGGCTGCAGTACACATCGGGTAATTAACCCGATGTGTACTGTAGCAAGGAGAGCAAGGAGCCAGCGCTAAGCAGTGTGCGCGGCTCCCTGCTCTCTGCACTGCGACATGTAGCTGCAGTACACATCGGGTTAATTAACCCGATGTGTACTGTACCTAGGAAAGCAAGGAGCCAGCGCTAAGCGCGGCTCCCTGCACTCTACACATGTAGCACAGCGACGTTATGATCGCTGCTGCGTCGCTGTGTTTGACAGCTAAGCAGCGATCATAACAGCGACTTACAAGGTCGCTGTTACGTCACAGAAAATGGTGACGTAACAGCGACGTCGTTGTCGCTGTCGCTTAGTGTGAACCCAGCTTTACCAGCGATCCCGAAAACAATGCGACCTGATAGGGATCGCTGGTAAGTCGCTGGGAGGTCGCAGGTGAGATGTCACACAGTCAGATCTTACCAGCGATGCAGGAACAATACAGGTCGCAGTAGCGACCTGTATAACGATCTCAGCAGTCAGTGACCCTGTCACACAGTGTCAAACACAGCGATATGTCCTGCCCAGCAGGACATCGCCTTTGAAGAAAATGGCCTGGACCATTCTGCAACGACTAGAGATCTCACAGCAGGGGCCTGATCGCTGGTAGGTGTCACACATAACGAGATCGCTAACGGGATCGCTACTGCGTCACGGAAACCATGACTCAGCTGCGATCTCGCTAGCGATCTCGTTATGTGTGACGGTACCTTACAGTGTGGAGTGAGAACAAACAAAAGTGCCATTCAAGGAGGAGCTCCAGCTACCCAAGCAATCAAACAGTAAGAAGACTGTAAGGAGACTGCAGAGCTATGAGCAGCTCAAAAGACAGCTTGAGAAAACATCTTTAAAGGGAAGGTGTCGCATTTTTTTATTTTGTACGTATTAATATTAGTGATTATGAAATCAAATTAAACTCACTGTTTAGTTAATTTTTATTTAATTCTAGTTTTACTGAAGCCCTGGGCGCTGTCATCTTGAATTTGGTGTGTGTAACGACAGTTACTCACCTCCTTTTTATGGCAGCGCCCAGGTCATAGAAGACCAGTGTCGGACTCCGACTCTATACTTAAGGGCTCCGCCACACATCCGTGAAAACCACGTCCGTGTAAAACGGGCCGTTTTTCGGGTCCGTTTTCCGTTTTTTATGTCCGTTTTTATGGTATGTGTGGCCTGCGTGTGTATCCCGTATGCTAGCCGTATGTGCGTGTGGAATGTCCGTGTGTGCGTGAGTGAAATAACTGACATGTGTATGTGTTGTCCGTGTGAAATGTACGTGTGTGATGCAAAATGTCGTTACTACATGTCGGAAGACATAGTAGCGGGATGAGAATGAACTCGGGTGAACTTCACCCGACTTCATTCTCATGCCGCGGCTCTGTCTTTGTGCCGTGTACTGATTAGCGGTCACCTGTGAAGGATTCACCGGTGACCACTAATCCCCCGAGTGACTGAAGTGTCCCCCCCTCTCTCATACTCACCGATCCCCGATCCCCGGCTCTGCACGGCGTTCACACTGTTCCGGCGGCTTTTTCTAATTTGAAAAAGCCGGCCGCCCATTAATCAATCTCGTATTCCCTGCTTTACCCGCCCACCGGCGGCTGTGATTGGTTGCAGTGAGACACGCCCACCACGCTGAGTGACAGGTGTCACACTGCACCCAATCACAGCAGCCGGTGGGCGTGTCTATACTGTGCAGTAAAATAAATAAATAAATAATTAAAAAAACCGGCGTGCGGTCCCCCCCCCATTTTAATACCAGCCAGATAAAGCCATATGGCTGAAGGCTGGTATTCTCAGGATGGGGAGCCCCACGTTATGGGGGGCCCCCCACCCTAACAATATCAGTCAGCAGCCGCCCAGAATTGCCGCATACATTATATGCGACAGTTCTGGGGCTGTACCCGGCTCTTCCCGATTTACCCTGGTGCGTTGGCAAATCGGGGTAATAAGGAGTTATTGGCAGCCCATAGCTGCCAATAAGTCCTAGATTAATCATGTCAGGCGTCTATGAGACACCTTCCATGATTAATCTGTAAATTACAGTAAAAAAAACACACACACACCCGAAAAAAATCCTTTATTAGAAATAAAAAACACAAACAAATTCCCTCATTACCAATTTATTAACCCCGACAAACCCTCCATGTCCGGCGTACTCCACGGACCTCCAGCGTCGCGTCCAGCTCTGCTGCATGCAGGTGACAGGAGCAGCAGAAGATACCGCCGCTCCGGTCACCTCCACGCGGCTAATGAGATGAGTAGCGCGATCAGCTGCTGTCAGTCAGGTAACTCGCTGTCACTGGATCCAGCGGTGTCCGCGGGTAACCTCAGTGACAGCTGCTGATCGCGCTACTCATCTCATTAGCCGCGTGGAGGTGACCGGAGCGGCGGTGTCTTCTGCTGCTCCTGTCACCTGCATGCAGCAGAGCTGGACGCGACGCTGGAGGTCCGTGGAGTACGCCGGACATGGAGGGTTTGTCTGGGTTAATAAATTGGTAATGAGGGAATTTGTTTGTGTTTTTTATTTCTAATAAAGGATTTTTTTCGGGTGTGTGTGTGTTTTTTTACTGTAATTTACAGATTAATCATGGAAGGTGTCTCATAGACGCCTGACATGATTAATCTAGGACTTATTGGCAGCTATGGGCTGCCAATAACTCCTTATTACCCCGATTTGCCAACGCACCAGGGCAAATCGGGAAGAGCCGGGTACTGTCCCAGAACTGTCGCATATAATGTATGCGGCAATTCTGGGCGGCTGCTGACTGATATTGTTAGGGTGGGGGGCCCCCCATAACGTGGGGCTCCCCATCCTGAGAATACCAGCCTTCAGCCGTATGGCTTTATCTGGCTGGTATTAAAATGGGGGGGGACCGCACGCCGGTTTTTTTAATTATTTATTTATTTATTTTACTGCACAGTATAGACACGCCCACCGGCTGCTGTGATTGGGTGCAGTGTGACACCTGTCACTCAGCGTGGTGGGCGTGTCTCACTGCAACCAATCACAGCCGCCGGTGGGCGGGTAAAGCAGGGAATACGAGATTGATTAATGAGCGGCCGGCTTTTTCAAAAGAGGAAAAGCCGCCGGAGTTTTTATAACAGCCGTGCAGCGCCGCGCTGGAGATCGGGGAATGGTAAGTATGAGAGAGGGGGGAACTGACCGACAGACAGCTAGAGGGACAGACAGACATAGAGACCGACCGACAGACATAGAGACCGACCGACGGACTGAGGGAGAGAACAAAACATAAAAAGAAAAAAGACTGACATCACATGAAAAAGGCACAAAACATACAGGGAACAAACAGAGATGCGTCCGTGTCACTCGGACGTGCGCACAGACCCATTGACTTTCATTGGGTCCGTGCTGCGTGTTGCGTGAATAAAACGGACATGCTGGCGTGAGACACGGCCCACAAAACGCATCACGGAGACGGACTAACGGACATAACCAAAAACGCAAGTGTAACCGCTGAGATATAGTAACATTGGTGCACGTTTGGCCGTGTCTCCAGTATACACGGAAACGGACCAAACACGCACGTGTTTCACGGATGTGTGTTTCAAGCCTAACATAGAGAAGGTGTCTGCTGTGAAATGGATGCACCCCCTGGGCAGTCCAGATCACAGCAGAGGGCGGAGATCAGCGCCATCTTTGTGGAGCTCACAACATATGCTGTGTGCTCCGCTTTCCCCCTGTCAACTGCCGGGATGTGTGAGTACGGGGCGCCGCCGCTGCCATCTCCAATGACACCCCCTCTCCCCGCTCTACCCAGCCCCATTCTCCCCCCCGCTGCCACTTCAGGCGTGCATGCAGCAGAGCATTGTGTGTGTGCATGCAGAGCATTTTGTGTTTATGCTTGCAGCCAGGGCCAGATTATAGGCGGGGCTCCAGCCCCAGGGCCCCCACCAAAATAGCTGCTAAGGGGGCCCCCACCACCAGGGCCATACTTGCAACCAGGCACCTGTCAGCATTTTTTTTTTTCTTTACATCCTCTCCCCTCCATAAAGACAGTCTAATAAATCAGCTGTGTTTTCGGCGAGGGGCGGGGGGGTGGGGGCGGCGCACCGCCATTTATTTGTATCTGCGTCTTTAAGACGCAAAACAAACTGCGGGCACAGGATGCTGATTGACCCCGGAAGTACCAGCGCTTGCACTTCGGGGTCAGAGGTGTGCCAATGAGCTCCCTGCTATGTGCTGCGGCCGATTCATGGGCGTACCCAGCGAGGGGCAGGGGGGGGCAGCTGCCCCCCCTAGAAGCAGGCGCACGGTGTAGTGGGCCGCTGTATCTGCAGCCATCGCCGCGCTCCTCAGCAGTGTGTATATGCTGGGCACACTAGCTGCAGCAGGAGCAGGAGGCAGCGCGCTTTGCCGGCTCTGCTGTGTGATAGTGTGCCCGGCATGTACACACTGCAGAGGCGCGCAGCAGTGCCGGTGCCGGTGACCGCAGCTTCATCCTTCCTATTTAAATGTTTTTGCGTCTTTCAGACGTAAATACATTTGAACAGCGCGCAGGGACTGGGCCCCGCCCCCGATGTGCAGCAACGTGATGAGATCAGCACCTTGCTGATGTCATCACAGTGCTGCGGGCGCCACACAGGGGACATCAGGAAGCAGTAAACGCTCCATGGACGAGCCGAAGAGACAGGTTTAATTAATGGGGATGAGTGGGGAGGGGCTGAGAACACATAACGGGGAACATTTGTGAAGAAACACAGCTTTGTGACAGGTAGAGGGGGAGTACTGTATTCCGAGGGAGGGTTTTGGGGGAGGCAGGAGTGTGTAGGGATGGGGTAGTGTAATTTGTGTGTGTAGCGGGTGATGGGAGGTGCATTGTATTGTGTGTGGGGGGAGGGGTAATGGGGGGTGCATTGTATTGTGTGTGGGGGAGGGGTAATGGGGGGTGCATTGTATTGTGTGTGGAGGGAGGGATAATGGAGGGTGCATTGTATTGAGTGTGGGTAGGGGGTAATGGGGGGGTGCATTGTGTGTGTGTGTGTGTGTGTGTGTGTGTGTGTGTGTGTGTGAGGGGGTGATGGGTGGGTGCATTGTGTGTGTGTGTGGGGGGGAGTAATGGGGGGTGTGGTGCATTGTATTTGTGTGTGTAGGGGGTGATGGGGGGGTGCATTGTATTGTGTGTTTGTGTAGGGAGGAATGGGGGGTGCATAGTGTGTGTGTGTGTGTGTGTAGGGGGTGATGGGGGTGCATTGTGTGTGTGTGTGTGTGTGTAGGGGGTGATGGGGGTGCATTGTGTGTGTGTGTGTGTGTGTGTGTGTGCATAGGGAGTGATGGGGGGTGTATTGTATGTGTGTGTGTGTGTGTGTGTGTGTGTAGGGGGTGATGGGGGGTGCATTGTGTGTGTGTGTGTGTGTGTAGGGAGCAATGGGGGTGTATTGTATTTGTGTGTGTGTGTGTGTGTGTAGGGGGTGATGGGGGGTGCATTGTGTGTGTGTGTGTGTGTGTGTGTGAGTAATGGGGGGTGCATTGTATTTGTATGTGTGTGTGTGTGTGTATGTCAGAGCTGTGTGTGTAAGAAGCAGTACTGTGTGTGTGTGTGTGTGTGTATATATGATATATATCACACACACATGATATATATTGGAGCAGTCTGTGCGCCCCCCCAGAACTATATGGGTCCCCCAGAGCGCTATGTCACCCATCCCAGTAATGAGTACACCACCAGAGCTGTTTGCCACTCTAGTAACGTCTATGCCCCCTGCCCCTCCTGTAATGATATATTGTAGCCCCCAGCCCCTCCTGTGATGTATATACAGCAGTGCTGTCAGTGTGCAGTCGTGTCTGTTAGTGACAGCCATGGTGAAACACAACCACATGTCCTGAAGGAGCTGGACGGAAACAAGCGGGAGAGGTGAGTGAGGCTGCTGGCGACTTCCCCATATTAATACCTGTAAGGGCTCATGCGCACGTAACTGCTGAATATTCTGCAGCGATTTGACAGCACATGTGCGCGTCAAATCGCTGCAGAAACACTGCATAATAGATGCAGTTTTTCTGTACAAAAAAGCCGATTTCATGCGCTCTGGCTGCTGCCCCCACCATAGACAGAGCGGGAGCTGCATCCATAGCGCACGGAATAATTGACATGCTCATTTTATGAACGCACAGATTTGGGTCAACATTTTAGCACCCAAATCG
Source organism: Anomaloglossus baeobatrachus (assembly GCF_048569485.1). NCBI lineage: Eukaryota > Metazoa > Chordata > Amphibia > Anura > Aromobatidae > Anomaloglossus > Anomaloglossus baeobatrachus. The sequence continues at coordinate 126,344,875 of NC_134356.1, forward strand.
CTGCGTTCATAAAAGCAACGTGCGCACGTATCATGCACAATCTACATAGACTGTGCTGGGGACGCAGGATGCATTTACACTGCACTGCTAAACACAGCGTAAATGCATGGAATTACGCAACGTGCGCACGAGCCCTAATGCGTCTGTGTCTGCATGTATGTCAGTGTATATGACTGTGTATATATTTGTCTGTTTATATGTATTTTTCTGAATTTGTCTTCAAATATGTATATGTACGTATGCCTGTATGTGTATGTGCGTTTCTGTGTGTGGATGGGGTCCACTGAGACTCTTTCACCCGGAGGCCACAAAAACCTGGAGCCGGCCCTCGCTGCCCTAACATTGGGATCAATAAAAAATATGTGAGTAACTCTACTTTCTGTATATATGTGACTCCTGTGAGTTATCCTGGACTGTATCTGTATTGTAGTACTGTAAATCTGAATGTGGCAGAACAGGATAAGATAAATGTTCATTGGATTTATATCTAAATGCTACAGTTCGCGCTCTACTGTTATGGCTAAAAATGTTAACGTTATGGGGCCCCCACCAGATTTTCTGCCCATGGGCCCCCACCAACCTTAATCCGGCCCTGCATGCAGCAGAGCATTGTGTGTGTGCGTGCATGCAGAGCATTGTGTGTGTATGCAGCAGAGCATTGTGTTTGTGTGTGGGGGGGTGTGTGTGTGTGCATGCAGAGCATTGTGTGTGCGCGCATGCATGCAGAGCATTGCGTGCGGGTGTGCATGCAGAGCACACACACTATACACACACACAGACATATGCACATAAAATACATACAGTATACATACACACACAGTATACACACACAGTATATACACACAGTACACACAGTACCTAGTATATACACACACTGGCTCCGCCGCCCTCATGCTGCTCGGTCACACACACAGTATATACACGCAGTACACACGGTATATAGTATATATACACACTGGCTCCGCCTAACTCATGCTGCTCGGTCACACACACAGTATATACATACTGTACACATGGTATATAGTATATACACACAGTATATAGTATATACACACACTGGCTCTGCCTCCCTCATGCTGCTCGGTCACACACACACACAGTATGTACACACTGTACAGACGGTATATAGTATATACAGACACTGGCTCTGCCGCCCTCATGCTGCTCGGTCACACATACACTATATGCACACAGTACACACTTTATATAGTATATACACACATTGGCTCTGCTGCCCTCATACTGCTCAGTCACACACACAGTATATACAATTAGTACACGGTATATAGTATATACACACACTGGCTCCGCCGCCCTCATGCTGGGTGCTTGGTCATACACACAGTATATGCACACTTTACACACACTGTGTGCGTACATGTGCCAGAGCATTGCGGGCGGGCATGTGGCAGAGCATTGTTTGTGGGCAGGGCCAGCATCAGCACCCGGCAAACTCGGTCAAATGCCGGGGCCCTGGGCTGCCGGGGGGGCCCACTCGCGGTGGCAGGAGTGGCATACTGCTACTCAGGGGGGCCTGGTGCCCGAGCTGTCACCGGCCTCATCCCCCGCCAAGGATTGTGCTTTCAATTGTATCGGTATCGCAGTTGCCGTGCGTGGGGCGTGCATGTGGCAGAGTATTGCAGGCGTGCATGTGATAGAGCATTGTGTGTGTGCGTGCATGTGGCAGAGCATTTTGTGCGCGTGCGTGTGGCAGAGCATTGCGGGTGTGTATGTGGCAGAACATTGCGGTTGTTCGTGCATGCGGCAGAGCATTACTGGACTGGGGTGTGCAGAGCGTTATGTGGGGAGCACTATGCAGCTGTCCTTGGTGACACTTTAGACATTTGTGGTCCCCAACAAAATGGCTCCGCACTGTGATCCTAAATTACATCTTCCCTTATTCTTTTGGAAACCCCCAGATTGGCAGGGGGAGCTGTGATATCACACACAGGAGAGCAGACTCCACCCACTTTTACTGCAGCTGTAATGCGAGCTAGTTCTACAATAGGATTTCAGTAGCTGCTCCCCCTAATGTTTAAGAGTAGAAAATATCAAACTTTTTAATTTTTATTTTATATTTTGCTCAATTAAAAACAATATTTAAACAAAACATTAAAACATTAATACGGTACTTTACATTTTTTCAGTTATTGAATTTTTTTTTTTTGGACGACACCTTCCCTTTAAGGCTATGTCTGGACCTTGCACATGAGTGCATCTTGCATCTTGAGTCCATCTTTTTTCCTGTGGTCACAGAAACGCAGCTTGTGGCTCAAAAAAACACATAAAAGAACACATGTTTTTTGTGTATTTTTTAAAGGAGAAACAAAATATGATAGAATAGGATAAGAGATGAATAGATATAAAGAAAAGATAAATAGAACATATAGAATAGATAGAAAGAATAGATAGAAAGTAATAATAGAATAGCTCAATATATAGCTTGGTTAGCTGTCTTTTTAATCATTTTTTGGTAGAAAAATGACGTGGGGTCCCCTCCATTTTTCCTATCCATCACAGGAACAGCAGCAGCTGCGGATTGCAACCCTCAGGTGTCTGCTGTACCTTGCTGATAGACAAAAAAAGAGGAAAGTACAGCACAAGGGACCAGGGGCACACCTGTTATGGTATAAATATCAAAAACACCTTTATTCAATACACATAAGATATTATTAAAAACATTTAAAACAAGACATGAGGGACAACACACACAAAGCAGCACCTATCACAGAAAGTAGTAACAAATGATGGACAGAAAAAAAATCAATGGATATGTGTTTAAACAATGTTAATATATAATAACTAGAAGGTGGCCCGATTCTACGCATCGGGTATTCTAGAATTTACATATTGTGTAGTTCATGTATGATTTTTGTTATATATATATATATATATATATATATATATAGATGTTGTTGTGTGTAGTTACCAAGTGTTTGTGTAGGGCGCTGTACATGTTCTGGGTGTTGTCTGGGTGTGGCGGGGGGTGAGAGCGGTGTTGTATGTGTGTTGCGTTGTTTGTGGAGCGCTGTGTGTCTGTAGCGTTGTGTGTGTGTGTGTGTGTGGTGTGTTTTGGGGGAGGTATGTTTTGTGCAATGTGTGTGTTGTGCGGTATGTGCGTATATTTATGTATGCCGCGGTGTTTGTGTGTTGGGTGTTGTGTGTGTGCAGCGTTGTCTGTGTGTGTGGGTGTCTGTGTATGGCGGTGTTTGTGGTTCCCAGTGTGTGTGTGGTGTGTTGTGTGTGTGTGTGTTGGGGGGGAGGTGTGCACCTCTCATCGTGCTCCATCCCCTATGCTGCGCACCCCCCATCGTGCCCCATCCCCCATGCTGCTCACCCCCCATCGTGCTCCATCCCCCATGCTGCCCACCCCCCATCGTGCTCCATCCCCTATGCTGCGCATTCCCCATCGTGCTCCATCCCCCATGCTGCGCACCCCCCATCGTGCTCCATCCCCCATGCTGCGCACTCCCCATCGTACTCCATCCCCCATGCTGCGCATTCCCCATCGTGCTCCATCCTCCATGCTGCGCACTCCCCATCGTGCTCCATCCCCCATGCTGTGCACTCCCCATCGTTCTACATCCCCCATGCTGCGCACTCCCCATCGTGCTACATCCCCCATGCTGCGCACTCCCTATCGTGCTACATCCCCCATGCTGCGCACCCCCTATCGTGCTACATCCCCCATCGTGCTACATCCCCCATGCTATAATAGTTCTCCTATTATACTCAGAGAGGAGTATAATAGGAGGACTATAATAGGAGGAGTAGTCCTGGGGGGAAAGGAGTATAATGCCGGCTCCCTGCACATGTGTACCGGGAGCCGGTGTACGCTGGTAACTATGATACACATCGGGTAACTAAGGGACCTTAGTTACCCGATGTGTATAATGGTTACCAGCGTTCACCGGCTGCGTCACGATCCCAGCATCGCAAGGGTATGTCTGGCGCTGCTGGGATCGTGACGGAGCCAGTGTACACTGGTAACTATGATACACATCGGGTAACCAAGGGACTTTAGTTACCCGATGTGTATAATGGTTACCAGCGTTCACCGGCTCCGTCAAGATCCCAGCATCGCAAGGTTATGTCTGGCGCTGCTGGGATCGTGACGGAGCCGGTGTACACTGGTAACTATGATACACATCGGGTAACCAAGGGACCTTAGTTACCCGATGTGTATAATGGTTACCAGCGTTCACCGGCTCCGTCACGATCCCAGCAGCGCAAGGTTATGTCTGCCGATGCGTGCGGAGGGCCGGGGCGAGCAGCCAATCCATGCGGAGGGCGGGGCCAGGCCGAGGCGAGCGACCAATCCGTGGGGGGGCGGAGCCGAGGCGAGCGGCCAATCCGTGCGGGGGGCGGGGCCATGGCGAGCCCAGCGGCCAATCAGCTTTGTGTCACCGTAAGGACACAATTTTGGAGCAAGACAGACAGACAGAATAAGGCAATTATATATATAGATATATAAGAAATATAATGACATGATTCCAAAAAAACATCTGATAAAAAGAGGTATATAAATGAGGGCTGTGTTGTAACAAAGGAGGTCGGACAATTTATATAATATAAATGAGGGCTGTGTTGTAACAAAGGAGGTCGGACAATTTATATAAGGCAGTAATAAATGAGAAACCTGTATCGGAAAGATACCAATCTTATATAAGTAGATATACAATAATGATGAGGTAGTGAAACAACAATCATGTATAGAGCGAGGAATAAATAGAACACAAAACACCATGTGTGAAGTACATGGAACAAAAAACTTCTGGATGTACTACAGGCAAAACTAAATGAAAAACAGCCTGAATTTATAGATGGAATAGAATCTGCAACAGTATATCGAGGGGCGAGTGGTATGACAAGCGCCTGCCTAAATATTGTAGGTCAATACCATATGTCCTTATAATACAGGTGTAAATAGGACCTGAGTAAAAATAAAGCCCAGTAGCACACCACCTGTAGTGCAGATGCTAGAACACCCAAGATATATATATATATATATATATATATATATATATATATATACTAGCTGTACTACCCGGCTTCGCCCGGGTTAATAACTGCTGTTAACAAATTAGAATGTATTAACAAAAATGTATTCTGCACACAAAAACCACAAAACAGAAATAAATGTAATTATGTCTGTCTCCCCGTCTGTATATATCTCTGTCTCTCTCTTTATCTGTCTCTTTCCCTGTCTGTCTCTGACTGTCTCTTCCTCCATCTGTCTCAATCTCTTTTCCTGTCTGTCTATCTATCTCTTTCCCTGTCTATCTGTCACTTTCCCTGTCTGTCTCTTTCCCTCTCTTTCCCTGTCTGTCTCTTTCCCTCTTTCCCTCTGTCTCTTTCCCCGTGTCTGTCTCTTTGTCTGTCTCTTACCCTGTCTGTCTCTTTCCCTCTCTTTCCCTGTCTGTCTCTTTCCCTGTCAGTCTGTCTCTTTGTCTGTGTCTGTCTCTTTGTGTCTGTCTCTTACCTTGTCTATGACTGTTTCTTACCCTGTCTGTGTCTGCCTCTTTCCCTGTCTGTGTCTGTCTCTTTGTGTCTGTCTCTTACCCTGTCTATGTCTGTTTCTTTCCCTGTCTGTGTCTGCCTCTTTCCCTGTCTATGTCTGTCTCTTTCCCTGGCTGCATTGTGACACGCCAACATTCCATATAAGGGCGTGGCTGCGCATTCTTCTGAAGTTCTGGCTGCACTGTGGCTCCCAGCTCCATTCGTTTTAATGGAGGCAGGTTTTTTGGCGAATAACTGTAAAGAGTGGGGTTAAAATTTCCCCTCAAAACATAGCCTATGACGCTCTCGGGGTCCAGAAGTGTGAGTGTGCAAAATTTTGTGGCTGTAGCTGCGACGGTGCGGATGCCAATCCCGGACATACACACACACATACACACATACACACACACATTCAGCTTTATATATTATATATATATATATATATATATATATATATGTATATATATATATATATATATATATATATATATATATATATATATATATATATATATATACATACACACCGGTATACTAGATTATACACATTATATTGGGCATCAATGGATGTCCAAATCAAAGGAGTGACGCCATTATTCAATAAAAATAATCTTTATTTAAACATATATTTAAAATGTTTTAGCAAAAGGTACCGAATAAAAAGAGAGGCACGGACAGAAACAGTAATTACATCCCCATATTGATCACCCATCGATCAATGAGATGTTTACACTTTCGTCCGCACACCCCAAGAGTACAATTAAGGGGATTCCTATTGGCCAGTTTCTCAGGGTCAGGAGGATCTGCTCGGATGACACGAGTTTTATGACCCATTCTGAGGAATTGGCCCATAGATTTGAATCAAGAGGGTATAGTCGGAGGACAATCAGGCGTGGGTTCAAAAGAGCAGCAGGGTTGTCTAGGAATTCCCTCCTTTTCTCTAACAAGGTGAAAGTAAAAAATGACCAGACAGTGCGTCTCATTACCACGTTTAACAACAAGTGGGATAAAATGAGGACAATTGTTCAAAAACACTGGAGTATCCTACTGACGGATCCAGTTTTAAAAAGGATTCTTCCATCACGACCATCTATTGTGGCTAAACGTGGTAAAAATTTGAGGGATATGTTGGTCCATAGCAACTATGAACCTTCTCGGACGAACATATCCAGCCAACCATTATCGGTAGGCTTTTTTCCCTGTGGCCTTTGCAAAGCGTGTGCCAATCTTGTGAAGTCTAAGAAATTTCACAACTTTAATGGATCACGTGAGTTCGATATTAGGCATCGGATCACGTGTTCCTCTAAAGGAGTGATTTATAGGATTGAGTGCCCGTGCAAAAAAGTCTATGTAGGGCTAACCACTAGAGAGCTAAAAATTAGAATCCGTGAGCACTGTCTGGACATTGAGAAAGCTAAAAGTATTACTGATGAAAGTCAGTTAAAAACTATTCCCAGACACTATAAAAAATTTCATGGCTGCAACCCTACTATGCTCAGAGCGAAAGGCATTGATCTGGTGTCTCTTGGGACTAGGGGGGGTGACCTGGGTAGGTTCCTAGCCCAGGTTGAAAGTAAATGGATTTATAGGCTGGGAACATTGACTCCTAATGGATTGAATGAGAATATGGGGTTCTCAGCTTTTTTGTAACCCCGTTTTGTTCATGTCTAGTTGGGGTTATTAAGTTTTATGTCCATATGACGTTTTTTACGCTTTATGCATTCTGTGCAAGGTGATACCTGTTTTTAGTCAGGTGTGTTTGGTGGGTTTTTGTTCTTTTATGATTTTAATTGTCTGTTTTTTCAGCTTAATAGGATACCATATATTTGGTTTATTATCATCTATGAAGTGTTCCAACTCTACACCTACAGAGATGTTCTTTTCCGATGACCCTATGGCCAGGAAAAAAGGAGCTACTTTTCAAGCCGCTTTCGGGATAATGGGACGATTAAAAAGTGCCAAAAATGGCTATTCATATTGGTGGAGTGGTGTGATTGGCGGTTTATGCCACATAGTATATGATGTTTAAGGGTTTAATGTATATTATATTATGTATATGTGTATACTAAAATATAACTATTTGTTGTCTCAATATCATGTTATGTGTAGATGTGCCCTTTGAGGCCCATCTGTGCGGTTTGCATTAATAATGGGAACCAACCATGAGATTTTCCTCTCTGGTTTTTCTAAGTATCATAGATTACCCAGTGCGCATGTCTGTTGGTGCCGCTCGCTGGCCGTCCCACATCGCGTCAGTAGCGTTACGTGGTTGCCATGACTCACGATCATGTGGGTCATGACATCACGGTCACGTGATCGCGACTTGTGGGAGGTCCATTTATTAGCGTCTGTGGCAACCATTGTCATGCGCCATAATTGGATTAATCTGTGTTCTGCTCTGACGCGATAAGGGCGGTTTGAGCTCTCTGTTTTCTATTGGTCACTTGATGCTTTTAAACCAACCCGCCCCTCACCTCTGACACGCTCCTCGAGAAAGCCATTTGCGAAACACGTGTCGGAGTGTGAGGGTCACGGCAGGACACCATTCATTCAGGTGATGTACTTTCATGATATCATTGTGATAACACTATGGTGGGCGTTAGCCTATCTTTAATGAATATTTGTCTGATATCATTGTAATTATGCCATGATTAAGGCGTTTAGCCTATCTTTAATGAGTCTTGGTGTCTGTGGAGCTATCCGGGCTCTGCGATAGTGACTGTACGGTCTTTTGGAGCCCAAACTGCATTTCCTATGCTATAAGGGAACCCATATACTCTTTTATTTTATTTATTCTTATGAGTACAAATTACTTATGGGTGAACTGTGCATCAGTGAATATTTGCAGTATTTGATAAAAAAAACGCGGTCAAAATCGCAGAGTCTGTGTTTGGTCCACTAGAACATGCAATATTTGATCTATTTAAATTCACCTGTGTTTTTTGGTGTAAACATCTCATTGATCGATGGGTGATCAATATGGGGATGTAATTACTGTTTCTGTCCGTGCCTCTCTTTTTATTCGGTACCTTTTGCTAAAACATTTTAAATATATGTTTAAATAAAGATTATTTTTATTGAATAATGGCGTCACTCCTTTGATTTGGACATCCATTGATGCCCAATATAATGTGTATAAAGTAGCTCTTTGGAGTGCCATGAGCTAAAATTTGATGGACATGAGGTGGTTAATTACCGGTATACTAGAGTAGAAAGTGATGTGGTACATTCCTGTATGGCGGTAGCTAATGAGCCCCAGAAAGAAGTACGTCAGTATACCAAGGTGTGAATGGTACAATAAACACCTGCCTAGGAGGTATAGGCTAATACAGTCATGGCCAAAAGTTTTGAGAATGCTACAAATATTAATTTTTACAAAGACTACTGCTTAAGTTTTTCTAATGGCAATTTGCATATACTCCAGAATGTCATAAAGAGTGATCAGCTTAACAGCAATTACTTGCAAAGTCAATATTGGCTAAAAAAATGAACTTTATCCCAAAAAAAACATTTCAACATCATTGCATTCCTGCCTTAAAAGGAGCAGCTAACATTGTTTTAGTGATTGTTCCATTTACACAGGTGTGGGTTTTGATGAGGACAGGGCTGGCGATCAATCAGTCATGATTAAGTAAGAATGACACCACTGGACACTTTAAAAGGAGGCTGGTGCTTGGTATCATTGTTTCTCTTCAGTTAATCATGGTTATCTATAAAGAAACACGTGCAGCCATCATTACTCTGCACAAAAATGGCCTAACATGGAAGAGTATCGCGGCTACAAAGATTGCACCTCAGTCAACAATCTATCGCATCATCAAGAACTTCAAGAAGAGAGCTTCCATTGTTGCCAAAAAAGCTCCAGGGCGCCCAAGAAGGACCAGAAAACGCCAGGACCGTATCTTAAAACTGTTTCAGCTGCTGGATCGGACTACCAACAGTGCCGAGCTAGCTCAGCAATGGCAGCAGGCTGTTGTGAGTGCTTCTGCACGCACTGTGAGGCGGAGACTGCTTGAGCAAGGCCTGGTTTCAAGAAGGGCAGCAAAGAAGCCACTTCTCTCCAGAAAAAACATCAGGGACCGACTGATATTCTGCAAAAGGTACAGGGAGTGGACTGCTGAGGACTGGGGTAAAGTCATTTTCTCAGATGAATCTCCTTTTCGATTGTTTGGGACATCTGGAAAACAGCTTATTAGGAGAAGAAGAGGTGAGCGCTACCACCAGTCTTGTCTCATGCCAACTGTTAAGCATCCTGAAACGATTCATGTGTGGGGTTGCTTCTCAGACAAGGGAATCGGCTCACTCACAGTCTTGCCTATAAACACAGCCATGAATAAAGAATGGTACCAGAATGTCCTCCAAGAGCAACTTCTCCCAACTGTCCAAGAGCAGTTTGGCGCCCAACAATGCCTTTTCCAGCATGATGGAGCACTTTGCCATAAAGCAAAGGTGATCACTAAATGGCTCATGGAACAAAACATAGAGATTTTGGGTCCATGGCCTGGAAACTCCCCAGATCATAATCCCATTGAGAACTTGTGGGCAATCATCAAGAGACGGGTGGACAAACAAAAACCAACAAATTCTAGCAAAATGCAAGCATTCCTTATGCAAGAATGGACAGCTATCAGTCAGGATTTGATCCAGAAGTTGATTGAGAGCATACCAGGGAGAATTGCAGAGGTCCTGAAGAAGAAGGGTCAACACTGCAAATATTGACTTGCTGCATTAACTCATTCTGTCAATATAACCTTTTGGTACTCACAATATGATTGCAATTATATTTCTGTATGTGATGTAAACATCAGACAAACACAATTAAAAACCAGAGGGCAACAGATCATGTGAAAATATAATTTTGGTGTCATTCTCAAAACTTTTGGCCATGACTGTACAATAAAGTCGATGTAGTGGGTGCTAAGTTGAGCCAGGACTTATAACAACACCAGAAATTGTGTATACCTGGATGGCAAAAGGTAAACAAAAGCAATTCTGGCGCTGCACCAGGCTCTTCCTGTTGCTCTGGTGTGGTGGCAAACTTGGTAATAATTGGGGTTGATGCCAGTCATGAATTGCCAACTGGCATTAAGCTCTGATATTAGAAATGGGTGGGTGTTTAGCAGACACCTCCATTACTAATTCCATTATTTGAAAGTAATAAAAAAAATTATTAGAACAAAAATCCCTCGACTTCATCGCTCATTGACAACATTATTAATAAATCCATTTCAATGTCCCCCGACGTTTTCCAAAGTTGAACTTGAAAAGACATAAAAAGAGAAATTAATTAAATAAACACAAAAGACACCCTCTTTTCCAATTTAATTACCTGTCAAACTCCTAATCCAGGTCCGCCGTAATCCAAATCTGGGGTGCCGTCAATCCCATACTCGCTGGCACATTCAATGGAGAACATAACGTCCCTCATTAATTGTGCCAGCAGTCACTGCAGGCACATGCACATTGCTTGTGTGTGCTTCCTTGCAGTGATCTGAGAAGACCTCATGAGATCAGCCCAGATCACCACAGGGACGCTTACAGCAGTGTATGCCTGCAGGGGCAGTGACGTCACAGGGTCAAGTGAGTTCATTCACCTGGCCCCGTGACACTACTGCCACACGATATTGCGACCCATAACTGGGTCACGCGGTACTGACTTCATGGGATTATGTGAGTCCAGCGTGAACTCACCTCGTGACATCACTGCTAGGCGACTCACGATATCAGCACCAGATTGCAGGGTACTCATGGCATGGGGTCAGGTGAGTTGATTTTGTTCCCAAACCCCCCTACATGTGTTTTTGAATGAATTTCTACTCACCAAACACAGTGAAAATGCTAGATATTTGCAATTTGCGTTTGTCATTGTGTTTTTAATCACCTCATTGAATTCAATGGGGGAAAAACGCAGTGAAAAATACAAACAGAATTGACATGCTGCATCTTGGCTACATCTTCAAAAACGCAGCCAAAAAAAGATGCACTGCGCGGACAGCAAAATAGAAATGTCATAGACTTTGCTGGAGAAGGAAATGCATGCATTTGGGTGCATGTTTGTGACCAGAAAACTGCACCAAAAACATAGTAAAATATGCAGTGTTTGCAGGATGAGACCCTAAGGAAAACTGCTAGTACCATTACTCTTTGTATTTGTTGGTTGTGTTACATAAGACTGCTATGCACGATATGTTTATTTTGTAAAATAAAGCTGCTACATTTATGTGCAGAAAACACATTCAAAATTGGGGTTTGCTTTATTAGTCCACAAATCCACAGCCATATTTAACTGTGAATCCATACCAAATCTTTATTCGTTACATTCAGATTTTGATGTGAATTCATTACAGATTTGAGCCCAACTACATCAAAAAAGATTAATTCTACTGTGAAAATCTGCAATAGTGCTTGACATTTTAGGAATTGATCTGCGTCGCTAATATTAAAACAAGAATTTTAGAAATATTCCTAATTTTTAATGTCGGCTGTAAAAGATTTATATACACTGCTCATCATAAATGAATACACTGTTTTTGAAAAGTAAGATTTTAATCAATATTTTACGGAACACGAGTACATTTTCAAAAATCTTGTCAAGACTGAGTTTCATACAACATTTTTTAACCCATAAAAAGAAAGTAATGTTAATAATATAACTTTAATTAAAAAATCTCCAGTTGTAATTGATGCAAAAATGAATTCACGCCACATTAAAAACTATGACATCTAGTATTTTGTATGACCTACATGATATTTGACAGCACCAAGTTTTCCAGGCAAGGAATGAATAAGTTGGCAATATATTGCAAGAAAGACCTCTTTAGAGGCTGGATTGGATGGAGAGCAGGGCCGGATTATAGGCGGGGCAGGCGGGGCTCCAGCTCCGGGGCCCCCACCACAACAGCTTCTGAGGGGGCCCCCACCACCATCTGTGTGGCCGCCATTTTATTAATGCCGCAGTGATTCAGTATTGCACTGTACCTTTAAAGAATTTCAATCCCGGCTATCACTGTGCTGCAGACACGCCCACTGCACGCTGTGTGGCCTGCGGCTGCAAGGATGACGTCACCGCGCGCCTGCTGCTGCTTCTTCCTGCCGAAGAGGAGCTTGTGGGAGGACCGGAGAGGAGGCCTCAGTGGATCACAGTGAGCATGACGTCATCCATCATGGTGCTGGGCAGGAGGCTGCAGTGAGGAGGGAGCAGGACGGGATTCCATAGTGTCAGCGGCCACTCTGCCCGGGATCAGTGTGAGTTATTGCAGGAGTGTGAACTGCTGCAGATCAGGTCGGGCTGTCAGTACCGGGTCATCGGCTCCAGACTCATCCCTCCCCTGCAATAACTCACACTGCGCTCCAGCAGAGAGCACAGACATCACTACACAGAATCCTGCACTGATCACATCTGAGCCTGCAGGACAGCACAGATTATACTATATGGCCCACATTAAAACACCAAAAAACTGAGCTGTCACAAATGTTCAATAAACATGCAACATTACAAGCATGTGAATTGCAGCCTCAAGACTAGAAAAAAACCAAGGAGAAAAATTGTAGGAAAAATACCCTGACTATAAATAAATAAATTGCAAGTGCTTAATAACAGGGTACTTAGTATATACATTTTTGCAAAAAGGTAAGAAGCTGTCTCACCTCATCACGGTGTACCCATCTGAGACCGTCCCTAACCTACTAAAGTTAAAAACATATTCTGTACCTGACTTGTGTCATGTCAAAACTTCAATATGAATGGTAAAGTGGTCAGCTGGGTCCCAGATTAAATACACAGCAAAAGTGAGAAGCAATTAGTTGTTCAGCCTCAGTATCAGGAGGGCTGCGCCCCCAACTTGCAATAAAGCAAGATAACAGACAAAAAACACCAAAAAACTGAGCTGTAACAAATGTTCAATAAACATGCAACATTACAAGCATGTGAATTGCAGCCTCAAGACTAGAAAAAAAACAAGGAGAATATATGGCCCACATTACATATAGAATATGTGAGGTCCTGTAGGCCCAGGTGCGATCAGTGCAGTGCATTGTATATCTGTGTACATGGTATACCACATCCAGTGTACATAGTAGTGTGATATACTGTGTACACACATCAGATGGTATATAATAATGTGTATATTGTATATCATCTGGTGCCTGTATCACAGTAAATCCGAAAAAATTGTAGCGTTTCAAGGGTTAACAGTCCAGGAAAGGCACACTTCACCCAGGTTAGTGGGTGGGGTAAGTATCCTGTTCGTGATCGTGACGCCAAGTTGTTGCGGGCAGGGGGACAGACCATGGCAGAGGGGCTGCTCGAGACGCTCTGATCCGAGGTCGTTGCGGTGGCTCGAGGAGAAGCCGGACTTGGGCCTGAGCACCCGTCTGTCGCCCGCAAGTGAAAAAGGGGAATTATATATTCAGGGGAGGTTTACCAGTGACGCCACCTATGATATGCATTGATTTTGGTGGCACCGCCGCTGCCGCTGAAGGTGGTGCCCGGGGCTGATGGAGTGGGGCAGCTGGATGTTATCCCCTCCACGGGTAGGGGAGGTGTTGTCCCGGGAACCCGGTACAGGCGGGATGGCGTGACGGAGTGCAGTCTGCAGGGTTGGATCGGATGGTGCCGGTGTACTCACAGTTCTGAAATAACTTGACACAGAGTTCAGATGGTAAACCAAACGACCAGTAGCCAGCAGCCTCCGAAGGGTGTGTTCGGATCCCGAGCCCCGGTATGGTAGAACAGGGGCCACTCTTCCCGCACTTTAGGTTTGTGTCATTGATTTTGACTACTCTGCTTGAAACGGGGAAGTCCACTCCCGGTGTGTTTGTCCGTGGGAGCTGTGGCCCGCGAGAACTGACCCGTGGGATCTTAGCAGGCAATTGTGGAGCCCTATCCCCCTCGTTGGGCTTCCGTCTCGCACTATCTGGGCCTCCTGGGGGTCACGACCTGAAATCCTGTCCCTGGCTGGTCATTTGGTGATGTGTTTGAAACTGTTCCTCGCCCGAGGGTCAAGGTACCCTGTCTGTGCACGGCCTCTGGACCGGATCCCCGCTGTCGGTAGCGGCTGGCTACGTACGACCCTGCCCCGGTCCACTTAAGGATTCCCACGACCGGATCTCCGTCACCTGAGGCCCTGTCTACCGACTGCTACCTAGTCACTTGTCCAGTCCAGGCTACCCTGTCCAGTCAACTCCAACTCCCAACTCTCACTTTCCACTGTCACTCTCTGACTGAAACTCTCTGACTCCCTGTGTCTTCACCCATCACACCTCAGAACCCCTAGGTGGGCGTCGCCATCCGCTTGGCCCCACCCACTGGTGTGTCCCTATTGTCACAAGCAAAAAAAGGGCAGGAAGGCATTTGATTCTCACTTTGTGAGTGGACCCCAGCTGCTTCCAGACTGGTAAGACCCCGGGCACCTGACCTGCTCTGTACTCCGGCTGTACTGTAACCATCATCTATAAGTAAAAGGTACAGAACTGCAAAGATTGTGTTTGGCCTCCTTCTTACTGCACTGCATTATCCCTCATCATTCCTCCCTTCCTGCACCATCTACTATATCACCTCTTCTATCTTGCAAGGGATCTACCCTAGCTGGAGAGTGTAGACCACCAGGCTGCTCCACCATCTACCCTTGCATCACTGCAGGGCCTGGCCACTTATGTGCAGAAATATAGCTGGCGTCACGACCTACCTCTCCTGTAAATATCGCCTTTATTTGTCCGATTAGGGCCACAGCTTCTGGAGACCGCCATGGTGAGCTGATACACCAGGCCCCCAGCCGGCTGAGTACCCTAGACCCTAGCAACCAAGACATTGGCGTAACCTAACCAGTTCTCTTGTGTCTAAGGCGGGCTTTGCACATTACGAAATCGCATGCCGATGCTGCGATGTCGAGTGTGATAGTCCCCGCCCCCGTCGTACGTGCGATATCTTGTGATAGCTGCCGTAGCGAACATTATCGCTATGGCAGCTTCACATGCACTCACCTGTCCTGCGATGTCGCTCTGGCCGGTGAACCGCCTCCTTCCTAAGGGGGTGGGCCGTGCTGCGTCACACGGCAGGCGGCCAATAGCAACGGAGGGGCGGAGATGAGCAGGATGTAAACATCCCGCCCACCTCCTTCCTTCTCATAGCAGCCGGGACGCAGGTAAGGGGATGTTCCTCGCTCCTGCGGCTTTACACACAGCGATGTGTGCTGCCGCAGGAACGAGGAACAACATCGTACCTGTCACTGCACCGGCATTATGGAAATGTCGGCGGCTACGCCGATGATACGATAACGACGCTTTTGCGCTCGTTCATCGTATCAAAAAGGTTTTACACACTACGACATCGCAAGTGACGCTGGATGTGCATCACTTTCAATTTGACCCCACCGACATCGCACCGTAGTGTGCAAAGCCGGCCTAAGTCTGCCACTGGAAACCATATTTTATTACAGAAAATATACACAGGCATAGAACCTGTTTATCTAGTAGAGAGATCAAGACAAAAAACTTATGTAAAGGTTTTACATTTTTGTTACCAGTGTCTAAGGATTAATGCCTGACAGTTTGTTTACAAATATTTTTGTGACTGATCCATAGTTTTGAATGGGACTTGCTGAAATCTAATCACATGTAATGGAAAATAAACCTATTTAAACATATGGAATATATTTTTCGTTTGCAGATATTTTTATTCTAAAACTACTTACTGTACATGTAACTATAGTTTCGTCAAGGGAAGATGAGTGATTGGCAGCTATGTAATAGATTGTATAATTTGTGAAATAGGATGAAATATAACCTATAAAACAACTTTACTTTTATACTGGAGTCCTAGCTACAAAATGGAGTGAGGCGTGATGTCACCAATAACAAGAATATAAACTGGGGGACTGATTTATAGCGGGGACATAAGTCATCAGTATGTGGCTTCCCTCCCTTACAGCTCTATTATGTATGGGGAATCTATTCCTAGTGTAATTGTAACCATAGCTTCTCAGCCTTTCCTCATATGACTAGAGATGAGCGAACCGGTCCCGGTTCGGCTCGAGTTCGGTTCGTCGAATGGAGGTCTTGTTCGAGTTTGGTTCGTTGAACGTTCGACGAACCGAACTCGAACTGCATAGGAAACAATGGCAGGCAATCACAAACACATAAAAACACCTAGAAAACACCCTCAAAAGTGTCCAAAAGGTGACAAACAACTCACAACACAACACAAACACATGGGAAAGTGACAAGGACATATACTCATGCGAAAACAAAAGAGCTGGACAAGGAAAAAGAGGAGGACACACAGATATATGAGTATATGCAAGGAAACGTCGATGCCATTACTGTGCAACTTGAGCCCTGCTCATTTTAGGCTTCCAATCTGGATAAATTGCCTGAGCTTGCCACGTACGCCTTGGGGATCTTGTCGTGTCCTGCAGCCAGCGTTCTCTCGTAACCTGTCTTCAGTGCTGCTGGGGGTCTGCTGGCAGATAAGCACACGTGTCTGTCCACTGACAATGTGGACATGGCTCTCAGAGGACTTTTCTTCCCCTGGGTCAGCCAGGGGAGGCGAAAGGCACGCGTATTTTTGAGAGTGCTTCATGCAAAGCATCTTTTTCATTTTGAAAAGGGGGGTCAACTGATGCCAGTCAAGTGGGGTGTGTGTGGCCCAATTAGTGGAAACGAGGGAGACTGTGGTTGGAGTCCCCTCGCTGTGTTTGTAAAAGAACCAAGATGAACAAGTCATGGCTCTCAGAGGACTTTTCTTCCCCTGGGTCATCCAGGGGAGGTGAAAGGCACGCGTATTTTTGAGAGTGCTTCATGCAAAGCATCTTTTTCAAAAGGGGGGTCAACTGATGCCAGTCAAGTGGGGTGTGTGTGGCCCAATTAGTGGAAACGAGGGAGACTGTGGTTGGAGTCCCCTCGCTGTGTTTTACATGATTTTCGAAGGGCATGACATGCCTAAGAGGTTGAGTTTCATCATCTGCAACTTGTTGGCAACAGAAAGGCTGCCTTTACACCCCTTTGAGACCGAGGATTTTCGAGACCTTATGCCCATTGCAGTGCCCCAAGAGCCGATGGCCAGTCGTCACTCCTTCTCCAAGAAAGGCGTGCCCGCGCTACCACAGCATGTCGCACACAACCTCACCGATTCCTTGAGAAACTCTGTGTGTGACAGGGTGCATTTCACCACAGATACTTGGACCAGTAAGCATGGACAGGGGAGTTACATGTTGCTGACTGGGCACTGGGTAACTATGGTGAGAGATAGAGAAGGGTTTGCTGTACAAGTCTTGCCGTCCCCACGACTTGTGTGTCAATCCTTCCTCTGTATGTACAAGTTCCTCCACTGCTGCTGCCTCCTCAACCTCGTGTGGGTCCTCCACCTCGGCCCAAACCCTGTGTGGTCAGGCCACCTGTCACGCTCCCCGGGTCCTCGGCTCCCCTCCCCGGGTCCTCTGCTCCGCTCCCCGGGTCCTCTGCTCCGCTCCCCGGGTCCTCAGCTCCGCTCCCCGGCTCACCTGCCATGCTCCCCGCTCTCCAACCTCCGGTGCCCGTCTTTCCCAGGCCCCCTGGTCTCCGCTCCCGGCGCCCGACGGCTTCCCAGGTCCTGGCCGGCTCCCCTGCGTCCTCCTCTCAGCTTCCTTCCCTGGCTTCTGGCACCCGGGCCGCGCGCACGCGCATTAGGGCGCGCGCGCGGTCACTGACCCTTTCTTAAAGGGCCAGTGTCAAATTACAGGAAATGATGCACATAGGTACAGGGTATATAGGGGGTTAATGTCCAAGGGAGCGGGGCCTGTTCTTCGTGTTTTCCCAAGCTAGGAGTCAGGTCTCCTTGTGTTTTGTGAGATACCTCTCTATCTTCTAGAGCCGATCCTGCATCGCCATCCGGTTCTGCGGTACCTCGAACCCCGAACGCTGTCCATCTGCCATCCTGACAGTCCATACCATCTCGGATCCCTGCGGTGACCCGTCATCTCGCTCCAACGGTTCCGGACCCCGCCTGACACCATCACGGCTTCCGAACCTGAGCTCCGTCACCCGGACCACCATCAGTGACCTCGTGGTCCCAGGGACTTCTCCATTTTCTCCCAGAGCACGGACTGTCCTGCTACCTACAGTGCTCCGGCTACCGGACTCCTTTCCCTCATCCGGGAGTTCGGCCCAGTGGATCCACCTCCAGGGTCTACCCGTCCATCTGGCCCTAACAGTAAGAACAGGCCATGGATCCCGCCGAAGCACTAGCGGTCTTGCATGAGGAACTCCAACGCCAGCGTGAAGTTCAGACCCGCATGCTGAACTTTATGACTTCCGTGGACACCCGTCTGACCACGCTACAAGCGGCAGTCACGTCTTCATCATCCCGAGCCTCCACTAGTCAAGCCACGACCCCCGCTCCCGTGGCTGTCTCTTCGGATGCTTCCAGACTGCGTTTGGCCACACCACCCCGGTACGCCGGAGATCCCAAGACCTGCAGGGGGTTTATAAACCAATGCTCCCTCCATTTCACGCAGCTGCCACATCTGTTTGCCTCCGACCAAGCCAAGGTCGCCTTCATCATGTCTCACCTAGAGGGCGAGGCACTGGCGTGGATGAACCCCTTGTGGGAGAAGGAGGACCCTATGACCAAGAACCTCCAGGAGTTCCTGCAGGCCTTTCGCAGCACCTTTGACGAACCCGGACGCGCCTCCGCGTCTGCGTCATCACTTCTCCGGTTACGTCAGGGAACACTGACGGTGGGTCAATACGCCATCCGTTTCCGCACCTTGGCTTCAGAACTCGGGTGGAATAACGAGGCCCTAACCGCCGCCTTCTGGGAAGGACTATCGGGTCGAATCAAAGATGAGGTGGCTGGACGTGATGTACCGTCCACCCTGGACGCCCTGATTACCCTAGCGACTCGAGTGGACGTACGCTTTCAGGAGCAGTCCAAAGAGGTATCCCGTGAGAGACGTCCGGTACGGCATTCCTCTCCTCCACGGAAGCCCGCCGTACTCCAGTCAACGGCCTCTGGTGTCTCCGTCCATGAGCCCATGCAGATCGACCGTGTGCGACAGTCTGAACAACGTCGAGCAGAGCGGCTCGCCAAGGGTCTCTGCTTTTACTGCGGAGAGGGCACACACCTGCTACGTGCCTGTCCTGAGAGGCCGGGAAACTCCAAAGCCTAGGGTTGGTAGGAGAGGCCACCCTAGGTGCTGTGACTCTCTCAGACCCAGTCACATGGACTGTGCAAGTAACAACGGGAGAGACGCGGTTTACGGCTGAGGCGTACCTCGATTCTGGGGCAGCAGGCAATTTCATCCAGCAGGCCACGGTGGACAAGTACCAGGTGCCTGTTACTCCACTCGACAAGCCCCTCGTGATTGCCTCTGTGGATGGGAGACCTCTCTCTGACACCATCTCCTGGATCACCAAGCCGCTTGAACTGCGTATCGGTGCTCTGCACACCGAGAACATCGCTCTCTACGTCCTCCCACATATGTCACATCAAATTCTGCTGGGTCTTCCCTGGTTGCGGACACACGAGCCTTCAGTCAGCTGGGGCACTGGTGATATTACTCGATGGGGGCCTTCTTGCCATGAGAGGTGTCTGAAGACCATACAACCCATCCGGCGACCTCCGGTTCCCGAGTCCCTACCGGGACTGCCCTCAGCCTATTGGTCCTTCGTGGACGTCTTTGACAAGAAGGAGTCCGAAGTACTTTCGCCACATCGTCCTTACGATTGTGCCATTGACCTGCTCCCGGGAACTACACCACCTCGAGGACGGATATATCCACTGTCTCCAGCCGAAACAAGGGCCATGTCTACGTACATCACAGAGAGCCTGGCTAAGGGATTCATCCGGAGATCCTCCTCTCCTGCTGGAGCAGGCTTCTTCTTCGTAAAGAAGAAAGAGGGTGACCTACGCCCATGTATAGACTACCGGGGATTGAACCTAATCACCGTGAAAAACAAGTACCCCCTGCCGCTCATCCCCGAATTGTTTGATCGGCTCAGAGGAGCTCGTGTGTTCACCAAGTTGGATCTTCGGGGTGCCTACAACCTGGTCCGTATCCGCTCAGGGGATGAATGGAAGACCGCGTTCAACACTCGCGATGGGCACTATGAATACTGCGTGATGCCCTTCGGCCTGTGTAACGCACCAGCTGTCTTCCAAGAATTAGTGAACGATGTGTTTCGGGACCTTCTCTACATCTGTGTGGTGGTATATCTGGACGACATCCTTGTCTTCTCTCCGGACCTCCAGACCCACCGAGAGAACGTGCAACTGGTTCTACAGCGACTGAGAGAGAATCGTCTGTACGCCAAGTACGAGAAGTGCGTCTTCGAACAGTCTTCTCTCCCCTTCCTGGGGTACCTCATCACCGATACCGGACTGCAGATGGATCCCAAGAAGGTCTCCTCCATTCTCAACTGGCCTCCTCCTTCTGGACTGAAGGCAATCCAACGCTTTCTCGGATTCGCTAACTATTACCGCCAGTTCATTCCTCACTTCTCGGCTCTGACTGCTCCTCTCTCCGCTTTGACCAAGAAGGGGGCTAATCCAAAGGACTGGTCACCTGCGGCCGACGCCGCGTTTGGCGCTCTAAAACGAGCCTTTGCCTCCTCTCCTGTACTCCACCGTACGGAGTTAAACCGCCAGTTCACCTTGGAGGTGGATGCCTCCTCCTCGGGAGCCGGAGCAGTGCTCATGCAGAAGTCCTCCTCCGGGAAGATGGTGACGTGCGGTTTCTTCTCCAAGAGCTTCTCCGCGCCTGAACGCAATTACACCATCGGTGACCGAGAGCTATTGGCGGTCAAACTGGCTCTGGAGGAATGGCGCTATCTTCTGGAAGGAGCAGTGTACCCTGTCATTGTTTACACGGACCACAAAAACCTGGAATACCTGCGGACTGCTCAGCGACTGAACCCACGGCAAGCCAGGTGGTCCTTGTTCTTTGCCCGGTTCGACTTCCAGCTTCATTTCCGACCCGCAAACAAGAATGTACGCGCTGATGCCTTGTCTAGGTCTTTCGTGCCCATGGAACAGGAGGAAGAGACATCTCAACCCATCATCTGTCCAAGCAAGATTATTCCGGTGGCTCCTGTCACCCTGGCCCAGATTTCGCCCGGGAAGACCTATGTCTCTGAGACTGACAGGCAAAAAGTGTTACACTGGGGCCATGCCTCGAAAATAGCCGGTCATGCAGGTCAGAAGAAAACATGGAGCGCTATTGTACGTCATTACTGGTGGCCATCCCTGCGCACGGACGTCGCCTCTTTTGTCTCTGCCTGCTCCTCCTGTGCCAGGAACAAGACACCCAAACACCTGCCATACGGCCGTCTTCTGCCTCTGCCCATACCCTCAGTTCCCTGGCAGCACATAGCGATGGACTTTATTACGGACTTGCCATTGTCCTCCGGACACACAGTCATATGGGTCGTGGTGGATCGATTCTCTAAAATGGCCCATTTCGTTCCTATGGCTGGACTGCCCTCTGCCCAGGAACTCGCGGACGCTTATATACATCACATCTTCCGCTTGCATGGCTTTCCTTCACACATAGTGTCCGACAGAGGAACTCAGTTCACCTCCCGCTTCTGGAGGGCTCTCTGCAAACATCTGGGAGTGACTCTAGACTTTTCATCTGCCTACCATCCTCAGTCTAATGGCCAAGTGGAGAGGGTCAATCAGATATTGACCTCTTTCTTACGTCACTACGTGAACGCCCATCATGACGATTGGTCCACGCTTCTTCCTTGGGCAGAATTCTCCCATAATCACCACGTCAGTGAGTCCTCCTCCAGTTCTCCCTTCCATGTCGTCTACGGACTTCAGCCGTCTGTCCCATTGCCTGTATCCTCGTCCTCGGACATCCCTGCTGCTGATGCAGTACTCCGTGACTTTACAACCATTTGGGACTCAGTTAAGGCGTCCCTTGCACGGGCAACCCTGCGGATGAAGAGACACGCGGACAAGAGACGCCTAGATCCTCCGTGTTTCTCTCCGGGAGATCTCGTCTGGCTTGCTTCCAAGTACATCCGACTTAAGATACCATCCTACAAGCTGGGACCTCGCTACATCGGGCCGTTTAAAGTCCTCGGCAAGATCAATGAGGTTTCCTACAAACTACAGCTCCCGGCCACAATGAGAATACCCAACTCCTTCCACGTCTCTCTGCTCAAGCCGGTTGTCCTTGGTCCCTTCTCCGCTGCCGCCAGCCCGGCTCCTCCTCCTATTGCTGAGGACAACATCTATGCGGTAAGGGATATCGTGGCCATGAAGACCGTACGTGGTCGGCAGTTCTTCCTGGTGGACTGGGAGGGGTATGGTCCTGAGGATAGGTCCTGGGAGCCCAGGGAGAACGTGGGCACTCCTCTGATCCGTGCCTTCATGTCCCGGTTGCGGGGAGGGGGGCGCGGGGGGGGGGGTACTGTCACGCTCCCCGGGTCCTTGGCTCCCCTCCCCGGGTCCTCTGCTCCGCTCCCCGGGTCCTCTGCTCCGCTCCCCGGGTCCTCAGCTCCGCTCCCCGGCTCACCTGCCATGCTCCCAGCTCTCCAACCTCCGGTGCCCGTCCTTCCCAGGCCCCCTGGTCTCCGCTCCCGGCGCCCGACGGCTTCCCAGGTCCTGGCCGGCTCCCCTGCGTCCTCCTCTCAGCTTCCTTCCCTGGCTTCTGGCACCCGGGCCGCGCGCACGCGCATTAGGGCGCGCGCGCGGTCACTGACCCTTTCTTAAAGGGCCAGTGTCAAATTACAGGAAATGATGCACATAGGTACAGGGTATATAGGGGGTTAATGTCCAAGGGAGCGGGGCCTGTTCTTCGTGTTTTCCCAAGCTAGGAGTCAGGTCTCCTTGTGTTTTGTGAGATACCTCTCTATCTTCTAGAGCCGATCCTGCATCGCCATCCGGTTCTGCGGTACCTCGAACCCCGAACGCTGTCCATCTGCCATCCTGACAGTCCATACCATCTCGGATCCCTGCGGTGACCCGTCATCTCGCTCCAACGGTTCCGGACCCCGCCTGACACCATCACGGCTTCCGAACCTGAGCTCCGTCACCCGGACCACCATCAGTGACCTCGTGGTCCCAGGGACTTCTCCATTTTCTCCCAGTGCACGGACTGTCCTGCTACCTACAGTGCTCCGGCTACCGGACTCCTTTCCCTCATCCGGGAGTTCGGCCCAGTGGATCCACCTCCAGGGTCTACCCGTCCATCTGGCCCTAACACCACCCTTCCTTGTAACTGCGCCCAAGGAATCCCACACACCTCCTTACTATGCTGGCAGCACAGCTCAAGAGCATGATGCGGTCGACTCTTTACTTAGAAATGTCTGGGAAATGTGAGTCACACCGCTGAGGAGTTGTGGACGGTAAGCTCTGGAGAGTGAGACCGAGTTTCATCAATGGTTGTCTCCACTCAACCAGCAGCCAGGGAAGGTCGGGTGCGACAATCATGCAAACCAGTCTGCGACCCTTCTTCAGGGCAATGTGACACACGTGCCTTGTATGGCACACGTGTTGAACCTGGTTGTCCAGCAATTTTTAAAACACTATCCCGGCCTACATGGCCTTCTGCAGAGGGCACGGTGTAATGCCTGCCTGGATCGACACACTCAGATGGGCTGTAAAGGATAGGCTAGAGGCAAGACACTCACCAAGCTGGACCCCCAGAACCCTGAAACCCTTTAACCCCTATACAGTGATTTGGAATTACACAGGGTCCAAGTTGATCAATACCTGTAGAAGGCTGCAGTTCCAGATAATAGTAGTCATGCAGGGTCAAAAACATTAATTGAGGAAGAGGAACAGAAAGGGATGGCCAGGACTTAATCAGAAAACAAGCAGAGGTGAAATGCGGATCGGCCAACGAGGTACATAAACAGCAAGCAGGAAAAGTAGTCAGGTAACAAGCACACAAAATCATAAAACTGAACTGGGGGTAACAGTAACAAGAGGTTCATAGCTTTGTCTGGCAGTGGTCTGCAGACAGGAGGGGCCTAAAAAAGAGTGTGGTGTCTTCCCATTGGTTGTAGCTGAATGATGGTACTTCATCTGTGAGATACCCACCCCCTACATTCAGCCTGTGGTTCTGTATCTGTCAAGGTAACGCAACCCAGTGGGTGACCATAACCTGCGTCCACCTGCGCCGCTGGCATCGACTCCTTTCCCATCATCAGCACTATGCACGAAAGGAACATGTTGTTACCTGGCGACCGGAGTACAAATTGATTGAGTGGACTACGTTGGTGACTTAACAGCCGTGTGCGGCAATGATGCAAACCTGTCTGCGGCCCTTCGGCAGGGCAAAATGACACACGTGCCTTGTATGGCTCACGTGTTGAATCTGAATCTCCAGCAATTTTTAAAATACCATCCCGGCCTACATGGCCTTGTGCAGCGGGCACGCTGCTATGTGCTCACTTTCATCCTTCGCACCCAGCAGCTCAACAACTTTCATCGCTCCTGAAGTCTTAGGATCTGGCGGTTAAACGCCGGAAATGCGATGTTCCGACACGCAGGAATTGGAATCTGCACATGTTACAGCGTCTGTGGCAGCACCGCAGAGCCCTGCTGAAATACGGTCTGACGTATACCCTGGGCTAACTTGATCCAGAGGTGGTGCAGATCACGCTGCTGGAGTGGTGTCAGATCAAGGACCTATGCACCCTTCTACACAGTTTACAAATGTCGACGAAGATGTTTAGCACTGGCGATGCCATTCTCAGCGTGACAATTCTGGTCATCTACAAGATGGAGCACACTGTAATTATTATTCGGAGTCAGGTGTTGGTCCAAGAGGAAGGGGAGGAAGTACAGGAGGAGTCATATGCAGAAGGGATAATAAGATCTACAAGGTCCAGACGGTGAGCGGCACCTAGGCGGCAGTCATGGTGGGGGAGAGGGATTAACAAGGGCGCATAGTATCAGCAAAAATTGTTGAGGAAGGTGCAGGAGCCCATGAAGAAATGGAGGACGAACTGGCGATGGGCATGGAAGACTCAGCAGATGAGTGAGAGCTTGCTCACATTTCGGTTGTGCGAGGTTGGGGGGAAAGGGCAGAGGAAGGAGGCACGATTCTCACCTCTCTGCCAACAACACACCAAGGACTTGGTCCTCCTGGATGCACAAGACACATGAGCGCCTTCTTGCTGCAATACCTACAACATGACCCTCGGATTGTACGAATTTGAAGTAATGCTAACTACTGGGTTGCCACACTGTTAGATCCCCGGTACAAGACAAAATTTGGCGAAATAATTCCTGCCATAGAAAGGGACGCACGTATACAGGAGTATCTGCAGAAGGTGGTACGGATTCTTAGATCTGCTTTTCCAGTAAACACCAGTGCTGCACAGAGTTAATCTCAACGCTTTGTCATGGATAGGAGGAAATGGTCTTTTACTTGTCCACATCTGAGGGACCGAGGGCTGGCTGCTGTGCTGAGATGGCATTGAGCACGGTGTCCCTGCAGAGTTGCACTATTGGTCATATACCAAATGAGTTGAAAAAGGACAGATGCTGGTGGAAAGGGGAACAGTTGTGTTGGAAAGGGGAAAAAAGTTTTTGTCCGTGGGTTTGGTGGTTAAGCAAAAGTAACATTTGATGAAGAAACACCATCTGTTACAGTGGGACTGGCAGATTTGGATAAGGTGGTATATACTATGTTACCGCTATATAACAAAAAATAATAAGAAAAGAAAGAGAAAGCTATATATCCCCATCAGCAGTCAGTGTCCACCGTGCTCCCAGATGGAAAAGGAGAGGTTGGCAACTGGAAGGTTAGGTGGAGGATACAGATCTGTGTGGCTATGAAACTAATAGTTGCCTAAACCGAGTTAGACGCCACTCGGATCTGGAGACTGGGAGCCCTGTTAGCGTCACAGGGTACACACGCCCACCCAGCCCGGGAACTCCCTGTTAGCATCACAGGGGCCATTCAGTACGCTGACTGTGTGCATTGGGGCCACACCTGTGGACAGCAGGCGCATCAGCAGCAGCAGGCCTGTTAATGCCACTGGGCTGCACAAGCAGGACTTGTAGTACAGGAGCTGGTCTTAACCGTTCTGCGTTACCAACTGTGGTGGCGGCCTGCATCGACGCCCTATCCCTGCCTACCTCTGGCCTAAAGCCGCAATGGGTTCAACACATGGAGGTGTGCACTTTCGGAGCATAATAGAAGACTGCGCAACTCCTTGTTGGCTCCAGCCCGTTTTATAACCTGGGTCCGCCCCAAACCAGGGTGGACCACAATGCACCTCCTGGAGACAAAAGCAGAGTGACACGTCATGAGTGGCATAACTAGCGTCCTATTTGGAACCGCAACTTCAATAATGACCTCATGGCTGCCACGACACAAACACCTCACCAGTCATCGTCTGACCATCAATAATGAGGTGACAAGTCATAGGGGCGGGCCTCTGCAAGCCATTTGGGAGTGGCCTGGCCACATCGTCATGACACCTGATGCCCTGTGGTCTATATGGGCCCCCCACATCAGGGGCAGGGCCAAAGAGTTCATTACGCTCAGTAGCATGAAATACAGTCTCTGAAAAAAGACTATCAGCTTTAGCATGGTGTCTAGGCACAACACAGGACTTAGACCCGGCACGGAGTGCAAGTACCTGTGCAAAGAGGCTTTTCGCACTAAGTGTGGGAGCATGCGCTGTATCCCGAAATGAAGACTTAGCCTCAGGAATGGCACAGTCAGGCTGAGCATACTCACTAGGCGAAACACTGTAGTTAGGCTGCGGCTGGGGTAAATCGGCACACGCATGCGTACTAGCTGCCTCTCCACACTTAGACGTGGAGGAGAAATTGCTCTTCGGGTGTGGACTTGGAGATGCTGTCTATGAACAGAAGGAAAAGCTAAAGGAAGCCTCACTTTCTATCCCTCCGAATGATCAAATGCAGCAAGGAATTCCCTGAGTTTGCTATAAAATTAGCGTAGCAAAATGTGCATGAGGGTGTCATGCAGAGGTGCTGCAAATAGATTTCCACCAGTGGGACACTAATGAAAGTCCAACAGTCACTTCTTGTATGCCACTAAATGGCAGCATTTTTTGCTATCATTATAGCTTATTAAAAACAGAGCAGGAGGGTGTCCTGCACAAGTGCTAGAAATAGCTTGGCACCAGTGGGCACTAATGGAAGTCCAACAGCCACGTTTAGGATGCCACTAAGTTCACTCAGTGTTTGCTAGTATAATGGCTTAGTAACAATGAGTTTGAGTGTGCAATGCAGGCAGACGTGCTGCAAATATCTTTGAACTAGTGGGACAATACAGAAGTCCAACAGCCACGTTTAGGATGCCACTAAGTTCACTCAGTGTTTGCTAGTATAATGGCTTAGTAACAATGAGTTTGAGTGTGCAATGCAGGCAGACGTGCTGCAAATATCTTTGCACTAGAGTGACAATACAGAAGTCCAACAGCCACGTTTAGGATGCCACTAAGTTCACTCAGTGTTTGCTAGTATAATGGCTTAGTAACAATGAGTTTGAGTGTGCAATGCAGGCAGACGTGCTGCAAATATCTTTGCACTAGTGGGACAATACAGAAGTCCAACAGCTACTTTTAGGATGCCACTAAGTTCACTCAGTGTTTGCTAGTATAATGGCTTAGTAACAATGAGTTTGAGTGTGCAATGCAGGCAGACGTGCTGCAAATATCTTTGCACTAGTGGGACAATACAGAAGTCCAACAGCCACGTTTAGGATGCCACTAAGTTCACTCAGTGTTTGCTAGTATAATGGCTTAGTTACAATGAGTTTGAGTGTGCAATGCAGGCAGACGTGCTGCAAATATCTTTGCACTAGTGGGACAATACAGAAGTCCAACAGCCACGTTTAGGATGCCACTAAGTTCACTCAGTGTTTGCTAGTATAATGGCTTAGTTACAATGAGTTTGAGTGTGCAATGCAGGCAGACGTGCTGCAAATATCTTTGCACTAGTGGGACAATACAGAAGTCCAACAGCCACTTTTAGGATGCCACTAAGTTCACTCAGTGTTTGCTAGTATAATGGCTTAGTAACAATGAGTTTGAGTGTGCAATGCAGGCAGACGTGCTGCAAATATCTTTGCACTAGTGGGACAATACAGAAGTCCAACAGCCACTTTTAGGATGCCACTAAGTTCACTCAGTGTTTGCTAGTATAATGGCTTAGTAACAATGAGTTTGAGTGTGCAAAGGGCAGGAGGGTACAGTGGTAGGGTTGTGGGTCTCTGGGTAGAGGAAAGGAAGCCTCCCTTTCTATCCCTCCTAATGGGGAAATGCAGCGAGGAAATCCCTGACCTTAGCTACACAGACGCTGTCATCTTGTGTAGCTGTTAAACTCTGTTTTCACGGACCTGTCACCTATGGCTCTGACCCTGCCGGTATTAGCCCTTAAAAGGACTGATAGAAACTTCTATCCCTATTCTGTACAGCGCTGTGTATAGAGCGTACACAGCAGTATCGGAGATAGGAGCTGCGCCAGCGGTGACTGACACCAAGGACGCAGAAGGCAGATAATGGCGTGCTGGAGGAAAATGTCCGTTTTTATAATGCAGGGACATGTGACATGGACATCCTATCACACATGCCGTTGCTTCTCTGGCTAAAAGTCCACTTAGCTGTGTGTGTGTGTCTGGGATTGGCTGACATGCTGGCCCGCTCCACTACACGCGCGCGCTTAGGGAAGGAAGACAAGGAAAAAAAAAAAAAAAAAAAGGCGATCGCCATTATCCATACAGCAGTGATCTGAATGCGCTGTTCACGCACACTATACACTGAAATTTCATAATAGTGTGAGTCACAGAGTGACTTACACTATTACAGCGGAAAGCCAGCTAGTAATTAGCTGGTCTTTTTGCTGCTAGAACCGTTCTCGAACGTATCTAGAACTATCGAGCTTTAGCAAAAAGCTCGAGTTCTAGTTCTATCTAGAACAGCCCCCAAAATCACTCGAGCCGCGAACTGGAGAACCACGCTCAACTCTACTGCAGACAGACTTGGGACCACAAGAACACGTCATGATGTAAAAAGCAATAAAATGCTGCTGTGGTAAATGGCTGTGCTGCTGTGCAGGACGTTATACAGTGTGCAGCCATGTAGCACTTACTGGACCAAAGGGAATTTCACAGTACAACCTCAGGCTAAATTTCTCTTTTAGCGAATGTAAAATTAAAGAGAGTGGGTCATAAAAATGGCCTGTCATTTAAATCAATTCTCCATGTTCAATCATTCTTTTAAAACTTACTGATATGTATTTTTTTGCGATACCACACACACACACACACATACACACACACACACACACACACACACACACACACGTAAGGAATCATGCACTTTTAAGCCTAATACTAGGATTTTGCTCTGTACAACACAGATGACTTTTCCACAGTATAATTATCCTCCCATGCAAAATTACAATGGAAGGTAACACTTCTATATACAGTAAATAGCATAAAATTTCCCATCCGCAATAGGTGATATTAGAGCTGACCCTGTTACCACTTTCTTTACAATGATCTATAGCTAGATTAGGGGACATTTAATGTTAAATATTAATTAAGGGGTTTGTGGACTACTTGGACAACCCCTTCTCATTCCCCATGTTCGTCAGCATAAAAATAATTGTAGGGGTGTACAATCTTGGTATGTATTTGTCTTCAACATTCTTCAACATGTAGTTCTCGTTTTTTCCTAACAGCAGAGGTGGTGATAGAGAGCAAGAGTGAGAGTATTTCTGTGTTCGTCGACAGTGGTGCATGAGGCAGCATGGTGGACACTCAGTTTGTAACTCATGGGCTTACTTACAGTATGTTAACTTATCCAATCTGCATCTATGTATGCCATCGACTCAGCGCCACTTGGTCATGGATGCCTGACACAGATTGTACATAATATAAGACTGAGGGTAAGACCCCTGTATTATGAAGTAATTTCCTGTTATGTCCTGGAGGACCTTTCCACTCCTATTGTACTTGTCGCGGGCGGAGGAGGGGACGCTGCGCTCACCCACTGCTCGGATCCGGCTGCTGCTGCTGCTGCTCGGTGGTGGCTCGAACGGTGGGCCGGATCCCGGGGACTCGAGCGGCATTCCTCGCCCGTGAGTGAAAGGGGGGTGGTGTGTGGTTTTGGGGATATTGTCCGTGACACCATCCACGGTTGTGGTGAAGTTGTGACACCACCGCTGCTCTGGACGGGGATCCCGGGAGCGATGACAGGGAGCAGCTTGGATGTTGGTTCTCCCCTCCGTGGGTAGGGGGCTGGTTGTCCCAGGGCCCCGATGAGGGTTTTAGGGATGGCAGGCGGGTTACGGGGCCTGGTGAAGTGCAGGGTCGCGGGGGCAGCGCTGTGCCGCACGGCACGGTGGTACTCACTCAGACAGTAATTCACACGGAGTCTCTGGTCAAACAAACGGCTGGATGGACGGGTCCCACAGGCGGCTGTGGTTGTTCTCCTCCCGGTAGGTTGATGGTAACTGCCTTTCCCTGCACCTGTGTTGTGTTTACGGTTCCAATGGCTTCCCACCGGTAACCCGCTCCCCAGCTTGGATGGATGCTGAGGGAGCCCCTTTTGCCCGCAGGCTCTGGCCCTGGGAACTGTAGCCTTGGCGGTGACTGTGTTTCCCTTTACGGTGTGAGCTGTTGCCTTCAATCAATCGGGTCTTGACTGCTGGGAAACCCCGGAGGTTCCCTTCGCTAACGGATTTGACCGGTTTTACGGCGACTGCTAGCCTGGTCAGGGTCCGTAGGCCCTGCCGAATGGTGCTGGCTTCTCTTCACTCCCCGATCCGGAACCGGCAGGCCACCGCCCGTCTCCGGTCCTTACGGTTCACTCCAATCAGCCTCTCCTGCAGACGGTCACCACCGTCTGCCAACCTTGCTGTATGTGCCCGGGCCACACACCCGGACACGGTGAGTCTCCTCTACTACCACTTCACTCTCCATAACTGAACTCGAAACTGATCCCTTTTCCCGCCTCCAGGACTGTGAACTCCTCGGTGGGCGGGACCAACCGCCTGGCCCACCCCCTGGTGTGGACATCAGCCCCTGGAGGAAGGCAACAAGGATTTGTGTTTGACTTAGGTGTGCCTAGCCGGGGTGTGGGGTGTGTTGGTGTAGTATCTGTGACGACCTGGCTTGTCCAGGGCTCCACAGTACTGGGTCTACATAGGTTGGTGAAACATAATCCTGTAGTGGATTGGCAATCCAGGGAAATTGTGGAGTGGGGAAATTACTGTCTTAATAATTGCCTGATCACTTCTCTCTTTGTGGTCTCTATGGAGATGTTACTAACATTTTTTTCTGGTTTTGATGATGTATTTTCAGAGAGGAGATGTCAGGATTTACCTCCCCATCATGTATATGACTGCTCCATTAACCTGCTTCCTGGAGCAAACTACCCAAGTCGAGACTGTAAAATCTTTCTGGCCTAGAGAGACAAGCCATGAAAGATTATATTGGTAATACTCTGGAGAACGGACATATCAGACTCACTTCTTTGCCCATGGTGGCAGGGTTCTTCTCCGTTAAGAAGAAAGATTGGGTTCTCCACCCTCGTTAGTGTGCCGCCCCTGCAGCGGATCGAACCGCTCGGATCCGGGGGTGGTGATTACTCATGGCTTGAGGGTCTCTGCACCTGGAGGCTAGGGGCCACACTCAAATGAAGAAGGGGATTATTTACAGGGGAATAGATATAGTTTGTGATGCCACCCGTGGTGTATGGTAATTGGGAGTACCGCTGCTGCCATTGGGAGTACCCGGGGTGTTGGAGTAGGGCAGCAAGATGACGTTACCCTCCATGGGTAGGGGAAGGCCCCGGGACTCTGGATGGTGTTATGGTGTGCAGAGGGAGCACAGGCTTGCTGGTTACAGGGGTCAGTCGGGTACTCACTCAACAATGAAACAGACGCTGACAACAGGGTAAACCAAGTCTCTGACTGTTGTTGCCTCTCAAGGGGAGCTCGTCCGGGTCCCGTCCCCTGCAGCACTGCCTTGTGGTCCATGACCTGCCTCCTGGCACAAATTTAGAGTGAACTTTGTGGCCCGTTAGCTTGGAGCTTTCCAGGCCCCGCTCCCCACTATGGCTAAGTGAGGGAGCCTGCTCTCAGGGGCTCACGCTTGAAATTTCAGTGAGCCGCTTGCTTTGAAAGCCCTATCCTCCTCGTTGTGCTAGTGCCCCCAATCTCTGAGCTTGGTGGGAACAGTCCATATCGGCCCTGTCCTCCGCAGGTTAATTGCCCGGTCGCCTGAAGCTTCTCCCTGACCTAGAGTCCGTGTACCCCGCCGTGCCTTCGGTCCCGGACCGGTGATTAGGCCTAGGCTGCTGACCGTCCTCCAAGACAGGTCCCAGGCACCTAGCCTCAATCTCCTACGACCGGGTGTCCGACTCCTCTAGGCCCAGACCACCGTCAGCGACCTAGTCTGCTTCTCCCCTGGGAGCTACAACTCCCAGCTTCCTCAGAGCTCCTCACAGCTCGAGGGCTACTACTGCTCTGACTTGACACCTCCCTGTCTGACCCCTGGGTGGGCGGCCTGCCTGACAGGTGTGGTGCAAGGTGTATCTAGGATTTGTGAATGCTGATGGAGGCAGTACTGCAGGATGAAGAACCAGAACCATGGGGGGTTGAATCCTGCACTAAGAAAAAGAGCGTGCAGAACCCTGTGACGACCTGAAAAGTCCAGGGCGTCACATTAGGATTTTCGGGAATTGAATAAGATTACTGTCCAAGACCCATATTCTCTTCCTCTGATTCCGGATCTATTCAAGCAGATTGTGGGAGCTAAATGGTTCTCCAAGTTTAACTTAAGGGGGGCTTACAATCTGGTTAGAATCAGAGAAGGGGATGAACGAAAAACAGCTTTCACTACACCTGAGGGTCACTTTGAAAGACTGATTATGTCATTTGGCCTCACTAATGTCCCTTCCGTTTTCTAGCATTTTGAGAATGATATTTTTCGCCATGTGCTGGGCATGTTTGTGGTGATTTATTTGGACGATATCTTGATTTACTCACCTGATATGGAGACACATCAGATATACAGGGTGGTCTAAAAGTAGGTGGACAGAAAATAATAACATTTATTTTGATTTATATATACAATTATATTTACTAACACAAGATTAACATTGACAATTAAATTTTATTCTGAACAATAATACAAAAGCCCTTAAATTTTATCAATGCAGGTGCTCAGACTGTTTTCCATTACAATTTGCACAGCTTTGCAGTCTGCGTCTTACGCTTCGACAAACATTTTTGCACAAGTCTCTTTGGGTATTAAATTCTTGAAATGCATCTCTTATTTCATTTTTCAAATCACTGACACTTTTTCGTTTTCGACTATAAACTTTGTCCTCGAGTACTCCTCAAAAGAAAAAATCCAATGAGTCAAGTCTGGTGAACGTGACGGCCAATCAAGTGGGCCTCTTCGGCCAATCCATTTATTAAATGTTTCAGCAAGATACTCGCGGACTACTCTTGAATAATGTGAAGGGGCCCCATCTTGTTGGAAATAAAGGTCATTTGAATTAGGCTGTTGCTGTAACTGGGGAACAACTTGATTCATTAGAATTTTGAAATACTTATCTCCTGTGACTGTGCCATCAAAAAATATTGGTCTAAAACACCAAAACTTGAAATACCACCTTAAACATTGACGCCAGGCTCATTTAGTTGTTGCTCTAATGTTAAATCTCACAATCTCATAATCTCACTAAATTGCAGCCGCCTGTCTGGATCATCCTCCAACAAACCATGAAGTAGATGTGGACGATAAGCTTTCCACCCAATAGATTTCAGTATTCGCATGATATAAGCTCGTGAAATTCCCAATTCTAAAGAGACTCTTCTGGTGGACTGTTTAGGACTCTGAACAAATGTTTCAGCAACAAGTTGTTTGTTATTTTCTGTACAGGCTGTTTTGGGTCGACCAGTTTTGGAGCGTTAAGGATTGAGCCAGTGGCATCGAATTTGTCACAAATGCGGTAAATGGTTTGTCTCTTTGGAGCTTGAGTACCAAATGTTTCAACCCAATTTGCTCTAATGGTTTCAGCATTTTGAGATTTCCAATACTCTTTTGCAGTCCATTTTCTTTGATCTGTATTATTTGCCATTATGGGTTATCTGAATTATCTGAAAAGAAAACAGATTTGGGGGAGATTTATCTGTGAAAACTGGATCTGTGAAACTGACTTAGTTGCCCTTAGCAACCAATCAGATTCCACCTTTCATTTTCCAAAGAGTCTGTGAACAATGAAAAGTGGAATCTGATTGGTTGCTAAGGGCAACTGAGTCAGTTTCACTTTACACCATGTTTGATAAATCTCCCCCTTCATAAACCTATTACACATACTGTCCACCTACTTTTGGACCACCCTATATATTAAACAGGTATTACAGATTTTAAGAGATAACAAACTGTATGCCAAACTGGAGAAGTGTGTTTTTTCTGTCCAATAGGTGCAATTTTTGGAGCACCTGTTGTCAGCTTTGGGTTTTCGTATGGATCCAGAGAAGGTCCGTGCAGTACTTGACTGAGATCGTCCAGAGAACCTGAAATCTTTACAGAGCTTTCTAAGGTTTCCCAATTTTTACAGTAAATTTATCCAGAATTATTCAGTAATTGTAAAGCCTCTCACTGACAAGACAAAAAAGGGGTCTGATTTCCCTAAATTGTCAGACTCTGCCCAGCAGGCTTTTTTCTCTTTAAAGAAATGTTACTCCACAGCACCTATAGTCACTCAGCCTGATGTTTCACAGCCTTTTATTGTAGACGTTGCTGCATGTGATGTGGGGGTTGGGGTTGTGTTATTACATGGTCCGTCTTGTAGCGCCAGTGTCCCTGCACTGATCATCCCCCTTCCTGCAGAGACACTGACTTATTCACTGCAGCAGTCGGCCCTCTCCATGCTGCCTGGCTTCCCTGCTGTCCTGCACATGGGTTTCCCCTGCTTTCTCCTCCCGGGGTCAGTGCATGCTGCACAGATCCATGGGGAGTTCTCCTAAGACGTGCATGTGTACTGATGCCCTTTTTTTAAAGGCCTGTGCATCATTTCCTCGTACTGCCACTCAGCTTATCACTGAGAGGCACTGGGTACTTAAGGCACTGTCCCACTAGGGGAGGTGCCTGATCAACGTGATTAGTTTGTGTTCCATACCCTAACCAGC
The DNA here is from genome assembly GCF_048569485.1 of Anomaloglossus baeobatrachus. Classification (NCBI taxonomy): domain Eukaryota; kingdom Metazoa; phylum Chordata; class Amphibia; order Anura; family Aromobatidae; genus Anomaloglossus; species Anomaloglossus baeobatrachus. The sequence goes on from NC_134356.1 coordinate 126,380,495, forward strand.
TAGTTATCAGGTCGCCCTATCCACTGTGTGTCCCTGTGTCAGTATATTGTGTCCTATTCCTGTTTCCTTGCCTCGTCAGGACCCCGGTGCCTGTCTATTCTGGCCATATCAGCCTCAGCTGTCCCAGTGGTCCCTGCTGCGCTAGTGAGTCTGTATGGCCATCTTGGCCGTGCTATCAGCCTTAGCTGCCCTGTTGGTCCTTACGGCACTAATGACTCTGTCTATCCATCCTGACCATGCTATCTGCCTCAGCCATCTAGGCTTCACCTGCTAAACAAGTGACTCTGCCTTTCTGCACCAGTGTCCGTCCTTGAACTGGGGGTCAGCTGCTACAGTGCACGTCATTGCCCTGGGAGTGGAATCTGGCGTCTGCCTCACGATGAGTGGTTAGTCAAACACCTCCCACTAAAGGGTAAACTTGTTTGCTCCTTCTAGGTGGGCCACTTTCTATTATATAGGTTGCCCATCCAGATGTATATATTCCCCATACTGGTATATATGTCCTCCATCCAGGTATATACAGTACATTCCCCATCCTGGTACATATGTTCCCCATCCTGGTATATATGTTTCCCTTTTTGGATCCATCATTTTTTATATTTATCCCATCCTGGGCTTCTTGGTATATATGTCCTCCATCATTTGACCCTTCCTAGTATATGTCCCCCATCCAGGTGTATATATCTAGATGTATATATATAAGTGAGCCTGCTATGGGCGATGCATAATGCCACTGCTATGCTTCTGGGACTGGCACTCTGTCAGCTGCCGACTTCTGATTGGCTGGTGACGTGTATTGCAGCGCAGGGATCTGATTGGCCTCTGCACTGCAATGCATTTCAGCTTAATGTGTGTCCTCAAATGCATATCTAGCTGAAATCAGTGCTAGCATCGGCAAACCCCCTCTAGAATTGGCCTGGAGATGGTTGCACACTCTGCAACCACGATCGTTATGCCCACAGAGTGATACTACACAACAGCATTGGACAGTATAGATGTGAATGCAGCACTGAAGTGGGACAAAAGAGTTACTAGAAAGCTCAGGACCATCTTCTTGTGTCTACCGCTGACATTTTTCTCCCCCTGCTCCTTAGTCCTCCTTCTACCTCCTCTCTATAGAATATAACAGGTGGTGTAACCTCACACCTCACTGTGCTGGTTGTCCGTTTTGTCTTGAGCAAAAAAAATGGAGCTACAAGTGCATCTCAATAATTTAGAATATCATTAAAAAGTGAATTTATTTCAGTAATTCAATACAAAAAGGGAAACACATATATTATATAAAGTAATTACAAACAGTGTGATCTATTTCAAGTGTTTATTTCTGTTAGTGTTGCTTACAGCCAATGAAAACCCAAAAGTCATTATCTCAAAAAATTAGGATATTATATAACACCAACTGAAAAAATGATTTTTGGCCTACTGAAAATTAGAATAATTACCAAAAAACACCAGCAAAGGCTTCCTAAGCATTTAAAATGGTCCCTTAGTCTGGTTTTGTAGGCTACACAATCATGGAGAAGACTGCTGACTTGACATATGTCCAAAAGGCACATATTGACAGACTCCACAAGGAGGTAAGTCTCAAAAGGTCATTGCTAAAAAAGCTGGATTTTCACAGAGAGCAGTATCAAATAATATTAATGAAAAGTTGAGTGGAAGGAAAAAGTGTGGTAGAAAAAAGTGCACAAGCAATCGGGATAACTGCAGCCTTGATAAGATTGTAAAGAAAAGGCCATTCAAAAATTTTGGGAAGATTCACAAAGAGTGGACTGCTGCTCGAGTCAGTGCTTCAACAGCCATCACACACAGACGTATTAAGAACATTGGCTACAACTGACGCATTCCTTGTGTGAAGCCACTCATGATCAATAGACAATGCCAGAAGTGTCTTACTTGGGCCAAGGAGAAAAAGAACTGGACTGTTGCTCAGTTGTCCAAGGTGTTTGTGCCGCCCCTGTGCCAGCAGCTGGGCTGCTCGGATCCAGATCCGCAGTGTGGCTGGAGAGATTCTACCGGACCCGGGGGTCGCGCGGACACTTAAAATAAAAGGGGACGTATTTGTACGGGATTTGCCGTAAACTGTCTGTGACGCCACCCACAGCGTGTGGCGAAGTGTGGCACCACCGCTGCTGTTATGGGACACCCAGGGGCGCTGGAATGGCAGCAGGATGTTAAACCCTCCGTGGGTAGGGATGGATGCCCCGGGGCCCAGTGTCTCTATGCGGAGGATGGTGACTGCAGGGGCCAGCGCACCCGGTCGGACCGGGGGATGTTAGGTTACTCACGGTTGAATAAATCACACAAGTCCAGTGGTAAACCAAGGTGCTGGTGGTCGGCCGCCACGGTCGGGTGTATCTGGTCCCACACCCGGGCTGATGATCTGTATCACTTTCCTCTGCACTCAGTGTTTGGTGTGTTGGACTTCCCGGTGTAAAACACGGGAGTCCGCTCCTGGTCCTTTTGTTGGGAGCCATGCATGCTAACGCTGACCCTTGGGATCTACCAGGCCCTGGCGGATGCCCTATCCCTCTCGGTGGGTGGTTGTCTGCTTTTGGGACTTTGGTTGGGACAGGACCTATAATCCTGCCCTCAAATGGTTAATTAGCTAGGTCGTTGGTTCCGGTCCTGGCTTCAGGGTCCAAGTACCCCCTCTGTGCACGGTTTCCGGGTCGGTTCTCCGGTGTCAGTACCGGCGGGCTCCAACCCTGTCCCGGTCCACCTCAGATTTCCAGCAGCCGTCTTCCCGTCTCCTGACAGACACGGACCACCATCTGCCACCTAGCCAATACACTGGGGCTCCAACCCCGGCGCCTCTGCTCTTGGTACTTGAGCTTCACTCTCTCCTCCTCACTACTCCTTGGTACTTGAACTTCAACTCAAAACTTACTGACTCTTTTCCTGCCCCGGGTTCTCTAGACCCCGAGGTGGGCATTCTCCATCCGCCTGGTCCCTCCCACTGGTGTGTCTGTCCTACCCTGGGGGGGTGACTAGGGTTTCAGGTCGGCTGTATGTAACCCTGTGTGGGAAGGTGTTATGTGGGGGCCTAAATTGTGTGACTACCTGGTTTTGCCAGGGCGTCACATGTTGTTTTCAGATGAAAGTAAATTTTGCATTTCATTTGGAAATCAAGGTCCCAGAGTCTGTAGAGTCAGGAGGAAATGGAGAGGCACACAATCCAAGTTTCTTGAGGTCTAGTGTGAAGTTTCCACAATCAGTGATGGTTTGGGGAGCCATGTCATCTGCTGGTGTAGGTCCACTGTGTTTTATCAAGACCAAAGACAGCGCAGCCATCTACCAAGACATTTTTAGAGCGCTTCATGCTTCCCTCTGCTGACAAATTTTTGGAGATGGAAATTTCATTTTCTAGCAGGACTTGGCACCTGTCCACACTGCCAAAAGTACCCATACCTTGTTTAATAACCACAGTATCAATGTGCTTGATTGGCCAGCAAACTAGACTGACCTAAACCCCGTAGAGAATGTATGGGGTATTGTCAAGAGGAAGATTGAGACACACCAGACTCAACAATGCAAACGAGCTGAAGGCTGCTATCAAAGCAACCTGGGCTTCCATAACACCTCAGCAGTGCCACAGGCTGATCACTTTCATACCATCCTGTATTAATGCTGTAATTCATACAAAAGGAGCCCCGACCAAGTATTGAGTGTATTTACTGTACAGACATTTCAGTAGGCGCCAACATTTGAAAAGTTTAAAATCATATTTGGTCTTATACAATATTCTAATTTTCTAAGATAATGACTTTTGGGTTTTCATTGGCTGTAAGCCATAATCATCAACATTATTTGAAATAAACACTTGAAATAGATCACTCTGTGTAATGACTCTATATAATACGTATATGTGTATCCCTTTTTGTATTGAATTACTGAAATAAATGATATTTTTTATGATATTCCAATTTATTGAGATGTACATTGTATTGTATCAGAGAGAATGATAAATTCGATAGGCTGGGGGTCATGGGTAGAGATGAGCGAACCGGTCGTGGTTCCTGCTCGAGTTCGGTTCGCCGAACGGAGGTCCCGTTCGAGTTCGATTCGTCGAACGTTTGACGAACCGAACTCGAACTGCATAGGAAACAATGGCAGGCATTCACAAACACATAAAAACACTTAGAAAACACCCTCAAAGGTGTCCAAAAGGTGACAAACAACCCACAACACAACACAAACACATGGGAAAGTGACAAGGACATATACTCATGCGAAAACAAAAGAGCTTGACAAGGAAAAAGAGGAGGAGACACAGATATAGGCATGGCACGCCCTTCTAAAATAATGTAAAACACCGCAAGGTGACTCCAAGCGGAGTCTCCCTTTTTTCCAAAAATTGGGCCCCACACACACCCACCCCTTCAGTGGCAGCACTTGTGCCCCAGTTGTACACTTCACAGCTAGATTTGCATCAAGCACATTCAAAAATACGCCATACTTAACCGTCCCCAGGATGACACCGGGGTAGGTAGCAAAGTCTTTCCTGATCCCAGCTCTGTTCATCTTGGATCATTTTTAAAAACAATGTAAGCAAGGGTTACTCCAAGCGGAGTCTCCCTTTTTTCCAAAAATTGGGCCCCACACACACCCACCCCTTCAGTGGCAGCACTTGTGCCCCAGTTGTACACTTCACAGCTAGATTTGCATCAAGCACATTCAAAAATACGCCATTGTTAACCGTCCCCAGGATAACACCGGGGTAGGTAGCAAAGTCTTTCCTGATCCCAGCTCTGTTCATCTTGGATCATTTTTAAAAACAATGTAAGCAAGGGTTACTCCAAGCGGAGTCTCCCTTTTTTCCAAAAATTTGGCCACACAGACACCCCATCAGTGGCAGCACTTTTGCCCTAGTTGCAAACAGGATGTTTTGATTTGCATCAAGCACATTCCAAATCCACAAGCATTTACTCTCCCCAGGATGACACAGGGGTAGTAAATTCCTTGTGGATCCATGACTTGTTCATTTTGATGAACGTTAGTCTGTCCACATTGTCACTGGACAGACGCGTGCGCTTATCTGTCAGCACACACCCAGCAGCACTGAAGACACGTTCAGAGACAACCCTGGCAGCTGGACACGACAAAATCTCCAAGGCGTAAGTGGAGAGCTTTGGCCATTTTTCAAGATTTGAAGCCCAAAATGAGCAAGGCTCCATTTGCAAAGTCATGGCATCGATGTTCATTTGCAGATACTCCTGTATCATCCTCTCCAGCCGTTGACTATGTGTCAGACTTGTTGTCTCTGTTGGCCTTGCAAAGGAGGGTCTAAAAAATTATGAAAAGATTCCATAAAATTGCTGTTACCAGTAGCACCAGATAGGGTGCTACTGGTACGGGTAGACTGTTGAAGATGACGAGACCGTCCCATGTTTGTCAAGTTACAACTGGGAGATTCACTCCCTGCACCTGCACGGTTGTTTGGTGGAAAAGCCGAGCTAAGATCGAGTAACAGCCTCTGCTGATACTCCTGCATACGTGCGTCCCTTTCTATGGCTGGAATTATGTCACAAAATTTGGACTTGTACCGGGGATCTAATAGTGTGGCAAGCCAGTAGTCATCATCACTTCTAATTTTGACAATACGAGGGTCATGTTGGAGGTAGTGCAGCAAGAAAGCACTCATGTGTCTTGCACAGCCATGCGGACCAAGTCCACGCTGTGTTTGTGGCATAGAGGTGCTAACCGTTCTTTCTTCCTCTGACATCTCCCCCCAACCTCTTTCAACTGAAATTTGACCAAGGTCTCCCTCATCCGCTGAGTCTTCCATGTCCATGGACAGTTCGTCCTCCATTTCTTCATGTTCTCCTGCACCTTCCTCAACATTTCGCCTGCTACCATGCGCCCTTGTTGATCCCTGTCCCCCATGGTCCCATGCCTGCCGCGTTGGTGATGATGAACGTCTGGACCTTGGTGATGTTGTTGTGTCTTGCGCATATGAATCCTCCTGTAGTTCCTCCCCTTCCTGTTGTCCCACCCCCTGACTCCGAATAGTGTTTAGCGTGTGCTCCAGCATGTAAATGACTGGAATTGTCATGCTGATAATGGCATTGTCAGCGCTAAACATATTCGTCGCCATGTCGAAACTGTGCAGAAAGGTGCATAGGTCCTTGATCTGAGACCACTCCATCAGGGTGATCTGCCCCACCTCTGCATCTCGTTGGCCCAGGCTATACGTCATGACGTATTGCACCAGGGCTCGGCGGTGCTGCCACAGTCGCTGTAACATGTGGAGAGTCGAATTCCAGCGTGTCGCCACATCGCATTTCAGGCGATGAACCGGCAGGCCGAAAGACTTCTGGAGCGATGCAAGTCGCTCAGCTGCGGCGGTTGAACGGCGGAAATGAGCAGACATTTTTCGTGCCCTGGTCAGAAGGCCATCTAGGCCGGGATAGTGTGTTAAAAATTGCTGGACAACAAGGTTCAACATGTGAGCCATACAAGGCACGTGTGTCACCTTGCCCAGGCGAAGGGCCACACCCAGGTTTGCAGCATTGTCGCACACGGCCTTACCAGGCTGCAGGTTGAGTAGAGACAACCATTTATTAAACTCGGACCGCAGAGCTGACCACAACTCCTCAGCTGTGTGACTCCTATTCCCAAGACATGTCAAGCTAAAGACCGCCTGATGCCGTTGCGCGCTGCTGCCAGCATAGTAATGAGGGGTGCGTGATTCCTTCTGCACAGTGAGAACGCTGGTGGCCTGACCAGGCAGGCTTGGGGCGGAGGTGGAGGACACAGATGAGGTGGAGGAGGCAGAAGCAGTGGCGGAACTTGGACAGACAGAGGATTGACACACAAGTCGTGGGGACGGCAAGACTTGTGCAGCAGACCCTTCACCATCTATCACCATAGTTACCCAGTGCCCAGTCAGCGACATGTAACGTCCCTGTCCATGCTTACTGGTCCAGGTATCGGTGGTGAAATGCACCCGTTGACACACAGAGTTTCTCAAGGAAGCGGTGATGTTGTGTGCGACATGCTGGTGTAGCGCGGGCACACCTTTCTTAGAGAAGTAGTGGCGACTGGGCATCTGGTACTGGGGCACAGCGACAGACATAAGGTCTCTAAAATCCTGTGTGTCCACCAGGCGGAAAGGCAGCATTTCGGTAGCCAAGAGCTTACAGAGGGATAAAGTCAACCTCTTAGCTTTGTCATGGGTCGCAGGAAATGGCCTTTTATTTGTCCACATCTGAGGGACAGAGATCTGGCTGCTGTGTGTAGACGGTGTTGAGTAGGGTATCCCTGGAAAAATGCAGGTTTGTGAGGAAAGTGCAGGTGGAGACATGATGTTGCCTTCATCCAACGTTGGTGCTATCGATGTCTGAGAGAGCTGTACACACGCACTTGTTTCCCCTTCCAAACCAACTGACGACCTACCAAGCAAACTGCCTGTTGCGGTTACAGTGGTGGAAGTTGTGCGTGGAAAACCAGGTGTGACAGCTGTCCCCACAGTCCTAGAAGATGAAGAGCGCGCGGATGCACTGGAAGGGGCAGGCCGTGGATGGTTCGCTCCGCTAGGCCGCATTGCAGCACGGTGAGCTTCCCACTGGGACATATGATATTTATTCATGTGACGATTCATGGAAGAAGTTGTCAAACTGATGAGGTTTTGACCTCTACTAACAGAATCACGACAAATTTTACAGATCACATAATTTGGGCGATCTTTTTCTATGTCAGAAAAGGACCAGACTAGGCAAGGCGTAGAGGGCATGCGACCTGCTGAGCCCCCCCGACTAGTGCTCAGAGGCAGAGTGGTGGCTGATGATGCAGTTGTAGACGTGCTACCAGTGCTCCGACTCTGTCCAGGAAGGCGCAAGGTAACTTCGTCGTCGGTTGCATCCTCCTCCACCGCCTCTGTTGACCTCATCGAGTGCCTGACTGTGGGTTGACCGTAGGTGGGATCTAGAACTTCATCATTAATTGTTGTGTTTGCACTCCCCTCACCCTCAGACCGAGCCTCTTCTTGCCCTGACTGAACATTTAAGTTGTCATCCCAATCTGGTATCTGCGTCTCATCGTCATCAGTATGTTTCTCATTGTCTATAACCACAGGTGTTACAGTTTGTGACAAAGGGTCAACATTATGCTCAGAAACTTGGTCCTCATGGCCTGAATCAGAGTCACAAAGGTTCTGGGCATCACTGCAGACCATTTCCTGGTCTGTACTCACTGTAGCTTGGGAGCAGACCTCTGATTCCCAGGCTATAGTGTGACTGAACAGCTCTGCAGACTCAGCCATCTCAGTTCCACCATACTGTGCAGGGCTGATGGAGACTTCAGAGCTGGGAGAAAGCAAGTTTGATTGGGATGACAACTCAGAGGACTGGTGTCTTTTGGATGTGGTAGTTGAGGTGGCTGAGAGGGCACTTGTTGGACCACTTGAGATCTATTCAAGCATTTTCCTTTTTTGGCCATCATCTACCTTTGTTCCTGTTGTTCGTGTCCGTAAAAAAGGGAGCACATCGGATTGTCCACGGTAAGTAGTAGACATCTTACTTTTGCTGGTAGATGGTCTATCTTCAGCAGATGTTAATGGAGCTTTGCCACCTTCCCCACGGACAAAACCTTTTTTCCTTTTACAACACGCCTATTCCCCTTTCCACCAGCATCTGTCATTTTGCCACTCATGTTGATTGCGACAAGATTGTGCACTTAAAATGTGGTAGTAAAAATTGAGAGGTGGTGTAGATTGCAGCGGTGGTCTAGCTTTATTAACAGCAGAATAAACAACAATAATTATCCCTGACAATGCAACTACGGCCCTTAAACTGGCAGCATAAATTGCTAGTATAATGGCTTAGTTACAATGAGTTTGAGTGTGCAGTGCAGGCAGACGTGCTGCAAATATCTTTGCACTAGTGGGACAATACAGAAGTCCAATAGCCACGTTTAGGATGCCACTAAGTTCACTCAGTGTTTGCTAGTATAATGGCTTAGTAACAATGAGTTTGAGTGTGCAATGCAGGCAGACGTGCTGCAAATATCTTTGCACTAGTGGGACAATACAGAAGTCCAGTAGCCACGTTTAGGATGCCACTAAGTTCACTCAGTGTTTGCTAGTATAATGGCTTCGTAACAATGAGTTTGAGTGTGCAATGCAGGCAGACGTGCTGCAAATATCTTTGCACTAGTGGGACTATACAGAAGTCCAATAGCCACGTTTAGGATGCCACTAAGTTCACTCAGTGTTTGCTAGTATAATGGCTTAGTAACAATGAGTTTGAGTGTGCAATGCAGGCAGACGTGCTGCAAATATCTTTACACTAGTGGGACTATACAGAAGTCCAATAGCCACGTTTAGGATGCCACTAAGTTCACTCAGTGTTTGCTAGTATAATGGCTTAGTTACAATGAGTTTGAGTGTGCAATGCAGGCAGACGTGCTGCAAATATCTTTGCACTAGTGGGACAATACAGAAGTCCAATAGCCACGTTTAGGATGCCACTAAGTTCACTCAGTGTTTGCTAGTATAATGGCTTAGTAACAATGAGTTTGAGTGTGCAATGCAGGCAGACGTGCTGCAAATATCTTTGCACTAGTGGGACAATACAGAAGTCAAATAGCCACGTTTAGGATGCCACTAAGTTCACTCAGTGTTTGCTAGTATAATGGCTTAGTAACAATGAGTTTGAGTGTGCAATGCAGGCAGACGTGCGGCAAATATCTTTGCACTAGTGGGACTATACAGAAGTCCAATAGCCACGTTTAGGATGCCACTAAGTTCACTCAGTGTTTGCTAGTATAATGGCTTAGTAACAATGAGTTTGAGTGTGCAATGCAGGCAGACGTGCTGCAAATATCTTTACACTAGTGGGACTATACAGAAGTCCAATAGCCACGTTTAGGATGCCACTAAGTTCACTCAGTGTTTGCTAGTATAATGGCTTAGTTACAATGAGTTTGAGTGTGCAGTGCAGGCAGACGTGCTGCAAATATCTTTGCACTAGTGGGACAATACAGAAGTCCAATAGCCACGTTTAGGATGCCACTAAGTTCACTCAGTGTTTGCTAGTATAATGGCTTAGTAACAATGAGTTTGAGTGTGCAATGCAGGCAGACGTGCTGCAAATATCTTTGCACTAGTGGGACAATACAGAAGTCAAATAGCCACGTTTAGGATGCCACTAAGTTCACTCAGTGTTTGCTAGTATAATGGCTTAGTAACAATGAGTTTGAGTGTGCAATGCAGGCAGACGTGCGGCAAATATCTTTGCACTAGTGGGACTATACAGAAGTCCAATAGCCACGTTTAGGATGCCACTAAGTTCACTCAGTGTTTGCTAGTATAATGGCTTAGTTACAATGAGTTTGAGGCGGGCTTTGCACGCTGCGACATCGGTAACAATGTGTTACCGATGCTACAGCGATAGTCCCGCCCCCGTCGCACGTGCAATATCTAGTGAAAGCTGCCGTAGCTATTATTATCGCTACGGCAGTTTCACATGCACATACCTGCCGTGCGACGTCCCTCTGGCCGGCGACCCGCCTCCTTCCTAAGGGGGCGGGTCGTGCGGCGTCACAGCGACGTCACACGGCAGGCGGCCAATTGAAGTGGAGGGGTGGAGATGAGCAGGATGTAAACATCCCGCTCACCTCCGTCCTTCTCATTGCAGCCGGCGGCAGGTAAGGTGAAGTTCCTCGCTCCTGCGGCTTCACACACAGCGATGTGTGCTGCCGCAGGAGCGAGGAACAACATCGCACCTGTCGCTGCACCGGCATTATGGAAATGTAGGAGGCTGCAGCGATGATACGATAACGACGCTTTTGCGCTCGTTCATCGTATCAAAAAGGTTTTACACGTTGCGATATCGACTGCGACGCCGGATGTGCATCTCTTTCGATTTGACCCCATCGACATCGCACGTGCAATGTCGCAACGTGCAAAGCCGCCCTGAGTGTGCAGTGCAGGCAGATGTGCTGCAAATATCTTTGCACTAGTGGGACAATACAGAAGTCCAATAGCCACGTTTAGGATGCCACTAAGTTCACTCAGTGTTTGCTAGTATAACGGCTTAGTAACAATGAGTTTGAGTGTGCAATGCAGGCAGACGTGCTGCAAATATCTTTGCACTAGTGGGACTATACAGAAGTCCAATAGCCACGTTTAGGATGCCACTAAGTTCACTCAGTGTTTGCTAGTATAATGGCTTAGTAACAATGAGTTTGAGTGTGCAATGCAGGCAGACGTGCTGCAAATATCTTTGCACTAGTGGGACTATACAGAAGTCCAACAGCCACGTTTAGGATGCCACTAGGTTCACTCAGTGTTTGCTAGTATAATGGCTTAGTAACAATGAGTTTGAGTGTGCAATGCAGGCAGACGTGCTGCAAATATCTTTGCACTAGTGGGACTATACAGAAGTCCAACAGCCACGTTTAGGATGCCACTAGGTTCACTCAGTGTTTGCTAGTATAATGGCTTAGTAACAATGAGTTTGAGTGTGCAAAGGGCAGGAGGGTACAGTGGCAGGGTTGTGGGTCTCTGGGTAGAGGAAAGGAAGCTTGCCTTTCTATCCCTCCTAATGGGGAAATGCAGCAAGGAGATCCCTGACCTTATCTACACAGACGCTGTCATCTTGTGTAGCTGTTAAACTCTGTTTTCACGGACCTGTCACCTATGGCTCTGACCCTGCCGGTATGAGCCCTTAAAAGGACTGATAGAAAGTGCTATCCCTATGCTGTACAGCGCTGTGTATGGAGCGTACACAGCAGTATCAGCGATAGGAGCTGCGCCAGTGATGACTGACACCAAGGACGCAGAAGGCAGATAATGGCGTGCTGGAGGAAAATGTCCGGTTTTATAATGCAGGGACATGTGACATGGACATCCTATCACACATGCCGTTGCTTCTCTGGCTAAAAGTCCACTTAGCTGTGTGTGTGTCTGGGATTGGCTGACATGCTGGCCCGCCCCACTACACTCGTGCGCTTAGGGAAGGAAGACAAGGAAAAAAAAAAAAATGGCGATCACCATTATCCCAGCAGCAGTGATCTGAATGCGCTGTTCCCGCACACTATACACTGAAATTTCATAATAGTGTGAGTCACAGAGTGACTTACACTATTACAGCGGAAAGCCAGCTAGTAATTAGCTTGTCTTTTTGCTGCTAGAACCGTTCTCGAACGTATCTAGAACTATCGAGCTTTAGCAAAAAGCTCGAGTTCTAGTTCGATCTAGAACAGCCCCCAAAATCACTCGAGCCGCGAACTGGAGAACCTCGAACCGCGCTCAACTCTAGTTATAGGAAAGAAGCAGATCATAAGTGGAGAAAAATGCGGACTTCTCTAAAAAGATATATTACAAACAACAATGTGGTAGAAAAAAGAAATGGCATCCAAAATGCATAAGTTGATCTAATGCCGCTAGGCAAAAAATTAGATACCTGAACATGAGGTTCTTGGTATAACATTCTGATCAGACTGTATGAAGCCCACTGCCACGTTACGGTGAACCTCTGAGTGGGTCCCTACTCTGATGCCTTAATGGTGCGGAACCATGTGCCAACCATCGCCACAGCGATTCTCTTTTCTACCAGAGGTGAGGTCACTGAATTCAATGAGTTCACGTCAGGTCAGTTCACCTGAGGTCAAAGCTGGGGTAACATAGGATCCCCAGCTCTGACTTCAGGTGAATTCACTGACGTCACCGATCACAGCTGCAGCTCTTTCAGTGTGTCCCTGATGCTGCAGTGCGTAGTCACGTTTTCTAATGTAATCGCATACTACAACCTCAGATGTAGCACAGCCAGGATCGTCGTGGGACATCATGTCTGTGGATTACGTTGGAGCTGCAGGAGTGTTTTAGGGGTTAATAAATTGGAAAAGAAGGTGTTTTGTTTGCTTTTTTAAATTAAGGATTTTTCTTTGTGTTTTGTGTTTTCTTTTTTACTTACATGAGTAGTAATGGAGGGTCTCATAGTCCTACCCATCACTAATCCAGAGCTTCATGGCAGCTGTGATTTTTTAACAAATCACAACTGTCATTAACCCCTTATATTACCCCGATTGCCAATGCACCAGGGCAATCTGGATGAGTTCTTGCCACTGAGTCTAAAAGTTGTAAGGTCTGTGATGGCTTCAACAATCATTGTTGCAGTGAGTGTATGGCTATACAACAACCAAGAAGGTACTACAATATGGTTTCTAAGAAGCTGGAAGTCCTTATGCATATTTATGAGCAATCATTTTGATTAGGAAACAGATGAAGAACATCTAAGAGTATTAAGTCATGGTATTTACATGTACCCTATCTGGAGATAAAATAGGAACTAACTGTATGTCCATGACATAAAAATAGGATGTAAGCCATTCATAAAATAAGACAACGTTGGTTTGTGTCAATTCAATATCTCAAACCTGTTTTAGAAATATTCTAAAGTAATCTACACAGACGGAATTTCTTCTCATTTCTATAATCTTTTAATATAGCAGAATAAAGCACATAGAAAATTGAGATCAAATGTAAGGAATTCTCCTGTAGTCTTTTAGAATAGCAAACCTATCACTTTGTGATATTATCTCTCCTCTGCAGCATTCAGTAAATGAAATGTAATTGTTGCAAATGCATAAAAACAAATTCTGTTTTGTAAAGAAATAAATGTCTTTTTTCAATAAATTTATTTTACTCGATTATATAGTTTATAACTACTATCTTAGTTAGCATTCTCTGTACATTGTCATCGAAACGCGTAGACCTCTGAAAATAAAGGGAAGAATTTTACTAACACCATCTGGACTCCTGAGGTTTGGCGCAGTATTTAAACCTGCTTTTCTCCTGCTGTCTGATATACCTCTTCGTTGCGGGACCGCTGCCTTCCACGCTACATATATGCTTGCTAAGGGGTTGTGACTGGCACAACCCTACCAGGTGAGTGCTTCTACTTGCATTCACCCCCTTGTGTCATACCGGGTAAGACCCTATTGCGCCTTTTCTTTCCACAGCTTCTTTTGCCAATCTAAATTCCCTATCAAGATGTCTTTGGAGTGTGGGGGGAAAAACCATACCAACACAGTCAGTGTTTAAAAACTTCTTGTAGATGTTATTATTTGAGCCAAAGTCCTCAGGACTGTAAATATACAGCACTAACCACTGAGCCATTGTGAATTTTATTTTGTGTGAAATTTCTAAAGTGTACAATAGTGTTGATCACGAAGTTATGTCCAGCTGATCATACATAGTTGCATGAATAGTTACAATGCAGAAAAGACATAAATCCATCTTGTCTAAGCCTTAAGGCCCCGTTACACTCCTTGATTTTTCGTGCGATCGCATGTGCGATCGCACCCGCCCCCATCATTTGTTGCCCGTGTCGCACAAAGTCGGTCACTCCTGTCACACGTACTTACCTCCTGAACGACCTTTCTGTGGGCGGCGAACATCCTCTTCCTGAAGGGGGAGGGACGTTCGGCGTCACAGCGACGTTACACAGCGGCCGCCCAATAGAAGCGGAGGGGCAGAGATGAGCAGGACGTAACATCCCGCCCCGCTCCTTCCTTCCTCATTGCCGGCGGGATGCAGGTAAGCTGTGTTCGTCGTTCCCTAGATGTCACACGGAGCGATGTGTGCTGCCTCAGGAATGATGAACAACCCGCATCCCGGAATGTGACCGATATTTTGAAAATGAACGACGTATCAACGAGCAATGATAAGGTGAGTATTTTTGCTCGTTAACAGTCGCTCGTAGCTGTCACACGCTAGGATATGTCAAACGATGCCGGATGTGCGTCACGGAATCCGTGACCCCGACGACATATCGCCCGATAAATCGTAGCGTGTAACGAGGCCTTTAATCCTGCAGGGTACATCCAGAACAAGACAACTGGCATGCGTTTGTTGCTAGTTGTCCTAACTTGGTCACATAAACTCCTCAATAATAGACCTTGACAGATGCAATAAGTTATTGCTAGATATCTTGTGCTGCCCAGATAAAGTGATGTATATTGGAAGAAGCATCTGTGCTCCCTACAATGGAGGACCGGGCATGAACTGACACTCCACTGCATTGTCTACATGCAGATACTGCTAGCTATATTTAGTTATAGTGTTAATCTTTTTACAGTAGTTACAACTTACTTACAATTAGAAAACTTAGATGACCCTTTATATACATAAACACTTCATATCCAACTCACACAACTCACACTCATGAGTAGAGATAAGCAAACCCCAAATTTAAAGTTCGGTTGTCGTAGAAACACAGCTTTACATATGCTGACCACTTGAGCGAAAATGGATGTGCATACACTCGGTGCGCAACCCAGTATGAGTCGCTTGCAGTGTTTGAATGGCTCTCACTGGGTGTAAAATCAGTGTTATCGTATGTAGTGTGCACGAACAAAAAAGATGAAAAAAGTTCACCCCCCTCCCCCAGAAGTGCTCTGTTTATGGCTGGCTGTATATTGGCGGAGACCCAAACTGCACAATCAGTGACTTCAAATGACATTTGGGTCATGTCCAGGTCCAGAACTGAACTTTATCTAAATTCCGGCTGAACCCACAAAACACGAAATTCAACATGTCCGCTCTAGTCTCTAATCTCTAGTCACAAGTAGCCAGCAGGCAGCCTTCAAATGCTACAAAAAAGGGTTGTTTGGAACTTGCCTTATAATACATAGGGTTGCAGCTGTTGAAAGTACAACTCAGCTATAATCACCTTCCCTGGCACCAGTGCTGCCTTTCTGTCGCTGCCCTGTTTATGGCTGGTGAGTTGTAGTGGCAACATCATGACTACAGTCAATAACTACTAGTTTCAGCAATTCTTCCAATACAGATAGCACTAGCCACTGAACGGAGTGATCGGCTAAAGTGGCCACTTGCACTGTAGTCGTGAAGTCACCGATATACAGCCTGTGAACAAAGAACAGGTCAGCGACAGAGAGGCAGCACTGGTGCAGAGGAAGGTGAGTATAGCTGAGTGTTATTGTCAACAGCTTAAACCCTATAGATGCAAAAAAACCTTTCTTGTACAAAGCTTTTTTTCTTACTTTTGGAATTGTGAGGCAATAGTACCTGAGTTCAGACATGATTCCTCTTATTTTAATATGCTTGACATTTTTTGATAAAGGAGAATCTTCTAAATCCAAGGCTCTTCGTTGGCGTCAGTCCTTCAACTCCCCCTCTCCATGAAATCTTTAATAAGCCTCTTTTATCCTCCTCTTCATAGTTCGGACCCAAAATAGCATATTTATAATACTTTTAAAAGTGGAACTTATCTTTTAACCCAATAACTGCCACAAGTGCATTTTAGAGCTAAGGAATAAGTTATCATACATTTGTGCATCTATTCTTTATCTACGTATCTCATACCTTATATCTATGCCTTTATTTATCATTCATCTTTTATTGTGTGTGTTGTAGGTAACAGTCCCAGAATCAAACTACTTGGCTACATTATTAACACAAGTTTTACATTTCATATCTCTATGCTGTCAGGTATAGTGATGGGCGAACCCGAACTGTAAAGTTTGGGGTTCATACCGAACAGATAGTGTTTGTGCACACGATTCTGAACACAAGCATTCCAGGGAAGCTCGTGTTACAGTTCGGGTCCAGTTCGGGTCCATGGGCTGTAAAAAAAAAATAAAAAGCACATTATTAAAAAACATCGGGGGATTCGCCCATCATAAGTCAGGTAGCTTCTGTTCTAAGTAAAAGTTTAATGCCTAATGCAGGCGTCACACGGTACGATCTATCGTGCAATCGCACGAGCGATCATACTCGCCCCCGTCGTTTGTGCGTCACGGGCAAATCGCTGCCCATGTCGCACAAAGTCGTTAAACCGCCGTCACACGTACTTACCTGCTGAGCGACCTCGCTGTGGGCGGCGAACATCCTCTTCCTGAAGGGGGAGGGACGTTCGGCGTCACAGCGATGTCACACAGCCGCCGGCCAATAGAAGCGGAGGGGCGGAGGTGAGCGGGACGCAGGTAAGCTGTGTTCATCGTTCCCGGGGTGTCACATGGAGCAATGTGTGCTGCCCCGGGTACGATTAACAACTGGCGCCATGAAAAATAAACGTTTTTTAAAAAATAAGCGACTTGTACACGACTCACGATTTGTGGCCGATTAAGCGTCGCTCGGAGGTGTCACACGAAACGACATTGCAAACGATGCCGGATGTGCGTCACGAAAACCGTGACCCCGACGATGCATCGTACGATAGATCATCTCGTGTGACGCCCGCATAAGGCTAGTTTCACACTTGCGTTGAACGGCATCCATTGTATTGCGTTGTGTGACGGATACAATGGATGCGTTGTATATAGTGGCACAATGGATGCATTGGATCTTACAAAACAACAAAATCTGCTTTTTTTTTTTTTTTTTTTCCAGTTTTACCGGTGGCAGACTATTGTGAACGATCAGCTGATCACCCGGCTGCCGAGCGATCAGCTGATCGCTCTCAAAAGCTGGCCAACGGGCAATCAGCTGAGCGCTCTCAAAAGCCGGCTGCCGGGCGATCAGCTGAGCGCTCTCAAAAGCCGGCTGCCGGGCGCTCAACTGATCACTCTCAAAAGTCGGCTGCTGGCAATCAGCTGAGCGCTCTCAAAAGCTGATGTTCGGCCACCGAGAGACAAAACAAAGTTTCTGTGATTTAAAAAAAAAAAAGATGAGCATGCGCAGTGAAAAAATAAAGGATTCCGCAGATCAAAAAACGTTACATGATGCGTTCTTTCCACCCGGCGGAGGCAACGTAGCGTCGGTCAGCGGAAGCAACGCAGGTCCATCAGTCGCAATCCATCGTCCATACAAGTCCATGGGAAGCAGCGTAATCCGTTAACGGATTCCGCTGTTTTCCAAAACGGCGGATTGCGACTGAAGGAAAACAACGCAAGTGTGAAACTAGCCTAAGTGTATGAATTGGGTAATTCATTAACATCTCACATAGTGTTGCTATATATTCTAAGTTATACTCTTCTTATGTTCATAGCGGCGTCAGCATAATATTTTCTGCACTATAGCACTAGGTCCATGATTACCTTAATATGGCATCTAAAGAAAATTTCAACTAATTTTTTATTGTCTCTCCAGGAAGGAGACAAACTCTAGCGCCACCTCTTCGAAGCAGCGATTCTAAAAGTCAAAAGTGGCTTTTTAACAAGCCTTTTCATATGACTAAGGATTTATGCCAGATAAGAACCCCAACTTGCAGACACGGTGTTTTGGGGGTGATTACCCCTTGTCAGTGCAAAGTGTGGGTGTCTGATCTGGCTTATGAGAAGCTATAGTGGGGACCACAGGGAAGACTATTCTCCTTGCGGACACCTGACAAACCAATCTTAGAAATTAGTTCAAAAGAAGAAACTGAAGAAAAATATGGTCATTTGTCTATAATAAAAAAAACAGCAGTCTTAGACTCCTGCACCGCTGGGTCCTGGGGCTCCCAGGTGAATGCAGAAAAGGAAATGCACAGTTTCCTTGGCAAGATCATCATACAAAACTATTTATTAGGAGACGAGATGTCATGCAATGCTTACTTGAGATTTATATTAGATGCATCTTCTGCCAGTAAAGCGTTCACGTGCTTTTTATTCCTGTCTGGGCTGTTTTCATAGTGACACTAATGGCTTCATAGGTTTTATATGATTTACAAATCAGATATTTGTCAATTCTTAAAATCACGATAAAATGAAAATAAAACTAAAATCACGATTACCAGTGGATGAAGAGATCCGAACAGTCGCTAATTCTAATCATCATATACATGATCATACAACAGTCAGTATTATATGAAGCTATAATATAGTGACTATAAAAGTATATGAGAACCCTCAGACTGGCCCACAGGGGAATTCCCCGGTAGGCCCCTTTGCATGAGTGGACCCCTTAAACCTATGTATGAGCAGTAGCTGGCACAATACACTTGATTCACTGGGTACAGACAAAGCCAACATCTGATCATTCTATTAGCAAACTTCCTAATGCATCATATTGAAGTACAGATAAATCTGAGAATAGATAATGTGATATATGCATTGACCAATTGGACACCAGAGTCAGTGTTACTGGTGGACCTTTGGCTCCTGAGTACAACACTGAGAACCCTATTCCATAACCCTGTTGTGCCATGTTTTATCGAATGCTTTATGTACATACAGTAGATATTCCACTCTAAAATGATTGGAGCATCAACGTACTGACAGACTGTAGTCCTTTTGTGGAGAAAATAAGGTTATCAAGCGCCCTGTCAGTCCTAAACTGAATAATTACTTTTACGTTTAACTAAAGTATGTTGAGTAACTAGGCCCATGTTAAGATGGGGCAGTTAAATGTTCCCATTGAAAAATACCAGTGCTGGAGTGTTTGAAAATGCCATACCTTAAAGGGTTCTGCTCATCTTGCTGTTCGGGAGCTGCACCTCTCCCCTGATTCCTGACATCATTTTTTTGGGACGCAGTGCACTCCTGCTTGATTAACAGTTTGCCCTTGCAGCATGATTGTGTGGCACCCCTGAGGCTTCAGTCACCACAGGACATTGCATTTCATTTAGAGTGCAATGCTTGGACTCGGTTGATGAAGGAGTTAATCACTGGTGTTGTTTTTCACTTACAAACATCTAGCTATGACTCACCACTTACACAGGAAGCCAGGCAATCTGGGGAAATCCAGGTTGTCAGGGCAACAGCCACTAAGAGTCATCCCAAGGGTGAGGGCACTGAGTAAGGCTGCTTTCACACTACGTTTTTTTAACATGCGTCATGAACGTTTTTTTGCTGTAAAAGTGGATCCTGCTTTTACAGCAAAAAAACACATGCAAACGCATGTGTTATTTTGCAGGATCCTGTCACTTTAAGTTTATGGGCGGGCATTGGAGTCATGTGATCGGGAGTCAGTGGAACTGAACGTGATAGACTGGGAGCCGGCTTCTGACAGCTGCTGAGGCTCGTAACCAAGGTAAACATCGGGTAACTTGCTTGGATACCCGATATTTACCTTGGTTACGAGCATCCGTAGCTGCTAGGAGCCGGGCTGCCTGCTCCCTGCACACGTAACCAACGTAAACATCGGGTAACTAAGAGAAGCGCTTTGCTTGGTTACCCGATATTTACCTTGGTTACGAGTGTCCGCAGGTCTCAGGTGGGGAAGAGAGAGAGGAGAGGGAGAGGGAGAGAGAGGCAGAGAGGGAGTAGGAGAGAGACAGAGAGGGAGGGGGAGAGTGTGAGGGGGAGAGAGATAGAGAGGGAGGGGGAGAGAGGGAGGGAGAGAGAGACAGAGAGGGACTGATCATTCGAGGCTGGTTTCTGTGCATGCTCAGTAGAGCAAGCAGGATCCTGTCTATCAGCATGCCAGCGTTCACATGCGTTTGCGTGCTGTTTAGTCAGGATCCAGCAATTTGCACTATTTGGACGCAGCTCAAAAACGCTACAAGTAGCGTTTTTGAAAAATGTTAAAAAACTACAAGTTGCTGGATCCTCACTATAACACACGCAAACGCAGGTGAACGCATGTTGACGCGAGTCCATTGCAAATGCATTGAAATGAAAACGCATTTGCACTGGATCTGTTTTTGCGTTAAAAAAACGTTCAGGACGCATGTTAAAAAAACGTAGTGTGAAAGCAGCCTTAGAAAGAAACACACAAACAGATACTAGTTAGAACTAGTGATGGGCAGTCCGGCTCTTTTTGGTGATCCGGTTCCCATGGCGCCGCTCACCAAAAAGAGCCAGATCTTTCAGATCGTTCTCGGCTCCTTATTAAATGTGTGTTCACCCCAGGTGAACACATATTTAAGATTATAGTAACGCTGCCAAAACCCCGCCCACCCGTGGCTAAACCCCGACCACTTATAAGTGTCCAATTAGATTGTTGAGTAGGTGGAGTTTAGCCACGGGTGGGCGGGGTTTCAGCAGTGAAAAGAGCCATTTAGAGATTTTAGTGGCTTTCACTGGTGATCCACCTCAGGTCGGTCACAGCAGGGAGCTGGATCTTTGTGTCGGATCGTTCACAACTGACACATCACTAATTAGAACAGTCTGAGACAGTGAAGGAACAACATGTCTCCTGGTGGGAGTGCTACACTCAGCTCAGGGGGACTGCCCGGGATGTGTGCTTAGGAGCTGTCTCGGGGAAGGAGGAGAGAGTGCTAGAACATCATGGGACTTGTAGTACCACGGCTACTATAGAGAGTGCTTCACAGAACTTCTATAGCTATGACTGGCCAGACTGGAAGAGGGCAAGAGACAGATGGTGAGCCAGAGGAGACATGGCAGCTGGAGGGGAGCTTAACCAAACCCACAGTGCCAGCACAGTCGGGGTGCTGAACCCTTGGTTGGGGACACCTTCATGGAGTCTAACAAACCTGCAGAGGTTGGAGATTTCATGTCCCATCGCCCACCACCCACTTTCATGGAGCACAATGACATATAGGATCTAGGGTCGGGTTTACAGCCAGGCCCCACGGCAAGAACCCGCATCACCTGCATATGGGATGGGACACTTAACAAGGACAGCGGAGTCCCCAAGTTGCTTCAGGCCACGCGGAGCCATAAGTTAGCGCAAGGAGTCAGGTTTCACACATTTCCACAGACACTAGTGATGACAGGTTGAAAAAGTTAGATATGTTTAGCTTAGAAAAATGACGTCTCAGAGGAGATCTCATTTATATGTATAAATACATGTGTGGTCAATATAAAGGACTGGCACATGACTTATTTCTTCCAAAGACAATACTAAGGACCAGGGGACACTCACTGCGAGTGGAAGAAAAGCGATTCCGACAGCTAACTAGGGAAGGGTTCTTTACAGTTAGAGCAGTCAGACTGTGGAATGCCCTACCACAAGAGGTAGTAATGGCAGATACTATAACAGCTTTTAAAAAAGGGCTGGATGATTTCCTCAGTGCACACAACATTGTTGGTTATAAATGACTTGGTGACCAGGTGTAGAACTGGTGGAGGAAGGTTGAACTAGATGGACCTAGGTCTTTTTTCAACCTTAGTAACTATGTAACTATGTAACTGGTGATTGCCTGTGATTCACTCGGGTGACCGGCTGAAGTCCATCCATGACGGCGGAAAGCGGCACCTCCAGGGACCTTTAAGAACTGTGAGTAAAAAAAGAACGTTGAACCGCAGCCCCGGTATCGTCCTTGTCATTGCTGGTGCAGCTGCCCCGCACTTTGGCACCGTCAGCCTTCCCCATAGTCCTCATCCTCAACTGGAGCTTGCGCCACTTGTGGGGAGCTGAACTATCTGGGCTGCGTTAACATCAGCACGGGAGTAGAGCAACATCTCACAGTGGTGGCCGATTCCTGGCTGTGCACCACGGGTGGCACTGCAAAGCATCCTCCATTCCCATTCAACACTGCTCCTGGAAGAAGAAAAGTCGCAGGAAGGGTCAGCGGCGGAGGAGGCCTGGATCCCCGTCACCGCTGCAACCTGTGACATGCTTCCCAGGGACCCTTCACCCTCCTTCCATCCCCCTTTACATCGGACACCCGTTCGTTTGTCCTTTACATGTAGCCAACGGGGCCATGGAGCCAGGTCAGGCCAGTCACAGTAACCCGACGAAACCACTGGCCCGGTGACGAGTAACCCCTAAGGCCCCGTGGGGCGCTACAATTGCGCCACTATGGCAAACAGTGCAGTCTCTGATGCTGGAAGTAGAGATGTATAACTAGTGTAACTATTGTTGAGCGAGTAGTTAAACATTTGTACTCGCTAAACTGTTAGCGAGTACTGTCCACTACTGCGAGTAACCCAAAAGCTGTACTTTTCATGCGAGTAGCAAATAGTTCGGCTTTCGGGTTACTCGCTACTTAGTGAGTATTTCAATAAAATAAATATCAGCAGAGAGAAAGGGGATAATACATAACTTTTAATAGAATTATCATTTAAAAAATTGCGTAATGCTGCAATTTATAAAAGAATTTTTGTGCAAACAAATGAAACAACATTCATGTCCAAGAGGACCAACACAGATAGTGTTGGAGCTCCCCCGGTGGTGTCCGTCAGTAATATACCATATTCACCAGATGGACATCGAGGGGCTTCAACACCAAATCAGTGTCCAAGATTCATAGACACTGTAAAGTGATGACTGCTATGAGCCGGGTAAGCAAGGCATAAACCTATAATCCTATCTGTTAGTTAGGTTAGGGTCATATGAGGATATTTTCCAGTGGGAACCAAACCTCCCAAGATGACTCACCAGTGAAATGTACAGTGTGGAGTTAATAAATCCCCCAAGAAACAAGCTTTTGACCATACATGGAAACACCAAAAATTACCAACCGTAACCTAACAAAAATCCATCCAAGATCACAGTAAAGTTTCCTGGATTTAATTCAGAGTATATGACAGTAAACATATAGGTGTAATTATTGCCTCTTGCTTATAATATCTGGTTCATTAATACATCATACAGCTGTACATAAAAAATGGATTGGTCTCACCCAGTTGTAGGTGCAGGTCAGTTGTTAGAAGGGGGTCATCAGGATAGATAGATCGGGTGGCTGTCCATGGCCGGGTAGGAGCTCTCTCCCTGGCAAGAACTAGCTGAACCCTCAAACCCCATTAGCTCCAGCCCTTACAAGGGCCATCCCAAACTGACCCTGAATAGATTGGCCCTAAAAATTCATCACCATGGAACCCTCCCGACGCGTTTTCTCCGCCAGGATTCATCAGGGGAGATACTGTAGGTGAAGGGCTAAAGATACATGTGTAGAGACCCCAAAATACAAGTGGTCAGGCTCTAGAGTAAGCTGCCACTGTAAGTGTCCACCATTAAATAGACCATTAATCGTTGCTCCAATCAGACAATCAGAAAAACCGCCAATTATACATCAAAATGAGTGTTTAAACTCACCTGTCTCACCCGATCTATCTATCCTGATGACCCCCTTCTAACAACTGACCTGCACCTACAACTGGGTGAGACCAATCCATTTTTTATGTACAATTGTATGATGTATTAATGAACCGGATATTATAAGCAAGAGGCAATAATTACACCTATATGTTTACTGCCATATACTCTGAATTAAATCCAGGAAACATTACTGTGATCTTGGATGGATTTTTGTTAGGTTACGGTTGGTAATTTTTAGTGTGTACATGTATGGTCAAAAGCTTGTTTCTTGGGGGATTTATTAACCCTACACTGTACATTTCACTGGTGAGTCATCTTGGGAGGTTTGGTTCCCACTGGAATATATCCTCCTATGACCCTAACCTAACTAACAGATAGGATTATAGGTTTATGCTCTGCTTACCCGGCTCATAGCAGTCATCACTTTACAGTGTCTATGAATCTTGGACACTGATTTGGTGTTGAAGCCCCTCGATGTCCATCTGGTGAATATGGTATAATACTGACGGACACCACCGGGGGAGCTCCAACACTATCTGTGTTGGTCCTCTTGGACATGAATATTGTTTAATTTGTTTTCACAAAAAATTATTTTATAAATTGCAGCACTACGCAATTTTTTAAATGATAATTCTATTAAAAGTTATGTATTATCCCCTTTCTCACTTCTGATATTTATCTTAATCTTGAGAGGTAATTTAGGAACGGTTTTTCATCACCTGTTTCTATACTGCTGGTATTAGTGAGTATTTCCCTTTGACTTTCATTGCGCTCGCTACTCGTAACGAATATGCAAGTAGTGGATAGTACTCGCTACCAGCATAGCGAGTACGAATAGCTAACTATCGCTCAACAGTATGTATAACCTCTGCAGCAATGGAGAACTGAAGAAGAACTGAAATTGACTGAATCCCAGCATTTGTTAAAGGGAACCTGTCACCTACAGAAACACTATTTGCCTGCAGATATAGTGGTAATGTGCAGATGAATAGCATTTAAACCCTGTTTAGCAGGGGCATATATAGAAATCATGGGGTCCCATAGCAGACGTTTTAACTGGGCAACTCCACTAGAAAAAATATTCTACAGGATCACATATCTCACAATTTCCAGCCCTTACAAAGTGATTTTATTTCTATTGAAGCTTCTAAGTGTTCACATGCCTTAAGATACCTTATGGCGGTTACAAAAGGGGTATGATGCAAAGAAAAGCCACCCCCCCCAATGTAGTGTGATACCCCTACTGTACCTTCCCACATGAAAACTATGATGAACCCACAGTGACTCCAGTACAGTATGAAAGCCATGACATAGACCTCCATAAAATATAATGGCCCTCACACCCACAACATAGTATCATGGCCCCTACAAAACCCTCCACACAGTATGATTTCCCCAACACAACTCGCCACACAGTATGATGGCTCCAATTAGCTCTCAAAACAGTATAATGGCCCACAGATAGCCTTTCAAACATTATAATTGCCCCATCACAGCATTCCACGCAGTATAATGGCCCCACACAACCCTCCAAACAGTATAATGGCCCCCCCACATAACCTTCCAAACAGAATAATGCCCCCCCATACAGGTCTCCAAACAGTATAATGGCCCCCCACAATCTTCCAAACAGAGCCCTCCAAATAGTATAATGGTCCCCACACAGCCCACCAAACAGTGTAATTCCTCTCAAATGGTATAGGGTTAGCCACCTATCCCTGCAAACAGAATACTGGCCCCCGCACAGCCCACCAAACAGTACAATGGCGCTGACATAGCCTTGCAAACTGTATAATGGCCACCACATAGCTCTCCAAAAAATATAATGACCCACACTCAGCCCTATAAACAGTATAATGGCCTCACATAGCCTTCCAAACAGTACAATGGCCCCCACATAAACTTGCAAAATGTATGAGTCCCCACATAGCCCTGCAAACTGTATATGTGACGCCCTGACCTATCAGGTCGTCACAGGATATTGTGCAATTTGCCCTTCTGCACGGTATCCACATCCTCCTTGGTTACGGGTCGCTGACCTTTGGTGTTGCTAAGAACAAGCCAATCGAAATCCTAGAAACACTCTGCACCACACCCACCAGACACACCAATGTGTAGCCTGAAGGGAATAGGGCCGCCCACTTGGGGGGTTGGTTAGGGAGGGTCAGGAGTGTCAGGAGCAGTCAGTTGTGTGGTGAATCTTGTGAGGAGAGGTCACAAGTCAGTTGGAGGAGGACAGGAGCTAGGCTCCTTGCTAATATTAGGTGGCAGACGTTGGTCTGGGCCTGGTAGGAGCTGGAAACCCGGTCGCAGGGGATTATAACAAGGGACATGGACTGTTGAGGAGGGCAGCCGGCGGCCTCGTGCCATCTCTGGGCAGGGGCCAGACCATGATGGGGTACGTGGACCCTAGGCCGGGAAGTAGCTTCAAGCATCCTGGTAATTCACCCGACAAGGTTGGAGCCTTCAAGATCTGTTCTCCACCCGCTTCAAAATCGGGGTACTAGCGCAATGAGGGGGATAGGACTTTCGCAATATACAGTCCAGAAAATCCCAAGCGTGAACCCTGAGAGCAAGCTCACTCCATTAGCCATACGGGCGAGCGGGACCCGACTAGTTCTATACTACAGGGGCCAACCAGTAAAGAAGGTGCCAAGGAAAAGGTCACAGGCTAACAAGCAACACCTTCGGGCACAGATCCAGGCATGCTCCCTCCCAGCTGCAGTGGTGCTCAGAATTTTGGTTTACAAGTTGTCGGTGTCAGCATTATTGGACTGAGTGAGCACGTAGTGACCCTTTCCTCCCCAACGGTATCCCCTCACTACCATCACCGAGCCCCAGTGCATCATCCCTACCCACGGAGCGGTTAAACACCTGGCTGCCATCCCATCGCCACCGGGCGCTCCCAACAGCAGCGGTGGTACTCCAGCTTACCACACACCGTGGGTGGCGTCACGAACTCTCAATACACAACCCCCCTGTAAATACCCCCTTTTATTTCGAGTGGCCGCACGACCCCTCCCGAGTCCGGAGACCCCTCGAGCCACCGCGGATCCGGATCCGAGCAGTCTTGCCTGCTGATGCTGGGGTGGCACACCTCGAAATTTTTGGCGTCACGAACAGGATACGAACAGGAGCCACTTACTTGGGTGACGTGCGCCTTAGAGCCAAAAACCGCAAGTCAAAATTCCTCTTCCCGAAAATTCCACCATTTTTCGCCAACTTTTCGCGCAAAAACACTGTCTTCCCCGAGAAAGTGCCCGAAGCCTAAGCCCTGCCCTTCGTCCCGCGTGTGAGGCCAGAACCGGAAGTTCCCAGAGGGCCACAGCGCGCGAAAGAGTGCTGAGTGAAAACCGAGGGGGCATGCCAGAATGTAACAACAGCGAAAGAGAAGCAGGGACGCCAGGACTCTGCCATAACGTTCCTGGACAATGCAGAGGCAAGATGGCGGAGCGGAGCTGGTCACCGGAACGTGCTGTTCCCGGGACCGCGACTTGGATAGAAGAAGAGACAGAACCACTGGAGGGAAGAGATGAGGAGCCTGGCGGTGCGAGCCCGTGAGATGGAAGTCCCACGAGAAGAGAGGGTAAGCAGTTACCCAGTCCCTGTCGATTACCCTAATCTGGCCACTGCAGCTAAGGGATCCGGACTGCCCCCGCTCGCAGCGAGCATTCCGACATCACCTACCCCGTCCTCAGCGGACGCCGAGCTGCCCACTCCCATCCCGGCAGCGGAACCTTCGGTGCTTGTGTATGAAGCTCCAGCTACAGAAACCCCGGTCTTGACTATCATCCCAGTCATGACAGGGGTCATCTGGACCCCGGCCAGACCAGACCCGGCCGCCCCACTGGGCCCGTCCTCAGAGGTGGAGCACCCGGACCCTGCAACCACGGCTGCGGAGCAGTCGGTTTTACAATCTACAGCTACGGAAGTGAAGCCTAAATATCCACCGGTTCTGCTACCACGCAGCATCCTGACGGCTGTTGGGGCCGCAAGAGTCCACCTAAAGTCGGAGCTAGTAAGGGAGCTGAGGCCGGACGCTGATGCTCCCTACTGAGAATGACACCAGTACCAGTTCCAAGCAGAGATAGCAACCCGAGACCGGCGACGACGGGAGATTGCCGCCCGTAACAGAGCAGAAAAAATGCAAGTGAGGAGCTCTGCCTCCCGGGTTAAGGGGCCACGGTGCCGTGGCCTTGTGGATCGGTTTGACCCCGAGCTGGGGTGGGGTTTCATCCGGGAAGCAGGCCTCACAGGTGGGGTGTTTGTATCCCGACGGGATGTGGCACAGCACCTCCCTTGGGGGCATCCCGAGCGCAACCTTCAACTCGAGGAAATGGTTACCTACACCCGGCATTGCGGAGAGAGGGGCTGGTATGCCCTGGAGGTGACCAAGCATGTGATATTTGAGGAAGGGTTTGTGCCGGTGTCAGTGGCACATAGTTGCAAGGATGCGTGGCTACGGGACTCGGCAGTGTATTATTGAAAATTTTATAATGCCAGTAGTTTTACGATGTCATAGAACTGTTAGGTATCGGTGTTTTCGGTTATTATTTTCCACAGTTTGTTGTTTTTCATGTAGAAATGTTAGCACATGAATGCTTGAGTGACCATTTGCAAATGATCGAAGAAGTTACCTGATTAACAACCAGATTCCTTTACAGAGTGTACACTCGGTACATGGACTCCGTTACGTTTAATATATATAAGTAAACATGGACCACGGTCACAGGACTGGCGTGACCAACACGAACTTGTGTTTTGTATATAGTTGCACCTCCTGTGCCAATCAGAGTCATCTAATGCCACACCCGGGACCTTAACCTGGTCACGGACCCGCGGATAGGTTTACAGGAGTTCAGGTTATTTGGGTGGCGGGTTAATGGGATCCGGGACATTGGGACTGGACTGTCGCAGGAAGGGGCTGCAACGGAGCAGGTTGAGCCTCCGTTACCACCAAAACCGGTAGCGTCCCATCGTTGGGAGATGAACTCTTTAAAGTTTAGGTAACGTTTAAGAAAAGTACCTCCCCTGCGTGGGATGAAAGTTGCAAATAAAAATGATAACCCTTTTTCTTACTTCCATACAGCTTAAAAAAAATAAGAAACAAATAAACCTCTGGTGTCCTGTAGCTCGGGGATGAGCTACGTTTAACCAAGAGGGAATGTGACGCCCTGGCCTATCAGGTCGTCACAGGGTATTGTGCAATCTGCCCTTCTGCATGGTATCCACATCCTCCTTGGTTATGGGTCCCTGACCTTTGGTGTTGCTAAGAAAAAGCCAATCGAAATCCTAGAAACACTCTGCACCAGACCCACCAGACACACCAATGGGTAGCCTGAAGGGAATAGGGCCGCCCACTTGGGGACTTAGTTAGGGAGGGTCAGGAGTGTCAGGAGCAGTCAGTTGTGTGGTGACTCCCGTGAGGAGAGGTCACAAGTCAGTTGGAGGAGGACAGGAGCTGGGCTCCTTGCTAATACTAGGTGGCAGACGTTGGTTTGGGCCTGGTAGGAGCTGGAACCCCGGTCATAGGGGATCGTCACAAGGGGCATGGACTGTCGAGGAGGGCAGCCGGCGGCCTTGTGCCATCTCCAGGCAGGGGCCAGACCATGACGGGGTACGTGGACCCTAGGCCGGGAAGTAGCTTCAAGCGTCCTTGTAATTCACCCGACGAGGACGGAGCCTTCAAGATCCGTTCTCCACCCGCTCCAAAATCGGGCTACTTGCGCAACGAGGGGGATAGGACTTTCCCAATATACAATCCAGAAAATCCCAAGCGTGAACCCTGAGAGCAAGCTCACTCCGTTGGCCATACGGGTGAGCGGGACACAACTAGTTCTATACTACAGGGGCCAACCAGTAAAGATGGTGCCAAGGGAAAGGTCACAGGCTAACAAGCAACACCATCGGGCACGGGATCCAGGCATGCTCCCTCCCAGCTGCAGCGGTGCTCAGAATTTCGGTTTACAAGTTGTCGGTGTCAGCGTTATTGGACTGAGTGAGTAGGCAGTGACCCTTTCCTCCCCAACGGTATCCCCTCACTACCATCACCGAGCCCCGGGGCATCCCCCTACCCACGGAGGGGTTAAACACCTGGCTGCCATCCCATCACCACCGGGCGCTCCCAAAAGCAGTGGTTGTACTCCACCTTACCACCCACCGTGGGTGGCGTCATGAACTCTCAGCACATAACCCCCCTGTAAATACCCCTTTTTATTTTGAGTGGCCGCACGACCCCTCCCGGGTCTGGAGTCCCCTCGAGCCACCGCGGATCCGGATCCGAGCAGTCTTGGCTGCTGACACTGGGGCGGCACATATAATGGCCCCCACAGCCATCCAAACAGTATAATGGTCTCATATAGCCTTTGAAGCAGTATAATTGTGTCGCCCTGGGCAAGCCAGGGGTCGCAGGTCACAACACCACCACACCCCACATCCCAGGTAGGCACATCTAAGTTGAACCAGAAATCCTTGTTGCCTTCCTCCAGAGGCTGATGATTCACACCAGGGGGGTGGGCCAGGCGGTTGGCTCCGCCCACCAAGGAGATCACAGCTCTGGAGGCGGGAGAAACCAGGCAGTCGAGAGTTGGAGTCTAGTCAGGGAGGAGGAAGTGGAAGGAGTGGAGGAGTAGCCCAGGCTGGGCTAGAGTAAACAACTCAGTAAAGCAAAGAAAGAAAAGTGGTAAAGGAGGAAAGCAAGAAGTGGTGACAGAGCAGAGAGTGTGCAAGCCTGAAGGTCCATCTTTGTGTAGGGCCAGAACAGCAAGGTCAGCGACGGCGGTGACTGTCCGGAGGGGGACCGTTTGGAAGTTCCTGGAAGGACCCCGTTGGCTGTGTGCCCGGTGGTCTGGAGCAGTGTTCCGAAGGACAGTCAGCACCAGGGCAGGGGCCTCTCGGACCCCGGCAAGGCTAGGAGTCGCCAAATTTGCCGAATCCGTCAGTGAAGGGGACGTAGATTCCCCCAACAACCAAGTCCCGATTGAAGGCAACAGCCCAACCCGTACAACAGAGGCACCGCCACCGCCAGGGCACCAGTCTCTGAGGGCCAGCGCCTGCGGGCAAAGTGTAGTGCTCCTCCGGCCCAGCTTGAAGCCGGGGAGCGGGTTACCGGTGGGGACCCATCGCAACCAACCGTACATACAGGTGCAAGGAAGAGGGACATCACCGTCACCTACCGGGAAAGCAAAGCAGCCGTCTGTGGGACCGTCCTACCAGCCGTTTGGTTTACCGTACAAACTGTGTCCACGTCTCAGGCTGAGTGAGTACCACAGTGCCGCAAGGCACAGCGCTGTCCCCGCGTCCCTGCGCCCACCAAGCCCTGCACCTCACAAGCCATCACCGGGCCCCGGGATCACCAACCCCTACCCACGGAGGGGCAACACAACACCTGGCTGCTCCCCATCACCATCCCCGGGATCCCCGCATTAAGCAGCGGTGGTGCTACACATCACCACAACCGTGGGTGGCGTCACGGACATTATCCCAACATCCCAAACCCCCCTTTCACTCACGGGCGAGGAGTGCCGCTCGAGAAAAACCCCCGGGATCCGGCCTACGGCTCGAGCCACCACTGAGCAGCCGGACCCGAGCAGAAGGGGTGAGCGCGGTGTGCTGACACCCTCCTCCCCGCCCGCGACATAATTACCCCCACATAAACTTGCAAAATGTATGAGGGTCCCCGCATAGCCTTGCAAACTGTATATTGGACCTCACATAACCCTGACAACTGTATAATGGCCCCACATATCTCTCCAAAAAAATTGAATGGCCTACACATAGCCCTCCACACAGTATAATGGTCCCCACAGAAACTTGCAATAATGTATAAAGGCCCCACATAACCCTCCAAAGCAAAAGAAAAGAAAAAAAATACTCACTTCACCCCATTCCCCCGCTGCTCCAGTCTCTGCAGCATGTGGTCTGCAGTTCTGTACTAGTTGGTAGAGTGGGCACGATGTAGTGATGTCATCACACCCGCTGCACTGAGATGTCAGAGCTTAGACACATAGGAGGAATGATTGGAGATGGGAGTAAACAGCTCCCTCTATCATCAGTTCAAAGTACGATGCCAGGAAGGGAGGTCTGACTAACTGGTCCCATGACGGATGCATGGTCTGCCACTATTAGTGGTATGCCACTGTTTAGGCTATGTCCGCATGTCTGCTTTCTGGGTTGACAACTGCAGCGTTTTGACAAATGTAAACACTGCGCTTGACAAAAAAATGCGGTAAAAACGCATGCGTTTTCAATATGTTTTTGCCGCGTTTTAAACAGTGCGTTTTGAGACTGAGAAGTCAATGCAACCAAAATGCAATGAAGAAGTGACATGCTTTTTTTTAGGAAACGATTTTGACAAATATTTATCAAACAAAACGCTGCCTAAAAAAAAGCAACGGCCGCATTGAAAATCTGATTTATCATAGACTTGCTGAGGAAGCAAAACGCATGCATTTTGTCATTGACACAGTGCAGTTTAAAACGCAACCAAAATGCAAGAAAAATGCAAATGTGCGCACAGACCCTTAGTCAGATTGCTAGAGAAGTGGTTGCAGGGAGAAAGAGACATTTTATTCTTCATGTAGCCAGCCATCAGGATAGTGCAAAATAGTTACAGTCGCCGCTGACTATAGAGTGAGCTTGTTGTGATCACTCTTTGGCATCTTGATTGACAACACAGACATTGCAGAGCAGGCTGTCAATCATCATGTTGAGGTGTGACTAATGTTTACCGTGTAGTGAGCGTTTTTTGTAATCGCTGCATTCACTGCCCCAATGACTAGAAGTGATCAGCTGCAGGGAGAATTCAATTTAATTTTAACCAAATTTAACCGCTGTTCCAGTAGGAGGTGTTTAAATGCCGTTTCCCTGCAGATTTCCCCTATACTGTATCTGCAGGTAAATGGCATTTCTCAAGGCGATAGTTCCTTTTAAGGGCAGAGAAGATTTTTAATAACTAATTTGCAAAGTTACTTGTTTTTACAAGCACTTTGCAGTTTGAACCATTAACCCCTTCACAACCCTGGACGTACCGGTACGTCCTGTTTGTTGGTGGGAACTTTCCTACAATGGACATACCGGTAAGTTGTGGTGATCATGCTGACAAAGGAGCTGTGCACACACAATTGCCACTGGGACCTCGGCGTACATGATAGCCAAGTCACGTCTGTGACAGCCAGCAATGCTATTTCAATGCCACAATCGATATCGATCGCATTATTTAAGAGCTGGGAGAAGGAGTGCTCCCATCGGGTCAATGGTCTTGTGATGTCATATAAAGAGCCGAATTGTTATCATGGTAAACCGAGATCTTATGATGACCTCCAGCACCTGTGTAGCGCCCCACAGGGCAGGTGGTTAACCTACTCATTGCCGGGCCATTGCGGGTCGAATCAGGCGATGTCATGGGTGGCCTCACCCAGTTCCGTTACCCCGAGGCATGCAGTAAATGAAGGGGAAGTGCAGTGATTGGGAGAGTTTGTCGTGATGCCACCTGCGTTATGCGGCCAGAGAGTTGCTGCCGCTGCAGAATTCCTCACCAAGGCGGGTGTTATAGCAGCCGGGATGGTGTCACTCCCCACAGGCGGAGTGGGCCCCGGAGGATGACGAAGGGTTTGGCAGTCCCCTGGGAGCGCCGGAGTGCTGGGTAACAGCGTCACTAATCAGAGTCTGAGTCGGCAACTGCGGTTACAGGTTCTTTTACTCACTGATTTAAAGCTGCACCCAGGTGCTGGTCTCTGCCGTCATGGGCTCCGGTCAATCAAAAGCAAGTAAGGGGCCACCACCGGTATTTGAAGAGAGAGAGAGAGTGTCCTTTTCCTAGGACGTCCCCCTCGGCAGTTAGGAATCCGGGCTGAACTCCCGCTCCAAGCCCAGGGCCTAGTGGAGTCCAAGAGTTCCAGAAGTGTCTTGTCAGAACTATGGTCCCGACTCGTCTGTCTCATGTGAGTTTGTTGCGCCTACTTCTACCCCCAAGAGGAACCTGCTCCCTGGTGGCTGGCTTCAGTGACTGGAGAAGTTCAATGCATTGTGATGGCCACCCCCCTATCTACGCTGAGCATAGCCCCCCCCCCCCCCGTGATAAGGCTCCCAAGCTGTATGTAAAGTGTGAATGTGGAACACCAGTGATTAACCCTTCCTTAACTGAGGTGCAGTACCCTGTGGCGATCAGAGCCTCAGGGGCGCCAGACCTGCAGCATGATCTCAGAGGGTTATATCAGTGCAACACTGGCAGGTATAATGTATTGCAATGTTCAAGGATTCCAGCATTGCAAAAGTCAAATGGCGCTCCTTCCATTCCAAGCCCTGCCTTGTGCCCAAACAGTAGTTTTCTACAACATATTGGGTATCAGCACACTCAAGAGAAATTGCACAACAAATTATATAGTGCATTTTATCTTGATACCCTTGAGAAAATGAAAAATCGGGGCTTGAAGCAAGATTTTCTGGTAAAAAACATGTTTTTTCATTCTCACGGCTAAATTTTATAAAATTCTGTGAAACACCTGGGAATTGTAGATACCTTTCTTGAGCAGTCTAGTTTCCAAAATGGGGTCACTTTTGGGGTATTTCCACTGTTTCGGCACATTACGCTGTTTGCAAACTCAACATTGCATCCAAAATCGACTCTCGCTAATCTTGAGCTCTAAAATTCAAATTGAACTCCTTCCCTTCCAAGCCCTACCATGCGCTCAATCTGTAGTTTTCCACCACATATGGGGTATCAGCGTACTCAGGAGAAATTGCACAACAAATTGTACAGTGCAGTTTCTTTTGTTACATTTGTAAAAATGCAAAATTGTAAGCTAAAGTAAAATTTTGTGAGAAAAACTAAACATTTCATTTTTTTCTTCCACATTGCTTTAATGTCTGTGAAGCATCTAAAGGGTAAATAACCTTCTTGAATGTGGTTTTCAGCAGTTTGAAGGGTGCAGTATTTAGAATGGTGGCATTTTTGGTTATTTCGTGTCATATAAGCCTCTCAAAATCACTTCCAGTGTGATGTGGTCCCTAAAATAAGTGGTTTTGTAAATCTTGTTGGAAAAATGAGAAACTGATAATAAACTTTTAACAGGTCTAACTAGAGGTGAGCAAATCTGTCAAGGTTCGGTTTGTGTCCAACGACTTTCTCGGTGTTCGCTGAACAGCTTGACGAACAGCTCAATGAACATATCCGAACACCATTTAATGGGAGAAAAATCTTATGTGTTAAGGCCGCTTTACACGCTGCAACATCACTAGCGATGTCGCTAGCGATCGCACCCGCCCCGTCGTGCGTGCGTCACAGGCAAATCGCTGCTCGTGGTGAACAATATTGCTAGTACGCGTCACATGCACATACCTTCCTAGCGACGTCGCTGTGGGCGGCGAACAACCTCTTTTTTAAGGGGGCGGTTCGTGCGCCGTCACAGCGACGTCATTCAGCAGGCCACCAAAAGAAGCGGAGGGGCAGAGAGCAGCCGCATTCACGTCACTCCCACCTCGTTGCCGGATTACGCAGGAATGCTGTTGTACGTCGTTCCCGGGGTGTCACACATAGCGATGTCTGCTGCCTCAGGAACGACGAACAACCTGCGTCCAAAATGAGCAACGATATTTGGGAAAGGAACGACGTTTTAACAATCAAAGATTTTTGATGTTTTTTGGATCATTAGCGGTCGCTCGTAGGTATCACAAGCAACGACATCGCTAACGACGCTGGATGTGCATCACGAATTTTGTGACCCCGACGATATCTTGTTAGCGATGTTGTTGCATGTAAAGCGGCCTTTAGGAAGGGCTTGGGAGGCTGATGTTAGTAAGGGCTACAGGGGTTGGTGTAAGTAAGGACTAGGGATGCTGCAAAAGAAATAAAATAAGGGATAAAGCAGGACAGTTCCAGGTCCGCTCATTAACCCTCCTACATATTCACTGCTTCCACCACCCACCCGGCAGTCACAGCATCTCTGATTGGTTGCAGCCAGACCGTGCCCCCAACTTGTGTTACAGCATCTGTGATTGGTTGGCATCTCACACGCTGTATGGATTCCTTAATGGAGCGTACAAATAAATAAAAAATGCTGTAGGGCCCCCTGTAAAATGATATCCAGTGCAGATAATGCAAATGGCTACAGGCTGAAGCACCCAGCCGTGTACTTATCTTGGCTGTGTATCAATATACGAGGGTCTCCATGCAGCTTTTTCTAAATTATTTAAATGAATAATTTAAAAAACGGTGTGCGCCCCTCAATTTTGATACCCAGCCAACATAAAACCGACAGCTATGTGCTGCTATTCTCAGGCTGGGGAGGCCCTTGGTTATTGGGCTCCCCAGCCTAAAAATAGCACCCCACAACCATAATAATCCCAGCACTTTACCCAGCTCAACCCAATTGCCCTGGTGCGGTGGCAATCGGGGTAATATAAGGGGTTAATGACAACTCACAGATGCTACTAAGCCCTAAATTAGTAATGGGAGGCGTTTATGAGACAATGTGGTCTTGATGCAGTACTGATCTGATTTTTTGCCAGAAGATGCCGATTTGGAGCAGGAATATGATGTATAAATTTCTGCACCAAATTTGCATCTCCTGGCACAAAAATGCATCAAAATAATGTCAAAACTCTTTGTGTGCGTTGTTTTTGCAAAGAAATGCAGATTTAGTGCTGAAATT
Organism: Anomaloglossus baeobatrachus; assembly: GCF_048569485.1. Lineage (NCBI taxonomy): Eukaryota > Metazoa > Chordata > Amphibia > Anura > Aromobatidae > Anomaloglossus > Anomaloglossus baeobatrachus. The sequence continues at coordinate 126,416,978 of NC_134356.1, forward strand.
TATACACCAAATTCCTGCACCAAATCTGCATCTCCAGGCAAAAAATCACATTAATATCACATCAAACCCATATCGTGTTTAAATGCGTTTTGTTTTTTTTTTGCCAGAAGATGAAGATTTGGTGTAGGAATTTGGTGTATACATTTCAGCACCAAATCTGTATCTCCTGGCAAAATATTGCATTAAAACTGCATCGCGGTTTGCTGCGTTTTTTTGCCACGAGATGCAGTACTGGTGCAGAAATTTTGTGTATAAATTTCAGCCTATATTTGCATCTTTTGAGGGAAAAAAATGCATATTCTGCAAGGAGATGCAGGTCTCATTGAACTGAATGAGTTCACCTGAGGTGAGGTAAATGAGTTGAATGAGGTTAACTGTGGTCACAGGTGGGGTACCGTGGGAACCTGCAGCTCTGATCGCAGATAAACTGAGTGATGTCACTACTTGGAGCTGCGGCTCAGTGAGTCTGTGTCTGAAGCGACAGTGTGCAGTCATGTTCTGTGCTTGCATGTTGTGACTTAAGTATGTAGCCATGCCAGGTTCGTCGTGGGTCCTCGTGAAGATTACGTCAGAACTGAGTGTTTCGGGTTAATAAATTGGAGAAAGAGTATTTTTTTTAATTTTATTTTTAATAAAGGATTATTTCGGTGTCTATTTTTTTCCCTTACAGTCTTAGTAATGAGGGGAAGTCTCATACATGCCTTTCATTACTAGTCTAGGGTTTAGTGGCAGCTGTGAGTTTTCATTAACCCCTTATATTACCACAATTTCTGCCACACCAGGGGAATTGGGATGAACTGGGTACCATGCCGGAATTGTCACATCTAATGGATGTGACAATTCTGGGCAGCTGGGGGCTATCTTTAGGCTTGCGGGGCTAAATAACCATGGGCCTCCGCAGCTTGAGAATACCAGCCTCCAGCTATCGGTTTTATCATGGCTGGGTATCAAAATTGGGGTGGGGATGCTGCATGCCATTTTTTTTTAATTATTTGTTTAAATAATTAAAAAAGCCACATGGGTGTTACACCTCGTGGCTCTCCTGTGGCAAGGAATGAGACAGTCTCCTTGCCTGCCACGAGCGCTCCTGCTCCGCAGCGCCGAAGGTCTGCCAGACTGCGCAGAGTGCAGGAGAAACCTCCTCAGAGAGGCAGCACAAGGGTGACACCTAGTGGTACTCCTGTTGCAAGAAATGAGGCGGTCTCCCATTCCTTGCCTGCCACAGCTCCTCCTGCTCAGCAGCCTCGAAGGTCTGTGAGGTTGCGCAATGTGCAGAGATTTGCTGCTCAGGGAAGCAGTGAGACTCCCGTTATCTCTACACATTGTGAGACCGAGGATCCCGCCTCTATTTCCCAGAGGCAGGAGGGTGAGCATGTGCTATGCTTGGTGGATCCTGATTCGCCCACTGACGTCACACGGCTTGATGACAAGGCTGGTGACGTGGTGAATCCTGACTGGCCAGGCTGGGATGTCGTGGATCCTGATTGGGTCAAGTCCGTCATCTCCGCCTCACGCCTGCCCTTGGCTGGAGCTACACCTCCTTAAAAGCTCCTCCTGCCATCATGGCGGCGCGCGACCGTCCTTCTATGTTTGGATGTCTGGCAGCGTGCTGCCACGCCACTGCTCAGGCATTATCTTCTTCTGTGGGCTTGGCCCTTGCTGCTTAGGCAGCACCTGGTTTGCAGGCCGTGTCCCTGCCTTGCTGCTCCGGCAGTCGCTCCTTCTACAGGCCGTGTTCCTGTCCCAGGTGAGCTCCTCGAGTCTCCACTGGACTCACCTGGTTATTGAAAGCACACGTGCGTGGGCACCTCTGTGCTACCCTCGTGCCATATTCTCGTGACTTCCACTGGCACACGTGCGTGGGCACCTCTGTGCTTCCCCGTGCAACAGGTACACCGAGCCGTGTGATCCCTGCCATACAACCCACACGGGTTAGGGCAGACCGGTGTACATAGATCGTCTGTGACATTCCAGACGATCGCTAGCAGCAACCCGCTCACTCTTCACCCACCATAGCAGCGGTCCCTTACACTGCACAGTGGACCTTGACCGGCGGAAGCTGTCCATTCCCCATCTTGGCACGCTTCCCCGGGTCCCCCTCGTAACACATGGGGGTCCCTCTTATTTTGATACAAAGCCACAATAAACACATGGCTGGGGTTAGGTTACCTGTAGTCACAGGTAGAGGGCCGTGAGAACTTCCAGATGTGACAGCAACTAATCTGAGTGACGTCAGTGCTAATCACCTGATGTCAGTCTCTGCCTGAAGCCCACAGCGGGCGGTCATTGTTCTATGGCCACGCACTGTGCCTTCAGATCTAGCAGAGCTGTAATTGTCGTGGGGTTTTGTTTGGATTACGTTGGACCTTGATTTTTTGGTGGTTAATAAAGTGATTGGTTTTTTTTGCATTTTATTTCAAATAAAGGATTTTTTTCTGTGTTTGTGTTAATTTATTTTCACTTACAGATTAGTAATGGGGGATCTCATAGACGCCTCCCATTACTAATCTAAAACTTAGTGGCATTTGTCAGCTGCTATTAACCCCTTATTACCCTGATTGCCACCGCACCAGGGCAATCAGGAAGAGCTAAATAAATTGCTGGGATTGTTGCCTCTAATAGATGTGACAATTCTGGGCGACTGCAGGCTGCTATTTTTAGTCTGTTGGGGCCAATAAGCATGGGTCTCCTCAGCCTGAGAATACCAGCCCCCAGCTGTCTGGCTTTACGATGGTTGGGTAACAAAATTGGGGGAACCGCACACTGTTTTTTGAAAATTATTAATTATATAATTTATTTAAAAAAGCCTCATGGGGTTCCTCTTATTTTGATACACAGCCACAATAAGTGCATGGCTGGGGCTGCAGCCTGTAGCCGTAACTTTGTCTGTGCTGGTATCAATACAGGGGGGGGCACTACGATTTTTTTTTATTTATTTATTTTGTTTACACCAGCATTATAACATTGTCAGAGTGGGTGGGGGTGTGGTCTGACACCGGTGGGCTAGGAAAGCAGAGAATATGCAATAGGAATAATTATCCCACCTAGAAGTAGCGCTGCAGCTGCAAGGAAACTCTGTAAGTATGTACTGCTTTAACCCCTTTGCTTACTTTTTTTTTTTTTACAATGGCCAATCACAGCCATGCCAATAGTTGGCATGGCTGTAATGGGAAGGAAAAGGATGTTTTTTGCCATCTGAAGAGTTACCGATCCTTAGCAAGATCACTGACTTTTGCGATAAATGTTCAGATGTCTGATCCCGATCCGATCCGGCTGGAGATCATACGATTTTAACATTTTTCGATCTTTGCCGATCAGGATCGTTCATCTATACTCATATAGTAACACTGGTCAGAATTGAAAAAATTGGCCTGGTCATTAAGGTAAAACAGGCTGGGGGGTGAAGGGGTTAAATAACTTTAGCATAAGCCTAAAATCATCTTGTTACAGGAGCACCTAAATATGAGAAAAAAATAGTGCCTCCTAATTTGATAATACTGGTTAGAGTAAAGAATGTATGTGAATGTGAATGTATATGTGAATGATTTTATACTCACATGCTGTTGTGCATAGCTCTTAACCATTCCAGATCAAGCAGGACTGTCCCATTCTGAAGGAGTTGCCCCACTGTCCTGGGAGTTCAGGGCTGGGACCCGACTTCTACTCACTCTGTACAATGTCTTCTCTCTTGCGCCTTTGTGCCGCCCCCGTGCCAGCAGCCGCCGCTGCTCGGGTCCGGACCCGCTGTGTGTGTCTGTGGCTCAAGAGATCCTCCGGACCCGAGGGTCATGTGGACAAAGGGGGACATAGATGTACGGGCTTGGCCGTATTAAGTTCGTGACGCCACCCACGGTGTGTGATGAAGTGGGACACCACTGCTGCTGTTGTGGGGCACCCGGTAGAGATGTTGTGGCAGCTGGATGTTAAGCCCTCCGTGGGTAGGGGTGGTTGCCCCAGGACCCATTGTCTTTGTGCAGGGTATAGCGATGGCAAGGGCTGGTGCACCCGGACGTGCAAGGGGATGTTTGGTTACTCACAGCAAATGAATCACACGAGTCTTTTGGTAAACCAAGGTGCTGGTGGCTGGCTGCCGCGGCCGGTTGCATTCAGGTCCCCCACCCGGGCTGGTGGTCGCTGTCCTTTTCCCTCTGCACATGCTTTGTGTATGGTGGACTGCCTGGTCTGGAACTCAGGAGTCTGCTCCCAGCTAGCTGTGGCCTAAGGAGCCGTTCCCCCAGACGCTGGCCCGTGGGATCTATGGGCCCTGGTGGTGGCCTTATCCCTATCGGTGGGCTGTTGTCTTCTTTAGGGTCTTTGGGTGGGACAGGACCTATAATCCTGCCCTCAATCGGTTAATTAGCTAGGCCGCTGGTTTCGGTCCTGGCTTCAGGGTCTGAGTACCTCCTCTGTGCTACGGTTTCCGGGTCAGTTCTCCGTGTCGGTACCGGCGGGCTACAACCCTGTCCCGGTCCACCTCGGATCTGCCGAGCCGTCTTCCTGTCCCCTGCTGACGTAGACCACCATCTGCCACCTAGCCAAAGGCACCAGGGCTCCAACCCTGGCACCGTTCAACTTGAGCTTCTCCTCCTACTGGGACTACACCTAGCCCCAGCTCCACTCCTCTCAACTTGAACTCTAGATCAGACTGTTTGCTTAACTAACTGTTTTCCCGCCCCGGGCTGTCTAGACCCCTGGGTGGGCGTGTCCAACCACCTGGTCCCGCCCACTAGTGTGCCTATCTTTCCCTAAGGGGGGGTGACTAGGGTTTCAGGTCGACTGTGTGTTACCTAGGTGAGGGAAGGTGTTATGCAGGGGCCTATCTGTGACTACCTGGATGGTTTTGCCAGGGCTTCACACCTTCATTGCTCTGTAGGTCCTCCTCTTCCTCCTCTGGCATCACTGCTTTCCACATAATTATGTTCAATTATATAAACAATTGTTTTTTTGAGATATGACATCATCAGGACTCAAACTCACTGTGAACCATAGTCTACATTAACGAGTATAGGAGAATTTTCTATATATGAATGTGCGTCTCTGAAATCACAGGCAGTTAGCTCTATATATACTGTACAAGTGTATTACTACGTACCTGTATTCTAGAGGTCACATAAAAGTAAGCCCTCGTTCACACGTCTGTGTTTCCAGCAGAGGTTCTTCACATGTCTGTGCTTCTACACAGATGTGTCCATGTATGTCCTTGCAAAACCAAGGAGACATGTCTATTTTTTTTCTGGCAGCATGGATGACGAGGGTCACTACAAGTTTGTGGGTCCATGAAAAACATGTATAGCACATGGATGGAATCTGTATGCTATCCGTGTGCTGCAGATGTTTAGAATTGCAAAGTATAAGAGACGTTTTGTAATTTATTTAGTTAACTAGCTGTATGACCCGGCTTCGCCCGGTTAATAACTGATGTTAACAAAATAGAATGGATTAACAAAAATGTATTGTGCACACAAAAACCACGAAACAAATAGAGAAAAATGTAATTATTAAAAGTCAAAAACTAAGCTAATAGAAGCATTTCACAACATATATTTCAACACCACAGATATTCCACACACATTTAACTAAATTGGCCAAGTAATGTGCTCCGTCTGTCTCTTTCCAGGTCTGTCTCTTTCCAGGTCTGTCTCTTTCCAGGTCTGTCTCTTTTCAGGTCTGTCTCTTTCCCCGTCTGTCTCTTTCCCCATCTGTCTCTTTCCCCGTCTATCTGTCTTTCTGTCTGTCTCTTTGTCTGTCTCATACCCTGTCTGTCTCTTTCCCTCTCTTTCCCTGTCTGTTTCCCTGTGTCTGTCTCTGTCTCTTTGTCTGTCTCTTTACCTGACTGTTTCTTTACCTGTCTCTCTCTTCCCCTCTCTTTCCCTGCCTGTCTTTTTCCCTGTCAGTCTGTTTCTTTGTCTGTGTCTGTCTCTTTGTGTCTGTCTCTTACCCTGTCTATGTCTGTTTCTTACCCTGTCTGTGTCTGCCTCTTTCCCTGTCTGTGTCTGTCTCTTTCCCTGGCTGCATTGTAACACGCCAACATTCCATTTAAGGGCGTGGCTGCGCATTCTTCTGGAAGTTCTGGCTGCACTGTGGCTTCCAGCTCCATTCGCTTTAATGGAGGCAGGTTTTTTGGTGAATAACTGTAAAGCGCGGGGTTAAAATTTCCCCTCAAAGCATAGCCTATGACGCTCTCGGGGTCCAGACGTGTGAGTGTGCAAAATTTTGTGGCTGTAGCTGCGACGGTGCAGATGCCAATCCTGGACATACACACACACACACACACATACACACATTCAGCTTTATATATTAGATGATCCCACCGTGAAAAACACTGATGACAATGATGGTAAAAATGGACACATAGATGTCGCACTGACACAGGTACCATTTTTTAACATACATGTTTAAACATGGCCATGTGAAGAAGACATTAGATTTATTTTCTTCCTATAAAATTACAAAATAAATAATGAAAAACAATTACCAAAATGTATTTTTTCATGTGTTTAAAAAAAAGAAATAACTATCAAACATCAAGAAATAAGAGACATATTTAGGCTATGTGCGCACTTTTCTTTTTTTCATGCGTTTCCGCAGCATTTTGAGCTGCAACGTTTTAATGCAAAATTGCATGCGTTTTGATTTCCAGGCAAAGTCTATGGATAATAGGGCTTTCTTGTGCGCACAATGCATTTACTAACGCTGCATTTTAGTTGCGGAAAATTTGTCACAATCCCTGCGTTTGAAGAAGCAACATGTCAATTGTTTTTGCCATTTTGGCAGCGTTTTAATAACATTGAAGTCAATGAGAAATGTCTAAACTCATATTTTTCAAGAAATAATGCGTTTCACTTGCTATTTACTAGCGATCTGCATGTGTTTTTGACATAAACTCAGGTCTTTCGGTCTTTCTCTATGTCTCTATCTCTCTCTCTGTCCATGTCGGTCTCTCCCTGCCACCCCCTCTCTCATACTCACTGATCCACGATCACCGGCGTGGCGCTGAACAGCTGTCACACTGTGGCGGCTTCTCCTCTTTTGAAAATGCCAGCCTCTCATTAATCCATCACGTGTTCCCTGCTTCCTCCACCCACCGGCGCCTATGATTGGTTGCAGTCAGACACTCCCCCACGCTGAGTGACAGCTGTCTCACTGCAACCAATCACAGCTGCCGGTGGGCGTGTCTATATCGAGCAGTTAAAAATTTTTTTTTAAAAAAAAACAACGTGCAGTCCCCCCCAATTTGGATACCAGCCAGGGTAAAGCCACACGACTGAAGGCTGGTATTCTCAGGATGGGGAGCTCCACGTTATGGGGAGCCCCCCAGCCTAAAAATTTCAGCCAGCAGCCGCCCGGAATTGCCACATCGATTAGATGCGACATTCCCGGGACTCTACCCGGCTCATCCCGAATTGCCCTGGTGCAGTGGCAAATGGGGTAATAAGGAGTTAATGGCAGCAGCCCATAGCTGCCATTAAGTCCTAGGTTAATCATGGCAGTCGTCTTCCCCGACATACCTTCCATGATTAACCTGTAAGTTAAAGAAAATAAACACACACATCCGAAAAATCCTTTATTTGTAATGAAAGACAAAAAAAAACCCTCTTTCACCACTTTATTAATCCCTCAAAAACACCTCCAGGTCCGACGTAATCCACGCAAGGTCCCACGACGTTTTCAGCTCTGCTACATCGTAAGCTGACAGGAGCGGCAGTAGAACACCACTGCTCCTGTGAGCTCCATGCAGCAACTGAAGTGAATCGCGCGATCAGCTGTGCTGTCACTGAGATTACCCGCGGCCACCGCTCTCAGGTGGAGGACTGCTGCTGTGGCCGCGGGTCACCTGAGTGAAAGCACAGCTGATCACGCGGCTCACTGCAGTCACTCAGGGGATTTGCGATCATAGGTGAGTAATTCACGTGTGACCGCAAATCAGGCTGCCACACAGAGAGAGCCGCGCAATGTCAGTGAAATCGGGTGAAGCTCTGACGTCACTGCTGTGGACTCCTGTGTCCTGGCACTAACCTCAGAGGTTCATCTGAGTTAATGATAGCACACAGAGACAGAGCCATGGGATGACAATGAAGTCGGGTGCAGTTCATCCGAGTTCATTCTCATTGCCCGGCTCTGTCTGTGTCTGCTGTCAGCGGGCATGTAGCAGAGCTGGGGGACCACACTGACAAAAATGAATCCAAAACGCATGTAAAATGCATGCAAAATGCATCCAAAATACATGTGTTTTGGATGCATTCTTTTTGTCAACACGCAGCGTCACGTCTGCCAGAGGGTGCGTTCTTTTCCGCACTGGTCAGGACGCAACGTGCGCACATAGCCTTAGTGTCCCTATAGTGGCTGTAGAAGCAACTGATTTACAAGTGTTACCCATGACCGTTGTAGCCATATTATTCTATCGGGCTGTGCACAAGTCAAATTTTTTCCTTGAACAGAGTAATCCACAGAAACAAATTGGAAAAATGGGGTTGGATCAAAATTAGCAATGCAAGTTTAGGGGTCCGTGAAATAAAAATCAGACCGCACTTGGGTAACATTCAAGTGCAGTTTTCACAGACTAACAGAATGGAGGTGGAGAAACTTTTTTTTCTCTCTCCATATCCTAGAAAAACTGATGCTACTCTGATAAAACTCAAAGTCTGATCAGAGTAATTGGACAGTTTTTCTCGTTTGTGGAGAAAATGGTCGTGTGACCCTACTTTAAGAGTACTAACCTGTACAATACAGAGATAGAATTATATATGGTAATCTGTAAAGGGCATAAACAGTTATGCTTGATTTTTTTTCTTCACTAAACCCATAAAAAATGTAATTCTGAGGCCGTATTCATATGATGCGCAAATGCTGCGTTTTTTCTACTGTGTTTTTTTCTGCAGGTGTCTGCACCAAATGACGCAATTACAATCTTCTCTAATCATTGAATTTTTGCTGTGGTTTTGTTATGCATTTTCACCCTTATTTCATGTGGTTTGGCGCATTTGAAAACAAAAAGCACAGCGACTGTCCAACGTCTGAACATGACCTTACAGACACAAAAAACTAGGCCATATAGCGAAGCTTGTGTAAAAATGAGAAAGTTATGGCTGCCACAAATACAGAGGTCTACAAAAAAATGTTTTTCAGGTGCTTCGGTATGCATCGGGATGGGACTTGGGGGTAATGTTTTCTTCTTCTTCTCTGCCCCTCCGCCTTTGTTTCTTCTACAGGTCAGCTGAGTAATCAGTGACTTTCCTCCTTTTTCAAATTCCACGCTGCTGCAGTCATAATTTTGGTGGACGGTGCCTGTGCATTGTGACGCTGCGGCTAGTCTGAAAGGGCTTCAATAAAATTACACAGGAGGCGGCTCAGGCGCAGATTGAATTTCAGCTCAATGAAGAGGTAAATGAGCTGAAATATTTATCTGCGGACGTGCTGCCTTCGGTGATATTTAATTGAAGACCTCAAGAACAAAATGAGTAAATACCCTGTAATATATAAATAGCACTAGTAAATGTAAATAACATAGGGTACACTATTTTGATCATAAAAGTATAAAGCCATCCCACTGTGACAAGGTGTACCAAATGAGATGTTCCCTAACTCTTGTACTTTGTACAGTCATGTGGCTGGCACATGGTGACTTACACAATTGAAGCTACTTTGTTTTTCCTTTTCATGTCTATGTCCCCGTCTGTTTACCTACCCTTGTTTTTCTGTATTGTACAGGCAAGACTATAATGCCCTTGTCGGCCTGCTCACTAGTCACCTTGGGTTCTCAGATTTATTATAGCTGGTTACCAGACCTGCCACCCGCTTCTGTGGCTGCAAAAGTTGGGGGGCATGTTATGCATACTGAAGCATTATAGCTCTTCAATATAGTGATGATCAAACTGATTCAATGCAATTCAAATTTGTGTCACATTGTTTAAATTCGATGAACCTGGCAAAATAAAAAAATGCAATTCCCTTTATATGTGAATTGTAAAAAATTGGCACTTCTATTTTACACATTGAAAAAGGCAGTATCAGCCAAAGAAGGCACACATGACCTCAGATGTGGCCAGGCTTCCCCATAATGCTTTGTAGCTATCACATCATAAAGTATACCACATTCAAATCAGGAGTAAACCTAGCCTATATAAAAACAGAGGCAGGGAGTGCAGCAGCGGTTTTGGGAGAAAAAAAGGATAGTGATCTCTGATATGAGTGTCTGAGCAAAGGGTCTGAATACTGATGACCATTGATATTTCAGTTTTTCTTGTTTAATAAATTTGCATAAATTTCTACATTTCTGTTTTTTTCTGTCAAGATGGGGTACAGAGTGTACATTACTGAGAAAAAAAATGAACATTTTTGAATTTACCAAATGGCTGTAATAAAACAAAAAGTGAAAAATTTAAAAGGGTCTGAATATTTTCCATACCCACTGTATGTTGATGTCATTTTAATATTAGTAAGACTGTGTTCACATTGAGCGTGAAAGGGGTTGGATACAGTCCTAGGAGACCTTAAAGTGATATACATGTCTTTTCAGGCCATTTGCAGTGCTTTGATTCCCAGCAAATCAATTTGCCACAAATGACTGTATTTTTTGGTTTATAAGACACACCAGATTACTTTATAAGACACACTAAACTTAGACAAAAAGAAAGTTAAAAAAAAAAGGAATCCATCTTACAATCCGGTGGTGTCTTACCAGGGAGTGGCGGGGGAGATGGCAGCGGTGGGGGAGTGGAGTCTCAGGAGGCAGGGTGTTATGAACACATTTAGACTGGGTTCCGGTTTGGGGCTCCCTCTTGTCTCATGCTGCTCAGACTGGGCCTATATAACTGAGTAGTGTTCTCTTGTTCTGGGCCGGTGATCAATGTTATGTCCTGTGGTGCTGTGGATATTCTGGAGCCTGCCCTGTCTTCTGTTTCCACCTGAACTCCTTACAGATAAGTTTGGTCTTTGTACCTTTTGCTGATTATTTTCATTTCCTTGTTATTCATTTCTGTGGTACTAAGGGGTACTTGGCACGCTGCGACATCGCTAGCCGATGCCTGCGATGCCGAGCGCGATAGTACCCGCCCCTGTCGCACATGCAATATCTTGTGATAGCTGCCGTAGTGAACATTATCGCTACGGCAGCTTCACACGCACTTACCTGCCCTGCGACGTCGCACTGGCCGGCGACCTGCCTCCTTCCTAAGGGGGTGGGTCGTGCGGCATCACAGCGACGTCACACGGCAGGCGGACAATAGAAGCGGGGGGTGGAGATGAGTGGTTCGTAAACATCCCACCCACCTCCTTTCTTCCTCATAGCCGGTGGAGGCAGGTAAGGAGATGTTCCTCGCTCCTGCGGCTTCACACACAGCGATGTGTGCTGCCGCAGGAATGAGGAACAATATCGTATCTCCTATTGGTGCGACATTATGAAAATGTCCGATGCTACACAGATCACCGATTTACGATGCTTTTGCGATCGTTTATCAGCGCATCTAGGCTTTACACGTTGCAACGTCGTTACTGGCGCCGGATGTGTGTCACTTTCGATTTGACCCCGACGATATCGCAGTAGCGATGTCGCAGCGTGCAAAGTACCCCTAAGGCTTGTGTCCTGGTTTTGCTTGTGTGGAGTTCTGGGTGGAGTTGGATCATTCCCTGCTGGGAATGTCTGTGTACCCAGCTCCATGTTCTGCAATGTATTTTTGTTTTGTCATGCTTGATATTAATTTCAGTCCTTCCTCTATATTACTGTTTTGCTTGGATTCCAGTAACACCAGAGTACTGATATAGTGGGGGAGAGACAGAGTGGTCTCAGCTTTTTTCATATCAAGTGTGTTGGTTTTTTTAGAGTATTGCGTGGCTGAAGACATTACTCTACCACATAAGGGCACCATTTTCCTTAAGTCCACTGCTGAGAAATCTTGTGCGCAGATGAGATATTGAGTCGAGAGCTCCATCTGTGCACGTGCCTCCTCCAGGAGCCATTATTTGAAGTCCGCACTGCCGACATTTTCAGGATGCCACTGCCTCATTGCTCGCAGCACAGCAGCCCACAGCACCGCAGCACAGCACCCTGTAGGCCCCAGCACAGTGCTCATAGCCCCCAGCATTGCCCCTGCCTCCTGTGACCCCTCCCAGTAAGGTGCATTCGGATTATAAGACGCACCCCTCATATTCCTGTGGGAGGAAAAGTGCATTTTATAATCTGAAAAATACGCTATTTTTTTAAAAATGTGGTAAAGCTGGCAAATTCAAATTGTAAAAGATTCACTCACCTCTGAAATGGAAATTTGACTTGATATCAACTGCTGCTCCTCAGACAGATCTTCTCTTCAGTATTGGTAACAAAAGGGGATCGTAGGAAGACAATGTCAAGAAGATGTTGGGATTATAGGGCATGTCAGTAATTAACTGGATGCACCCTGACTGCTGTGCCCAGGGAGTACAGGGTTAAGCATTCTTCCCATGTCCGATTTAACACACCCTCCCCTTATAGATTTTGCCTCTCCCCTTATAGATTTGGCCCAATGGGATCGTTCCCAGAGTTCCATAGTTCTTTCCCATATATAAAGTCCCTCTCTTCCTGATTCCGGCCTCTCCTCACTGCGTGAGAACCGGATCAAGCTGGTGAGAGATGACTGACATGCTAGGTGACGCTGTCAGGGACAGGATCAGGAGGGAAGGGGACGCATGGCTTGCTGCAATTCTTGGTGAGCAGCGCTCCCCCCCTCCTGAGGCACAGACACATCAACCGGTCGGCAGGCGGCCTGCCCGTGCAATCCGCCCTCCGGAGCGTCTGAGCCCCTCTGCAGGATCGTCTCTGCGCAGGCGCGGGGGGCGTGTGCGCGCCCCGCGCTCAGGACGCGCGCGTTCACGTCCCTCATGCGAAGCCCCGCCCACCCGCCCAGCTCCAGCGCATGCAGCGGCCGCAAGCCTTACCTGTCCTGCAGGCAAAGCGGCGCTGCCATCTTTAACATCATCGCTCCCTGCTCTGCCTCCGTCTGCTGTCCCCAACACGCTGCAGAGCTCTGCACCTCCTCCACCTCCTGTACGGCCGATTCCCTCTGCTATGGGAGGCCATAATAGTCGCAGCAGCTCCTCCTCCTCCTCAGCAGAGGAGTGTGCTGCACAATCTATGCCCCCGATGGCAGTTACTTATCATTCCCTCACACCCTGCAATGCATCAGAAGTATGCAGGGTGGGATCTGTGGCAGAAGCCACAAATGTAGCACCCCAAACAATGCCACAAATCATCAACAATCAAGGGGGGATGACTGGTCATCCTGCTATGACTGCAGTGATGGCTTGGCCTCCTGCAGCATCTGCAGTGATGGCTTCGCCTCCTGCAGCACCTGCGGTGATGGCTTTGCCTCCTCCTGCAGCACCTGCGGTGATGCCTTGGCCCCCTGCAGCGCCTGCGGCGATGGCTTTGCCTCCTGCAGCGCCTGCGGCGATGGCTTTGCCTCCTGCAGCGCCTGCGGTGATGGCTTCGCCTCCTGCAGCGCCTGCGGCGATGGTTTTGCCGACTGCAGCACAAGCAATGATGGCCTTGCCTCCCACAGTGCAGAACGTACCCCAGCCCCCTCCTACTCAATCTGCCCCCTGGGTGGATTACGCAGCGGGTGCTGGAAGCACGGCCCACGGTCGGCGACGCCGTGGGCGCGGTAACCGCTCTGCTGCCTCCTCAGCCTCTTCGCATTCTCAAAGCCCTTATAGGCGTCGTCGCTACGATAGGGATCAGGATCGACATACCGGCTATGCTACGCGCCGGTCCAGGTCCTCTCGCCGACGTCATCGTTCACGGTCCTCAAGATGGCGTTCGCCTTCAACCACGGCGGAGTCGTCTGATGAGTCTGCAGTGTCTGGTAGGCCCTCTCGACACAGAACCAGCCGCCAGAGGGACGCCGAGACATATATAGACCAGGCACACGTTTCAGCTGCTCCACAGATACCGCTTAATCCTACAGACCCTCCTGCTGTCGGTGAGTACAATTATTCGGGGGCTGGGGCAGGGCCTGATAAAACGGCTATGTCATTACAAACACTGCTAGCACATATTAATACCCCGGGTAATAAGATATTAGTTAACCCGTTATTACTTGGTCAGCAACCGGAAAAGAGACCCAACCCCCCTCCCCGTGCGGATATACATAGGGACACGTTTTTTTGTGGTATTTCCCCCTTGGGTTCGCACCTTGATGCCGAGACTACTAATAAAATATGGGCCAATGACTACATTGACATTTGGTCTCTGGTATCCACTGAACAATTTACGATTGATAAAGAGCGGCGGTCCGCTGAGCGGCCTTTTGAGAGGAAACCCAGAGTCGCAAAAACAATTAACAATTGGCTGCAAGCCTTTTTTGTCATGGGTTGCGTTATGGGTCAAAAGCACCCCGAACGTTGTTCTGAGCTCTTTATATATGCCGATTCAATTTATAACTCTTTCAAAGCGCATGGCGGCTCGGCCTGGTGGCGCTATGATGAAGACTTTCGGCGCCGTTTAGCACTCCAACCCCATTTAGGTTGGGGAGTAAAAGCTACGGACTCATGGTTGCGTTTCATGATGACGCCAAAAACCCCCTTTCCGTCTGCGGCCTCTGGCAACTCCGCCGGTTCCAGTTCAGTGGCCGTGCGTAGACCCGGCACGTGCTGGTTGTTCAATGAGGGTCACTGTCGATTCTTCGGTCTCTGCAGATATAAACATGAATGCTCCAATTGCGGAGGCACACATGCCGCAGTCAAGTGCTCCAGACCTTCTCCAAAATTGCCAGCTAAATCGTCGTCAACTCCGTCCGACCAAAAAGACCCCAGTGAGCGTAGCCGCGATGGGGCCGTGGCTCGACCGTTACCCCAATAAAGAGGCTGCCGCGCAGTTGCGCTTTGGATTCAGTTTCGGGTTCTTCATCCCCTTCAACTTTACCAGACTCCCTCTTTTTGCTCAGAATCTTAAGTCCGCTTATGAATTCCATGACGTCCTGCTAGACAAGCTTAACACTGAGTTAACTAAAGGCAGAATCGAAGGCCCTTTCCGTTCACCACCATTTTCCAACTTGCGGGTGTCCCCCCTCGGAGTCATACCAAAAAAAGAGCCTGGAAAATTCCGTTTGATACACCACCTATCTCACCCTAGAGGTTCTTCCGTTAATGATGGTATACTCGAGTGTGAGGCGTCGGTGACTTATGTATCTTTCGACAGAGCCGTCGAGTTAGTCAGGAAGGCGGGTCAGGGCGCGCTCATGGCCAAGTCAGATATTGAGTCGGCTTTCCGCCTCCTGCCGGTCCACCCGGATTGTTACCATTTACTCGGTTGCTTCGTAGATGGCTATTACTACTTTGACACCTGCCTTCCTATGGGATGCTCAATCTCATGTTCCTATTTTGAATTATTCAGTTCGTTTTTAGAGTGGGCGGTTAAGGTTGAATCCCGTTCCCAATCTGTCATTCA
Source organism: Anomaloglossus baeobatrachus (assembly GCF_048569485.1). Classification (NCBI taxonomy): domain Eukaryota; kingdom Metazoa; phylum Chordata; class Amphibia; order Anura; family Aromobatidae; genus Anomaloglossus; species Anomaloglossus baeobatrachus. Next base: position 126,432,396 of record NC_134356.1, read on the forward strand.
TTATCTTGACGACTTCCTGTTTGTGGGCCCTCAAGGCTCCTCCCGTTGTCAAGTCTTATTGGATACGTTCTGCACACTCATGGCCAGATTTGGCGTTCCGTTGTCTGAGGACAAAACTATCGGTCCTTCTCCAGTCCTATCTTTTCTAGGTATCGAGATCGATTCGAACGTAATGGTCTTCCGGCTCCCAGATGACAAGGTTTCGAGGCTGCTGTCCATGATAAAGGGGTTCGGCGCTGTACGGAGTGTGACACTACGTCAGATGCAATCGTTGCTGGGCCTCTTAGTATTTGCCTGTCGGGTTATGCCAATGGGCAGAATTTTTTCCCGCAGGCTCTCACTGGCTACAACAGGTGTTCGGCTCCCCCATCATCGTATCCGGATTACCTCCCGCTTGCGTGAGGATTTGGCCGTGTGGGAAGAATTTCTTTCCAGGTACAACGGTCGCACTTGTTTTCAAGATAGTTTTGTGTCCAATACAGAGCTACCACTGTTTTCTGAAACATCTGGGTCGTTGGGTTTTGGCGTTATCTTTAAAGACCAATGGTGCGCGGAGCGTTGGCCTTCCTCCTGGCATACCAACGGTTTCATTTCCGATATAACGCTTCTTGAGTTGTTCCCCATTGTGGCAGCTGTGGCTATGTGGGGCCCTGCTATTCAAAATAGGCGAATTTTATTTTACTCGGATAACTCGAGTGTGGCCCACGCGATTAATCACCTGACTTCGTCTTCCCTGCCGGTTATCAAGCTGCTGAGATTTTTGGTTTTTAAATGTTTGGAGCTCAACATTTGGTTAAAAGCTCGCTATGTTCCGGATACGTGCAACATGATAGCTGATTCCTTGTCCTGTTTTGACTTTCAGAAATTCCGACACCTTTACCCTCAAGCTCAAGCAGAGGGAATCTCGTGCCCATCCAGCATGTGGGACCTGCTGAACTGCAGTTGATGCCATTGGTGACATCCTCCGTGGCCCCGGTGACATGGCGTTCTTACGGTAAGGCATGGGCCGAATGGTTAGTTTTTGCTGCGGGCCACCCGATCGCGACATCTGAAAGTTCCAGGTTGGAAGCAACTTGCCAATACCTGATGAATATGTATAACAATGGTTTGTCCAGCGCGGTTGCTAGGAACCGGTTGTCCGGCCTCGCCTTTCATTTTAAGCTACGGGGATGGTCGGATGTTACCAAATTTTTTATAGTGCGGCAGGCAGTCAAGGGATGGAGCAGAGGGCGACCTAGCAAAGAGAGCAGGAGGCCAGTTTCCTTTAGCCTCCTGTCTCGCATCATTGACGGCATACCTGCCGTCTGCCCTTCTCCTTTCGAGTCTGCCCTCTTCTCCGCCTCTTTCGCGTTGGCCTTTTTTGGTGCATTACGCATCGGTGAGTTGGTGTCTTCTTCAAAAGGCACCCATGGTGGCCTCTGGCATGACGATGTTATTTTGACTAATGTGGGTTTACGTATTCGCATACGTAAATCCAAGACTGACCAATCCGGAAAAGGCTGCTGGATTCCCTTATTTTCCATATCCGGACCGGTGTGCCCCGTTAGATTAGTTCATAATTATATGGCGGTCCGCCATGGGGAATTTTCCTTCCTAGTTCATGAAGATGGTTCCCCTATGACGAGATTCCAGTTCCTGTCAGTTTTTCGGAAATGCCTCAGGTCCTTGGGTTTTTCTCCATTGGAGTTTGGCACTCATTCTTTTAGGATGGGGGCTGCAACGGAGGCAGCCCGGGCAGGATTGCCCAACGAAGTTATTCAGCGTATTGGCCGCTGGCGTTCGGCTTGTTTTGCGCGCTATATCAGACCGGAACTACTGCTTCATTGATAATTTCCTTTGCAGGTTGTCAGTTAAATGCCAGTTGCTGTTCCCACGCTAACGGTTTTTTACTTTTAGGCGCTGCTAAACCGGTGATTTGGCTGCTCGGCCATTCCTATATTTTCTGGGCTGGACAGCGAGCTGAGAATCGACCTGGCGGACGGGCCCTTGGATTCCGTGGCTTTGAGGTCAACTGGAGAGGAATTAGAGGTCTGATCTGGCCTCAGGTTCTCCCTGAGGTAGTGCGTTTTAAAGCAGGAATGGTGGTTCGACATCGGCAATTAGAAGGGGACAATTCGCCCCTCATGATTACGGATGGCGTTCATTTGAACGAAATTGGCTTAGACATATTCTTGTCTGGCTTACAAGACGGCATAGAGCAAGCGCTGTGTTTGATGGGTGGGGGTCGGAGCGCAGTCTAAAGTCTTTGCTCCTCCGTGGCGGTATTTATCCAAAACTGGTATGTTTGTTAAGCTGAAGTGCGCCGGGAGTCCGGCCTGGCACAACGCTTCGTTTTGGAAGTTGCTAATAGTTATGGTTATCTTTGCTGTGACCGACCTACCTCCACAAAAAAGATGAGAGTATGAGTGTTTTTTGATAAAGCTCTCCAATAAAGTTTTATATTTTGGTTACATTGGTGTCGGTGTGTTTAATTGGACATGGGACGTGTTGGTTGGGGGGTTCAGGGTCTCAGCAGTCTATAGGGCATGTCAGTAATTAACTGGATGCACCCTGACTGCTGTGCCCAGGCAGTACAGGGTTAAGCATTCTTCCCATGTCCGATTTAACACACCCTCCCCTTATAGATTTTGCCTCTCCCCTTATAGATTTGGCCCAATGGGATCGTTCCCAGAGTTCCATAGTTCTTTCCCATATATAAAGTCCCTCTCTTCCTGATTCCGGCCTCTCCTCACTGCGTGAGAACCGGATCAAGCTGTCCCACCCTCCCTCCCTAATGTTTGTGAATTTTACAAGTCACAGCGGTATTTATCCAAAACTGGTATGTTTGTTAAGCTGAAGTGCGCCGGGAGTCCGGCCTGGCACAACGCTTCGTTTTGGAAGTTGCTAATAGTTATGGTTATCTTTGCTGTGACCGACCTACCTCCACAAAAAAGATGAGAGTATGAGTGTTTTTTGATAAAGCTCTCCAATAAAGTTTTATATTTTGGTTACATTGGTGTCGGTGTGTTTAATTGGACATGGGACGTGTTGGTTGGGGGGTTCAGGGTCTCAGCAGTCAAGTGCTGCTGGTTGTTACATGTAGATAGAAATATACTGCCCTTAAAGTTGAAGATTCTTTCTTGAGTCAATAAATTCATACATGTAACACATTTTATTTCTGTGCCAGTATCTTCATCAGGCATTTGTTTGGTTGTTTAAAAACAAAAAAGTGAGCCGGAGTATGAGATGGTATGCATGGTACTTGTGAGACCATGTTCATACTGGCCATGAGACAAGGAGAAACCAAGGAAAAAATTGTGAAAAAATACCCTGCTGTAACTAAATAAAAGCATAGTGCATTTGGTTGTTGTTTATTCTTCATATATTGAAACAATAAACATGATTGAAGATGAAGACAACGGTAGGGAATTAAAAAAACACTGCATATGTATTCATGTTTATTGACTCAACCCATGCCTCTAAAGCTGCAAGGATCCAGTTAGATGTCGCTGAAGTGTAGCTTTGGAGGCAATTTTCATAGAAGTGGTGATAACTTGCACAGTCCTTTATGCGGCTGCAGCAATATTTAGTTTAACAACATAATTGACTAATTATATACTTATTTTAACATTATATTGATTTTAGGAAACAAACAAGAGATATTGAGAGAATTATTGTTTTAGTATGAACTTCTGTAATGCCCCAGATGGAGCCAGTACAAAAAAGTTTCTCCATGCAGGAGTCTGTAGAATAATTTATTGTTTAATGTATTGCTGTGTTATCCTGTAAAATGTACTGTAAGCTGTTGCCCTGTAATACCATCGGAGACCAGCAGGTGGTGGTATGTGTTGGCAAGGAACTGTATTGGACGATGTCTAAACAATATCCTCTATAACCTGGTCACTATGGTAACCAAGGAGAGTTAGCAATTGAGACAAACCGGGCAGGAGGGGATGAGCAGGTTACAAGGGCGGCGAATGTCAGGTACCTCTCCAGACAGTGTTTTCAGAGCCCATCGCAGCAAGGCCAAACCACAGTTATAGATTTCCCATGGCAGATCACCAGTCCAGTTGGCAACTAACTAAAACCTGTATAGAAATCCAGTGTCACAGCTAAATGGTTCAGAAGATGTAAATCATCATACTGTTATCTAGCAAAGCATTTGAACTGCTCATACCAAGATGCGGTCTGCCTTATTGCTGTCTACTTACCTGATGCAGATGTACCCTGATAACAGTTTTCGAGCGCAAGGAACCAGGTAGTATCACCGTGACACCACAAACTGCACAACACCACAGAAAAGCCATACCACCGCTCGGTACCTACGTCTGGGCCTAATAGTGCCTCCTGCACCCACTACCCAGATGTGACGTATGTTTCGTCTAAAATTTTGTATGTGATATGTAGTACGTCACACCCCAGTAGTAGGTGCATCAGGCACTATTAGGCCCAGATGTAGGTGCCGATCAGTGGTGTGGCTTATCTGCGGTGTTGTGCAGTTTGTGGTGTCACGGTGCTCCTATCTGGTTGCTGGCACTCCAAACCCATTCCTGCTTTACTGGATCACACAATGATGGTTTACATCTTTTGAAGCATTTAGCTGTGACACTGGATTTCTCTGCTATGGGAAATCTATAACTACGGTTTGGCCTTGCTGCAATGGGCTCTGTCTAGCAAGGTACAAGACATTAGCCACCCTTGTAACCTGCTCAGCACCTGCAAACTGGCTTGTCTCAACTGCCAACTGTCAACTCTCCTAGGTTACCATGGTGACCAGGCTATAGAGGATATTGATCAGATATCCTCCAATACAGTCCCTTGCCAACACATAGCACCATCTGTTGGTCTCCAGTGGTATTACAGAGCAACAACTTACATTTAATTTGACAGAATGACTCCAGGCAATACATTAAACCACAAATTATTCTACAGACTCCTATGAATGCAGAAACTTTTGTAATGGCTCCATCTGGGTCATTATATACCACCTTGAAGATCAACCAAGCCACCCTCGACTTGCCCAAGAGGTCTCTGCTAAATAGATAATAGGGCTGTAACCACCCAGGTGTGTGGTGAAGTACACCTGAAAAGAACACCTTTGTACTATCATAGTGCAACTTTAGGATTTTTCTTTTACTGGTGTCCCAGAACTTCACTTGAGTTCATGAGGCTACGCTTCACGCTGCATGTAGCTCCCATGTATGCTAAATGACACAGGTTAATACACAGTTCCCTGACTAGGCTCTGATTAAAGTGTATCTTACTTCTTACTAATACTGGTGTTTCATGGTAAAGACTAGTCTAGTGGACTCCTCATGTCTCTGAGCTCTTAAGAACACAAGGAGTGTGGAGGCATGGTTATCCCAACCAATTAATCTATTGAATCAATCTACCTTCAGAAGGGTGTCATGATACGGTTATCCCTTTAAGTACATCAAGGTCTGTAATTACTCTGAATGCTTCATTACCTTGATAGCTTCTATTGTATATTTGTGCCTGCTTGTGCCATAGTGTATAGGTAAGTACATTTCCTAGGATTCTAGCTACACAGAAAAATGAAACCATTAGGCTGCTTTCACACTTGCGGCATCCGTCACAGTGCGTTGTGTGACGCATGTGACGGATGCATTGAAAATAGTGTGATAATGAAGGCAACAGATTCCTGTGAAATAACGTGTTGTGTTAAAAGTGTTCTTTAGCCGAGAGAGAGAGAGCCCCCATCATCACCGCACACACTCAGGCACTACCACCCCCCTCCAATCACCGCACACACCAGCACTACCTCCCCCATCATCGTCACACACACTGACACTACCGCCCCCATCATCGCCACACACATTGGTACTACCGCCCTCATCATCACCGCACACACCGGCCCCCATCATCACCACACACACTGGCACTACCGCCCCCATCATCACCGCACACACTCAGGCACTACCACCCCCATCATCACCGCATACACTGACACTACCGCCCCATCATCATCGCACACATCCCCACTACCACCCCATCATCACCACACACACTGGTACTAACGCCCCCATCATCACCGCACACACCTCAACACTACTGCACCCATCATCATCGCACACAAACTGGCACTACCGCACCCATCATCACCGCACACACCTCAGGACTACCGCACCCATTATCACTGCACACACAGCAGCACTACCGCCCCCATCATCATCGTACACACCGGCACTATCGTCCCCATCATCACCGCACAAACTGGCACCACCGCCCCCATCATCATCGCACGCACCAGCAGTACCGCCCCCATCATCACCACACACACTGGCACTACTGCCCCCATCATCACTGCACACACCCCGGCACTACCACACCCATCGTCACCGCACACTCCTTGGCACTACCGCACCCATCATCACCGCACACAAACCAGCACTACCACACCCATCACCGCACATACCTCGGCACTACCGCACCCATCATCATCGCACACAAACCGGCACTACCGCCCCCATCATCACCGCACACACCGGCACTACCGCCCCCATCATCACCGCACACACCGGCACTACCGACCCCATCATGACCGCACACACCTCGGCACTACCGCACCTATCATCACCGCACACACCCCAGCAGTACCTGAGTGACATCCCCGCTGACAGCACGATTCACTTCAGTTGCTGCGTGGAGCTGACAGAGAGCGGCGGTGTTCCACGGCCGCTCCTGTCAGCTTCATGTAGCAGAGCTGAAAGCGTCCTCATAAGGATTACGCCGGACCTGGATGCGTATTTGGGGATTAATAAAATGGTGAAACAGGGTGTTTTTTTGTCTTTTATTCCAAATAAAGGATTTTTTCGGGTGTATGTGTTTATTTACTTTCACTCGCAGGTTAATCATTGGGATTGTCTCATAGACGCCTGCCATGATTAACCTAGGACTTAGTGGCAGCTATGGGCTGCCATTAACTCCTTATTACCCCGATTGCCACCGCAGCAGGGCAATTCGGGATGAGCCGGGTAGAGTCCCGGGACTGTCGCATCTAATGGATGCGGCAATTCCAGGTGGCTGCTGGCTGAAATTGTTAAGCTGGGGGGCTCCCCATAATGTGGAGCTCCCCATCCTGAAAATACCAGCCTTCAGCCATGTGGCTTTACCTTGGCTGGTATCAAAATTGGGGGGACCGCACGTCAGGTTTTTTTTTAACTATTTATTTATTTTACTGCATGATATAGACCCGCTCACCGGCGTCTATAATTGGTTGCAGTGAGACAGCTGTCACTCAGCGTGGGGGCGTGTCTGACTGCAACCAATCATAGGCACCGGTGGGAGGGGAAAGTAGTAAATACGAGATGGAATAATGAGCGGCCGGCATTTTCAAAAGAGGAAAAGCCGCCAGAGCACTGTGACTGCCGTGCAGCGAGTATGCAGCTCAGTATGAGAGAGGGGGTGAGAGGAAGAGACCGACCGACAGACAGAGAGAGATAGAGACCGAGAGAGAGACTGACTGACCGTCAGACAGAGAGAGACCGACCGACTGACAGAGAGAGAGAGAGAGAGACCAGGAGTGATTTTAAATGATTTAGAACGTTCTGCTGGACATGCTGAGCATGCTCAGTAGAACTTGACAGAATCCTGCACTGGAATCCGTCGCCAAATGCATAGCGATGGAATCCAGCACCATAGACATGCATTATGCCTCTTAACGGATCCCGACGGAATCCTGCGGGGTGCGTTTTTTTACAGCAACAAAAAACGCTACATTCAGCATTCCTTCCGCCCAATGATCACTGATGGTCACCGACAAAACAACTGATGCGCCGCAGGGTGGATCCAACGCAAGGCCATCCGTTGCAATCCGCCCTTAATAGGAGCCTATGAGGAATAAACAGCTACCTGCAACGGTTACCATAATTCCTCAAGGCAGTGGATTGCAACGGATGCACACAACGCAAGTGTGAAAGCAGCCTTACACGTCGATCCTCAGAGGCAGGAAATTTCTGTGGCAGTAGCTCCATGGAAACTTTGAGACATCCAGCACTGGAGCCATGGTCTCTTCTTCTTTAGGACCTGCAAAGCCTATCTATTCTACAAAACTCATACTTAACAAAGAGTCCATATTGTAAGAGCAATGAGTCTTTTAGTAAATTGCAATAGATTTTGGATAACCATCACATTGTGGCTCCCAAACAACAGAAGGAGTCCATACAATGGCACAAGTACTTGAGCTGGATAACTGGGGTTAACGTGTAAAAAAAAAAGATCAAAAACAGGGTGTTTTCCAGTGAAAAACAGGATCAATAGGAGCTCAAGTATCAGTCTGAAGGGGGCTTTACACGGTAGCGATATCAGTACCGATATCGCTAGTGTGCGTACCCGCCCCCATCGTTTGTGCGACACGGGCATATCGCTGCCCGTCGCGCACAAAATCGCGCTCCCTCGTCAAACGGCTTACCTGCCCTGCGACGTCGCTCTGGCCGGCGATCCGCCTCCTTTCTAAGGGGGCGGGTCATGCGGCGTCACAGCGACGTCACACGGCAGGCGGCCAATAGAAGCGGAGGGGCGGAGATGAGTGGGACGTAAACATCCCACCCACCTCCTTTCTTCCTCATAGCCGGTGGAGGCAGGTAAGGAGATGTTCCTCGCTCCTGCGGCTTCACACACAGCGATGTGTGCTGCCGCAGGAATGAGGAACAATATCGTATCTCCTATTGGTGCGACATTACGAAAATGTCCGATGCTACACAGATCACCGATTTACGATGCTTTTGCGATCGTTTATCAGCGCATCTAGGCTTTACACGTTGCAACGTCGTTACTGGCGCCGGATGTGTGTCACTTTCGATTTGACCCCGACGATATCGCAGTAGCGATGTCGCAGCGTGCAAAGTACCCCTAAGGCTTGTGTCCTGGTTTTGCTTGTGTGGAGTTCTGGGTGGAGTTGGATCATTCCCTGCTGGGAATGTCTGTGTACCCAGCTCCATGTTCTGCAATGTATTTTTGTTTTGTCATGCTTGATATTAATTTCAGTCCTTCCTCTATATTACTGTTTTGCTTGGATTCCAGTAACACCAGAGTACTGATATAGTGGGGGAGAGACAGAGTGGTCTCAGCTTTTTTCATATCAAGTGTGTTGGTTTTTTTAGAGTATTGCGTGGCTGAAGACATTACTCTACCACATAAGGGCACCATTTTCCTTAAGTCCACTGCTGAGAAATCTTGTGCGCAGATGAGATATTGAGTCGAGAGCTCCATCTGTGCACGTGCCTCCTCCAGGAGCCATTATTTGAAGTCCGCACTGCCGACATTTTCAGGATGCCACTGCCTCATTGCTCGCAGCACAGCAGCCCACAGCACCGCAGCACAGCACCCTGTAGGCCCCAGCACAGTGCTCATAGCCCCCAGCATTGCCCCTGCCTCCTGTGACCCCTCCCAGTAAGGTGCATTCGGATTATAAGACGCACCCCTCATATTCCTGTGGGAGGAAAAGTGCATTTTATAATCTGAAAAATACGCTATTTTTTTAAAAATGTGGTAAAGCTGGCAAATTCAAATTGTAAAAGATTCACTCACCTCTGAAATGGAAATTTGACTTGATATCAACTGCTGCTCCTCAGACAGATCTTCTCTTCAGTATTGGTAACAAAAGGGGATCGTAGGAAGACAATGTCAAGAAGATGTTGGGATAAGTGCTGCTGGTTGTTACATGTAGATAGAAATATACTGCCCTTAAAGTTGAAGATTCTTTCTTGAGTCAATAAATTCATACATGTAACACATTTTATTTCTGTGCCAGTATCTTCATCAGGCATTTGTTTGGTTGTTGTTTATTCTTCATATATTGAAACAATAAACATGATTGAAGATGAAGACAACGGTAGGGAATTAAAAAAACACTGCATATGTATTCATGTTTATTGACTCAACCCATGCCCCTAAAGCTGCAAGGATCCAGTTAGATGTCGCTGAAGTGTAGCTTTGGAGGCAATTTTCATAGAAGGGGTGATAACTTGCACAGTCCTTTATGCGGCTGCAGCAATATGTAGTTTAACAACATAATTGACTAATTATATACTTATTTTAACATTATATTGATTTTAGGAAACAAACAAGAGATATTGAGAGAATTATTGTTTTAGTATGAACTTCTGTAATGCCCCAGATGGAGCCAGTACAAAAAAGTTTCTCCATGCAGGAGTCTGTAGAATAATTTATTGTTTAATGTATTGCTGTGTTATCCTGTAAAATGTACTGTAAGCTGTTGCCCTGTAATACCATCGGAGACCAGCAGGTGGTGGTATGTGTTGGCAAGGAACTGTATTGGACGATGTCTAAACAATATCCTCTATAGCCTGGTCACTATGGTAACCAAGGAGAGTTAGCAATTGAGACAAACCGGGCAGGAGGGGATGAGCAGGTTACAAGGGCGGCGAATGTCAGGTACCTCTCCAGACAGTGTTTTCAGAGCCCATCGCAGCAAGGCCAAACCACAGTTATAGATTTCCCATGGCAGATCACCAGTCCAGTTGGCAACTAACTAAAACCTGTATGGAAATCCAGTGTCACAGCTAAATGGTTCAGAAGATGTAAATCATCATACTGTTATCTAGCAAAGCATTTGAACTGCTCATACCAAGATGCGGTCTGCCTTATTGCTGTCTACTTACCTGATGCAGATGTACCCTGATAACAGTTTTCGAGCGCAAGGAACCAGGTAGTATCACCGTGACACCACAAACTGCACAACACCACAGAAAAGCCATACCACCGCTCGGTACCTACGTCTGGGCCTAATAGTGCCTCCTGCACCCACTACCCAGATGTGACGTATGTTTCGTCTAAAATTTTGTATGTGATATGTAGTACGTCACACCCCAGTAGTAGGTGCATCAGGCACTATTAGGCCCAGATGTAGGTGCCGATCAGTGGTGTGGCTTATCTGCGGTGTTGTGCAGTTTGTGGTGTCACGGTGCTCCTATCTGGTTGCTGGCACTCCAAACCCATTCCTGCTTTACTGGATCACACAATGATGGTTTACATCTTTTGAAGCATTTAGCTGTGACACTGGATTTCTCTGCTATGGGAAATCTATAACTGCGGTTTGGCCTTGCTGCAATGGGCTCTGTCTAGCAAGGTACAAGACATTAGCCACCCTTGTAACCTGCTCAGCACCTGCAAACTGGCTTGTCTCAACTGCCAACTGTCAACTCTCCTAGGTTACCATGGTGACCAGGCTATAGAGGATATTGATCAGATATCCTCCAATACAGTCCCTTGCCAACACATAGCACCATCTGTTGGTCTCCAGTGGTATTACAGAGCAACAACTTACATTTAATTTGACAGAATGACTCCAGGCAATACATTAAACCACAAATTATTCTACAGACTCCTATGAATGCAGAAACTTTTGTAATGGCTCCATCTGGGTCATTATATACCACCTTGAAGATCAACCAAGCCACCCTCGACTTGCCCAAGAGGTCTCTGCTAAATAGATAATAGGGCTGTAACCACCCAGGTGTGTGGTGAAGTACACCTGAAAAGAACACCTTTGTACTATCATAGTGCAACTTTAGGATTTTTCTTTTACTGGTGTCCCAGAACTTCACTTGAGTTCATGAGGCTACGCTTCACGCTGCATGTAGCTCCCATGTATGCTAAATGACACAGGTTAATACACAGTTCCCTGACTAGGCTCTGATTAAAGTGTATCTTACTTCTTGCTAATACTGGTGTTTCATGGTAAAGACTAGTCTAGTGGACTCCTCATGTCTCTGAGCTCTTAAGAACACAAGGAGTGTGGAGGCATGGTTATCCCAACCAATTAATCTATTGAATCAATCTACCTTCAGAAGGGTGTCATGATACGGTTATCCCTTTAAGTACATCAAGGTCTGTAATTACTCTGAATGCTTCATTACCTTGATAGCTTCTATTGTATATTTGTGCCTGCTTGTGCCATAGTGTATAGGTAAGTACATTTCCTAGGATTCTAGCTACACAGAAAAATGAAACCATTAGGCTGCTTTCACACTTGCGGCATCCGTCACAGTGCGTTGTGTGACGCATGTGACGGATGCATTGAAAATAGTGTGATAATGAAGGCAACAGATTCCTGTGAAATAACGTGTTGTGTTAAAAGTGTTCTTTAGCCGAGAGAGAGAGAGCCCCCATCATCACCGCACACACTCAGGCACTACCACCCCCCTCCAATCACCGCACACACCAGCACTACCTCCCCCATCATCGTCACACACACCGACACTACCGCCCCCATCATCGCCACACACATCGGTACTACCGCCCTCATCATCACCGCACACACCGGCCCCCATCATCACCACACACACTGGCACTACCGCCCCCATCATCACCGCACACACTCAGGCACTACCACCCCCATCATCACCGCATACACTGACACTACCGCCCCATCATCATCGCACACATCCCCACTACCACCCCATCATCACCACACACACTGGTACTAACGCCCCCATCATCACCGCACACACCTCAACACTACTGCACCCATCATCATCGCACACAAACTGGCACTACCGCACCCATCATCACTGCACACACAGCAGCACTACCGCCCCCATCATCATCGTACACACCGGCACTATCGTCCCCATCATCACCGCACAAACTGGCACCACCGCCCCCATCATCATCGCACGCACCAGCAGTACCGTCCCCATCATCACCACACACACTGGCACTACTGCCCCCATCATCACTGCACACACCCCGGCACTACCACACCCATCGTCACCGCACACTCCTTGGCACTACCGCACCCATCATCACCGCACACAAACCAGCACTACCACACCCATCACCGCACACACCTCGGCACTACCGCACCCATCATCATCGCACACAAACCGGCACTACCGCCCCCATCATCACCGCACACACCGGCACTACCGCCCCCATCATCACCGCACACACCGGCACTACCGACGCCATCATGACCGCACACACCTCGGCACTACCGCACCTATCATCACCGCACACACCCCAGCAGTACCTGAGTGACGTCCCCGCTGACAGCACGATTCACTTCAGTTGCTGCGTGGAGCTGACAGAGAGCGGCGGTGTTCCACGGCCGCTCCTGTCAGCTTCATGTAGCAGAGCTGAAAGCGTCCTCATAAGGATTACGCCGGACCTGGATGCGTATTTGGGGATTAATAAAATGGTGAAACAGGGTGTTTTTTGTCTTTTATTCCAAATAAAGGATTTTTTCGGGTGTATGTGTTTATTTACTTTCACTCGCAGGTTAATCATTGGGATTGTCTCATAGACGCCTGCCATGATTAACCTAGGACTTAGTGGCAGCTATGGGCTGCCATTAACTCCTTATTACCCCGATTGCCATCGCAGCAGGGCAATTCGGGATGAGCCGGGTAGAGTCCCGGGACTGTCGCATCTAATGGATGCGGCAATTCCAGGCGGCTGCTGGCTGAAATTGTTAAGCTGGGGGGCTCCCCATAATGTGGAGCTCCCCATCCTGAAAATACCAGCCTTCAGCCATGTGGCTTTACCTTGGCTGGTATCAAAATTGGGGGGACCGCACGTCAGGTTTTTTTTTAACTATTTATTTATTTTACTGCATGATATAGACCCGCTCACCGGCATCTATAATTGGTTGCAGTGAGACAGCTGTCACTCAGCGTGGGGGCGTGTCTGACTGCAACCAATCATAGGCACCGGTGGGAGGGGAAAGTAGTAAATACGAGATGGAATAATGAGCGGCCGGCATTTTCAAAAGAGGAAAAGCCGCCAGAGCACTGTGACTGGCGTGCAGCGAGTATGCCGCTCAGTATGAGAGAGGGGGTGAGAGGAAGAGACCGACCGACAGACAGAGAGAGATAGAGACCGAGAGAGAGACTGACTGACCGTCAGACAGAGAGAGACCGACCGACTGACAGAGAGAGAGAGAGAGACCAGGAGTGATTTTAAATGATTTAGAACGTTCTGCTGGACATGCTGAGCATGCTCAGTAGAACTTGACAGAATCCTGCACTGGAATCCGTCGCCAAATGCATAGCGATGGAATCCAGCACCATAGACATGCATTATGCCTCTTAACGGATCCCGACGGAATCCTGCGGGGTGCGTTTTTTTACAGCAACAAAAAACGCTACATTCAGCATTCCTTCCGCCCAATGATCACTGATGGTCACCGACAAAACAACTGATGCGCCGCAGGGTGGATCCAACGCAAGACCATCCGTTGCAATCCGCCCTTAATAGGAGCCTATGAGGAATAAACAGCTACCTGCAACGGTTACCATAATTCCTCAAGGCAGTGGATTGCAACGGATGCACACAACGCAAGTGTGAAAGCAGCCTTACACGTCGATCCTCAGAGGCAGGAAATTTCTGTGGCAGTAGCTCCATGGAAACCTTGAGACATCCAGCACTGGAGCCATGGTCTCTTCTTCTTTAGGACCTGCAAAGCCTATCTATTCTACAAAACTCATACTTAACAAAGAGTCCATATTGTAAGAGCAATGAGTCTTTTAGTAAATTGCAATAGATTTTGGATAACCATCACATTGTGGCTCCCAAACAACAGAAGGAGTCCATACAATGGCACAAGTACTTGAGCTGGATAACTGGGGTTAACGTGTAAAAAAAAAAAGATCAAAAACAGGGTGTTTTCCAGTGAAAAACAGGATCAATAGGAGCTCAAGTATCAGTCTGAAGGGGGCTTTACACGGTAGCGATATCAGTACCGATATCGCTAGTGTGCGTACCCGCCCCCATCGTTTGTGCGACACGGGCATATCGCTGCCCGTCGCGCACAAAATCGCGCTCCCTCGTCAAACGGCTTACCTGCCCTGCGACGTCGCTCTGGCCGGCGATCCGCCTCCTTTCTAAGGGGGCGGGTCATGCGGCGTCACAGCGACGTCACACGGCAGGCGGCCAATAGAAGCGGAGGGGCGGAGATGAGCGGGACGTAAACATCCTGCCCACCTCCTCCTTCCGCATTTCCGATGGAGGCAGGTAAGGAGATGTTCCTCGCTCCTGAGGTGTCACACACAGCGATATGTGCTGCCACAGGAACGAGGAACAACATCGCTAATGAGAGGTAAACGATTTTTTGTTTTAGGACGACCTCTCCGCGGCAAACGATTTTGGCGGCTTTTGCGATCGTTTAAGGTCGCACATAAGTGTCACACGCTGCAATATCGTTAATGACGCTGGATGTGCGTCACTAACGACGTGACCCCGACAATAAAACATTAACGATATCGTAGCGTGTAAAGCCCCCTTGAGTCCTTTGCCCAAGTACAGGCTTCAAACGTCACATAACTGTAGGTTGAGATACTTATTGTTAAAGAGGTGACTTTAGACTTTTGGACTAGACTTCAGAGGAAGAGGAACTCCCTTCCGCTCTTGGGACAACTAACATAAAATAACAGTGTAGATAAGAGGGAAATCATCCCTTGTTTTCCCTTTGAGATCTTCGCAATGTATCCTGAGAATCCTCCACCCGAACTGGACTTCTTGCAGGTTCAGAGTCTCTAAGCAAAGCAACCCTGTCCTCTGGAGAGACAATTTCCTCAATCAAAGGTGGTGAAGTGTGGCAAGAGGTTGCTGCTAAGACACCGCCAGAACAATGTTTGTTGGTATAGGTATCTTCACCAGGATCTGCGGCAACAATTGCAATTGAAGCGGGTCAGGTAGAGAAGACATCTTAAAGGGAGACCCCCTTGAAGAAGACAATGGGACACTTCCACTACAGATGGTGAGGCTCATGCTCCATCTAGACCTGTCTGGTGAGACTAAAGGCCACGTCTCACTAAGCAACATCGCTAGCAACATCGCTGATGAGTCATGGGTTTTGTGACGCAACAGCGATGTTGCTAGCGATGTTGCTGTGTGTGACATCCAGCAACAACCTGGCCCCTGCTGTGAGGTTGCTGGTTGTTGCTGAATAGCCTGGACCATTTTTTGGTTGTTGGTGTCCCGCTGGGCAACATGTCTGACACCATATCAACAACGAGCAACTTCGTTGGCGACTCAGAATTCAGCGACACAGGCGTGGTTTTGCCTTTTCTTTACAACGCCCTCTTCAACAGAAGGCAACAAGGTCGCACTTCCGTCCTTTGTTCACGAGCACATACTGCTTTTCGGATCGTACTAGACACCTCCAGGCTTGCGTGCTGGTTTGCGGATTCACAGCCCGGAGGACTCTACTGCGATGTGCAATCCAGAACCTTTGGTTGGAAGCAAGGCAAGTCACTACGCCCAATCACTACGCACTTACGACCACCAATAGGAGCAGGGGGGTCCCGGAAAAGGCAACGTAGATGCACGCCTATATGTTGCTAATCGTTCAATGTGACATGGTCTCAGTGACCAACGAGGTTGTTATACAAGTTGTCATGGATCGCCGGATCGTTGGTGCGTCGTTGTTAAGGTCCGACTATGTGACATCTCACCAGCGACCTCCTAGCGACTTACCAGCGATCCCTATCAGGTTATATCGTTGTCGGGATCGCTGGTATGTTGTTTAGTGTGACGGTACCTTTATGCATTATTTTGGTGTGTCTGATAAGGCCTTGTACAAAAAGCTTGAGAATCCATAGTCTCAATTAATTAAGATTCATATACCTCAAATGCAGATTATTTTCATCTACTTGTTAGAGGAATAGAGAAGCTATGAGAAATTGGATAAAATAGAGGCATAGTATGTTCTGAAAAGGTTAGGAGCCAAGCTCCATGTGAGTGTTACTGTTACTAAATCCTTGTTATAACTCTTTGTCACATGAATTGTCCAAATTTATTAGAGTGGAATTGAACTCCCCAGATTGTTTGGTCACCATTATAATGAACCCCAGAGGGTCAGTGTCAGGTAAAAAAATAAAAACCCAAAAAATGAAAACTAACCACACTTTTCCTGCCTCCATTGCTGCTCACTCTCCTGTGTTCATCTTCTTAGTGCTGCCGAGTGCTGCAACTTCACACAGGGCTTAGACTCCGATCTGCGACTATGCCTGGGTCTACATTGTGTGTGCGCAGCACAGAATTCCTGTCGTAAGTTCATGGTGCACGTTATGACATCACCGTAACATTACAATGCACATGCAGAGATGTGGCGCCCTGGACAAGCCAGGACATCACAGGTACTACAATAACACACCCCACACCCCGGCTAGGCACATCTAGGTCAAACAAAAATCCTTGTTGCCTCCCTCCAGGGGCTGATGTCCACACCAGGGGGTGGGCCAGGCGGTTGGCCCCGCCCACCGAGGAGTTTACAGTCCTGGAGGCGGGAAAAGGAAGTCAGATCAGTGAGGGAAGTGGAGAGTGAAGCGGCAGTAGAGGAGACTGACCGTGTCCGGGTGCGTGGCCCGGGCACATGCAGCAAGGTTGGCAGACGGTGGTGACCGTCTGCAGGAGAGGCTTATTGGACCGGGGACGGGCGGTGGCCCGCCGGTACCGGATCGGGGAGTGAAGAGAAGCCAGCACCATTCGGCAGGGCCTACGGACCCCGACCAGGCTAGGAGTCGCTGTAAAACTGGTCAAATCCATTAGCGAAGGGAACCTCCGGGGTTTCCCAGCAGTCAAGACCCGATTGAAGGCAACACCTCACACCGTGAAGGGAAACACAGTCACCGCCAAGGCTACAGTTCCCAGGGCCAGAGCCTGCGGGCAAAAGGGGCTCCCTCAGCATCCATCCAAGCTGGGGAGTGGGTTACTGGTGGGAACCCATTGGAACCATAAACACAACACAGGTGCAGGGAAAGGCAGTCACCACCAACCTACCGGGAGAGCTACCGCAGCCGTCTGTGGGACCTGTCCATCCAGCCGTTTGTTTGACCAGAGACTCCGTGTAAATTACTGGCTGAGTGAGTACCACCGTGCCGTGCGGCACAGCGCTGCCCCCGCGACCCTGCACCTCACCAGGCCACGCAACCCGCCTGCCATCCCTAAACCCCTCACCGGGCCCCGGGACAACCAACCCCCTACCCACGGAGGGGAGAAACAACATCCAAGCTGCTCCCTGTCATCGCTCCCGGGATCCCCGTCCAGAGCAGCGGTGGTGTCACAACCTCACCACAACCGTGGGTACCGTCACGGACAATATCCCTAAACCAAACCACCCCCTTTCACTCACGGGCGAGGAATGCCGCTCGAGTCCCTGGGATCCAGCCCATCGCTCGAGCCACCGAGCAGCAGCAGCAGCACCCGGACCCGAGCAGTGGGTGAGCGCAGCGTCCCCTCCTCCGCCCACGACAGAGACACATCCCTTGTCTAGTCGTGGCTGGAAATCCCGGTTTACAGTGCTTGACTAGGCCTGGGATGTCTCTGCGCATGAGTGTTGTAAGGTTGAGGATGGTACAGGTAATAATGATCAAGGGAGGTGGATATTAGTTGGTTATTTTTTTTTTCTACTTCGACAGTTTATTATGCCCTAGGGTCTGGAGAAACCTCATAGGATAATAAGGGATTGTCTAATTATGGAGAATAAATTCACTACAAATCAGATTTCTTTGAAAAATTTGTGAAATTTGGCATATTCTAATCTTACCTGATCCACTCATCTCTAATTGCAATGTATACTGTGCCATTAATAATTTATTTTAAAATGAATCTATCTGTAAGACCCCCCCCCCCCAACCCATTGCATAACACATTTATCGCCATTCATCTTTTTAAAATCTACTAACACTTATGTTAACAGGTTATGTCTTATATTTAATGCTGCATTCCCAAGAAATTAAAATTTTAATTATTATGAAAATGATACATTGAATGCTCTGGGCGTGACTGAGCACTTCCCAAACCTCTTCCTCTATTATTTGTTCCCCCAGAGGCACCAGCCTGTTTAGCTTGATTAATAGTCAAGTGTATGAATTCCTTGTTTGGCACCTGATATCACTCAGAGAGCTATCAATCAAGCTAAAGAGGCTGGCAGGGCCGGCATTAGGGGTTGGGGGGCAGACAGTGCAGCTGACCAAGGCTTCACCTTCTGAGGGGCACCCATTATTTCAATCACAAATTGCAGTGGTAGTACAAGTTATATACTATCACTGCAGTTTCCGTGATTGCAGAAAGACCTTTGTTGACATCACAGTCAAGTGACTCACCAAAGATGCTTAACACTGCACTGCGAGAGTCCAGGCCTGCAAAATATGTGGTACACAGGACCTGGGAACCCCACCTCTAATAATGAAATGTATTCATGTCTTTCACACATGAATACATGTGAACAGTGCAGCGCCTGGACTGAGGCAGGAGAGTGCATCAGCCCTGCTTGACATGCAGCAGCAGTCAACACACTGCCACCAGCACAGGGGCTGCAGAAATGAAAAGGATGCGGAAGGCACCTGTCGCGGGCGGGGAGGGGACGATGCGCTCACCACGCTCGGGTCCGGCGCTGCTGCTGCTTCGCTTGCTGCTCGGTGGCTCGAGCGGTGGGCCGGATCCGGGGACTCGAGCGGCGCTCTTCGCCCGTGAGTGAAAAGGGGAATGGTGTTGGGGATTTATTGTCCGTGACGCCACCCGCGGTTGTGGTGAGGTTGTGACACCACCGCTGCTCTGGACGGGGATCCCGGGAGCGATGACAGGGAGCAGCTTAGATGTTGTTCTTCCCCTCTGTTGGTAGGGGGATTGGTTGTCCCGGGGCCCGGTGAGGGAGGGATGGCAGGCGGTTTACGGGGCCTGATGAGGTGCAGGGTCGCGGGGGCAGCGCGGTGCCGCACGGCACAGTGGTACTCACTTAGCCAATGATGAATGCAAAGTCTCCGGTAAAACAAATGGCTGGATGGACGGGTCCCACAGACGGCTGCAGTTGTTCTTCTCCCGGTAGGTTGGTGGTGACTGCCTTTCCCTGCACCTGTGTTATGTTCTCGGTTCTGGTGGCTTCCCACCGGTAACCCGCTCCCCAGCTTGGATAGATGCTGAGGGAGCCCCTTTTGCCCGCAGGCTCTGGCCCTGGGAACTGTAGCCTTGGCGGTGACTGTATTTCCCTTCACGGTTTGAGCTGTTGCCTTCAATCGGGTCTTGACTGCTGAGAAATCCCGGAGGTTCCCTTCGCTAACGGATTTGACCGGTTTTACGGCGACTCCTAGCCTGGTCGGGGTCCGTAAGCCCTGCCGAATGGTGCTGGCCTCTCTTCGCTCCCCGATCCGGTACCGGCAGGCCACCGCCCGTCCCCGGTCCTTACGGTTCACGTCAATCAGCCTCTCCTGCAGACGGTCACCACCGTCTGCCAACCTTGCTGTATGTGCCCAGGCCACGCACCTGGACACGGTCAGTCTCCTCTACTACCACTTCACTCCTCCACTTCACTCCTCTCCAAACTGATCTGATCTCCCTTCCTTTTTCCGCCTCCAGGACTGTGAACTCCTCGGTAGGTGGGGCCAACCGCCTGGCTCCACCCCCTGGTGTGGACATCAGCCCCTGGAGGGAGGCAACAAGGATTTTTGTTTGACCTCGATGTGCCTAGCCGGGGTGTGGGGTGTGTTATTGCAGTATCTGTGACGTCCTGGCTTGTCCAGGGCGCCACACACCGATCCGAAGATGGAATGTAGAATAATTTTAGATAAGGGGACCATGGTGGGGGAGGATTGATGTAACTTTACAAGGGACATTATGGGGCAATGGGGAACTTTATGCAAAAATGAGGGATAGTATGGGGCAAATTAGAATATTCTGGGGCAATGGATAAGATAAGATAGAACTTTATTGATCCCACAGTGAGGAAATGTGCACAATGGAGACTTTATTGTTCAGGGAGGGACATTATGGAGCAAATTGGGACCTTATGGGGCAATGAGGGACATTATAGGGCAATGGGGGACATTATGGAGCAAATTGGGACTGTATGAGGCCATTAGGGAGGGGATTGTGAAAGTAAGCATAGTATAATGAGGATGGGGTGGACTTTATGTAGAGATGTAGTATGAGACTTATTATAGAAAGGGGATGTTTTGGTGGGACATTATGGAAAGGAGCAATTTGTGGGGTTATTTTGGAGGGGAGCAGTGTGTGGAGGGATATTTTGTGTGGAATGCACCATGAGGGGCAATTATTTATTCAGGAGGGCAGCATGGGATATATTTATATTTCGAGGGCAGTATAATGATACTTTTTTATTTTTAAGGGCACTATGTCAGGAAGTGCTGGTGAAGATGGAAAAGAGGGAAATCTGGAGAGAAAAGCCGTGGGAGTAAAATCTCATCATGTTCTCTGTACTATATGAAGACAAAGGAGACAGGAACAAGTTCAATCTGGGAAGATGTCATTTATTTGGTACCTGGATGTAAATATTCATTTGTGATACTTACTGACTACGTCTCATCAGTAATGTGGTTCCTGTATGGTCCACAGTCTGATGATGACTAATAATAACAACTCCCAGTATCTCCTTACCATTCTTAAGAACATACTGGGAATTGTAAGTTCAATTAACAACCTCTTGTGATTCCACTCGTTTCATCTAGTTAAAATAAAATATTCTGTACTCACCTCCCATGCTGGCATGGTTCAAGCGCAGTCAGTAATTGAAGTTCTGTCTGTCACAGGTGTGACAGACAATCATTTGGTTCTGGCCATAGAAGGAAATGGTCAGAGTGTTTGGCTGCACAGATTGCTTCTCGACTTTCCATTGTTCCTGCTGTTCATTGTTATTGGTAGTTTTCTTGCTGGATTCATCTCTCCCCCTTTTCGACCCAGCAGGAGCTCACCTTACACCCAGCTGATGATCATCAGTATTCTCTTGGTGCTTAAATACCCCTTCCTTCCTTGGACTAGTGGTGGTGATATTTTCAGTTCATTCAAGCCTTGGTTGGAAGCAGGTGGCATGTACTCCTCTGTGGTATCATTGCTAAAACTTTGCTGAACGTCTACCTGTGTCATCTGTAGATAAGTAGTTCATGCATTTTCCCCCTGTGTGTCCTAATTTTGTCGACTATAGTGTTTAGTGGAATCGACGAAGAGCTTATCCGTTCCATATTTAGGACTCAGCACTTAGGGATACCTAGGGTCAGGTATCCAGCTCAGCGCATAGGTGTGGTGAGGGACCCCTGACCAGTGGTAGGTTTGAAAATACAAAAAGAAGCTGGCACACTGCAAGTGTTGTACTCGAGCAAAGGACTGAGTCCTCAATGTCACAAAAAAATAACCTCAGCACTAAATGAGACAAGCGAAATGCATGAATGCTGCAAAAAGTGAAATGTTTTATTATTATTCCAATTTGGCACCACAGAAAAAATCCGATGTTTCGACCTATTCAAGGTCTTTGTCAAGGATATCCTTGTTGAGGGAGCCAGGCTGTGGAAATGTCCAATAGAATTCAGGAGTAGCGCTGGGTGGGGGTATGGCAGCATGTGCTGCAAGGGATGCACCACATGTATGGAGCACCACTTGTGTCAGGACCCGATAAAGTGCCTAGGTGCGCGATATGGTCGCCATCGTCTTGGCGTGCCATGCATCTTAGACGTATCCTGCATCCCCCTCCTGTATGTGTTTTTAATTTTTGGATGAAATAAAGGAAAATTTCTACTAAGGGTGAGAGCCACCATTTATTTTCTCCCTTTGTGGATTTAATATTATTATACGTTCTAAATAATGGGATGAAATCTTTAACCCCTTCACGACCATGGACGGAAAGATCCGTCATGGTGCCCTGGGCCTTAACGACCAAGGACGGATCTTTCCGTCATGGCGTAATCGCGGCACCGGAGCCTCCGGTGACTGCGAAAAGTTAGGATAAACCGCATATTCGGGGAGGAGGGGACCTGTACCTGACCTCAGGAGGGGTGGTGCCTCCTCCCCGGACCTACGGAGGCTGTGATTGGCTGACGAACGTCGCTCAACCAATCACAGCCACTGTAATGTTCCAGCCACTTAAAGTGACTGAAACATTGAAATCCAGCCCTGGCCAGTGCAGCTATAGCACTGGCCATTGGCTGGAGCTGGGTGACCTCACTGGATCACCCTCCCCCAGCTCCAGTAGCTCTGATTGGAGAGATCGGCCTTGAGACCGATTTCTCCAATCACAGTGGACCTGTTGCCGGTGACCGCCCCCGTCATCGTCCCTGAAGCACGCCAGCACAGTGAGTGTACACAGTGCAATGGCAGGGTGACACGCTCCGGTCCCATGCTGTTATGAGACCGGAGCATGGGACCCAGAAGTTGCCGCGCTGCCATTGCACTGTATGAAACTGGCCTCCCGATCCGCCGCCGCAATCTGCCACCCGCACCCCCACCCCTCGTATCTGCTGCCCGCACCCTCACCCCCACACCTCCCGATCCGCCGCCGCTGCCCTCCGCCGCGATCTGCCGCCCGCACCCCCACCCCTCGTATCTGCTGCCCGCACACTCACCCCCACACCTCCCGATCCGCTGCTGCCCTCCGCCGCGATCTGCCACCCGCACCCCCAACCCTCGTATTTGCTGCCCGCACCCTCACCCCCACACCTCCCGATCCGCCGCCCTCCATCTGCCACAGTGCCACCGGTCCCCCCCGATCTGCTGCCCGGCCCCTTTCCCTCATGATCGGCTGCTCGTCCCCTCACCGCCGTGATGTGCGCTCCCTCCCCTTTCACCGCCGTGATGTGCGCTCCCTCCCCTGTCACCGCCGTGATGTGCGCTCCCTCCCCTTTCACCGCCGTGATGTGCGCTCCCTCCCCTGTCACAGCCGTGATGTGCGCTCCCTCCCCTGTCACCGCCGTGATGTGCGCTCCCTCCCCTGTCACCGCCGTGATGTGCGCTCCTTCCCCTGTCACCGCCGTGATGTGCGCTCCCTCCCCTGTCACCGCCGTGATGTGCGCTCCCTCCCCTGTCACCGCCGTGATGTGCGCTCCCTCCCCTGTCACCGCCGTGATGTGCGCTCCCTCCTCTGTCACCGCCGTGATGTGCGCTCCCTCCCCTGTCACCGCCGTGATGTGCGCTCCCTCCCCTGTCACCGCCGTGATGTGCGCTCCCTCCCCTGTCACCGCTGTGATGTGCGCTCCCTCCCATCACCGCCGTGATGTGCGCTCCCTCCTCTGTCACCGCCGTGATGTGTGCTCCCTCCCCTGTCACCGCCGTGATGTGCGCTCCCTCCCCTGTCACCCCCGTGATGTGTGCTCCCTCCCCTGTCACCCCGTGATCTGTGCTCCCTCCCCTGTCACCCCGTGATCTGTGCTCCCTCACCTGTCACCCCGTGATCTGTGCTCCCTCACCTGTCACCCCGTGATCTGTGCTCCCTCACCTGTCACCCCGTGATCTGTGCTCCCTCACCTGTCACCCCGTGATCTGTGCTCCCTCACCTGTCACCCCGTGATCTGTGCTCCCTCACCTGTCACCCCGTGATCTGTGCTCCCTCACCTGTCACCCCGTGATCTGTGCTCCCTCACCTGTCACCCCGTGATCTGTGCTCCCTCACCTGTCACCCCGTGATCTGTGCTCCCTCACCTGTCACCCCGTGATCTGTGCTCCGTCACCCGTCACCCCGTGATCTGTGCTCCCTCACCCGTCACCCCGTGATCTGTGCTCCCTCACCTGTCACCCCCGTGATCTGCTGTCCGCTCTCCCTCACCTCTCACCCCCGTGATCTGTGCTCTGCTCACCTGTCTCCTCCGTGATCTGCGCTGCGCTCCCTCCCCCACCTCTCACCCTCCCCGATCTGCTGCCTCCTTCATCTCCTGTGATCCAGCTGCCTAGATCCATCCTGTAGGGTAACTATCCCCAATCTCACCTCCCACTCCCCTTCCCACCCATCCCCCCCATTTATTTATTTTCACCACATATGAGGTGTCTGTGTACTCAGGAGAAATTGCACAATACATTTTATGGTGCAATTTTTCCTGATACCCTTGTGAAAAAAAGCTACCTGGTTGAAGTAACAATTTTGTGGTAAAAAATTATTTTTTTATTTTCACGGCTCAATTCTATTAACTTTTGTGAAGCCCCCAGAAGCTCAAAGTGCTCAATAAACATCTAGATAAATTCCATGAGGGGTCTAGTTTCCAAAATGGGGTCACATGTAGGGGAGCTCCACTGGTTCGGCACCTCAGGGGGTCTCCAAACGCAACATGGAATACGCTAATTATCCCAGACAATTTTGCGTTTGAAACGTCAAATGACGCTCCTTGCCTTCCGAGCCCTGCTGTGTGCCCAAACATTTTATTTCCACCACATATGAGGTGTCTGTGTGCTCAGGAGAAATTGCACAATACATTTTATGGTGCAATTTTTCCTGATACCCTTGTGAAAAAAAGCTACCTGGTTGAAGTAACAATTTTGTGGTAAAAATTTTTTTTTGATTTTCACAGCTCAACTCTATTAACTTTTGTGAAGCCCCCAGAGGCTCAAAGTGCTCAATAAACATCTAGATAAATTCCATGAGGGGTCTAGTTTCCAAAATGGGGTCACATATGGGGGAGCTCCACTGTTTCGGTACCTCAGGGGCTCTCCAAACGCAACATGGTGCGGCTAACGATTCCAGCTAAGTTTCTGTTCAAAAAAGTCAAATGCCGCTCCTTCCCTTCCGAGTCCTGCCGTGCGCCCAAACAGTGGTTTTTCGCCACATATGAGGCATCTGCGTGTTCAGTAGAAATTGCCCAACAAATTTTGGGGGTTCATTTAATCCTACTACCCTTGTGAATATGCAATATTTGAGGCTAAATTAACATTTTTGTTGCAAAAAGTAAAATGTTCATTTTTTCCTTCCACATTGCTTTAGTTACTGTGAAGCACCTGAAGGGTTAATAACCTTCTTGAATGTGGTTTTGA
This sequence comes from Anomaloglossus baeobatrachus, assembly GCF_048569485.1. Classification (NCBI taxonomy): domain Eukaryota; kingdom Metazoa; phylum Chordata; class Amphibia; order Anura; family Aromobatidae; genus Anomaloglossus; species Anomaloglossus baeobatrachus. Next base: position 126,458,100 of record NC_134356.1, read on the forward strand.
GTAGCTTGAGGGGTGCCGTTTTTGGAATGGTGTCACTTTTGGGTGTTCTGGGTCATGTAGATCTTTCAAAATCGCTTCAAATGTGATGTGGTCCCTAAAAAAAGTGGCTTTGTAAATTTTGTTGTAAAAATGAGAAATTACTCAAACTTTGAACCCCTATAACTTCCTTAATTTTTCTTTTTTTTTCCCCAAAATTGTTCTGATGTAAAGTAGACATGTGGGAAATGTTATTTATTAATTATTTTGTGTCATATGTCTCGTTGGTTTTAGAGCATAAAAATTCAAAGTTTGAAAATTACAAAATTTTCAAAATTTTCGCGAAATTTCCGTTTTTTTCACAAAGAAATGCAAAAAATATCGGCCTAAATTTAACACTAACATGAAGCCCAATATGTCACGAAAAAACAATCTCAGAATCACCGGGATCCGCTGAAGCGTTCCAGAGTTATAACCTCATAAAGTGACAATGGTCAGAATTGCAAAAAATGGCCTGGTGTTTAGGGTCAAAATAGGCTTGGGGCTGAAGGGGTTAAGATGGGAATATCACTTTAACATAGGTCATCAATATCACATTTGCAGGTTCTGTTATTAGGTACCACTACCAATTTTCTGTCATTATTTCTTGTCACAGCCCAGCATCGCTCCTAATTGTGGCGTTCTGCAGCGAAAGAGAGAGCACGCGAGATGCTGGGTTGTGACGAGCTGTGAAACTCCGGTCACAACCCAATCACTCAGGGAGACTGGGGCCGGCTTCAGTGATGTCGGGTCAGGTGGAAGTTGACGTGAAATCACTGTATCTCAGAAGTTATGGAGCCCAGGGGTCATGTGATGGGGATGAGCGCTGCTCAGAGGCACAATTGACTACACAAAGTATTTGAATAAAGCCTTTTTTATGAGCTTTACATTGATGTGTGGCCAATATGCTGTGTAGTGGACCACCCCTTTAAGAGGCAAGCATGTGCTCCCCATCTTCATTCAAAATCTATAAAATTAATAAAAGAGTTAGAATGTATAATTCTACAGCTAGAAATTAGATGTGGAGCCCCAAATCAAAAAGAGAGTGTCAATGTTAAAAAAGATATAATAGGACTTTATCAGTGAGTTGAAATTGTAATAAATATCTTTCTTCATTATTATTATACCAATGTGCTATGTCTTAAAATATGTCTTCCTCAGCCCTATATGATTTAAGTGCTTTATTAGAAGCTGTTTTATTGGATTCCGGGCTTCAATACTATGAACAGATAGACTATTTCCAGTGATATAGTTTATAGTCCTGACATAACAGGTATGCTATCTACAGATGTTCGTGGTTCTCTTCTTGAAGGTTGTCTATAAAGCACATCTGTGGGAACAAATGCAATAAAACCTGAAGTTGCTTATTTTGAGGTTCTGCATAAAGTTACTTTAACAGACATGAAGCGGCAATGTGGTCTGCATTTAAGACTCATCATAAGGAAAGGATATTGGAGTCTATACAAAATTCCCTTTAAACACAAAAGAAGAAATACAACATAAATCTGTTTTGCTTGGATTTAGATAGTAAATAAACAATGTCTGATAAATACATTTGGCTCTATTCACATCTGTGTTGGGGGCTCTCTTCAGAATATTCATCTTTTGCAGATCCACAGAAAAATACATGACAAAATTGCATACCATGCAACATTAGCTTGTCTGGTAAAAGTACAAACGCCATGACAGTCAATAGGATCCATTGGGTAACACTGACCATGAAGAGTGCTTTTCGTGACTGTGTATCAAACTACATGCATTTCTTTTTTTAATTAATTAAATAAATAATTTAAAAAAACAGCGTGCAGTCCCCCCAGATGTGTAGTTAGGTGTTCAACTGGGGGGGACAAAACTTCTGAAATGGGCCACTACCAGATAACCATGTTTATCCCTCTATAACAGCCTGCGCCCCTCTATCTGAGCCTGCAGCCCTCTGTCACACAAACTCTGCATCCCTCTCTCACAGTCTGCACCTCTGTCAAAGCCTGCACCTCTCTGTCACAGCCTGCACCAATCTGTCACAGTCTGCACCATTGTCACAGCTTCCACCCCCCAATCACAGCTTGCACCCCCCCTATCACAGCCTGCACCCCTCTATCCCACACAGCCTGCACCCCTCTATCCCACACAGTCTGCACCACTGTCAGAGCCTGCACCACTCTATCCTACACACTCTGCACCTCTCTGTCACAGCCTGCACCACCCTGTCACAGCCTGTATCTCCCTGTCACAGTTTACACCCTTGTCACAGTCTGCACCCCTCAGTCATATCCTGCACCCCCTCAGTCAAAGCCTGCACCCCTCTGTCACAGCCTGCACCCCTGTGCCACAGCCTGCACCCCTGTGCCACAGCCTGCCCCTGTGCCACAGCCTGCACTGCTGTGCCACAGCCTGCACCACTCTGTCACAGACTGCACCCCCTGTCACACCCTGCACTCCTCTGTCACATTCTGCACTTGTCACATCCTGCACCCCTCTGTCAGAGCCTGCACCCCTCTGTCATAGCCTGCACCCCTCTGTCATAGCCTGCACCCCTCTGTCATAGCCTGCACCCCTCTGTCACAGTCTGCACTCCTCTGTCACATGCTGCACCCCTCTGTCACAGACCACGCCCCTCTGTCACAGCCTACACCCCTCATGTAGTCCTTTTCCCTCATTATCTGCCCTCATGTTGAAACTTTTCCTTTATCTCCTGGCTCATCCCACATGGGTCACATGGGCTTGACGTCATTGCAGGTCCTGCACCACTTGCAGATATTTTCTTCTGTCTGTGTCTGAAGGAGATTAGAGATTCCCTGCCTCTGCAGCGTGCCCATGTATTAAACCCCCTCCCCCTTAAAAAAAATTCTGGATTTGCTGCTTGATTTGGCAAAGGGGATGAGGTTTAAAAAAAATAGTGCCTTAACATGGCCTTGGATAGCAGTAGCTTGAAGTAGGTCCCTCTAGCACATGGGCCCGGGGCGACCGCCCCTTCTGCCCCCCAGTAGTTATGCTACTGTTTCCCCCCACAGCTGCCATTAGCCCCTAGATTAGTGATGGGAGGTGTTTATGAGACCTCCCCTATTACTAATCTGTAAGTGAAAGTAAATAAACTCAACACCGAAAAAATCCTTTATTTGAAATAAAAGACAAAAAAGCACTCCCTTTCACAACTTTATTAAACCCCAAATTACCCCTGCAGGTCCAATGTAATTGACCGAAAATAACCGCCCGCTGTGAGCTGTAGGCAGAGACAGAGTGAGCCACGTAATCAGCAGTGATCTCACTCAGGTAATTTGCGGTCAGAGGTGGAGAATCATGGGAACCTCCAGCTGTGACCACAAATCACCTGAGTGACATCACCGTCGATCATATGGCTCACTCAGTCACTGCCTGCAGCTCACAGAGGGCGGTAATTGTTCTATGACGCCCGTTGTAAGCTTCAGATGTAGCAGAGCTGAAATCGTTGTGGGACCTCGGGTGGATTATGTTGGATCTGCATGTGTTTTTTGGGGGTTAATAAAGTGGTGAAAGAGTGATTTTTTTTTTTGTCTTTTATTTCAAATCAAGGATTTTTTTGGTGTTTGTGTTTATTTTTCCCTTACAGATCAGTAATGGGTGGGTCTCATAGACTCCTCCGGTGACTAATCTAGCACTTAGTGGCAGCTGTGAGCTATTATTAACTCCTTATTACCCCGCTTGCCACTGCACTAGGGCAATCGGGAACAGCTGGGGAAAGCGCCAGGCTTGTCGCATCTAATAGATGCGACAATCCCAGGCGGCTGCAGGCTGTTATTTTTAGGCTAAGGGGATCAAATAAGCATGGGTCTCCCCAGACTAAGAATACCAGCCCCCAGCTGTTGGGACTTACAATGGCTGGGTATCAAAATTGGGGGGACCGCATGCTGGTTTTTTTTTTTTAATTATTTACTTACATTTTTTTTATAAAAAAAATCACAGGTGGTTCCTATTATTTTGATACACAGCCACGATAAGTGCATGTCTGGGGTCTGTAGCCTGTAGCTGTATGCTATATCTGTGCTGGGTATCATAATATGGGGGACCCTACGCCAACTGTTCTATTTATTTCTTTTTACACCACAATAGTGACCTGCAGACAGCGCCCCAGTGATTTGTTGCAGTCAGACAATGTCACACAGGTTAGAGGCATGTCTGACTGCAAATATTCACAGATGCCAGGACTGCCAGTGGATGAGGAAAGCAGTGCATATGGCTGAGCAATAATGAGCAGCCCCGGAAGAAGAATTAGTGACCAAGGAAGCAGTTACAGCCGCGCTGGAGCCTTGATAAGTATGAAGCACCGGTTTCATTGTTATGTTCTTTATTTTAAAAACAACATGACTGAATAAATCTGTTATACAGTTATAAATGCAGCTGACTAGAGAAAGGATAAGAGACTAGGGTATCTAATGGCCAAAAACAGGAACCACATAATCCTTCTTAGCAACGAGGCTATCATGGAGGGGGATAAAATGATAACTGTCCATGGTACCTCAGTTCATGAGGAAAATAGGCTCTTTCTTTCCACAATACACCACTACAGGAAGAGGAATGGGAGGATAAAAAATGAATACCAATAAGCAAATTCAGCCTCTAGATGGAGTATGTGTAAATATATATGTAATATGTATGTAAATATATATTTATTATAGAGGCTGCTAGCTGTGTATATATAAATAAATACATTTTATATATATATATATATATATATATATAAAAATTATAATTAATACGCCCACTGCCCTGCTCTTCTCCATAATTACACCCCCTACACTTCCCCTCTCCATAATATCTCTCCCACACTGCCGCTCTGTATAATATCCCCTCACACACACTGCCCTTCTGTATCATATCCCCTGTTGTGAATGTCATCCGAGGGGCTGATGGTTTGGAGCTCCCTCTGGTGGTCAGGCAGAGGGTGATTATAATAAGATAACTTCGGCATTCAAAGGTAATAGAGATTCATAGACAAAAAGATTTGTGTATTTATTTTATTGTGGGAAAAAAGAATTTTATGAAAATAACTTTCCTATATGTTACCAATGTTTCGGCCTTTACAAAATGGCCTTAATCACGGTGATAGGAATCTGTATATGTAAAGAATAACAACATCCACTGATCACAGGGGGGCAATATAAAATGAGAAAAAAATGAGAGAAGAATGAGAAAAGAAGAAAAAAGAAATTTTTTCAGAGAAGGAGCAAATAAAAAAAGGACGGTAGTGTGAAAAAAGGTTATACAAAGTGGTACCCATGGGATTTTTTTCACATTCTATATCGCACCCCCTGTGGTCAGTGGATGTTGTTGTTATCATTATAAATTTTTTAACATGCCATTTTCTTTTTCTTTTAGATATTGTGACACATATTTCCAGCAACTCTTGTTTAGAAAAACACTGAATATTAAGTTGTTTTTCCGATAGGTACGAATATGCTCGTCTTTTACCTCTTGACATGGATATATACATTCTGTACTAAGAATTTACTTTTGTGATTTTTGCATTACTTATTGATATCAGATTTTCTATCACTCTGTACATTATTGATTGTGATTATTATTTTTTACATATACAGATTCCTATCACCGTGATTAAGGCCATTTTGTAAAGGCCGAAACGTTGGTAACATATAGGAAAGTTATTTTTAAAAAATTATTTTTTCTCACAATAAAATGAATACATAAATCTTTTTGTCTATGAATCTCTATTACGAAGTTATCATATTATAATCTGCTACTGTTTTACTTCAGAGCACCACTTAAACACGGTTGAGCCAGGTTTATCCTATTAGTCTGTTTTCTGCTTTTACCTGTTGCTCCCGTGTCACAAAATATTTTTCATACTCATGTCTTCTACCACATTTGCTTATAAGGACGAGGATATTTCTAATATCCTATCTAAAGTTTCTGATACTATCCCTTTTCTCTCTATTCCTACCAAGGAAATAAGGTCGAGAGATTATGAAAAGGAACTTAAAAGACATATAGCCCTAAATTTACAATGTATCACGCTCGCAGAATATTTCAAGGCTCAGCGAATTCCATGTGGCCTAAGAGTTTCATTACGACAAACACTCTTTTCTGATGACGCCTCCTACTGCACAAAGTTTGAAAGCATTTTGAACAAGTGTTCTTTAGACATTATCATCCTTACGATTTAAATTTCTACAAAAGGAGATCTATGAAGTGGATCTGAAGATAATGAGTATCGAGGAACAATTAGTCAACACCCTTTCAGAAACTGACTGGAATAGCATCAACACTAAAGCACATAGTAATATTGCTGACTTTAAGAAGAACCTCCAAGCTCGTAAGAGATCTAAATTTCTGAGAGACCAAGATGACTACCTTAAAGAGAGAGTCTATAGATGGCGCTTTTCCGACACGGACAGACACCCAAGACGTTATGGACCAACTTACTCTTCTACCAGCTCGGACAGCGAACAAAGCATATATCATTCAATCCATTTTTAGGTCAACGCCGTCAACCACGGGCAAAACGAGGAGGGGGCGGAGGAAACCCAAGTACAAACTCGCAAATCCAGACACGCTCTCAGGTAGGTCAGATCTTATCTACAACATATCTTCATACACATTGTCACCAACAGAGATCCAAGTCTTACAGAAGGGACTTTCATTTTGCCCCACACTGGCCTTTAACTCCTTCTTACTGGAACAAGAGCTCAAGCGGTTTTATAGGAACATCAGATTAAAGGCACATTTTAAGGAGACAGACTCAATTTCCCAGTCTAATGAGATTTCATCAGACACATTCTACCTTAAATCTCTTGGTCTTCGTCTACCTAGTTCCTTTAATCCACCAAAACACTATCACCCTGTGGAGACATTTATATCCCTAGTCAATAGAGATGTCTCCACGATTATGAAAGATATTGAGGGAGGAAATAAACGTCTCAAGCACAATTTAACGCCAGAAGAAAGTCGTGCCATTCAAAACCTTAGGTAAAATAAGAAACTTATTATCAAACCAGTGGACAAGGGGGGTGCTATTGTTGTTATGAACAAAACTGATTATTTATCAGAAATCCACAACCAATTGAGTGATAAATCAACATATACACCCATCTCACAAGACCCGACATCACGGATCAGGGTTGTCATTAAAAATAAGGTTGATCATTATCTACAACAGGGTATCATTGATATCAAATTAGTGGAATATCTGATAAAAAATAATTCAATTACACCTGTCTTTTATACCTTACCGAAGGTACATAAGAATTTACAAAAGCCCCCCGGTCGCCCCATAGTTGCATCTACGGATTCAATACTCTCCCCACTCTCCATTACATTGGAAAAAATCCTCACTCCTCTTATTTTAAACATCCCTTCATACGTCAAGGATACGTCAGATTTTCTAAGTCAGCTATGCACCATTCAGAGAATTCCCGCCAATAGCCTTTCAGTCACCCTCGATGTTAACAGCTTGTACACAAGCATCAGTCATCCATTAGGCATTGAGTACGTTTGTTGGTTTTTAGACAAATTTGGTCATTTGACAGCTTTGCTGAAACAGTTCTGCTAAGACTTATTGAAAATCGTTTTAGAAGAGAATTTTTTTCTCTTCGAAGACCAGTTTTTTGCCCAGCGGCAAGGCACAGCGATGGGGTCCAATGTAGCGCCTCTTTATGCAAATATATTCATGGCAAAATTTGAGGACAGCCATGTCTATACACATCCCCTCTATATTCAACACGTGCATACATAGAGGCGCTACATTGATGATATTTTTGTTATTTGGCAGGGTGACCCCATTTCTCTTCAGACGCTCTTTGAGGATATCAATACCTGTGTACCTAATTTAACTTTCACCCTACATCATGATTTAGAAAGTATTAATTTTTTAGACACGTTGGTGTAAGTTTTACCTGAAGGTGTGATAAGCACAGATCTGTACACAAAAAAGACTGACAAAAATAGTCTGTTGCATTATACGAGTTGTCATCCGCTTCACACTAAGGCGGGCTTTGCACACTACGACATCGCAGGCCGATGCTGCGATGCCGAGTGCGATAGTGCCCGCCCCCGTCGCAGCAGCGATATGTGGTGATAGCTGGCGTAGCGAAAGTTATCGCTACGCCAGCTTCACACACACACTCACCTGCCGTGCGACGTCCCTGTGGCCGGCGACCCGCCTCCTTGTTAAGGGGGCGGGTCGTGTGGCGTCACTGCGACGTCACACGGCAGGCGGCCAATCAGAGCGGAGGGACGGAGATGAGCAGGATGTAAACATCCCGCCCACCTCCTTCCTTCCGCATATCCTACGGAATTACACCAATAACCACAATAACCATATGAGGCCTCTATTGCATGATTTCAAAATAGCCACCAAAAAGGAATATGCAAGCCATATTATATAACAATCATCTTTATTAACAACATAAATTATAAAAAATTAAAAACACATAGCAATTTAATGGAACAGCCCAGGAGGGACGGATGGAATAATGTGGACACCGGGCACTTGTTATACTATCATCAATGGAATCCATAAAACTGGATGGTATGAAATGTTGTTCTGTTTATACATTCATAGGTAACTGCAACCTTTTCCAGTAGTAAATATCAATTGGTATATAGCATTATCAAAGGTATGGTTTGCAGTACAATAAATAGATGAATACAACATAACATTACCAGGGAGTCCAAAACGTAAGATTGCCACGGCCTCCAACAGCCACACTGACGCGCGTTTCGCACCTGAAAGGGCTTCGTCCAGGAGTGATCTGTACTGGAACCGCTAACCTCTTTATAGGCAGGAAATCCCTCATGGATGTAGAGCCGGTGTGTAGTTTGGTGACGAGATATCCAGATTAGATCATGTGACGCTCTGGTTACCATCACAACAGTTGAAACGTACTTGCTCATTTGTTAAAAGTCCGTAACGTCATTTCCGGGTAAAAAAACATGTGACACTGGTAGTTATGGCAACATGCGTATACAAGCGGTTACATTCATTAGGGATCCGTAACATCATTTCCGGGTAAGAGCATGTAACACTAGTAGTTATAGCAACATGCATATACAAGAGACTACATTCATACAAGGTCCGTAACGTCATTTCCGGATAAAAGCATGTGACACTAGTAGTTATAGCAACGTGCATATACAAGCAGTTACATTCATAGAGGGACCGTAACGTCATTTCCGGGTGCCTCTCATTAATGTTTAGCACTCCGGTAACCATAGAAATATGTAAATAAACAAGTTCGTAACGTCATCTCTAGATTTAAATGTAACCCACTCCGGTAAATATGGTGACATATACAGGTGAGCAATTTCATTCATAAAGGATCCGTAACATCCGTAATATTTATTCACAGAAACATTATGCCCATAAATGTTTTATCAATACTATATCACCATTAAAAAGTAAATCTATAATTATAGATGCCAACCAGCCTCCGTCCGAAATCATTCGGGCAGATGGTGGGAGCATAATAAAGTGTATGCGTGAAAAAAAAAAAAAAAAAGAAAGAAGGATATATATATGTATATGCATATACAAACGATTACATTCATACAAAATCCGTAACGTCATTTCCGGATAAAAACATGTGACACTAGTAGTTATAGCAACGTGCATATACAAACGGTTACATTCATGGAGGGACCGTAACGTTATTTCCGGGTGCATCTCATTGATGTTAGCACTCCGGTAACCATAGAAATATGTAAATGAACAAGTTCGTAACGTCATCTCTAGATTTAAGTGTAACCTACTCCGGTAACTATGGTGACATATACAGGTGAGCAATTTCATTCATAAAGGATCCGTAACATCATTTCCAAAAGCGACATGTTGATATAAACACTCCGGTGACCATAAAGATATATGTAGATGACCAATTCATTCATAAAGAAGATAGTAACGTCATTTTGTATTAATTTTATGACTATAGTTGTATGTGTAACCAAATAATCTAAATCATGAAAAATCCATAGCGTCACTTCCAGAGGTGTTATATCCATCAACTCTAAGGTATCAAAAGGACATATTGGGTATAAATTTTAACATATTATTCACAGGGACATTATGCCCATAAATGCTTTATCAATACTATATCACCATTAAAAAGTGAATCTATGATTATAGATGCCAACCAGCATCCGCCCGAAAACATTCGGGCAGGTGGTGGGAGCATAATAAAGTGCATGCGTGAAGGAAATATATATATATATAGTTATAATAATAAGTGCAGTTAAATATTGACCGATGATCCATTATAATAAAACAAACCAGTATCCATACATAGAAGGAAGAAGGAAAAAGAAAGGAAAAAACCCCAATGTGATTTATAAGTGACAAAAAGTGACAAGGGTGACAAGAAAGAAGAATTTTTTAAAAAATATAACAATAAATACAAGATTAAAATATTGTTATAATTCTCAGATAAATTATATAGTAATAATAATAAAGCACTGATAATACAAATACTTCAAAATGGTACATAGTTAATCACTCTGTAAATATCTGATATATAGTGGGAACCAATATATACAGTCTTAAAAATTATTAGATTCCATTAACGACAAGTGCCCAATGTGAACCACACAAAATTCCCACCATAATCCAATTAGTACATCAACAATCAATATATAGTCCCAATAAATAGTAATATAATATGGTATCAGAAAAACACTCCCAATTCCATCATGTATCAAGGTTAATATAGAAAAGTACATAAATACACAAAGAACCGGCAAGATCAACATGGAAGAAAAAAGAGAAGGAAATTCCAGCCCTAAAAGGAAAGATAAAACCATTTTTTATAATTTATGTTGTTAATAAAGATGATTGTTATATAATATGGCTTGCATATTCCTTTTTGGTGGCTATTTTGAAATCATGCAATAGAGGCCTCATATGGTTATTGTGGTTATTGGTGTAATTGATAAATTATTTCTGGTTAAATTGCAGAAATTCCACAAGTATCAATGGATTACAGAAGTAGAGAATTATCATGGTCTACTAAGATTAAAAATGTGTTTTCTAATGGTAATGCCCAGGAACAGGATTCAGTCCAGAAATCCGCACTGAAAAAGAATTTTAAGAAATTATTGAACCGCCGTACAAGGTTATGGTGGAACAAGGTGTCTCTGGAGAACTATATAAGTCAGGAACTAGTACCACGAGGACTTCGGGTTCAACTATTTCCTTCCTTTACGATCAGTGATGATGATTTTAGAAAAAAATGGGAAACAGCATGTATGACTTGCTCAAAAACATTTATGGGATTGCTGATCGAACTAGATGGAAGAACCCTAGATAGTTTGAGCTTGGAAATTGATGAAATTCACAAGAAGCTCCAGAATGAGTGTTCTGTGGAAGAATTAGAATTATTTAATAAAGAAATGGAAAACTGCTCGAATGAGTGGGAAAAACAAATTGCAGCCGTCAAGACTAAGAAGTTTCAGCGAGACACTCAGGATAAGGAACAGAACAGGATGTTTAGATGGAATCATAAAAATCAGTCAGAATCTACTAATGTCTCTTTGAGTGACACTTCTAGTGTCGCCTCCAGTACCACCTCAATATATACAGAACGATTCCAAACAAGACCAGCAGACAATACTCGATACCAATATGGTCAGAAGCGCAAACAATCTAACTTTGGAGAATCCACAGGAAACACCAACTCCCTAAAGGTAATCAACTTGTCAAATATTGTGCTTACACCAGTTCAGATTTCTGTGTTGCAGAAGGGATTGTCTTTTTCTCCTTCATCTAGCTTTAATCACTTTCTTGCTTTTAAAGATATCCAGCTTTTTGCAAGAAAGTTAACCTTTAAAAAGCTCTTCTCTGATAAGGACAAACAGGGATTATTTTCTTCCATTGCAGAGAGGGAAGCACTACAAACGCTAGAAGAATTGGCTGAAGAATCGGAAGATACATATAAAGGTAAATTCCCTCAACATTTACTTCCGAAATCTAAAAATTTCCCGCCTATCTCTTTATTTCCTGAGATCGAGCTTTTTGTGAGGCTGGTTTCACGTGATCTTGAGAAAATCCCAAAATCTATAAAAAGAGACAATCTTGGAGTATCAGAGCGACGAGCCCTGAAGGACCTTATGCAGCTTAAAGAAGTAATCATAAAACCATCAGACAAAGGAGGAAATGTAGTTATTTGGCCTATAAACCAATATGAGAAAGAGATGTTCAAACAACTTAAAGATGGTGTATGTTATAAGAAATTAACCTTTAACCCTCTGTCCAAATACCAACAGGAATTGGACTCCCTACTTTATGAAGCTGTCGAGGATGGGGTTCTATCAAGTAAACAAAGGGATGGTTTATGGATCAGAGAACCAACTGTGGCAAGTATTTATTTACTACCCAAGATTCATAAAGACCCACTTATGCCACCAGGGAGGCCAATTGTATCGGGCATTAATAATTTTTGTGAACCGCTATGTGGTTTTGTTGATTATTATCTTAAACCCCTGGTGGAGAACCTCCCTTCGTACATTAGAGATACTACCGATGCCCTTCGCAAACTAGATGGGGTCCAAATAGAGGACGATATGTGGCTCGTAACATGTGACGTTGAGTCACTATATACATCCATCAGGCACGAAGATGGAATTGCAGCCACAGAATTTTTTCTGAGATCGAGTGGACTGGATACCCACCTTTGTAAATTTCTCATTAAAGCATTGGGCTTTCTACTGAGCCATAACTTCTTCCTCTTTAAGGGAATGTTCTTCCTACAGCTCCAGGGCACAGCAATGGGGGCGGCTTGTGCGCCCTCATATGCTAATTTGTTTCTGGGGCTGTGGGAGAGACGTATTTTCCAAACAGAGACTACCAGACTGAGCGAGAAGGTATTATTCTGGTGTAGGTACATAGATGATGTGCTGATGATATGGCAGGGGTCGGTGGAGGATTTGGAAGCCTTTATTCAGGAATTGAATAAAAATAACATCAATATCCGGCTGACATATAAATATAGTCAGAAAAAGATTGAATTTCTGGATATCCTTATACAAACCGATGAATTTGGCTTCATCCAGACTGACCTATATAGAAAAAGCACATCAGCTAATGCAGTCCTGTATGCCACATCCCAACATCCGAAACATCTTATTAGAAATATCCCTAAGGGACAGTTCTTAAGAGCTAGAAGAATCTGTTCCAATGATCATCTATATGAAAAACAAGCTGAGGATCTGTGTTCTCGTTTTAGGGATCGGGGATACAATAAGAAAACCATTTGTGAGGCATACAGGAACGCAAGCGTAAGAAACAGGACAGATCTGCTGCAATATAGGACGAAAACTGAACAGAAGGATACTAAGGTACGTTGCATACTGGACTATAACTCTCGGAGTGATGAATTTAAAAGAATCCTGGAAAGACACTGGTCGATTCTTCAGCTAGATAAAACTATTGCAGGGCATATACACCAATATCCATCAGTCACATATAGAAAATCTAGGAATCTTCGAGATACATTAGTACGGAGTCACTATGAATTTGAGTCACAAAAACCTATATTCGGTGCAAAAGGCCCAAAATGGGGCTGCACTACATGTGGCAAATGTGTAGCATGTGCCAATATTAGCAATAGTCAGACTTTTGAGGATTCAAATCATGAGAGGACATATCAAATCACTCATAGTATTAATTGTACAACCAAAGCAGTTATCTATCAAGCAACCTGTCCTTGTGGATTAGCATATGTGGGAATGACGTCTCGAGAATTGAGACGTCGGATCCGTGAACACGTGCTAGATATTGAAAATGCTAAGCAAGAAGAGGATCCTAATAAATTAAAAACCATCCCACGTCACTTCAAATTAAAACATGAATGTGATAGTACTCTATTTCAAGCCAAAGGTATAGACAGGATCTTGATTGGTATGCGAGGTGGTAATTGGAAGAGACTTCTGGCTCAGAGAGAAACAATGTGGATCTATAAATTGAATACCCTTACGCCAAACGGTTTGAATGATCACAACAGTTTTGTTCCCTTTCTTCCTATATAAATATAAATTTTCAGTGCGGTTTTATGGGCTTTTTATTCTGTTTTATTGGTTTTAATTTTAAAATATATTTATTTTAAACTTTAATATGTGGTTATAATGTATGGTTTTATCTTTCCTTTTAGGGCTGGAATTTCCTTCTCTTTTTTCTTCCATGTTGATCTTGCCGGTTCTTTGTGTATTTATGTACTTTTCTATATTAACCTTGATACATGATGGAATTGGGAGTGTTTTTCTGATACCATATTATATTACTATTTATTGGGACTATATATTGATTGTTGATGTACTAATTGGATTATGGTGGGAATTTTGTGTGGTTCACATTGGGCACTTGTCGTTAATGGAATCTAATAATTTTTAAGACTGTATATATTGGTTCCCACTATATATCAGATATTTACAGAGTGATTAACTATGTACCATTTTGAAGTATTTGTATTATCAGTGCTTTATTATTATTACTATATAATTTATCTGAGAATTATAACAATATTTTAATCTTGTATTTATTGTTATATTTTTTAAAAAATTCTTCTTTCTTGTCACCCTTGTCACTTTTTGTCACTTATAAATCACATTGGGGTTTTTTCCTTTCTTTTTCCTTCTTCCTTCTATGTATGGATACTGGTTTGTTTTATTATAATGGATCATCGGTCAATATTTAACTGCACTTATTATTATAACTATATATATATATATTTCCTTCACGCATGCACTTTATTATGCTCCCACCACCTGCCCGAATGTTTTCGGGCGGATGCTGGTTGGCATCTATAATCATAGATTCACTTTTTAATGGTGATATAGTATTGATAAAGCATTTATGGGCATAATGTCCCTGTGAATAATATGTTAAAATTTATACCCAATATGTCCTTTTGATACCTTAGAGTTGATGGATATAACACCTCTGGAAGTGACGCTATGGATTTTTCATGATTTAGATTATTTGGTTACACATACAACTATAGTCATAAAATTAATACAAAATGACGTTACTATCTTCTTTATGAATGAATTGGTCATCTACATATATCTTTATGGTCACCGGAGTGTTTATATCAACATGTCGCTTTTGGAAATGATGTTACGGATCCTTTATGAATGAAATTGCTCACCTGTATATGTCACCATAGTTACCGGAGTAGGTTACACTTAAATCTAGAGATGACGTTACGAACTTGTTCATTTACATATTTCTATGGTTACCGGAGTGCTAACATCAATGAGATGCACCCGGAAATAACGTTACGGTCCCTCCATGAATGTAACCGTTTGTATATGCACGTTGCTATAACTACTAGTGTCACATGTTTTTATCCGGAAATGACGTTACGGATTTTGTATGAATGTAATCGTTTGTATATGCATATACATATATATATCCTTCTTTCTTTTTTTTTTTTTTTTTTTTTTTTTTTTTTTTCACGCATACACTTTATTATGCTCCCACCATCTGCCCGAATGATTTCGGACGGAGGCTGGTTGGCATCTATAATTATAGATTTACTTTTTAATGGTGATATAGTATTGATAAAACATTTATGGGCATAATGTTTCTGTGAATAAATATTACGGATGTTACGGATCCTTTATGAATGAAATTGCTCACCTGTATATGTCACCATATTTACCGGAGTGGGTTACATTTAAATCTAGAGATGACGTTACGAACTTGTTTATTTACATATTTCTATGGTTACCGGAGTGCTAAACATTAATGAGAGGCACCCGGAAATGACGTTACGGTCCCTCTATGAATGTAACTGCTTGTATATGCACGTTGCTATAACTACTAGTGTCACATGCTTTTATCCGGAAATGACGTTACGGACCTTGTATGAATGTAGTCTCTTGTATATGCATGTTGCTATAACTACTAGTGTTACATGCTCTTACCCGGAAATGATGTTACGGATCCCTAATGAATGTAACCGCTTGTATACACATGTTGCCATAACTACCAGTGTCACATGTTTTTTTACCCGGAAATGACGTTACGGACTTTTAACAAATGAGCAAGTACGTTTCAACTGTTGTGATGGTAACCAGAGCGTCACATGATCTAATCTGGATATCTCGTCACCAAACTACACACCGGCTCTACATCCATGAGGGATTTCCTGCCTATAAAGAGGTTAGCGGTTCCAGTACAGATCACTCCTGGACGAAGCACTTTCAGGTGCGAAACGCGCGTCAGTGTGGCTGTTGGAGGCCGTGGCAATCTTACGTTTTGGACTCCCTGGTAATGTTATGTTGTATTCATCTATTTATTGTACTGCAAACCATACCTTTGATAATGCTATATACCAATTGATATTTACTACTGGAAAAGGTTGCAGTTACCTATGAATGTATAAACAGAACAACATTTCATACCATCCAGTTTTATGGATTCCATTGATGATAGTATAACAAGTGCCCGGTGTCCACATTATTCCATCCGTCCCTCCTGGGCTGTTCCATTAAATTGCTATGTGTTTTTAATTTTTTATAATTTATGTTGTTAATAAAGATGATTGTTATATAATATGGCTTGCATATTCCTTTTTGGTGGCTATATCCTACGGAAGCCACAGTGAGGCCGGTAGGAGACGTTCCTCGCTCCTGCGACTTCACACACAGCGATGTGTGCTGCCGCAGGAGCGAGGAACAACATCGGACCGTCGCGTCAGCGTAATTATGGATTACGCTGACGCTGCACCGATGATACGATTACGACGCTTTTGCGCTCGTTAATCGTATCATCCAGCCTTTACACACTGCGATGTCGCATGCGATGCCGGAAGTGCGTCATTTTCAATTTGACCCCACCGACATCGCACCTGCGATGTCGCAGTGTGCAAAGTGCCCCTAAGAAGGCACTTCCATATTCACAACACATGAGGGTACAACGAATAGTGTCTGACCCCTCACAAAGTACTCTACGTCACCATGAAATGAAACAGAAATTCACCAATAGGGGTTATCCCTCTAATATTGTTAGTTTCAGCCCTCCCACCACTTCAAGGACACCACTCACCAATCCCAGGGTTGCTTTTGTCAGCACATTTAATCCGTTTCAACATATGATACGTGGTACCATCTTATGGAATTGGGACTCCTTGGGTAAATCTTATCCATCAATTCCTGAATTTCACTGTCCACCGCTTTTTGCAATAAGAGGCCCAGAAATCTCAGGGATACACTAGTCCGAGCTGACATTGGTTCTCCTAAAAAAAACCTTAAACAAATTACATTGGCAGCAACACGCAAAGGGAATTTCCCTTGTTTGCACTGCATGCAATGCTCTAATATCGCTAAAGGAGACACATTTTCACATCCTCGGTCGGGTAGGATTTTTCAGTTACATGATTTCTTCACTTGTGACTCTTCGTTTGTGGTGTACTTGATAAGTGCCCCTGCGGTCTCGGGTATGTTGCGGAGACCACCCAACATATCTGAGATCGCATAAATAAGCATAAATCCACTATAAGGTGTAAACAGATCTTGCTCCCCATACTAGCCCATTTTGTAGCACATAAACATTCTGTTGCTCAATTTCGGTACCAGGTGATTGAACATGTCGCACCAAATAGGAGAGGGGGAGACAGGGTCCGTAGACTCAAACAGCGAGAATCCTATTGGATTCATGTCCTTCAAACATTAGAACCCCACGGTCTCAACCGTGAATATGATGTCTTTGTATTAATTCTTATTTAGCTATATTCACATGAATATCTGACATAATAAAATACTTGGGTTCTCCTTCTCATATTCTCTTCTCCTGTCCTTTTATTCCCTTCATTTCCCTTTTATCTCGTTCTTTTTTCATGCATAAAACTTCGTATTAATGCTATTCACGCAGGATCCCTTGGGACTTAGGTCCTATTTCATAGTTCATTATTATTCATCTTTTTTACTGACCATGGGATTGATAAATATAACATATTGTTCTTTACATTAATATAATATGGTTATTTATTTCTATCTTGTTTTAACACCTACCCAATATAACACCAGTTCTCATGATTCAATTTTATGTTGCTTACATCTATAACTTTGTCCATTTATGTTCAGTAACTTAAACATTACATTTTTTCTTTTAGGCACGTTAATCACATCACCTCATCACAATCCTGATAGTGCAGAATCATCCCCTCTGCATCGCTTCACCTACTTCCTGCACGATCGTTATATTCATTCCCTTTCACAGCTTTCCCTGATTCACTGCGCATGCGCGGTCTTCCAGCACCATGCTGGGGCATTGCGCGTGCGCGAGCTTGCGCTCCAGCTCCTGACCTTGCATTCCACAGACCAGGAAGTACGTGCGTTGTCTTCCCTTCCATTCACTATATATACCGCCCTCACCAGCACTAATGGCGGTTCCCCCAGACATCAGACGAGTAACTGTAGGTGAGACACGTTTTTAATAACATTTGTCTGCTATACTATTCACCTTATCTTCTAGAGCACTTAAGCTGGGTTCACACTAAGCGACAGCGACAACGACGTCGCTGTTACGTCACCATTTTCTGTGACGTAACAGCGACCTTGTAAGTCGCTGTTATGATCGCTGCTTAGCTGTCAAACACAGCAGCTGAAGCAGCGATCATAACGACACGCGTCGCTGTGCTGCAACATGTTCAAAGAGCAGGGAGCGCTGGCTCCCTGCACTCCTAGCTACAGTACACATCGGGTTAATTACCCGATGTGTACTGCAGCTACATGTGCAGAGAGCAGGGAGCCGCGCACAGTGCTTAGCGCTGGCTCCCTGCTCTCCTAGCTACAGTACACATCGGGTTAATTACCCAATGTGTACTGCAGCCACATGTGCAGAGAGCTGGGAGCCGGCGCAGGCAGCGTGAGAGCGGCAGAGGCTGGTAACGAAGGTAAATATCGGGTAACCACCTTGGTTACCCGATGTTTACCTTGATTAAAGCTTACCGCAGGCTGCCAGACGCCGGCTCCTGCTCCCTGCACATTCAGGATTGCTGCTCTCTCGCTGTCACACACAGCAATGTGTGGTTATCAGTGGGAGAGCAACAATAAAAAAATGAACCAGGGCTGTGTGTAACAAGCAGCGATCTCACAGCAGGGGCCAGATCGCTGCTCAGTGTCCCACACAGCGAGATCGCTAATGAGGTCACTGCTGCGTCACAAAAACAGTGACTCAGCAGTAGAGATGAGCGAACCGGTCGCGGTTCGGCTCGAGGTCGGTTCGCCGAACAGAGGACCCGTTCAAGTTCGGTTCGTCGAACGTTCGACAAACCGAACTCGAACCGCATAGGAAACAATGGCAGGCAATCACAAACACATAAAAACACCTAGAAAACACCCTCAAAGGTGTCCAAAAGGAGATAAACAACTCACAACACAACACAAACACATGGGAAAGTGACAAGGACATATACTCATGCGAAAACAAAAGAGCTGGACAAGGAAAAAGAGGAGGAGACACAGATATATGAGTATATGCAAGGAAACATCGATGCCATTACTGTGCAACTTGAGCCCTGCTCATTTTAGGCTTCCAATCTGGATAAATTGCCTGAGCTTGCCACGTACGCCTTGGGGATCTTGTCGTGTCCTGCAGCCAGCCTTCTCTCGGAACCTGTCTTCAGTGCTGCTGGGGGTCTGCTGGCAGATAAGCACACGTGTCTGTCCACTGACAATGTGGACATGGCTCTCAGAGGACTTTTCTTCCCCTGGGTCATCCAGGGGACGGGAAAGGCACGCGTATTTTTGAGAGTGCTTCATGCAAAGCATCTGTTTTATTTTGAAAAGGGGGATCAAGTGATGCCAGTCAAGTGGGGTGTGTGTGGTCCAATTAGTGGAAACGAGGAAGACTGTGGTTGGAGTCCCCTCGCTTTTGAAAAAAGAACCAAGATGAACAAGTCAGGGCTCTCAGAGGACTTTTCTTCCCCTGGGTCATCCAGGGGACGGGAAAGGCACGCGTATTTTTGAGAGTGCTTCATGCAAAGCATCTGTTTCATTTTGAAAAGGGGGATCAAGTGATGCCAGTCAAGTGGGGTGTGTGTGGCCCAATTAGTGGAAACGAGGGAGACTGTGGTTGGAGTCCCCTCACTGTGTTTTACATGATTTTCGAAGGGCATGACATGCCTAAGAGGTTGAGTTTCATCATCTGCAACTTGTTGGCAACAGAAAGGCTGCCTTTACACCCTTTTGAGACCGAGGATTTTCGAGACCTTATGCCGATTGCAGTGCCCCAAGAGCCGATGGCCAGTCATCACTCCTTCTCCAAGAAAGGTGTGCCCGCGCTACCACAGCAGGTCGCACACAACCTCACCGATTCCTTGAGAAACTCTGTGTGTGACAGGGTGCATTTCACCACAGATACTTGGACCAGTAAGCATGGACAGGAGAGTTACATGTTGCTGACTGGGCACTGGGTAACTATGGTGAGAGATGGAGAAGGGTTTGCTGCACAAGTCTTGCCGTCCCCACGACTTGTGTGTTAATCCTTCCTCTGTATGTACAAGTTCCTCCACTGCTTCTGCCTCCTTAACCTCGTGTGGGTCCTCCACCTCGGCCCAAACCCTGTGTGGTCAGGCCACCCTTCCTTGTAACTGCGCCCAAGGAATCCCACACACCTCCTTACTATGCTGGCAGCAGAGCTCAAGGCCATCAGGTGGTCAAATGTTTACTTTGAAATGTAGGGGAAATGTGAGACACCGCTGAGGAATTGTGGACGGTTAGCTCTGGAGAGTGAGACCGAGTTTCAGCAATGGTTGTCTCCACTCAACCAGCAGCCAGGGAAGGTCGGGTGCGACAATGATGCAAACCAGTCTGCGACCCTTCTTCAGGGCAATGTGGCACACGTGCCTTGTATGGCTCACGTGTTGAACCTGGTTGTCCAGCAATTTTTAAAACACTATCCCGGCCTACATGGCCTTCTGCAGAGGGCACGGTGTAACGCCTGCCTGGATCGACAGACTCAGATGGGCTGTAAAGGATAGGCTAGAGGCAAGCCACTCACCAAGCTGGACACCCAGAACCCTGAAACCCTTTAACCCCTATACAGTGATTTGGAATTACACAGGGCCCAAGTTGATCAATACCTGTGGAAGGCTGCAGTTCCAGAGAATAGTAGTCATGCAGGGTCAAAAACATTAATTGAGGAACAGGAACAGAATGGGATGGCCAGGACTTAATCAGAAAACAAGCAGAGGTGAAATGCGGATCGGCCAACGAGGTACATAAACAGCAAGCAGGAAAAGTAGTCAGGTAACAAGCACACAAACTCATAAAACTGAACTGGGGGTAACAGTAACAAGAGGTTCATAGCTTTGTCTGGCAGTGGTCTGCCGACAGGAGGGGCCTAAAAAAGGGTGTGGTGTCTTCCCATTGGTTGTAGCTGAATGATGGTACTTCATCTGTGAGATACCCACCACCTACATTCAGCCTGTGGTTCTGTATCTGTCAAGGTAACGCAACCCAGTGGGTGACCATAACCTGCGTCCACCTGCGCCGCAGGCATTGACTCCTTTCCCATCATCAGCACTATGCACGAAAGGAACACGTTGTCACCTGGCGACAGGAGTACAAATTGATTGAGTGGACTACGTTGGTGACTTAACAGCCGTGTGCGGCAATGATGCAAACCTGTCTGCGGCCCTTCGTCAGGGCAATGTGACACACGTGCCTTGTATGGCTCACGTGTTGAATCTGATTCTCCAGCAATTTTTAAAATACCATCCCGGCCTACATGGCCTTGTGCAGCGGGCACGCTGCTATGTGCTCACTTTCATCCTTCGCACCCAGCAGCTCAACAACTTTCATCGCTCCTGAAGTCTTAGGGTCTGGCGGTTAAACGCCGGAAATGCGATGTTCCGACACGCAGGAATTTGAATCTGCACATGTTGCAGCGTCTGTGGAAGCATCGCAGAGCCCTGCTGAAATACGGTATGACGTATACCCTGGGCTAACTTGATCCAGAGGTGGTGCAGATCACGCTGCTGGAGTGGTGTCAGATCAAGGACCTATGCACCCTTCTACACAGTTTACAAATATCGACGAAGATCTTTAGCACTGGCGATGCCATTCTCAGCGTGACAATTCTGGTCATCTACAAGATGGAGCACACTGTATGCATTATTCGGAGTCAGGTGTTGGTCCAAGAGGAAGGGGAGGAAGTACAGGAGGAGTCATATGCAGAAGGGATAATAAGATTTACAAGGTCCAGACGGTGAGCGGCACCTAGGCGGAAGTCAAGGGACGGTGGGGGAGAGGGATTAACAAGGGCGCATAGTATCAGCAAAAATTGTTGAGGAAGGTGCAGGAGCCCATGAAGAAATGGAGGACGAACTGGCGATGGGCATGGAAGACTCAGCAGATGAGTGAGAGCTTGCTCACATTTCGGTTGTGCGAGGTTGGGGGGAGAGGGCAGAGGAAGGAGGCACGATTCTCACCTCTCTGCCACCAACACACCAAGGACTTGGTCCTCCTGGATGCACAAGACACATGAGCACCTTCTTGCTGCACTACCTACAACATGACCCTCGGATTGTACGAATTCGAAGTAATGCTAACTACTGGGTTGCCACACTGTTAGATCCCCGGTACAAGACAAAATTTGGCGAAATAATTCCAGCCATAGAAAGGGACGCACGTATACAGGATTATCTGCAGAAGGTGGTACGGATTCTTAGATCTGCTTTTCCAGTAAACACCAGTGCTGCACAGAGTGAATCTCAACGCTTTGTCATGGATAGGAGGAAATGGGCTTTTACTTGTCCACATCTGAGGGACCGAGGGCTGGCTGCTGGGCTGAGATGGCATTGAGTACGGTGTCCCTGCAGAGTTGCACTTTTGGTCATATACCAAATGAGTTGAAAAAGGACAAATGCTGGTGGAAAAGGGAACAGGTGTGTTGGAAAGGGGAAAAAAGTTTTTGTCCGTGGGTTTGGTGGTTAAGCAAAAGTAACATTTGATGAAGAAACACCATCTGTTACGGTGGGACTGGCAGATTTGGATAAGGTGGTATATACTATGTTACCGGTATATAACGAAAATTAATAAGAAAAGAAAGAGAAAGGTATATATCCCCATCAGCAGTCAATGTCCACCGTGCTCCTAGATGGAAAAGGAGAGGTTGGCAAATGGAAGGTTTGGTGGAGAATACAGATCTGTGTGGCTATGAAACTAATAGTTGCCTGAACCGAGTTAGACGCCACTCGGATCTTGAGACTGGGAGCCCTGTTAGCGTCACAGGGTTCACACGCCCACCCAGCCCAGGAACTCCCTGTTAACATCACAGGGGCCATTCTGTACGCTGACCGTGTGCATTGGGGCCACACCTGTGGACAGCAGGCGCATCAGCAGCAGCAGGCCTGTTAATGCCACTGGGCTGCACTAGCAGGACTTGTAGGACAGGAGCTGGTCTTAACCGTTCTGCGTTACCAACTGTGGTGGCGGCCTGTATCGACGCCCTATCCCTGCCTACCTCTGGCCTAAAGCCGCAATGGGTTCAACACATGGAGGTGTGCTCTTTCGGAGCATAATAGAAGACTGCGCACCTCCCTGTTGGCTCCAGCCCGTTTTATAACCTGGGTCCGCCCCAAACCAGGGTGGACCACAATGCACCTCCTGGAGACAAAAGCAGAGTGACACGTCATGAGTGGCATAACTAGCGTCCTATTTGGAACCGCAACTTCAATAATGCCTCATGGCTGCCACGACACAAACACCTCACCAGTCATCGTCTGACCATCAATAATGAGGTGACAAGTCATAGGGGCGGGCCTCTGCAAGCCATTTGGGAGTGGCCTGGACACATCGTCAGGACACCTGATGCCCTGTGGTCTATATGGGCCCCCCCACATCAGGGGCAGGGCCAAAGAGTTCATTACCGGACGTAGTTTCTGATGCAGTAAGTGCCTGAGCATGGTCAGTTGCATGAAATAGAGTCTCTGAAAAAAGACTATCAGCTTTAGCATGGTGTCTAGGCACAACACAGGACTTAGACCCGGCACGGAGTGCAAGTACCTGTGCAAAGAGGCTTTTCACACTAAGTGTGGGAGCATGCGCTGTATCCCGAAATGAAGACTTAGCCTCAGGAATGGCACAGTCAGGCTGAGCATACTCACTAGGCGAAACACTGTAGTTAGGCTGCGGCTGGGGTAAATCGGCACACGCATGCGCACTAGCTGCCTCTCCACACTTACACGTGGAGGAGAAATTGCTCTTCGGGTGTGGACTTGGAGATGCTGTCTATGAACAGAAGGAAAAGCTAAAGGAAGCCTCACTTTCTATCCCTCCGAATGATCAAATGCAGCAATGAATTCCCTGAGTTTGCTCTAAAATTAGCGTAGCAAAATGTGCATGAGGGTGTCATGCAGAGGTGCTAGAAATAGCTTGGCACCAGTGGGACAATAATGAAATACAACATCCAGTTCTATGATGCCACTAAATGGCAGTATTTTTTGCTATCATTATAGCTTATTAAAAACAGAGCAGGAGGGTGTCATGCAGAGGTGCTGCACATAGATTTGCACCAGTGGGGCACTAATGGAGTACAACAGCCACTTCTTGTATGCCACTAAGTTTACTCAATTTTTGGTATTATAATGTCTTAGTAAGTAACAATGAGTTTGAGTGTGCAATGCAGGCAGACGTGCTGCAAATATCTTTGCACTACTGGGGCAATACAGCAGTCCAACAGCCACGTTTAGGATGCCACTAAGTTCACTCAGTGTTTGCTAGTATAATGGCTTAGTTATAATGAGTTTGAGTGTGCAATGCAGGCAGACGTGCTGCAAATATCTTTGCACTAGTGGGACGATACAGAAGTTCAATAGCCACGTTTAGGATGCCACTAAGTTCACTCAGTGTTTGCTAGTATAATGGCTTAGTAACAATGAGTTGGAGTGTGCAAAGGGCAGGAGGGTACAGTGGCAGGGTTGTGGGTCTCTGGGTAGAGGAATGGAAGCCTGCCTTAATATCCCTCCTAATGGGGAAATGCAGCGAGGAAATCCCTGACCTTAGCTACACAGACGCTGTCATCTTGTGTAGCTGTTAAACTCTGTTTTCAGGACCTGTCACCTATGGCTCTGACCCTGCCGGTATGAGCCCTTAAAAGGACTGATAGAAAGTACTATCCCTATGCTGTCCAGCGCTGTGTATGGAGCGTACACAGCAGTATCGACGGTAGGAGCTGCGCCAGTGATGTCTGACACCAAGGAGGCAGAAGGCAGATAATGGCGTGCTGGAGGAAAATGTCCGGTTTTATAATGCAGGGACATGTGACATGGACATCCTATCACACATGCCGTTGCTTCTCTGGCTAAAAGTCCACTTAGCTGTGTGTGTGTCTGGGATTGGCTGACATGCTGGCCCGCCCCACAAGACGCGCGCGCTTAGGGAAGGAAGACAAGGAAAAAAAAAAAAATGGCCATTATACATACAGCAGTGATCTGAATGCGCTGTTCCCGCACAGTATACACTGAAATGTCATAATAGTGTGAGTCACAGAGTGACTTACACTATTACAGCGGAAAGCCAGCTAGGAATTAGCTGTTTTTTTTGCTGCTAGAACCGTTCTCGAACGTATCTAGAACTATCGAGCTTTAGCAAAAAGCTCGAGTTCTAGTTCGATCTAGAACAGCCCCCAAAATCATTTGAGCCGCGAACTGGAGAACTTCGAACCGCGCTCAACTCTACTCAGCAGCGATCTCAGCAGCGATCTCGCTGTGTGTGAAGCACCCCTTAGGGGTGCTTCACACACAGCGAGCTCACTGCCGAGATCGCTGCTGAGTCACGCTTTTTGTGACGCAGCAGTGACCTCATTAGCGATCTCGCTGTGTGTGACACTGAGCAGCGATCTGGCCCCTGCTGCGAGATCGCTGCTCGTTACACACAGCCCTGGTTCGTTTTCTTCAAAGGCGCTCTCCCGCTGTGACACACAGATCGCTGTGTGTGACAGCGAGAGAGCGACAAATGAAGCGAGCAGGGAGCAGGAGCCGGCATCTGACAGCTGAGGTAAGCTTGTAACCAAGATAAACATCGGGTAACCAAGGTGGTTACCCGATATTTACCTTAGTTACCAGCCTCTGCAGCTCTCACGCTGCCTGTGCTGCCGGCTCCGGCTCTCTGCACATGTAGCTGCTGTACACATCGGGTTAATTAACCCGATGTGTACTGTAGCTAGGAGAGCAAGGAGCCAGCGCTCGGTGTGCGCGGCTCCCTGCTCCCTGCACACACAGCTAAGCGGTGTGCGCTGGTAACTAATGTAAACATCGGGTAACCATACCCGATGTTTACCTTAGTTACCAGTCTCCGCAGCTTCCAGACGGCGGCTCCGTGCAAGCGCAGCGTCGCTTGCACGTCGCTGCTGGCTGGGGGCTGTTCACTGGTCGCTGGTGAGATCTGCCTGTTTGACAGCTCACCAGCGACCATGTAGCGATGCAGCAGCGATTCTGACCAGGTCAGATCGCTGGTCGGATCGCTGCTGCATCGCTAAGTGTGAAGGTACCCTAAGTCTCACCCTGTTTTACAGCCACTATTACTGGCATTGTAATCCTGTTATAGCTGGACCTGGTATAATTCAACTGAACAGTGGGGTATGTGTTCTATCCTTTAATAATCTTGTGGACACACAGTTATATTCCATTTTTTTAATCTTAATTTTTCTATGACTTATTCACAGACCTTATCCTTAAAAGCAATACAGCGGCACGCTTTTCAGGCTTCATTGCTCACATGTCTATCATTACATAGGTAGGTTGTTACATGAATTTGTATAAGGGTCCCTATTGCTCTTTTACATATACCAATATATATCTAATATTTACCCATTTGCCTTGTGTACAATTTTGTAGGCCCTTTAACATTTCCCATTTTACTGCACTATTCATTTATACCAGTGGACTACATTGTTCCCTACTACATTATATTAATGCACTACCATATCAGGTACGTTGTGTTCTTCTTTCTTCTTTCCATTCTTTTCATGTTTTTTTCATTTACTGCAAATGATTTTGATTTTAATCATATTAATTATCCATTACAGATCCCATATTTCCATATGCTCTCTGTTATAGTATTGTCATTTAATATATATAATCCCGCACATAATTACAGGTATGACTCATTTTTAACATATTGTCAGGTACGTGACAAGTTGTACACATGGTAAAAAAGTGTTTTTTCTTTTATGCATAATCACACAACTTGATTCCAATTACTACTTCAGTAGAAGGATATTATTCATCCCTTTAAGAAAGAGATATATATCTCTAGAATTTACAATTGTCATCAAGGTATGCTCATGCCATTTTCTCATCGGCCTACCATGAATACATGAACACTGAAACTATGGCTTATTTTTTAGGACACAATTGATGCTTGTGGGCGCACAATAGCTCACACTCCAGTGACACTTAATCTGGTGGACACACGTGAATATCAACATATATGCCTGTTTTTTAAGGTACCCTATCCCATAGGTACCACTTCGTATAACCTTTTTTCTCTCTACCGTCCTTTTTTCTTCTTTTCTCATTCTTCTCTCATTTTTTTTCTCATTCTATATCGCCCCCCTGTGGTCAGTGGATGTTGTTGTTATTATTATAAATTTTTTAA
This sequence comes from Anomaloglossus baeobatrachus, assembly GCF_048569485.1. NCBI lineage: Eukaryota > Metazoa > Chordata > Amphibia > Anura > Aromobatidae > Anomaloglossus > Anomaloglossus baeobatrachus. The sequence continues at coordinate 126,485,703 of NC_134356.1, forward strand.
CATGCCATTTTCTTTTTCTTTTAGAAATTGTGACACATATTTCCAGCAACTCTTGTTTAGAAAAACACTGAATATTAAGTTGTTTTTCTGATAGGTACGAATATGCTCATCTTTTACCTCTTGACATAGATATATACATTCTGTACTAAGAATTTACTTTTGTGATTTTTGTATTACTTATTGATATCAGATTTTCTATCACTCTGTACACTATTGATTGTGATTATTATTTTTTACATATACAGATTCCTATCACCGTGGTTAAGGCCATTTTGTAAAGGCCGAAACGTTGGTAAGATATAGGAAAGTTATTTTCAAAAAATTATTTTTTCTCACAATAAAATAAATACACGAATCTTTTTGTCTATGAATCTCTATTACCTTTGAGTGCCGAAGTTATCTTATTATAATCTGCTACTGTTTTACTTCAAAGCACCACTTAAACACGGTTGAGCCAGGTTTATCCTATTATAGGACTGGGGGTGAAGGTGACTGTGCCGCAACAGGTGTGGGAGTTTATTGGGAGTTTGGGAAGCCCAATTGCTAATCAGCCTGGGTTATATAGTAGAGTAGTGTCTGCTAGCTGGGGCCAGTTATTGTTGTTGTTCCTCAGTCCCTGAATTGGCTTGTAGTTGTCCTTCCATTTTTCCTGTTCCTGTCCTATTCCAGATAAGTTGCAAGTTATTTGCTTTATTGCCTGATCCACACCAAAGGGTGTTTGTTTTTCTATTGTTTTGCTTAAAGTCTGTTTTCTTGTGGGATAAGAATTGCCGTTCTGTTTTGATGAGCATGGGGGTTCTCCCCCTGCAGGTCCCACTGCAAGAAAAGGGAGATTCTCCCTGTTCTATTTGATTATTTGCTCTTTTGTACTTTTGTATTTCTTGTCGTTTTTTTTTGTATTTTGTTTCTCCCATTATTTACAAGAGTACCTAATATAGTGGGGAAGAGTCCATGTATTCTCAGTATTTTTCTTATCAGGAGATTGGTATTTTTCCGCAGGGTTTTTGCACTGACCGCAATCAGTTATCTGTCCTGTCCTGTTTTATCTAGGAAGTCAGGTCTCGCCTTTGCTAATCTATATTTCCTGTGTATTGTGTTTTCTTACATCACCGTTGGCTTTATATTTTGGGGGCTTGCTATTCCTTTGGGGACTACTCTGAGGCAAGATAGGTTTCCTCATTTCTATCTGTGAGGTGTAGTAAGTTTCTTCGGCTGTGATGTGGCATCTAGGTGTGTTTATGAATGCTTCACGACTATTTCTAGTGTTGTCTGACAGATAGGGGATTACAGTCAGCTTAGGTTCCAACTACTCTTGTGTTTTTTCTGCAGATGGGATTTTTGTATCATACACGGTGACCAGATCATAACAATCCCCCCACACACTGCCTCTCTGTATAATATCCCCAACACACACTGCTCCTTTGTATAACATCCCCACACACTGTTCCTCTGTATAATATTCCTTCACACACTGCCCCTTTGTAAAATATTCCCCCACAAACCGCCTTTCAGTATACTATTATCCCCACACACAATGCCCCTCTGTATAATATCCCCCACACATTCTACCCCTCTAATTAATAATGTCACAAGTTCTGGTAAATCTAAATGAGTGGGCTATGTGGGTCAAAGAGGTGAAAGCTTGGAATTTACTTCCAAATTGGCAATTTGTTGAATCTGTGAGATCAAAGCTGGATATCAGAGATCATTGTATGAAATGTAGAGATCTTCTACTAGTTCAAAGTGTCCTGAATCGTTCTTCACTATATAACAGTTTTGGTCCCGAAAGCCAAGTGCTTTTTAGCTGACTTGCATCCATTGCTCTAGCAGTGTAATCTTCAGGATTCTGGTCTGGAAATATGTAATGCTACTGCTTTGTATTAACAAATCTTCTAATTTATAGCACCATGTTGTTAACCTTAACATAGAACCACATAGTTTTGTTGTGTATATAATCCAGGACCACTTTACGGTCTGTATAGAGCTTGGTCTTTTTCAGCTCAATGTCTATCTCAGATGTAATGAATTCAGTTAACACAACAGCTAAAACTGGTGCACAAAGCTGTAGCCTTGGATTTGGTGCAAGTTTGGCTTTCCCCATGAAGAATCCAATGTGAAACTTACCTTTGGAATCCACAGTGTTAAGGTAGGCAGTAGCAGCAATCACCTTGACAGAAGCATCTGTGAATATATAAAGTTTTTGGCTTGTATTTCTGTACAAGCCACAGGGACATATGATCTTGGTATGTTCAGATTCGACAAGGCTGCTTAAGAGTTCCTCCATCCCTCCCAGTGGATTATCTTATTGGATATCAGAGGTGTATCCCAGTCAGATGTTTCACTAGTTAAATCCCTTAACCACTTCGTGACCAAGCTATTTTTGATCTTATTTACTTACCAACATTGGACAACCTGGATACATCCTGCTAGTCTGGTACTTACCGACCAAGGACGTACCCAGTATGTCCTGGTGATTGTGTGGGCATAGGCACTGTACCCTCGCAATCGCCGCAGGGAGCTAGGCTTATCTAACAGCTGAGCCCTGGCTATCACGACCAAAAACCGTCCCTGGCTCTTTCACCCCCTAAATGCTTTTAGAGGACTGGGAGAGGCATCATGCTCCATCTCACCTCCAATTGGTACCCACATGTTATAATCGTTAGTGCCCAATTGTTGCCATGGTGACCCGAGGTCATCATGACGACTTCTGGGTCACCAAGCTACAGGAAGCGTCACGGATTATGCCAGAAGCTATGGACTACTCTAATCTGGCCTGATTTCTTTGGGTGGTATACTCCAAACATGGGTAGGAACCATCATTATTAGGAGTCTCTGAGAGTGGGAGCAATCTCTGCATTACCATTTTCAAAAAACTTTGCTATCAAGAAGAAAAAGGGATCTTTCATCGCTGCTTTCTTTTGCAAGTTGTGCATGAGGAGAAATGTTTTACCACTGGACTTTTATTATTTGTCAGTCAGTCTGTGAGCTCTGAAGGGAAGTAGTGTGACCCAGCTGTTGGTCTCATCTTTAACAAGTTCCTTGTCCATTACCTCTAATAACTTGTCTTTTGCAGACATTGCCTCCTGATTGTCTTGTTTTGTTTTCGGGAAGACTGCACACTCTAACTGATTGTCATAGCTGAAGGATACTATACTGCTGTTGTAAGTAAAGTCTAATAGAGTGTTGGGTAGTTGGATGCTGTGTGGCAGTTCCTTCACATGAAGTTAAGTGTTACAGCGTTGGAACAGAGATGGATGGCCATTTTCCAGCGTCTTTGTAAGCATGCATGTGACAGAAAAAGTGTGCATACATCCCAGGCATACGTTTCCTATTGTAATCCATCCTAGGTCTAGCTTTTGGGTATAGGTAGGGAGCATTGCTGGGCTCAATAATGTGACATCTCACTTTATGAACTTGCAGGATATCTCTTCCCAAGAGTAGTATTATATGGGCCTCATAGTCAAGTTTCGATAAAAGGTGTGCTATACATTTTTAAGTGAGCTTGGTGGATTGCTACATCTGGCGTAGTAATTTCAGATCTGTTATCAGGAATTTGGTTATATTCAATGATTGTAGGCAGTGGCAGGCAGAACTACCTATCTAATGATCTCTTGGATCTCCTCATACCTAACCGACCGAACTTTCAGCGTCTCCCATTCTCACACCACTTCCTCAGCTCGCCCCCTATCTGTCGGTGTCCCTCAAGGCTCAGTTCTTGGACCCCTGCTGTTCTCCATCTATACCTTCGGCTTGGGACAGCTCATAGAGTCCCACGGCTTCCAGTATCATCTCTATGCCGATGACACACAGATCTACCTCTCTGGACCTGACATTACCTCTCTACTAACCAAAATACCACAATGTTTGTCTGCTATTTCATCCTTCTTCTCTGCACGATTCCTAAAACTTAACATGGACAAAACAGAGTTTATTGTCTTTCCTCCTCCTCACTCACCTCCTCCAACAAGCCTTTCCATCAAACTTGATGGTTGCTCACTCACCCCAGTCTCACAAGCTCGTTGCCTTGGAGTAACCCTCGACTCTGCTCTATCCTTCAAGCCACACATCCAAGCCCTCTTCAACTCATGCCGATTACAACTCAAAAATATCTCCCGGATCCGTGCTTTTCTTAACCAAGAATCTTCAAAAACATTAGTGCATGCCCTCATCATCTCCCGCCTCGACTACTGCAACCTCCTGCTCTCTGGCCTCCCTTCCAACACTCTTGCACCCCTCCAATCTATCCTAAACTCTGCAGCCCGCTTAATCCACCTCTCCCCTCGCTACTCCCCAGCCTCGCCACTCTGCCAATCCCTTCACTGGCTTCCCATCGCCCAACGACTCCAGTTCAAAACATTAACCATGACATACAAAGCCATGCACAACCTGTCTCCTCCCTACATCTGTGACCTAGTCTCCCAGTACCTACCTGCACGCAACCTTAGATCCTCACAAGATCTTCTTCTCTGCTCCTCTCTTATTTCCTCTTCCCACAATCGTGTACAAGACTTCTCCCGTGCATCCCCCATACTCTGGAACGCTCTACCTCAGCACATCAGACTCTCCACTACCGTGGAAAGCTTCAAGAGGAACCTCAAGACCCACCTCTTCCAACAAGCCTACAACCTACAATAGCCCTCAGCCCAGTAGACCACTGCGCAACCAGCTCTGTCCTCACCTATTGTACCATCACCCATTCCCTGTAGACTGTGAGCCCTCGCGGGCAGGGTCCTCTCTCCTCCTATACCAGTCTGTCTTGTACTGTTAATGATTGTTGTACGTATACCCTCTTTCACTTGTAAAGCGCCATGGAATAAATGGCGCTATAATAATAAATAATAATAATAATAATAATAATAATGACTCAATATGGTAGTCAGTAGCTTTCTTGCCTCTTGTCGTCACTGTACCTGCACATATTTTTAATGAGTAGGGGGTGCTTAGCCCTTTAATATTGAATAGGTCAAAGAACATTGACCTATTCAATAGCTCATTAACATACTGTGATGTGCGTTGTGATTTATCTTGCGGTATAAGTTTCAGGCTCTGCATACTGCTCTGCCTTTGAAATTCAAGGTCTTGTATAGCCTTTAGGGACTCTGCCTTATCTAAAGCTGCTGCAGCCTCCTTTTCTGTTGCTAGTCTTTCTAAGGCGATATTTGTCACATGCAGTGGCATAACTTGAGTTTGATGGGACCCGATGCAAAGTTCAGACCTGGCCCCCCCGCTCCTCTCCACGTACACCAACACTTGGGGTACAGGATAATGAAGCTGACACTTGGCTCTTTCCCTCAGCACCCAGGTTTCCCATGATCTGAAATCCCTCTATCAGCACCCAGCTTGCCTATGTTCTCATATCCATCTTATCCTCATCACCCAGCTTCCCCATGCTCTGCTATACATTCTTCCAACAGCATGCAGCTTTCCCATGCTCTGATATACATCTTTCAGTACCCAGCTTCCCCATGATATCAGAGCATGGGAAAGCTGGGTGCTGAGGGAAACCGCCTATTTTCCTCGGCAGAAAACTTTCCCATCCTTGTATATTTGTCCCCCCTTATATAAAGCTCTCCAAATACTATAATGGCCCCCACATAGTCTTCCATATAGTATAATAGGTCCAACATAAGCCTTCATATATTAGAATGGACCCCTATAGTCCTCCATGTATTATAATGCATTTCCCATAGTCACAATGTATAAGGTAGTCTTCAAATTATTATAATGCACCTCCCATAGTCCTCCATGTATTATAATTCCCCTCATTAGTTCTCAATATATTATACTGCACCCCATAGTCATCCATATATTATAATGCACCCCCATAGTCCATTGTAAAATGATTGAAATTAATACATCAAGTTATCAAATATTTCATAGTAAGACATATACGTTCATAGTTCTGTTCATGTTGGAGGGCATAGGTTATTAATAAAGTTTATAAGGGATAAATATGCCCATATTGAATATACTTGAGTGATGAGCATGGAGGGATATATTTGAATCCTTCCCGAAGCTTTCCGAAGCTTTCCGAAGTTTCCAGAAGGTTACGTAATATGGAACTATATTCAACTGTGTTACACTAGAATGCCCTATATGGTCTGAACAGCTGGTATATAAGGCACGATGGAGGGGGCTACTGGTCGCTCTCCACACTGCCTGCTGTGAGAAGACTCCAGTGCTGCAAGATATGACACATTGTCCAGCCTAAGAGATGACATCTCCTGCATTGCCGTTCAGGACCCAAAGAAAGATGGGTAAAGACTTTCCATTGATCAGTATGGACTAAATGAACTCTTATTTTTGCGTAAGCTATCAAAGTATATTATTTTTTCCTTTCTGTAACTGAACCCTGGCAACCATTTTTAAATAGATAAAATACATTTATTTTTTACATTTTTGAGGTCTTTTCATTCATGCGCCTTTACGTATTTGAAGAAAAATATATTTAAGAGTATATTTTTTAACATTTGGTGAGCCACCCATTCGTAATTTTTTACGTTTTTGTTGTTCCTTCACTTTGCATAAGGGGGGTCGAAGTCCAGTATCTCCTGCAAAGGATCCGGAATCGACAATTTATAAAAAATCACGCAGAACCTAGGAAATACGTATAAGTCAAGATTGCATGAATGTTTTTTTTAATGAACTTTAAAGTCTTTACAAAGTTACAGAAGTTAACTTTTGACGTATTTTTGAGCAAGAAAGATAAAGTCGGTCCATAAGAAGTATTGGACGTGCTGAGCAAGGTGAATCAAGTCTTACAGGATCATCCATCAGATCATCTGATCATTTCAGGTAAGAAAATGGATTTTATTTCTTCATATGTTAAGCAAAGTAAACTTCAGTTCACTTATCCAGATATTTCTAATGTAGAAGAGATTTGGTTATGCTTTTATGAGGAGTGTGAACTTGAGAATTCACGTATAGAATGTATAAGGTCTTTTAATAGAGAGAAACAGAAAATCAGAAATGTCTGTCATTTAGTCTATGATTTTCACAAGTTAATCGTAGAAAAGTGTAAAAATGGTGGAAATAGACAACCTGAATGGTCAGGAGAGTCAGTGACAGAGAAATCCAAAGACTGCTTAGAACCTGGAATGTCAGTCAGTGATATTGTGAATTCTGACTGTAATGTTGGCTGTAATTTTGCAAATCAGAATCTTGATAATGGCGGCAGACATGTGCTACGAAATCAAGGTCATTTTCAGGACACTGGGAAAGAAGCAGGAAATGACGTAGAGAAGCCAGAAGGGGGAGGAGCCAGAGAAGGACACGTGCAGAAAAGACACGTGCAGAGAGAAAATGGCGACGATCAGTTTCTAAAAATAGAACAGGCCAAGTTAGGGATTACACTTAGGAAAAATTTATTGGACATATGCAAATTAATTCCCGCATATAATCCTAAAATACATGTTTGCAGAAATTCAGAGATATTTGAAAGTTCCATCGAGAGGTTAAATTTAACCAATAGTGAGACGAATCAGTTATTCCGTATGTGGTTACCTCAGCATTTCTTTAGACAATTGGCATTAAAAAAGTCTTCTGACAATGAGACATTTGATTGTTCAAATGATAACGATCTCATAAGGCTGAAATATCTCATCTTCTGTGCAAGGAATGAATCTGATCCAAACTATGAGATGTTGAAGGAATTACAAATTGAACAGAATGAGAGTACGTTCTCATTTATGTCCGTTTTTGAACGTTTGTATAGGGCGGTCATTCCAAATGTCAGATTGGATGGAATGATACGTTTATTCATCAAGAAATTTAATTTCCTTGATAATGCCGCCTGTGCGGTGGCATTAAATAAAAAGTCCCTATTCGAATGTACGACATTTATCAATTTTGTTAGAAGTCGCCAAAGTCAATCAAGACAGAAATTAATTAATTCTGAAAAACCAACACGGAAAAGGGAGAGTTTCCGTGAAAAACCAACAGTGTCTCCCAGATCCAGATATTTCTGTGACAGGGTATATGCAATTCGGAGGAAGATGCATACGTGTTACAAACCATACAATCCACCCCAATTTTTATCATCTAAAAGTCTTTTTTCACAGGAAAAACCCCTGTCACCAGTGACGGGATCGATCACTGGGATTGAAAATCCCAGACAAATGATGAGTAATAGCTTTGAAAGACAGAAACAGGTGTCTTGTGCAGACTCTTTCCCTGGATTAAGGTTTGATAGTCAGCAACAGCTGGGTGGTTTTTCAGAGAGAGACATTTTCTCTCAAATAAGAGAAAACCTTGAATTACATAAGTTCCGAGATTCCTATAAGTTCAAAGGGAATCTAATAAATCGAATCTTTGAAGAAAAAATTAGGTATGGTCTTCAGTTAAATAAAGTGGATTTCTGAGTAAATTAATTTTATTGTTTGATAAATATGTTTATTCATATACAGTGAATCTATGCACATATATATATATATATATATATATATATATATATATATATATATATATATATTAAAGGTAGTGATAGTAAACCAAGGTCATATTTTCATTTAGTCAAATGATAGTTTAATGTTATAAATTAATAATTTGATCTCTGTATATGAATAATAATATTTAAAATAAAATAATAAGAGAAAGTAACGAATTTTAAGTGTTTCATTTTTATCATAAATATGATAATAATTTTATTCTTTTATTTCCCTCAGAATTTATCAGTAAAACAGATTGATGAAGTATTAACTTTTTATTTTTACATATGTTCTTGTCCTCAATCAGGTAACATATATTTTCTTGTGTAAGGTTAATTCGCGAAAGCATGATTGGATAATAATTATTATTTTCTCAGGTACCAATGGTCAGAGAAGTATACTTGAACGTTTTTTTTTATGAATATATATATCTCCTTTAGAGTTATTAGAAATGTAATCTGAGCTTTGGAAGTGTAGTAAAACTGCTTGCTGTTTTGGAATGGTGTTCCTTGCACGTAACCAGAGCATGACTTGGTACTAAAGCTAAAAATAAATGTTTGTTCCATGGTCATATGTACAGTGTGTAATACATTGGAATTTGTTTTTTTCGAGAAGTACTTCAAATTAGTAACATAATTTTTGAAATGCGCATAGAATATTGAAGAAAAAAACAGGGATTTGTGTCCGTCAATGTTTTTATGTGAAAGTATATGTTACAGTCTTGTGTGCATAGATGTGTCTATGAATGATTGATTGTTTGAGCAGCTGCAAATGCTCAGTCAGAGTACTTGGATCCAGGAAAAAAAAAAAAAAAAAAGGGAATTTTGGTTTTAACTTCGAGGTTATATTATATTATATTATATTATATGTATGTATACTTTTAGATAATAAGTTATAGTACATAAGTATAAATGAAGGAATTTATACCGGATATATATATATCTTATTCTTAGACATTTCTTTAGTATAGAGATATTAGGATTTTTTTATTAAGGGTTTATTCTGAAGAGTTACATTCTAGAATAAGGTTATAACGTTTTGATTTTCTTATATCTTTTGTGTTAGTCACTTCTTTTATTGGTACATAGATTGAAAATCATTTTTCTTTTCAAATATGGAAGTGATATTTATAATATGGTATTGAAGATATGCAACACAAATTTTAATTTAATTTAATCTAAACATATTAATTTTTATAATATCATATTTCATGATATTGAAAGGGGGAGGTTTGGTCTCAATCACACACATTTATATTTGATAAATATATGTGTTTACAGGATACTTTAATAATTAATATTTCAAGTACAAAGGAAGAATTGGGAATAAAAAAGTATATTTGAAGTATATCATGATGCATTTATATAAAGTATATCAGAATGCATTTATATACTAAGAGAAGTGTATTATTTGCAAGGTTACATGACTTAATTATTTTTATTGGTTACATTAAGGTTATCTGGTAACATTAAGGTTATGTATTATTAAAGACATAGGTGTTATATACATAGAAGGCCTTATTTTTATTTCAAGTTTTATTTTTATTCCGATTTTCATTTTTCTTTTTATTCCTATTTTTTATATTAATTATTATTTAATATTCACATTTTTAATCAAAATCTAAATTCTACAATTTTTATTTTTTCTTCAGATTTTAAATATCTCAATTGAGAAAACACTTCAATATTTAGTTCAGTAATATCTAATATAAGAATATTACTTTATTAAATATGAATCATATTAAAAGGGAAAAGTTCCACTTTTTTGGAAGAAAAGATATTTCCTTCTCATATATACAATTGTTTACTTTCTGGTAATACATTATTTTTATATTAGTATGTTAACACAATAAGGATGAAGCATTACTTATAGTTACACATTTCCTTATAGTAGGTTATTTAATAAATAATAGACAAATCAAATAAATTAAATTAGAGTAATAAAGATGGAAGATTAAGGTACATCTAGGTTTACCTTCCTATATTTACAAATAATATATATTATATTTTTAATCAATAATAATTTATAATGGGTATTGTTGTGTTTTGATGGTATCATCCAGTCTTTTCTAAAAGGTTATTTGCTTTGGTTTATAATTTACAAATGATCTAACTAATAAGCCACATTGTTGCCTTTCATATTTATAATATGATACATGTTATAGGTACACATTATATTGTTTCATATTTTACATTATATTTTGGTTACATTCAACACATTGCCACCTATGGGTTTGGAAGGGTAATGCACCAATGATAAAAAAGGTCATTACAAGAAAATACTATTGTCTATACCATTATGCAGCATTTTATCATTCTGAGTATCAATTATATTAATACTTTTACGATAATAATAATGACATGGTATTATAGTATTAGAGTTATGATACGCTGTGACATTTATTAGTGATAGTTATTGCCATATTTGGTATTTAGGTAGGGAATGAAGTCTTCAATCAAGATTATAGAAGATAAAACGACTTTATATTTTTCCTAAAGTTAAAAGGGATTCTGCAAAAAGGTCCAAAAGGTAACGTCTCAAATAAGACTGTGTAACATGCAAAATACACTTACCGTGCTTGCATCTCAAACATAGTGCTCCTATGGTTCCAAGATGGACAATGACACATGGTCTGAGCATTAAGACCTCCCTAAAGTTACTAAGAAGAGCAATGACGTGTTAAAGTTAACCCCTGTCGTGCTGACCAAGAACGTCTTAACATCTGTTCCTGGGTTATTTGACAACAGGCAGCATGAAAGGTGACTAGTGTAAATCACACTGCACAGACATCAAAGACTTTTGGCTATTCTTCTACATTCATGAACTGTGGTTTATCAACATTGGCTATGGACTTTGCAATAAAAAATAAAGTTTATGGACTGTGATCTAACAATGATAAACAATATGGGACTGTATGAATTGGTAACCATTCATTTTTATCAAAGGATTTATTTCTAAGAGACTGTGTTTATGCCGGATTACATCGGAGATAAGAAGACATCAGCTCAGAGGACATCATATGGTGACCGGATTTGGTTTTTGCATTTCTTTTTAGGTCTAGCGAAGTATAGTTATATACATTTTTATATGATTGATCAGTCACAGCCTGTCATAACATGAATCCACATTATTATATTATTGAACTTACATGAATAATGCAAATTAATTATTCTTCATCATTATTATTGATATTAATCCGCTATTGACAAATAAGGAAAGAAGATTTGTTATTTTAATAATGTATTAATTAATTTTCGGGGTTGCTCCACCCACTTCAAGGGGGAATTGTAAAATGATTGAAATTAATACATCAAGTTATCAAATATTTCATAGTAAGACATATACGTTCATAGTTCTGTTCATGTTGGAGGGCATAGGTTATTAATAAAGTTTATAAGGGATAAATATGCCCATATTGAATATACTTGAGTGATGAGCATGGAGGGATATATTTGAATCCTTCCCGAAGCTTTCCGAAGCTTTCCGAAGTTTCCAGAAGGTTACGTAATATGGAACTATATTCAACTGTGTTACACTAGAATGCCCTATATGGTCTGAACAGCTGGTATATAAGGCACGATGGAGGGGGCTACTGGTCGCTCTCCACACTGCCTGCTGTGAGAAGACTCCAGTGCTGCAAGATATGACACATTGTCCAGCCTAAGAGATGACATCTCCTGCATTGCCGTTCAGGACCCAAAGAAAGATGGGTAAAGACTTTCCATTGATCAGTATGGACTAAATGAACTCTTATTTTTGCGTAAGCTATCAAAGTATATTATTTTTTCCTTTCTGTAACTGAACCCTGGCAACCATTTTTAAATCGATAAAATACATTTATTTTTTACATTTTTGAGGTCTTTTCATTCATGCGCCTTTACGTATTTGAAGAAAAATATATTTAAGAGTATATTTTTTAACATCCATGTATAAGGTAACCCCATTAGTCCTCCATATAATATAATGCAGCCCCATAGTCTATATTGCATTATTCAGCCCCATAGTCCATATTGCATCCATATTGCATTATGCAGTCCTATAGTCCATATTGCATTATGCAGCCCCATAGTCCATATTACATTTTGTAGCCCCATAGTCCATATTGTATAATGTAGCCCCATAGTCCATATTGTATAATGCAGCCCCCATACAGTTTAACGCACCGCCATAGGCCTCTGGCCATCGTGTACTCACTGATTTAAAAAAAATAAAATAAATAAACAAACAAGTACTCACCTCTCCTTGTCCCCCTGCTCAGTGTTCTGTGCTCTGCAGTTTCAACACAGCAAACGCGCAGTAGTGACGTCACCGTGTCACCATTTTCTGCTGCGCTGAGACATCCAGCACAGGTTGGAGGGAGAATGATGAAGAATGGCCCGGAGCACTGTGCTCCATTCTTCTTCATTGCTGGGTGCGATGACGAGCGAAGACCCTCGGGTAAGGGTCTCATGGGCCCATAGCAGCCACGTTGGTCTGCTGTTACAGCGCAACTCCGCTCTCACAGAGAGGAGCCGGATGCTTCTCTGCAGGGTGGGCGCCGGGCCTCTACCCCTGCCGGGCCTGGTCGCAATGGCGATCTCTGCGACCGTGGTCGTTACGCCCCTGGCCACATGATTCATCACATATGATTTTGTCTGATGAAGGAGATGGAATCTGTAAAAACGCGTTCACAATAAATCACTGTCTGGGTATACTGTACCTAGATTGTCTTTATGCATGGCAGCGTGGTATTTCACCTTTTCATCGCCTCTTCATCTCAGTATTAGTTAACGTCACTATTGTGTCAAATGATGTCTTCTTCTTGATAACAGTCTTTAATGTTCCATGATATATCTATATGCCTTTGATATTTTTTGTACTTTTCTCCGGACTGATAATCTTCTGTAATGAGATCCCTGTATTGAAAGCTATTTGTGGACCATGGCTTTTGCTGTAAAATGCAACCAAGTAAATGTCTAACATGAGTTTAAATGAGATTGGCTAATTCTGAACACAACCACATCCCCAATTATAAAGGTGTTCACTCTTATGGAACCACATTTTTTTGTCATTTTTATTATCCCGTTTAAAATGATTTAAGCTTATTTCTTAATGTATTTGTATAGATTATAGATGACATTAAAGCTGGAAAGTAATTCTGAAATGCTTCTTCTTGGTATCATATTTTTACATGTCAAAAACCTGGCATTTAACAAGCGTATGTAGACTTAATATACACAGTATTCTGTCACACACTGATTCAGAATTGTTGTTTACAAGTCCCACCCCCCAAAGAAAATAGATATATGAGAGAAATCTATATAAGATTCTCACTGAATATCTTTACATTGCATCACAACAAAACATTCTTGTTGCATAATGCATACACAGTCTCAATGACCGTTATGTCATCAGCTGGCTATCTGACTTTGATGCGTCTCAAGAGCTGAGCTCCCATCTTTTCTGGCAGATAATGGCTGTGATATTCAGCTATCATGTACCCTTAAAGAGACTTTGTCAGCAGATTTCTGCAATATAATGAAGGCAGCATGCTGCAAGTGTTAGGGGTGCTTCACACATAGCGAGATCGCTACCGAAATCACTGCTACGTCACGGTTTTTGTGACGCAGCAGTGACCTCATCGCTGCTCGTTACACACAGCCCTGGTTCATTTTTTTTATTGTTGCTCTCCCACTGTGACGCACAGATCGCTGTGTGTGACAGCGAGAGAGCGACGAAGTGAAGCGAGCAGAGAGAAGGAGCCGGTGTCTGACAGCTGCGGTAAGCTGTAAGCAGGGTAAACATCGGGTAACCAAGGTGGTTACCCGATATTTACCTTCGTTACCAGCCTCCGCCGCTCTCGCTGCCAGTGCCGGCTCCCTGCTCTCTGCACATATAGCTGCAGTACACATCGGGTTAATTAACCCGATGTGTACTGTAGCTAGGAGAGCAGGGAGCCAGCGCTAAGCAGTGTGCGCGGCTCCCTGCTCTCTGCACATGTAGCTGCAGTACACATCGGGTAATTAACCCGATGTGTACTGTAGCTAGGAAAGCAGGAAGCCAGCGCTAAGCAGTGTGCACGGCTCCCTGCTCTCTGCACATGTAGCGACGTTATGATCGCTGCTGCTTCTGCTGTGTTTGACAGCTAAGCAGCGATCATAACAGCGACATACAAGGTCGCTGCTACGTCACAGAAAATGGTGACGTAACAGCGACGTCGTTGTCACTTAAAATAGAGACTATCTCACAGTCTTTTTTTGTTTACCTGCAATGTTAGCTTAAGCCTCTTATCATTATCATTAGTGGGTCTCAGCAGCATATGAGTTGTAGTCCGACTTCTCCCCCTCTGTGATTAGCAGCTTCTGTCTATGGAAATGTACACTGAATACTTGGTGTGGGCGGGAACAGCTCTCAGAGCTCTGTTACATGTAAAATCTAAAATGTTTCACTGTGTCAGAACGGCTTCAGCCATTAATCTACGTGATACATCGTTGGATTCAGGATCTCTTTATCAATATCATGCTTCTCTCAAATGAGGTGACAAAAACCTGCTGACAGATTGCTTTTAAGGCTGTTAACCTGATAAATGCAACTGTCAATCTCTGAAAGTGGCATTTACTGCACTTACTTTCCCCTTTATTAATACAGGATGTGATATTCAGCCATTATGTACCCTTAAAGGGACTCTGTCAGCAGATTTCTGCAATATAACAGCCCTGCATCTGTTATCTCACAGTCTTTTTTTTGTCTACCTGCAATGTTAGCTTAAGCCTCTTATCTTTATCATTAGTGGGTCTCTGACATGTGAGTTGTAGTCTGACTTCTCCCCCCTCTGTGATTAGCAGTTTCTATCTATGGAAATGTACACTGAAACCCAGTCTCTGAAAGTGGCATTTTCTGCACTTGTGGCGCCCTGGACAAGCCAGGTCGCCACAGGTACTACACCAACACACCCCACACCCCGGTTAGGCACACCAAAGTCAAACACAAAAATCCTTTTTGCCTTCCTCCAGGGGCTGATGTCCACACCAGGGGGTGGGCCAGGCGGTTGATCCCGCCCACCGAGGAGTTCACAGTCCTGGAGGCGGGAAAAGGAAGTAGATTAGTTTTGAGAGGAGTTGGAGTGAGAAGTGAGGTGGTAGAGGAGTAGTCTGACGGCGTCCGGGTGTGTGGCCCGGACGGTACAGCAAGGTTGGCAGACGGTGGTGACCGTCTGCAGGAGAGGCTAATTGGAGCGAACCGTAAGGACCGTGGACGGGCGGTGGCCCGACGGTACCAGATCGGGGAGCAAAGAGAAGCCAACACCATCCGGCAGGGCTTACGGACCCCAACCAGGCTAGGAATCGCCGTAAAACTGGTCAAATCCGTTAGCGAAGGGACCTCCCTGGTTTCCCAGCAGTGAAGACCTGATGGAAGGCAACAGCTCAAACCGTAAAGGGAAAAACAGTGATCACCTCCAAGGCTACAGTTCCCAGGGCCAGAGCCTGCGGGCAAAAGGGGCTCCCTCAGCATCCAACCAAGCTGGGGAGCGGGTTACCGGTGGGAAGCCATTGGAACCGTAAACACAACACAGGTGCAGGGAAAGGCAGTCACCACCAACCTACCGGGAGAGCTACTGCAGCCGTCTGTGGGACCCGTCCATCCAGCCGTTTGTTTTACCGGAGACTTTGCATTCATCATTGGCTGAGTGAGTACCACTGTGTCGTGCGGCACAGCGCTGCCCCCGCGACCCTGCACCTCACCAGGCCCCGTAACCCGCCTGCCATCTATCCCTACCCCCTCACCGGGCCCCGGGACAACCAACCCCCCTACCCACGGAGGGGAGAAATAACATCCAAGCTGCTCCCTGTCATCGCTCCCGGGATCCCCGTCCAGAGAAGCGGTGGTGTCAAACCTCACCACAACCGTGGGTGGCGTCACGGACAATATCCCTAAACCAAACCACCCCCTTTCACTCACGGGCGAGGAGCGCCGCTCGAGTCCCCGGGATCCGGCCCACCGCTCGAGCCACCACCGAGCAGCAGCAGCAGCAGCCGGACCCGAGCAGTGGGTGAGCGCAGCGTCCCCTCCTCCGCCCACGACAACTTGGCGTCACGAACAGGATCTTACCACTCTGCCATCTGGTAGAGGGCCGAAAAACTTGAGAAGCCGCCATTTTGGGCGCAAAAAGTCCTTGCTCGAGCGTCTTCCCGAGTAGTGGAGGCGCGAAAACCGAAACCCCGCCCCTGTAGAGGAGGAGCCGGAAAAAGACTAAGGGGGACGGATGGCGTCTGGCCGCATGTAGCTCGCGGCTATAAAAGCAGGGACGCCAGGACCCTGTGGCCATCTTTTTGTTGGTTCCTGGAAGAGGCCGCCGCAGCAATGTACCAGCCGTCCCACAGCACCGTAGCCCCCGCGCCTGGAACCGCGGCGTGGGTGAAGGTCCGGACAACCCAGCTCCAACAGCGGCTGCAGATCAGGATGCAACTCCTCTTGGAGGAGTGGGAGGCCGACATGGCGGAAGTGGTGGCGGCCATACGGAGACGCGAGGTGGAGGGAGTCTTGGAAGAGAGGGTAAGTGACCCACGCCCCTGTACCCCTAGTGGGTCGGTCATCGCGGCTGAGGGGCCCAGTCTACACCCGCTCGCCCTGCTACCTCCCCCGCTACCCGTGTTGGCTGCTGCTGCCCCGCCACTAGGCCCGCTACCATCACCACCGGTAGCGGTACCCCGCCCATCCGCCCAGGCGGACCGACCTGCAGCCGGGGCCCGTGACCGCTCGGAGCCGCTCCCGTGGAAGGTGCCGAAGTCCGAACCGGAGGCACCTGTGGAGACTTCCCCCGAACTGGTGCCGACAGACCGCTCCGTGAAGGAGGTCCAGCGGGAGCCGATCCCTGTGCCCATCCCCCACGCCTCGGCTGAGGCCGCGCCGGGTTGCCGCTGCAGGGCAGCACCCCAGGCCATGACACCGCGGGACCTTCCCCCCAGAATGCCAGTCCTGGGCAGCGTGAAGGAGGTCTCGCAGGGCCCGACCCGTGCGCCGGGGCCCACAGTAGCCCCTTACTGGGACAGAGGACAGACCCCGCTGGGCCAAGAAATTGCAGAGAGGGAGCGAAGGAAGGCAGAGCTGGTGGCCCGCACGATCCGGGAGAAGGAAAGCCTCCGCCAAGCCACCCTCCGTGTCCGGGGCCCGCTCTATGAAGGGCAAGTGAGGAGGTTTGACGTCCGTCGGGGCTATGGTTTTATATATGAGCCGGGCCTGGAGGCTGAAGTTTTTGTGGCCCGACGGGACGTCAATGCCCATCTGCCGGAAGACCACCCGGGCCGCAACCTGATGCCGGGAGACTTGGTGCAGTACACCAGGCAGAGAAATTAAGGTTAATTAACCCGATTTGTACTGCAGCTACATGTGCAGAGAGCAGGGAGCCGCGCACACTGCTTAGCGCTGGCTCCCTGCTCTCCTAGCTACAGTACACATCGGGTTAATTAACCCGATGTGTACTGCAGCTACATGTGCAGAGAGCAGGAGGCGGCAGCACAGGCAGCGTGAGAGCGGCGGAGGCTGGTAACGAAGGTAAATATCGGGTAACCACCTTGGTTACCCGATGTTTACCCTGGTTACAGCTTACCACAGCTGCCAGATGCCGGCTCCTGCTCTCTGCTCGCTTCATTTCGTCTCTCTCTCGCTGTCACACACAGCGATCTGTGCGTCACAGCGGGAGAGCAACAATAAAAAAACGTACCAGGGCTGTGTGTAACAAGCAGCGATCTCACAGCAGGGGCCAGATCGCTGCTCAGTGTCACACACAGCGAGATCGCTAATGAGGTCACTGCTGCGTCACAAAAAACGTGACTCAGCAGCGATCTCAGCAGCGATCTCGCTGTGTGTGAAGCACCCCTTAGTAATGTAAGACCCCCTTTTTTTTTTATTACCAAGAGGTGGTAACAATGATGACCTCCACTGCACTATATAAAGAGAAGGGCTGCACGCCAGTGACAGTGCACAAGGAATAAATGTAAAGCAGAAACTGCTGTATGAATACTGGCATGAAAAATACAATAGCTATATGTGAGAATGAAAATAAGTTAAAAAACTTACCAAGTATGGGAAGCTGAGACCCAGGCTATATATGTATAATGTGGACTGGCAATAGGTGTGGGTGGGGCCGGGTTCACAAACGAAAGATTTTAACTGCAAGAGAGGACATACATTAGCTAGGGACCCCAACGTAAGAGAATACCGTGACGAAGTGTTGGGGCTCTCTTGTATTGATCAATTCAATAGCTAAATTTCTCCTTATTCTTAACGTTCATAGCAGTTATGCAGATTCCATTGTCATATTTTCATACTCACATATAGTTATTGCATTTTTCATGTCAGTATTCACATAGCAGTTTGTGCTTTACATTTATTCCCCTTGCACTGTCACTGGTGTGCAGCCCTTCTCTTTATATAGTGAAGGTTTTTTTTAGGGTTTTTGCACCCAGTTCAGACTTAGAATGGTGTTCCAGACGTTGTTTCTTAATTGACCTCCGCTGCAATGACTTAGAGTCATATTCGCTGACGTGGACATGAATTAAATTGAAAAGGTAATTTTAAAGACCTATGAGTCAGTACATGATTGCACTGATGCCAGACACGGACTCCCAGCAGCTGTGATGACCATTGTCGGAAGTTGGAGTAGAGCAGTTATAATTCCGCCAGCTGCTTATTGTCGCGGGCGGGGAGGGCGCTGCGCTCACCACGCTCGGGTCCGGCGCTGCTGCGGCTGCTGCTCGGTGGCTCGAGCGGTGGTCTGGATCCGGGGACTCGAGCGGCGCTCCTCGCCCGTGAGTGAAAGGGGGTAGTTTGGGTTTGGGGAGTTGGTCCGTGACGCCACCCACGGTTTGTGGTGAGGTTGGGACACCACCGCTGCTCTGGACGGGGATCCCGGGAGCGATGACAGGGAGCAGCCGAGATGGTTCTCTCCCCTCTGTGGGTAGGGGGGGTTGGTGGTCCCGGGGCCCGGTGAGGTGACGGGGAGGCAGAGTTGGCAAGGTGCAGGGTCGCGGGGGCAGCGCGGTGCCAGATGGCACGGTGGTACTCACTCAGCCAAGAATGGATACAGAGTCTCCGGTAAAACAAATGGCTGGATGGATGGGTCCCGCAGCCGGCTGCTGTGGTTACCCCCGGAAGGTTGGTGGTGGCTGTCTTTCCCTGCACCTGTTGTGTATCTTCGGTCCCGATGGCTTCCCACCGGTAACCCGCTCCCCAGCTTGGATAGGTGCCGGAGGAGCCCCTTTTGCCCGCAGGCTCTGGCCCTGGGAATTCTAGCTGTGGCGGTAGCTGTATTTCCCTTTCTCGGTTTGGACGGTTGCCTTCAGTCGGGTCTTTGCTGCTAGGATACCACGGATGTTCCGGTCGCTAACAGATTTGACCGGTTTAACGGCGACTCCAAGCCTGGTTGGGGTCCGTAAGCCCTGCCGGTTTGTTCTGGCCTCTTTTCGCTCCCCGGTTCGGTACCGGCGGGCCACTGCCCGTCCCCGGTCCTACGGTTCCACGCCAATCGGCCTCTCCTGCAAATGGCCACCACCGTTTGCCAACCTTGCTCTTGGTGCCCGGGCCACGTACCCGAACACGGTCAGTCTGCTCCTCTACCACTACTTCACTCCTCTCCTGACTCCTACTCAGATCTCCACTCGCACTGAACTGCCTTCCTTTCCCGCCTCCAGGACTGTGAACTCCTCAGTGGGTGTGGCCAACTGCCTGGCTCCACCCCACCTGGTGGTGTGGACATCAGCCCCTGGAGGGAGGCAACAAGGATTTGTGTGTGACTGGTGTGCCTATCTCGGGGTGTGGGGTGTGTTGTTGCAGTACCTGTGACGACCTGGCTAGTCCAGGGCGCCACATTCCCCCTTGGTTAAATGCAGACCGTCCGCGGGCTGCCCGTTCATCACCGGTTTTATTTTTTTGTAAAACTGTAAAAGAGGTAGAAAACATGTAAACAGTAAACACAAGTATTTTTTATAAATCTTCCCATAACGGGAGGCACGGTACTTTTAACGTTACAACATATTTTATTAACAGTCGGCTTCCGCGCTCTCCCGCCCAAACAACCTGGCCCTGATGCTGCCCCTAAGAAGTGGGCAACACCCCTTGACCCCAGTCCATATCCAGGCTGCCCGAGTGGGTACGGGTACGGTATTTCGCACCCTACGGTCACTTCAGGGGACCCATGTCCTTGGGGGACCCCGAGCCCCCGGAGGATGACCACCGGTCCAGGTGGTGGCCGGGCCCCAGCCTACTCTGCTGCGGGCCCTTCCTCCAATCTGCCTCTCCGGAGGCAGCTACGGAATTAAGCCAATTATTTACATTCCACAAGTTTGTGGTTGCCCTGCAAGTTCTCGGGCTTGTCCGTAAGTAGTTCCTTATGCACGGTGCAAAGGGTCCCTACGGGGACAAACTTGAGTCAGTACATGATTGCACTGATGCCAGACACGGACTCCCAGCAGCTGTGATGACCATTGTCGGAAGTTGGAGTAGAGCAGTTATAATTCCGCCAGCTGCTTATCATGGGCGTCACATATTGTTGTTTCTATAAAATACTCTTGAAGAATTGGTTAAACCTTTCAAACACTGAGCAGAGCTCCAGACCAATATTTATTCTGCATCAGCTTTATTTTTATACATATCATAATGTTTACATATCAGCAGCTTCCAGACCCCCCTAATATGAGGTTTATTGTGAAGGGTCACAGCTGTAAGTGGAGCATCTGCCCATTTGGATGACTAAGTAAACATTACATGGGTTTAGATATGGATAGTCTGCACATTGTGATTATGATAAAAAGAAGATGAATCATTTTTATTAATACCTCTGCCACAATGTTGTCATTATTGGCTCAAATTGTGAAGGGTCTGTGTAATACATAGAACAAGCTTTATCATTCCCTGGAAAAACAATGTCTTACATACAGCCTGCACAAAAGATTACAATGTGGAGAAAAAGGGGAATTTAAGACATCCAAGAGCAATCTATGTAAGTAATGTGTTCCACCCTTGCAAGTCAGTAAGTATAGCAGTAGGCAGGGATATCAAGTACTTTATAGTCCAGCTTGAGGCATTAAAATGTTTTTTTTTCTAAAACTGCAATTTGTTTTCTGACTAGGGGTATAACACGGTGAGAAGTGATGATCAAGGGGGTGATTAGGATACTGGGGAAGGAGTTATCTGAATTCAGCTAAAAAACTGATTGTATTCACCGACAGCACTTGTAGTATCTCTCTTCTCTCCCAGAACAACTATCTGTCAGGGCCAGGTGGACGGGCAGACCCAGGAGGTGGAGCCACTGGGCCGAACTCCTTGATCATGGTAAGGGGTCCGGTAGCTGGAGCACTACAAGTAGCAGAGCAGTCCGTGCACAAATGGAGAAGTCCCTGGGACCACGGAGTCACTGAAGGTAGTCCGGGTGACGGAGCTCAGGTTCGGAAGCCGAGATGATGTCAGGCGGAGTCCGGAACCTTTGGAGCGAGATGACGGGTCACCGCAGGGATCCGAGATGGTACGGACTGTCAAGATGGCAGATGGACAGCGTTCGGGTTTCGGGATTCGGCAGGACCGGATGGCGAGGCAGGATCGGCTCTAGAAGAGAGAGAGGTGAGTATCTCACAAGAACACCAGGAGACCTGACTCCTAGCTTGAGAAAACACGAAGATCAGGCCCCGCCCACTTGGACATTAAACCCCTTTATACCCTGTACCTGTGTGCTTCATTTCCTGTTAATGGACGCTGGCCCTTTAAGAAAGGGTCAATGACCGCGCGCGCGCCCTAATGTGCATGCGCGCGGCCCGAGTGCCAGAAGCCAGAGCAGGAAGCTGAGAGGAGGAAGCAGCAGAGCCGGGCTGGGGCTGAGAAGCCGACGGGCGCCGGGAGCGGGGACCAGGACGCCGGGGACGCGCCGGCAATGGATGCTGGAGAGCGGGGAGCGGCGGTGACCGGACCGAGGAACCGGGGAGCGAGGCAGGTGAGCCGGGGAGCAGCGCAGGGGACCCGGGGAGCGTGACACTATCACGCTGCGGATTTACCGCGGATTTTGCCGCGGATTTACCGCGGATTTGCCGGAAATCTGCAGCAGCGGCACTTCCAAGCCATTTCAATGGCATTTTAGAAATGCTGTGTCCATGCTGCGGATTTTTCCGCTGCGGATTTGCCGCGGATTTTGATGCGGAAAAATCTGCAGCATGTCAATTGTTTGTTGCGGATTTTGGTGCGGATTTGGGTATAGAATGGGAAAAAAAAAAAAAAAATCCGCATCAAAATCCGCGGCAAATCCGCAGTAAATCCGCGGCAAATCCGCGGGTGCGGATTTGCCGCGAAAGTCGCGGATTTTCAGGCAGAAAAGTCTGCAGGTACATTCTACCGTGGACACATAGCCTAAGAGGAGAAAAGTGAGGCACAGCCCAAGTGCTGTCTTATTATTGGGGATGTTATCACTGTGATAGGGTAAATCCCAGTGATCAAATGTCAGGAACCAATGCAATTATTTCCTGACATTGCTGGGTGCCAGCCGCAGATCCTGGACAGCACACAGCGCATGCGCCTGCCATTTTGGAAAGGAAAAAGGAAGAGAGGGGCTGGGGATGACTTTTCCTGTATAAAGATACCATGGGGGGCAAGAGGGCCTTAGATCATGTCATAGGAGCGAGAAAAATGATTTTTATAGAGGATCGCACATTTCTTTTACATGATCGCTGTTCACCTAACCCAGATAGATTAACCCATGGAGTTTTCCAACTCTGAGGGACGCTATAGACTTATTCTTGATCAAACGGCGATGAGGGAATAAGGCTTCTTAGTCGCCACCATTTAAATGCATATCACAGCCATTAAGTGGTTAAAAAAGCAAAAAAGAGAGTAAAGGCCCCGTCATGAGCACTGTAAAAGGTGAATAGGCAGCGGTTAAGGGGTTAATGCAAGTTATTCCCTAATAAAGTAGCTTAATCGTTCCGCACTGAATCTGAAGTCACATACTTTAGAGAAATCATTCTCAAGCTCAATCACTCTATTTCAGATGCTTTTAAAGATACTTTCATTTCCTCAGCTGCAATACAACCTTCTACTCTCTAATTGATCAACCCCCTTCATGGCATATGGCATACTGTTACGTCATATGTCGTGATGCTGCCTTTAAAGAGATCTAACAGGCCGAGCCTGCATCTTTCCCACCACCTGAGGACTGATTTAATCGGAGATCCGCCGGCTGCTGTTAACCAGTTAAATCCTTCTGTCAATCTTGGACAGCAGGATTTAATATGCACTAGAAGGGGGGCGCGTGATTCCCTACTCCCATCGGTGCGCCCATGATGTGATCGCGGGGTGCTGATGGTTTGACATGACAGCCAGGGGTTAGCTGATGATCCCTGTGTCTGTCATTATGATCCTCTGTGAATGCTGGCTGGGAGCCGGCATTCATAGGAGTTTGTGATTTGTCCTGTATACAATAGGGCAAAAATGATGCACTGCTCTGTATAGAAGAAGTGATAAGACAATTACAGCTTCAAGTTCTCTAAAGTAAGAAGTAAAAAAAAAATTGGAATAAAAAAACTAAAGCAAGTTCAATCACTCCCTTTCAAACAAAAAAAGCAATACGTATTTAGTAAGGGGCAATTGTCGATGAAGTCGCTCGGTGGGGCAGCACTTATTTAATGATTGAGCAATTGCTTTAACTAAAACTATTTCTTATAGATATGGCAAACCCTCATCTAACCCTAAATGAAGGTCAATGGACACAGGTGGCTGAATTGAAGGAATTGCTTAATCACTCATTTACCATGACTAAAAAATTACAAGTTGAGGATTTAACTCTTGGTATTTTCATAAGGGAGTAGAAGAACTTGCTATTTTGCCTGTCCCAAAGAGGAGGTTTAATCGCAGATGGCATTTCTGCTTCAATGAAACGGAGAGAGACACAGCTATTGGAAAATAAAATTCTTCTGGCAGCTGTTTATGTGGACCCAAGTCATTGTATACTGCTTGATGATCAACAGCTTACTAAATGAAAAGAAGCTCTGACTGAGGTAGCAGTTAGGATGAGTGGCCTACAGGACAGCCAGGCACAAAAGGGCTTGGATCCTGACAGTGCTACTTATGCCATATCTTCATCCTCATCAGATGAGGAGTTTAACTGTGACAAGTATTTAGATCACATGGAGTAGGCAAAGCATTGCCGCAAGGAAGAAGATTTTAGTCCATCTCCTATAGCAGCAGATTGACCAGATTTCAGCAAATTGTTTCACTTTCTCTCAAAGAAATAGAAAGATTCAACCATTCATCAAAACTGACTGTGCATGAGGCAATTCCTTTATACCTGGACATTGTTAGAGATGTTGCCCATGTAGTTACGGCTTTGCCTCCAACCCAAGTTACTGTAGAGAGGTTGTTTTCTAGCCTTAAAATTATTAGGTCAGTTTTGAGGCCATCTGCGAAGGAGGATCTGATGGAGGCAATTCTATTTCTTAGAACAAATTCAAAGACTGCACAAATGTTATTTAGTATGTTTTTGTTGAAAATGGTTTTTTTTGCCACTTACATAGTTTATTACATAGTATTTGCACACATTATATATATATATATATATATATATATATATATATATATATATATATATATATATATGCAATCTATATTACATAGAGTATTACATATTTACAGTTTATTACAGTTTGTGTTATAAAGTTGTATTCCAATAAATATATTTTATGTTCTATCTAAATATCTTGATTATTGTATCCTAAAAATGATTAAATGTCTGTTCGCATTGTACTACAATAAATTTTTCACTTAAATATAAGAAATATATGTGGGAGTCGGAGTCGGAGTTGTGGAGTCGGAGTCGGTGCAAGGGATATTGAGGAGTTGGAGTCACATGTTTGGTTTACCGACTCCACAGCCGGGCTACTTAACTGTTGTAGGAGCAGCTTAACCGTATGGGACCCAGAAAGTGCCCATCAAGCCAATCTAACTTGTGGGAGGGCTTCTGGAAGCATGGGGTGAAATACCTCCAGATTACCTCATCAAACTAACAGCTAAAATGCCAAAGGTCTGTAAATCTGTAATTGCTGAAAAAGGAGTATTCTTTGACGAAAGCAAAATTTGAAGGACAAAATGATCATGTCAAGTAAAAATCATTATCTCTAACCTAGTCAATGTCTGGACTATATTTTCTATTCACTATGCAACTCATCTATATATATAATTGCCTTATTCTGTTTGTCTGTCTGTCTGTCATGCTTCAAAATTGTGTCCTTCCGGTGACATTGTGTCCTTACGGTGACACAAAGCTGATTGGCCGCTGGGCTCGCCATGGCCCCGCCCCCCCACACAGATTGGCCGCTCGCCCAGGCTGCGCCCCCACACGGATTGGCCAGCCGCTCGCCCAGGCTCCGCCCCCCCCACAGATTGGCCTCTCGCCCCAGCACCCTGCAGGCATTGGCAACTCGGCCCCGCCACGCCCCGCCCCCCTCACGCAATGGATGCTAGCTCTGCCCCCCTCCCCCCTCCCGCGCATTCCCCGAACTGACACGGTCACGGCTCCCAGGTGAGATCTGTACAACCCCCCCCCCCAACGGGAGCCCACATCAGCGTACGCCGCCAACCCAGCCGACACTTACCCTCGCATTGCTGGCCTTGCCGCCGTATGCTGGTGTGGGCTCCCGTGCGAGTGGGGGACGTGATGCGCTGGTAACCATGGTAGCATAGTTACCAGCACATCAAGGTCCTGCAGCGGCGGAAGATCCACACGCACACACATAACAGCACACACACACACCATACACACACATCAGATCACACTCACTCTCACAAACACCTCACAAACACCTCACACACACCTCACACACACACATCACATCGCATCCACACACTCACAGCATCTGGCGATATCGCTTGCTTCTCGGCCTCGATACTGTGCTGCTGTGACCTTCCAGGACCTGACGGAGGATCACATGGCCAGAAGCATGTGGTATCTCCGGATGTTGTGAGTATCAGCGCGTATGTGCGATTTCGTCAGTGTCTGTGTGTGTGAGTGTATGCGATCGGGTGTGTGTGAGTGTATGCGATCGGGTGTGGGTGAGTGTATGCGATCGGGTGTGGGTGGGTGGGTGTGGGTGAGTGTATGCGATCGGGTGTGTGTGAGTGTATGCGATCGGGTGTGTGTGAGTGTATGCGATCGGGTGTGTGAGTGTATGCGATCGGTTGTGTGTGTGAGTGTATGCGATCGGTTGTGTGTGTGAGTGTATGCGATCGGGTGTGTGTGAGTGTCGGCAGAGGAGCACGGCGTGCTGGAGGAGGCTGGGAGCAGAAAGGCTGATCTTGGGGAAGGCTGGGAGTGGGAGGCTGATGCTGGGGGAGACTGGGAGGGGAAGGCTGATGCTGAAGGAGGCTGGGAGGAGAGAGGCTGATCCTGGGGAAGGCTGGGAAGGGGAGGCTGATGCTGAGGGAGGCTGGAAGGAGAGAGGCTGATGCTGGGGGAGGCTGGAAGGAGAGAGGCTGAGGCTGGGAGGAGAGAGGCTGATGCTGGGGAAAGCTGATGCTGAAGGAGGCTGGGAGGGGAAAGCTGATGCTGGGGAAGGCTGGGAGGACGGAGGCTGGGAGGAGAGAGGCTGATCCTGGGGAAGGCTGGGAGAGGGAGGCTGATGCTGGGGGAGGCTGGAAGGAGAGAGGGTATGCTGGGGGAGGCTGGAAGGAGAGAGGCTGATGCTGGGGGAGGCTGATGCTGGGGGAGGCTGGGAGGACGGAGGCTGGGAGGAGAGAGGCTGACCTGGGGAAGGCTGGGAGAGGGAGGCTGATGCTGGGGGAGGCTGGAAGGAGAGAGGCTGATGCTGGGGGAGGCTGGAAGGAGAGAGGCTGATGCTGGGGGAGGCTGGGAAGAGAGAGAGGCTGGGAGGAGAGAGGCTGATGCTGGGGAAGGCTGGGAGGAGAGAGGCTGATGCTGGGGACAGAGAGGAGAGGCTGATGCTGGGAGGAGAGAGGCTGATGCTGGGATGAGAGAGGCTGATCCTGGGGAAGGCTGGGAGGGGGAGGCTGAGAGAAGAGAGGCTGATGCTGAGGGAGGCTGAGGCTGGGGTAGGCTGGGAGGAGAGAGGCTGATGCTAGGGACAGAAAAGGCTGATGCTGGGAGGAGAGAGGCTGATGCTGGGAGGAGAGAGGCTGATGCTGGGAGGAGAGAGGCTGATGCTGCAGGCAGAGAGGCTGATGCTGGTGCAGCATGGGGGATGGAGCACGATGGGGGGTGCGCAGCATGGGGGATGGAGCACGATGGGGAGTGCGCAGCATGGGGGATGGAGCACGTTTGGGAGTGCGCAGCATGGCGGATGGACCACGTTTGGGAGTGCGCAGCATGGAGGATGGAGCACGTTTGGGAGTGCGCAGCATGGCGGATGGACCACGTTTGGGAGTGCGCAGCATGGGGGATGGAGCACGTTTGGGAGTGCGCAGCATGGCGGATGGAGCACGTTTGGGAGTGCGCAGCATGGCGGATGGAGCACGTTTGGGAGTGCGCAGCATGGCGGATGGAGCACGTTTGGGAGTGCGCAGCATGGCGGATGGACCACGTTTGGGAGTGCGCAGCATAGCGGATGGACCACGTTTGGGAGTGCGCAGCATGGCGGATGGACCACGTTTGGGAGTGCGCAGCATGGCGGATGGAGCACGTTTGGGAGTGCGCAGCATGGCAGATGGAGTACGTTTGGGAGTGCGCAGCATGACGGATGGAGCACGTTTGGGAGTGCGCAGCATGGCGGATGGAGCACGTTTGGGAGTGCGCAGCATGCCGGATGGTGCACGATGGGGAGTGCGCAGTATGGCGGATGGAGCACGTTTGGGAGTGCGCAGTATGGCGGATGGAGCACGTTGGGGAGTGCGTAGCATGGCGGATGGAGCACGTTTGGGAGTGCGCAGCATGGCGGATGGACCACGTTTGGGAGTGCGCAGCATGGCGGATGGAGCACGTTTGGGAGTGCGCAGCATGGCGGATGGAGCACGTTTGGGAGTGCGCCGCATGGCGGGTGGAGCACGTTTGGGAGTGCGCAGCATGGCGGATGGAGCATGATGGGGGGTGCGCAGCATGGCGGATGGAGCACGTTTGGGAGTGCGCAGCATGGCGGATGGAGCACGTTTGGGAGTGTGCAGCATGGCGGATAGAGCACGATAGGGAGTGCGCAGCATGGCGGATGGAGCACGTTTGGGAGTGCGCAGCATGGGGGATGCAGCACGATGGGGAGTGCGCAGTATGGCGGATGGAGCACGTTTGGGAGTGCGCAGCATGGCGGATGGAGCACGTTTGGGAATGCGCAGCATGGGGGATGCAGCACGATGGGGAGTGCGCTGCATGGGGGATGGAGCACGATGGGGGGTGCGCAGCATGTGGGATGGAGCACGTTTGGGAGTGCGCAGCATGGCGGATAGAGCACGATGGGGAGTGCGCAGCATGGCGGATGGAGCACGTTTGGGAGTGCGCAGCATGGGGGATGCAGCACGATGGGGAGTGCGCAGTATGGCGGATGGAGCACGTTTGGGAGTGCGCAGCATGGCGGATGGACCACGTTTGGGAGTGCGCAGCATGGCGGATGGAACACGTTTGGAAGTGCGCAGCATGGGGGATGCAGCACGATGGGGAGTGCGCTGCATGGGGGATGGAGCACGATGGGGGGTGCGCAGCATGGGGGATGGAGCACGATGGGAGGTGCACACCTCCCCCCAACACACACACACACGCGCACTGCACAACACACACACACTGGGAACCACAAACAACGCCCTACACAGACACCCACACACACAGACAACGCTGCACACACACTACACCCAACACACAAACACCGCAGCACACACAAATATACGCACATACCGCACAACACACACATTGCTCAAAACATACCTCCCCCCAAAACACACCACACACACACAAACCGCACAACACACACACACACACAACGCTACAGACACACAGCGCTCCACAAACAACGCAACACACGCAACACACATACAACACCGCTCTCACCCCCCGCCACACCCAGAACATGTACAGCGCCCTACACAAACACTTGGTAACTACACACAACAACATCTATATATATATATATATATATATATATATATATATAACAAAAATCATACATGAACTACACAATACGTAAATTCTAGAATACCCGATGCGTAGAATCGGGCCACCTTCTAGTTTGATAAATAAAAGTATGATTTCTCATGGAAAAGACAAAATTGTCTGGGTGACCCCAAACTATTGAACTGTAGTGTGTGTGTGTATATATATATATATATATATATATAAATTAATATATATATATATATATATATATACACAGATTTTTATTGCTCATTACATGAGATCACACTGTTGTTACCCCCAGTGTATGCCGTTCAAACACTGCAAGAGGCTTGCACAGGGCTCAGCACCAAGTGTACCTGAGCACAGAGATGCTCGGGCGGGTTAAGTTCGAATGTAAAGCATCCAAACGCAAGCTCTGTTTTTTTAAGTTGGTGTTTGGTTCGAAAACCAAACCTCGGGTTTGCTCATCTTTACTAGGCATGTGGCAGCAATGAGGGGGGGGGGAGAACTTGTATAGGGATTTTAGGAAGCATAGTGTACAGAGATGAGTTGCAGGTGGTGTCCTGTTGTGAATACATTTGAATTAGATTCCAGTTTGGGGCTCCCTCTTGTGGTCAGTGCTAGTAATGCAGTTGACTTGCTTAGTGGGAACTGGACAGTTGAGTAGGATTTGCAATCAGGCTGTTTGGTTTGGGTCTATATAACAATATAGCTTCCTTTTGTTCCTTGCCGGTGCTCAATTGTATTTCCTGTGTTCAAAGAACTTACTGAAACCAGCCCTGTTCTGTGTCTACCAGAACTCTCTTGGTCTTGTAACTTTCATAGTTTTTAAGGTTGAAGGGAGACTCTAAGTCCATCTAGTTCAACCCGTAGCCTAACATGTTGATCCAGAGGAAGGCAAAAAAACCCCAATGTGTCAAATAAGCTCCAATGGGGAAAAAAATTCCTTCCTGACTCCACATACGGCAATCTGACTAGTTCCCTGGATCAACACCCTGTCATAAAATCCAATATACATAACTGGTAATATTATATTTTTCAATTAATGCGATCAGGCTCTGCTTAAATTTTACTTGTGAATCCCTCAATACAACATCATACGGCAGAGAGCTCCATAGTCTCACTGCTCGTACAGTAAAGAATCCTCATCTGTGATTATGATTAAACATTCTTTCCTCAAGACGTAGCGGATGCCCCCGTGTTCCAGTCGCAGGCCTAGGTGTAAAGAGATCTTTGGAAAGGTCTCTGTA
Source organism: Anomaloglossus baeobatrachus (assembly GCF_048569485.1). Classification (NCBI taxonomy): domain Eukaryota; kingdom Metazoa; phylum Chordata; class Amphibia; order Anura; family Aromobatidae; genus Anomaloglossus; species Anomaloglossus baeobatrachus. The sequence goes on from NC_134356.1 coordinate 126,516,440, forward strand.
CTGTCCCCTCATATATTTATACATTGTGATTAGATCCCCCTACGCCTTTGTTTTTCCTAACTAACTAACCCCAAGTTTAATAACCTGTCTTGGTATTGCAGCCCACCCATTCCTCTAATAATCTTGGTCGCTCTTCTATCTACCTGTAAGATTATGCTATTTATAACCTTCTATACTTTTGCTAACAAGAAATGCATCCATTCCTCTCTTAAATTCATTCAGTGAGTTGGCCATCACCACTTCCTCAGGAAGAGAGTTCCAGAGCCTCACTGCTCTTACCGTGAAGAACCCTCTTCTATGCTGATGTAGGAATTTTCTTTCCTCCAATCGAAAAGAATGCCCCCTTGTTCTTGTCATAGTCCTTGGTACAAACAGATCATGGGAGAGATCTCTATATGGCCCTCTGATATATTTGTACATATTTATTAGGTCTCCCCTAAGTCTTCTCTTTTCTAGAGTAAATAGACCTAATTTTGATAACCTTTCCGTGTATTGTAATGCACCCATTCCATTTATTATTTTAGTAGCCCGCCTCTGAACCCTTTCAAGTTCAGTAATGTCTTTCTTCAGCACCGGCGCCCAAAATTGCACACAATACTCCAAGTGTGGTCTGACTAGTGATTTGTACAGAGGGAGAATGATGTTTTCATATCGTGCCCCCAGACCTCTTCTAATGCATCCCATCACCCTATTTGCTTTGGTGGCTGCTGCCTGACACTGGGTACTCCAATTTAAATTCTTATTCACTAAGATGCCTAAGTCTTTTTCCATGTCTGATTTCCCCAGCAGTTTCGCATTTAGTAAGTAATCGTAGCATCTGTTTCTCCTTCCCATGTGCATAACCTTACACTTATCTGTGTTAAACCTCATTTGCCATTTTTCAGCTCAATTCTCCAATTTACTCAAGTCCATCTGTAGTTGCAAACTGTCCTCCTTTGTGTTAACTACCTTACATAGTTTTGTATCATCTGCAAATACTGATATTTTACTCTGTAAACCATCCACCAGATCATTAATAAATATATTAAATAGTAGGGGGCCCAATACAGACCCCTGTGGCACCCCACTAGTAACCCTGGCCCAATCTGAGTATGCACCATTAATAACCACTCTTTTTTTTCTATGGTTTTTCACTTTCTTGTGATTTTGCCTGTGTGGAGTTACTGGTGAAATTGGATTATTCCCTGCTGGGAGTATCTGTGTACCTTGCTCCTTGTTTTGTTATGTATTGTGTTTTGTCATGCTTTGTTCAATATCCAGTCCCCTCTCTATATCAATGTTTTTCTTGAATCCCAGTAACACCAGAGTACTGATATAGCGGGGGAGAGCCTGTTTAGGCTCAGTATTTTTCCATGTCAGGCGAGCCGGTATTTATTAGGGTTTTTACGGCTGCAGTCAGTGCTCTTTCCTATTCTTTCCTATGCAGATAATGTTGGGCCTCATCTTTGCTGAATCTGTTCTCCAGCTACGTATTGTGTTTTCTTATATTACCGTAATCTTTACATGTGGAGGGCTATCTATATCTTTGAGGACTACTCCAAGGCAGATTAGCTTTTCTACATTTCTCTCTGTTAGAGTATTTAGGTCATCGTAAGCTCGTCCCACAGCTACTTCTAGTTGTGTGTCAGTATTAGGTCTGCAGTCCGTTAAGGTTCCAGCCACTCTGGTTATTTTCTGGGTTTCCGAGTTATTGCTTTTTTTCTGATCCTCCTCGGTCACTGGATCACAACAGTAGCCCCTCTTCCTATCGCTAGGGTGTGACAGGCAAACTTCATGATTACACAAGTCAACTCAATGCAAAGCAGGGTCCAGTGCTGGTGCTGGTATAGTTTAACAACAGTAGTACCATAATCAATGCATGATGGGTGAGGAAAAACCACTGACATAACAGTCCAAATTTTAGTAAAATAGCAAATATTTTATTATAAGACAAAATGGGGGAAAAGAAGGTAGGATACCAGAAGAGCAAAAATTTTTTTTAAAAAAAAGTACAGACCAAAAGTTTGGACACACCTTATTGAAAGCGTTTTCTTTATTATCATGACTCTGAAAATTGTAGATTCACATTGAAGGCATCAAAACTATGAATTAACATATGTGGAATGAAATACTTAACAAAAAAGTGTGAAACAACTGAAAATATGTCTTATATTCTAGGTTCTTCAAAGTAGCCACCTTTTGCTTTGATTACTGCTTTGCACACTCTTGGCATTCTCTTGATTATCTTCAAGAGGTTGTCACCGGATATGGTTTTCACTTCACAGGTGTGTCCTGTCAGGTTTAATAAGTGGGATTTCTTGCCTTATAAATGGGGTTGGGACCCTCAGTTGTGTTGTGCAGAAATATGGTGGATACACAGCTGATGGTCCTACTGAATAGACTGTTACAATTTGTATTATGGCAAGAAAAAGCAGCTAAGTAAAGAAAAACGAGTAGCCATCATTACTTTAAGAAATGAAGGTCAGTCAGTCCGAAAAATTGGGAAAACTTTAAAAGTGTCCCCAAGTGCAGTGGCAAAACCCATCGAACGCTACAAAGAAACTGGCTCACATGAGGACCGCCCCAGGAAAGGAAGACCAAGAGTCACCTCTGCTGCAGAGGATAAGTTTATCTGAGTCCAGTAGAGGTGACCAGCCTCAGAAATCGCAGGTTAACAGCAGCTCAGATTAGAGACCAGGTCAATGCCACACAGAGTTCAAGCAGTAGACACATCTCTAGAACAACTGTTAAGAGGAGACTTTGTGCAGCAGGCCTTCATGGTAAAATAGCTGCTAGGAAATCATTGCTAAGGACAGGCAACAAGCAGAAGAGACTTGTTTGGGCTAAAGAACACGAGGAATGGACATTAGACCAGTGGAAATCTGTGCTTTGGTCTGATGAGTCCAAATTTGAGATATTTGGATCCAACCACCGTGTCTTTGTGTTTCACACCATGATGCATGGAGGAGCAGGTGTGGGGGTGCATTGCTGGTGATACTGTTGGGGATTTATTCAAAATTGAAGGCATACTGAACCAGCAGGGCTACCACAGCATCTTGCAGCGGCATGCTATTCCATCCGGTTTGCGTTTAGTTGGACCATCATTTATTTTTCAACAGGACAATGACCCCAAACACACCTCCAGGCTGTGTAGGGGCTATTTGACTAAGAAGGAGAGTGATGGGGTGCTACGCCAGATGACCTGGCCTCCACAGTCACTAGACCTGAACCCAATCGAGATGGTTTGGGTTGAGCTGGACCGCAGAGTAAAGGCAAAAGGGCCAACAAGTGCTAAGCATCTTTGGGAACTCCTTCAAGACTGTTGAAAGGCCATTTCCGGTAACTAACTCTTGAAGCTAATCAAGAGAATGCCAAGAGTGTGCAAAGCAGTAATCAAAGCAAAAGGTGGCTACTTTGAAGAACCTAGAATATAAGACATATTTTCAGTTGTTTCACACTTTTGTTAAGTATTTCATTCCACACGTGTTAATTCATAGTTTTGATGCCTTCAATGTGAATCTTCAATTTTTAGAGTCATGAAAATAAAGAAAACTCTTTGAATAAGGTGTGTCCAAACTTTTGATCTGTACTGCACGTATGTGTTTAATGCGCATACATATTGGAGGTACAACATAGGCTAATATGAAGTGTGTATAAATATACACAATAGTGCAATATAATATAAATATATATATATTTATATTACACACACACACACACTCCTCTTCCGACAAGCCTACAACCTGCCGTAACCCTCAGTCTATAAAATATAAGTCAGGTAAAGAGAAAACCGGTTTAAATGCCGCGCTAAAAACCACTGATGTTGTAGATGAAAAAGATTTCCTTTATTTCATAATTCTACGCGTTTCAGAGACATCTCCGTCTCCTTCCTCAGGAAAATAAATCATATTACAAAAAAGGGGCAACAGAGCCTATATAAAGGAAGACCAGTAGCCACATATGCATTTGAAAAGTGAACAGCCCATATGACTCAGAGCCGATTACTCAGCGCCGCATGGAGAAGAGAAAAAAAAAAAAAAAAAAAAAAAGAGAAAGCACACATTAAATCAGCACAAATGAACCGAAGGCATTACCGTGAAATAACATGAACATCTCAAGGAGAAAATTAGTGGATCAGTGAAGGATCAATAAAAAACATAAAAATAATAATTATTGCGTGTTATTTAATAAAAGAGTATAAAAAGAAAAAAGTGGGGACGAGGGTAAAAGAAAAGCAGATGGTGTGCAAACCCAGAAAGTGTAGGTGATAGCACGGGGGACAAACCTCTACACTAAACAGGAATATGGTTACTGTGGATTTGTACTTGGGGAAAGTGAACATAAATAATATGTGGAACAGGCACAAGGTGGTGGGATTAAAATACATAAAAAGTGCATATTTGCTAAAATAAATCTCTCTTATGTGTCTTTTGAATATATAAAAACGGCATATTTACATGTGAGAGGGACAGGAAAAAAAAACAACTTTTTTATTAAACTCGAGTTGCAAGAAAAAATTATATACATATATATACATATATACACACTTATATATATATATATATATATATATATATATATATATACATACATACATACATACATACAAACACACAAAAAAATATTAGTGGTGTATAGGGAATCGCTAGATTAAAAGTAATTGATATTTAAGGGCAAAGAATCCACTCCACTATGGAGCGGTTCTATAGAAAGGGAAAATTGTTAAAGCGTATGCGTGGGAAAGGTGACAAGAGTTTAATAGACTGAAAGGTAATGAAAAATCATAACTGTGGGAAAAAAAGCTCAATACACCTGTGCTCAGCAGGTAGAGAAGAGGAGCGGTTCCCTGTGAAAGAGAGAGGACTGCTAGAGCGTGTGCATGATGGGGTGATGTGAGTTCAAAACAGTAAGAAGTGCAGGAGTTCATACCCGTGAAAAATAAACTTACTGCGCCTACGTTAAACAATCGAAGAAAAAGAATTGCTTCCTTATAGTGCACGAAAGCACACAAATGAGTATGAAAAAAGGGAAAAAAGAAAACAACAAAAACATGGAATACTATAGAGTAAAATCTACAGTGATTCAAATGAAGGTGTTGGGGATGTGTAGACAATAAGCTGGAGGAAAGAGAAAGGAATAGATAAAAACGCAATATAATAATATTTTTATGTTTTTTATTGATCCTTCACTGATCCACTAATTTTCTCCTTGAGATGTTCATGTTATTTCACGGTAATTCCTTCGGTTCATTTGTGCTGATTTAATGTGTGCTTTCTCCTTTCTTTTTTTTTTTTCTCTTCTCCATGCGGGGCTGAGTCATCGGCTCTGAGTCATATGGGCTGTTCACTTTTCAAATGCATATGTGGCTACTGGTCTTCCTTTATATAGGCTCTGTTGCCCCTTTTTTGTAATATGATTTATTTTCCTGAGGAAGGAGACGGAGATGTCTCTGAAACAAGTAGAATTATGAAATAAAGGAAATCTTTTTCATCTACAACATCAGTGGTTTTTAGCGCGGCATTTAAACCGGTTTTCTCTTTACCTGACTTATATTTTATATACTGCATTCCGGGGCCGCTGCTAAACCACAAAAAGGCACTCACATGCGATCATAAGGAGTTGTGACTTTCACAACCCTACCAGGTGAGTGTACCTCTTTCTGTCTCTCTACCCTCATACCGGGTAAGACCCTATTGCGCTTTTTCCCCCTACAGCTCTACAAGTAACCCTCAGTCTGATATAGCGCCGCACATCCAGCTCTACCCTAACCTACTGTATCCTCACCTATCCCTTGTAGACTGTGAGCCCTCGCGGGCAGGAACCTCTACCCTCCTGTACCAGTCTGTGCCTTTTATTGTTTATGATTATTGTACTTGTCCCTATTATGTATACCCCTTTCACATGTAAAGCGCCATGGAATTGATGGCGCTATAATAATAATTAATAATAATAACAATAATGTGTAGCCTAGGAGCTATATTATAAAAAATAAAAAAAAAAAAGAGGAAAGACAAAAAGGTGACAGAAAAACAAGAAAAACGCATAGTGCAATATGTACTGTATCTACAAGATAATAATCCAATATTTACAGTGCCTAGCGAAAGTATTCAGCTACTTTGAACTTTTCAACCTTTCCCCACATTTCATGCTTCAAAGATAAAAATATGAATGTTATGGTGAAGAAACAACAAGTGGGACACAATTGTGAAGTTGAACGAAATTTATTGCTTATTTTAAACTTTCTTAAAAAATAAATAACTGAAAAGTGGAGCGTGGAATATTATTCGTCCCCTTTATTTTCAGTGCAGCAAACTCACTCCAGAAGTTCATTGAGGATCTCTGAATGATCCAATGTTGTCCTAAATGACTGATGATGATAAATATAAGCCACCTGTGTGTAATCAAGTCTCTGTATAAATTCACCTGTTCTGTGATAGTCTCAGTGTTCTTTTTAAAGCGCAGATAGCATCATGAAGACCAAGGAACACAACAGGCAGGTCCTTGATACTGTTGTGAAGTTTAAAGCCGGATTTGGTTACAAAAAAATTTCCACAACTTTAACACTAGAACTACTGGACTCGTGACACCTATATAGAAATACATGGTGCAAAGTAGTCAAAATGACTACCCCAGTAGTTCTAGCGCTAAACATCCCAAGGAGCACTGTGCAAGCGATCATATTGAAATGGAAGGAGTATCATACCACTGCAAATCTACCAAGACCCGACCGTCCATCCAAACAAGGAGAAGACTGATTTGAGATGCAGCCAAGAGGCCCATGATCCCTCTGGATGAGCTGCAGAGATCTACAGCTGAGGTGGGAGAGTCTGTCCATAGGACAACAATCAGTCGTACACTGCACAAATCTGGCCTTTATGGAAGAGTTGCAAGAGAAAGCCATTTCTCAAGATATCCATAAAAAGTGTAGTTTAAAGTTTGCCACAAGCCACCTGGGAGACACACCAAACATGTGGAAGAAGATGCTCTGGTCAAATGAAACCAAAATCAAATTATTTTGACACAATGCCAAACAATATGTTTGGCATAAAAGCAACACACCTCATCACCCTGAACACACCATCCCCACTGTCAAACATGGTGGTGGCAGCATCATGGTTTGGGCCTGCTTTTCTTCAGCAGGGACAGCGAAGATGGTGAAAATTGAGGGGAAGAGGGATGGAGCCAAATACAGGACTATTCTTGAAGAAAACATGTTGGGAGTCTACAAAAGACCTGAGATCGGGACGAAGATTTGTCTTTCAATAAGACAATGATCCAAAACATAAAGCAAAATCTACAAAGGAATGGTTAAAAAATAAACGTATCCAGGTGTTAGAATGGCCAAGTCAAAGTCCAGACCTGAATCCAATCGAGAATCTGTGGAAAGAGCTGAAAACTGCTGTTCACAAACGCTCTCCATGCAACCTCATTCAGCTTGAGCTATTTGCAAAGGAAGAATGGGCAAGAATTTCAGTCTCTCGATGTGCAAAACTGATAAGACACATACCCCACGCGACTTGCAGCTGTAATCGCAGCAAAATGTGGTGCTACAAAGTATTAACTTAAAGGAGACGAATAATATTGCACACCCCACTTTTCAGTTATTTTTTTTTTTAAAAGTTTAAAATAAGCAACACATTTCGTTCAGCTTCACAATTGTGTCCCACTTGTTGTTGATTCTTCACTATAACATTAACATTTTTATCTTTATGTTTGAAGCCTGAAATGTGGGAAAAGGTTGAAAATTCAAGGGAGCCGAATGCTTTTGCAAGGCACTGTACAGTATAAAATGTATATTAAAAGGAAGAACATATAAGTTAGGGAGCAAAGAGGCAAAATGTTAAAAATCTATGAAATAAGGGAAGTGCAAATGTGGAAGTACACATACACATACTGTATATCATAGCATAGATTCACCCCAAATATATAAGAAATGATATATGTTCCATAAATGGTTCAACCACATTATATTTCCAATATTGGGACTGTGCCAACAAAAAAGATATATTTCTATGCCCAGCAAATTGAATATATAGCATCACTACAATAAAAAGATAAATAGCATTTATTAAATAATACAGTAATACACAAGGAGAAAGCAATCACTGTATAGATATACATAAAATAATAAAAGTAATAAATAAAATAAAAAGCCAGGTAGATGAATAAAACACAATCAAAGAAAAGGGGCAAAAGTTAGGTTTCCATTCAGACCATAGGAGTATACAGTTTTAAGAGTCCAAATCCATTTGGCCTCATTTTGGGCCAACTGTCTACTCAGATTATTGATCCCTTTGACTTTGAGGAGGGAGGCATCGCAATTATGAAATTGCTTAAAGTGTCTGGGAATGGTTTTAAGAATAGAGGCATCATCTTCGTTGGGCACAGCAGTAATATCATTTCCATGCTCATGAATCCAGACTTTGAATTGGTTAAGCCAATGTATATTTTGGGACATGGGCATGTAGCATAGTATATAACATATAAAGTGGTACATGCTTATCTCAAAAGGAACATTTCCTGCTAGAATCACAAAAATACAGAAGAGCGTTCAATATTCGGGCATGCTACACACTTTCCACATGGTACGCAACCATTAATGGGACGAAAATCATTCAAAAAGGTAATTGGTCCTCATTAGAGTAATGACTTGAATTAAATGGTCCCGTAAATTCTTAGACCTGCCGTTGGTGATACTTGGTCTAGGGAATAGATATCTGGCCAGTACTGAATTAGCCAGTAGAAATGTGTCAAGATTTCTCCAAGCATCCCCACAACGTGGAGAATTGTGGATCACCAGTGACAAAACGTACAGTGGTATTGTCTGAAGTGGGTCTGGATTTATAGAGTAGTTGATTGCGTGAAGTGTTTTGCTCTATTACATGCCTGTTTTGTCATGCAGTTGCTGGATCCTCCTGTCAGGAAATCTTAATTTAAGATCAGCAGTCCGGTTTTCAAATCGGATTCAGAAGAGCAGATAAGTTTAAGTCACAAAAATTGTACTCTTGGTATGGACTGTAATCTAATCGCACTGATGAAGTGAGATTGCGGGTTCATCCGTATGGATAAAAGTATTCAAACCCGCTTGATTGGGACTTTAAGAAAATCAATACGAAGAGTGTGTAACATAAGAAAGAATGCTTAGCAGAAACAAATCCTCTGCGCAAAATTGAAAAACTAATATCCTTTTTAAAGATCCAGCATCTCTCTTCAAGACCGTAAAATTTCCAATCCATCAAGTGGAAAAGGTTCCCACTAACCTTCTGTCCAGAGGATGCTAGAAGCAGAAGCTCTCTTTAATGTAGGAAATTATGAAAGACCAAAGATATAGTAAAGAGATATGGAAAGCATTTAAACATTTTAAAAGGTGGGTGAAACCAGTGACCAGATTAATTTTCTGAATAATTTGTATTAGGTTGACACAGCTGTCTGAGTTAGTCTTATAAGAGTGGAGCTCATTGTCGCGGGCTGAGGAGGGGACGCTGCGCTCTCCCACTGCTCGGGTCCGGCTGCCGCTGCTGCTGCGGCTGCTGCTGCTGTTCTGTGGTGGCTCGAGTGGTGGGCCGGATACCGGGGACTCGAGCGGCGCTCCTCGCCCGTGAGTGAAAAGGGGATATTTGGTTGTGGGGGTTTTGATTATGGATATTGTCCGTGACGCCACCCACGGTTGTGGTGATTTTGGTGACACCACCGCTGCTCTAGACGGGGATCCCAGGAGCGGTGACTGGGAGCAGCTTTGTTGTTATTTCTTCCCTCCGTGGGTAGGGGGGTTGGTTGTCCCGGGGCCCGGTGATGGGGTAGGGATGGATGGCAGGCAGGTTACGGGGCCTGGGAAGGTGCAGGGTCACGGGGGCAATGCTGTGCCGCACGGCACGGTGGTACTCACTCAGCCCAATGATGAAGACACAGTTCTCGGTAAAACACACGGCTGGATGGACGGGTCCCACAGACGGCTGCAGTGTTGTTGCTGCCTTTCCCTGCACCTAAGATGTCGGTACGGTTCCAATGGGTTCCCACCGGTAACCCGCTCCCCGGCTTGGATATGGGCCGGAGGAGCCCCTTTTGCCCGCAGGCGCTGGCCCTGAGAAACGGTTGCCTTGGCGGTGGCGGTGTCTCTCTCACTCGGTTGGACGGTTGCCTTCTGTTCGGGACTTGACTGTTTGGAAACCCAGGAGGTCCCCTTCACTAACGGATTTGGCAAATTTGCGGCAACTCCTAGCCTTGCCGGGGTCCGAAAAGCCCCTGCCAGTTGGTGCTGGCTTCTCTTTGTGTACCGGTCCGGTACCGCCGGGCCACCGCCCGTCCACGGTCCTTACGGTAGACTCCAATCGGCCACTCCTGCAGACGGTCACCACCGTCTGCCAACCTTGCTGATCTGTCCGGGCCACACACCCGGACCAACTTCAGGCTGCTCAACTACTACTTCCTTCTGCTCACTTTCACCTCTAAAACTCATCTGCCTGGTTTTCCCGCCTCCAGGACTGTGAACTCCTCGGTGGGCGGGACCAACCGCCTGGCCCACCCCCTGGTGTGATCATCAGCCCCTGGAGGAAGGCAACAAGGGTTTTGTGTTCTGGCTTTGGTGTGCCTGCTGGGAGTGTGGGGTGTGTGGGTGTTGTGCTCTGTGGCCCCTGGCTTGTCCAGGGCGCCACACTCATCAGTTACTTCAGAAACCTGATGTGGACTACTGTAAAGGGAGGTGGCCATTGGAGACGGGAGCACGGCAGGTTATTACTAGCATCCTGATTTAACTTCATGTACATTTAAAATGTCATTTTGGTGATTCTCTGGAAGCAGTTGTTATAGCACAAGGGATAACTAGAGTTGCAGTGGAGCCATGTCGAAATCCAACCATAATAGAAATTGTGGTAGCTTGGGAGCACTGTGACTTGCTCCCCAATCTCATAATCAGTCATACAGATGACACATGACCCTCCTCCAGACGTTTTATATTCCCTTGTTCAGAGAGTCTCAGTTGGAAGAGTTCAACTGCTGAAGTGAAGATGTCATCATTCCTGCAAAGTTGGGTGTGGGTGGCTGCACCTGTGGAATTCCTTGTGGCATTGGTGGTCTCATCACACCCATTTCCTGCAAGTGGATAGATGGTTTATAGCTGGAAGTGTGGCGCCCTGGACAAGCCAGGTCGTCACAGAACTACACCAACACACCCCACACCCCGGTTAGGCACACCGAAGCCAAACACAAAATCCTTGTTGCCTTCCTCCAGGGGCTGATGTCCACACCAGGGGGTGGGCCAGGCGGTTGGTCCCGCCCACCGAGGAGTTCACAGTCCTGGAGGCGGGAAAAGGAAGCAGATCAGATAGAGTTTGAAGTTGAGGAGTGAGGAAGTGAAGTGGTAGAGGAGCGGTCTGACGGCGTCCGGGTGTGTGGCCCGGACGGTACAGCAAGGTTGGCAGACGGTGGTGACCGTCTGCAGGAGAGGCTAATTGGAGCGAACCGTAAGGACCGTGGACGGGCGGTGGCCCGACGGTACCGGATCGGAGAGTAAAGAGAAGCCAGCACCATCCGGCAGGGCTTACGGACCCCGACCAGGCTAGGAGTCGCCGTAAAACTGGTCAAATCTGTTAGCGAAGGGTACCTCCAGGGTTTCCCAGCAGTCAAGACCCGATTGAAGGCATCAGCTCACACCGTAGAGGGAAACACAGTCACCACCAAGGCTACAGTTCCCAGGGCCAGAGCCTGCGGGCAAAAGGGGCTCCTTCAGCATCCATTCAAGCTGGGGAGCGGGTTACCGGTGGGAAGCCATTGGAACTGAAAACACAACATAGGTGCAGGGAAAGGCAGTCACCATCAACCTGCCGGGAGGAGAAACACCGCAGCCGTCTGTGGGACCCGTCCATCCAGCCGTTTGTTTTACCAGAGACTTTGCATTCATCATTGAGTGAGTACCACCGTGCCGTGCGGCACAGCGCTGCCCCCGCGACCCTGCACCTCACCAGGCCCCGTAACCCGCCTGCCATCCATCCCTATCCCTCACCGGACTCCGGGACAACCAACCCCCCTACCCACGGAGGGGAGAACCAACATCCAAGCTGCTCCCTGTCATCGCTCCCGGGATCCCCGTCCAGAGCAGTGGTGGTGTCACAACCTCACCACAACCGTGGGTGGCGTCACGGACAATATCCCTAACCCAAACCACCCCCTTTCATTCACGGGCGAGGAACGCCGCTCGAGTCCCCGGGATCCGGCCCACCGCTCGAGCCACCACCGAGCAGCAGCAGCAGCTGGACCCGAGCAGTGGGTGAGCGCAGCGTCCCCTCCTCCGCCTGCGACAGAAGCTCCCTGGATCTACCACTAGAATGGGATTTTGAAGTGAGAATTTGAACATAGTCTCTGCAACTGAAGATCCAATTACTTGATGTTTATCATCCCTGTGACTTTCTACAGTGTATTTTGTTTAGGAAGTGGAACCTCCCTTGGTCTGCGGGTAGGTGGGATGGGATTTGGTCTACTGAATTCAAATTCAATTTTGGTGGCTACAGATCCATTTGATTGATGGTCATGATCCCTGCAGTTCTCTCCTCTGTCTGGACCTTCTGGAACCTTACTGAGACTGCGGCTCTGTGGGATTGAGTTTTGCGATTGGAATTTGAGTTTTGTGGTGATTGCTGCAGATTCACTTATTCACTGGTCCTCATGACCAGCTAAGGGAGTATTCTCCGGTCGTGATGTGTGTGTTACCAAACCCCTTATACTATAAATAAACACACGGACTGCATGCGACTTGGTTCAAAATGGCCACAGCAGCCTTTTATTGCCTATTGTTCACAAACTAAGCACCTTAGGGACGCCGTCCAACGGGCGACCCAAAACAACACACAGATAACAATAGACAATGTCAATTACATGACCCTCCCGGGGGCAGGCCCAGTCCATAACTACTACTCCCCTTGCCCCTGGCCGCAACACACCGACCCAGAGACGAGGTGCCAATCACCCACGGATTGACACCCCCACACTTTGGCAGAACCCCGTGCCTGCCACATCCCGGAACCGAGAGCCACCATACCGAGACAATGACTCCCGGTCCAGTTACCAGTCACTTCCAACCTCTGGACCAGACCTACCCCCCCCCGCCGCTGTGACAAATAGCATCCCAACATCCCAAACCACGTCCCCCAGATGACAACACAAAAAGGGAGGGTGGGCGGGGATCTCTTGGCGTCCGGAAGAAGAAGAGGAGGTAACCCCCTCCTCTCCCAGACTAACCCTTTCCCTACTCCTCCTCTTCTTCCCAAGCTAAACCACCCCTTAATGCCATATTAGGCCTGCCTACCAAACTGTCCCTATTAACCCCATCACTCCCTAACTCCCCCTTGGTCATGTCGCCCCTCCTCCCCAAGGGGGGATCCATGGCTGTCTTGACCAGCTGAGGGAGTATTCTCCGGTCGTGATGTCTATGTTTCCAAACCCCTTATACTATAAATAAACACACGGACTGCATGCGACTTGGTTCAACATGGCCACAGCAGCCTTTTATTGCCTATTGTTCACAAACTAAGCACCTTAGGGACGCCGTCCAACGGGCGACCCAAAACAACACACATATAACAATAGACAATGCCAATTACATGACCCTCCCAGGGGCAGGCCCAGTCCATAACTACTACTCCCCTTGCCCCTGGCCGCAACACACCGACCCAGAGACGAGGTGCCAATCACCCACGGATTGACACCCCCACACTTTGGCAGAACCCCGTGCCTGCCACATCCCGGAACCGAGAGCCACCATACCGAGACAATGACTCCCGGTCCAGTTACCAGTCACTTCCAACCTCTGGACCAGACCTACCCCCCGCCACAGGACAGACCACGTGACACCTTACGTGGCCTGGACCCGCCACACACCAAAAGCTCGCTCAACACCATCCTGCAGGCCCAATGCCCATAAATCCACTCCAATGTCGTTGAGGTGCACTCCGTCACCCCTCCGAAACCGCCAATCTGCCGGCTCCAACTCCCTGTGCCTCACCACAATCCCACCGTTCCTGATCACAAACCTGGCAACCACCCGATTCACCTGGGCCCTGGCCTTATTGACCTTTTCCACCGACCGAGCCCCCCTCCACGACAACCTGGTCACTATGTCTGACCACACGACAATCAAACCCGGGTACTGCTTCCACAACCGCAGTAAGTCAATCTTTATATCCCGGATCAGATCCCGTGACGCCCGGACTCCCAGATCATTACCTCCCACGTGTAATACCAGCACATCCGGAGGCCGGTCAACCTTACAATAACGACCAAATTCTGGGACCACCCTGCCCCACTCCATGCCCCGAACACCGATGCACCGAACAGTCGCCTGCCCACGATCCAGCCCTAGCTGCCGACCATTCGGGCGAACCGCCGCCCGCCGAGCACCCCAGAACACGAAGGAATGCCCCAGAATCCAGATTAGGCACATCCCTACAACAAAGAGACAACGAAAACAGAAATTAAAAACCAATAACATCACCACCATCAACGCCTCTCAGAAAAACCCATTCTACCTCCGTCCTCTAACACTTGTACATTACCCCCTCTTTTTTTTTTTACATATATAAACCACTTCCAAACCGCCAGACCACCTGTACCTTGACCAAAGTTACCATAATGCTACAACAGCTGCGGCCTCACGTACCGCCGAAAACAAGAAGATTCCCATCTACCAATACGCTTTACCACCTCATCTCCAAGCCCCCAACAAGCGGCCTCCGTAGCTGCCCCTATCCAAAAGGAATGCGACCCGAAATCCTCCGGGCGCTCCCCCACATTCCGCAAACATCGCCGCAGAACCGCTACAAACTGGAACCTTGATAAAAAGGACCCATCCACGTGCCGCAAAAATGGGCCCGGTAAACCCCCCCTCACGGCCACGAATTGCTCCACCAAACGTACTGGGCACAACTCCTCCCCCAGGACCGCGTATAACACCACCAACCTACCCCGGCCCAGCTGATCCGTTTTCGACCGACTAATCCGGCACTCCACCTGATCACCGCCCACTCGCACATCCTCAAGCAGCAACCCGCCGCCTGTCACCCTGGACGGGCTTACCAACTCACCGATCCGGAAAGCCCCATAAAAAGCAAGACCGAAAGCCGTTGTAAACAAAACAGTCTCGTAAACCGACTCACAAATGCCGCTCAGGCCCCCCACCAACCGCCTCAACAAACCAAACGATACGGGACGCCTCTTGTCCCTCTCCCACACACCGCGGCGGGACCCCCGCAAGGCCCGTCGAACCCAAAAATCCTGCGAAACATCTTGTTCCCCTCTCATTTTTAACCAAAACGCCACCGCCGCCACCCGATGCGCCACGGCCGACGCCGATCGCCCGGCCGAGAAATCCACACTCACCAACGCCAGTAATGCCACCAAGTAATCCACGCTTACCCCATCAAACATCCGACCCAGCAACTCCTCCCATTCAGCCCACACCTTAGCATATCGGCACCAAGTCACCTCAGTCACCGAATTCCGAATCAATTCTGAGATCACCGCCTCACCAGATTCCTTAAATCCACTGGACACTCCACTCCGACTTCGTCCGCCCAAGGCAGTAGCGCCCGAAACCTGCTGAACTGAAAACGAGACAAAGCGTCAGCCACCCCATTGTCAACTCCCGGAACGTGCTTTGCCACCACCTGTACATTCAGCTGCAGACATCACTAAATGCCGCAAAAACACCACCACTGGCTCCGACTTAGCCGACAAGTTGTTAATAGCAAACACCACCGCCTGGTTATCACAATGGAAGCAAACCTTCCTCCCGGCAAAACGCGACCCCCACAGCTCCACTGCTACCACGATAGGAAATAGCTCCAACAGAGCCAAATTCCTGACCAAACCGCTCTCCCGCCACGCCTGTGGCCACCGACCCACACACCAGTGACCTCGAAACACGGCCCCAAACCCTGCCGACCCAGACGCATCGGTGAACAGCTGTAACGCCCCGTTAGACGTCACCTTCTCCATCACCAGGGCCCGGCCATTGAAACACTGCAAAAATTGATCCGATACCAAAAGATCGTCCTTGATCGCCTTCGTGATTCGCACGAAGTGTGTCGGCGACCGCACACCTGCCGTCGCCGTTGCCAAACGTCTCGCAAAAACTCTCCCCATCGGCATAATCCTGCAAGCGAAATTCAATTTCCCAAGCAAGGACTGCACCACCTGAAGCCGCACCTTCTTTGCCGCCTTCACCCCTGCCACCGCGGCCCTCAAATCACGAACCTTCTCCTCTGGCAACCTACATTCTATGGCAATAGAATCAATCTCAATCCCCAAAAAACGCATCACAGGCGCCGGGCCTTCCGTCTTATCGGGAGCCAAGGGAATTCCGAAGCTGCCCGCGACTTTCTGCAACGCAAATAACAACCCCGCACAAACCATTGAACCCGCCGGCCCAACACAAAGAAAATCGTCCAAATAGTGAATAATGGACGTAAGCCCAGACACATCCCGAACCACCCACTCTACAAACGAACTAAACGCCTCAAAATACGAACACGAAATTGAACAACCCATTGGCAAACAGCGATCAACATAATAACTGCCATCCCACCAGCAACCTAACAAATGCTGACTATCTGGATGAACCGGTAACAACCGAAACGCCGCTTCCACATCAGCCTTTGCCATCAACGCCCCCCGACCCGCAGCCCTGACCAGGTCCAACGCCTTGTCGAACGACACATAATATACCGCCGCTAACTCCGGTGCAATGCCATCATTCACCGATAACATCTCTGGGTAAGACAAATGATGGATAAGCCGAAATTTGTTCAGCCCTTTCTTCGGCACAACCCCCAACGGCGAAACCACCAACTTCGAACACGGCGGGGCGTCATAAGGACCGCCCATTCTGCCCAAAACCACCTCCTTTCTCAGCTTCTCATCCACCACATCCGCATGATCCCGAGCAGAACGTAAATTACGGTACGGCGGGGGCGATGGACTAACAGCCGACGGG
Source organism: Anomaloglossus baeobatrachus (assembly GCF_048569485.1). Taxonomy (NCBI): domain Eukaryota; kingdom Metazoa; phylum Chordata; class Amphibia; order Anura; family Aromobatidae; genus Anomaloglossus; species Anomaloglossus baeobatrachus. Next base: position 126,533,400 of record NC_134356.1, read on the forward strand.
ATACGGAAACCGTCAGAAAAACCAAACCATAACAACGCCGCTGCCTCGCCGTCCGGATACCTATTTAAAAAGGGGGCCATCGCTTCTACCTTCACCGGCGTCATCCCTTTTTCCAACCCCGTCACCCGCTTTTCCTTTCCCCTTTTTAAAGCACTTGGACAGGCTATGTCCTCCCCCACAACCTGAGCATTCATGCTTAAAGCGGCATGCCGCTCCAAACCTGCACTGCCCCTCATTATATTGCCAACAGAAACCTTTTTTCTGACTTGCCGGGGACCCGACTCCCGGTCCCCCGGCACCCCCCCGAAAGGGCTGAGTCGGTGCCGACATCAGTCGCATCCATAAGGAAATATCCTTATGGTCCCATCGCATATCCGGCCGCAACGCCTTCCGCTGCCGGAATTGCTCGTCGTAACGCAGCCACGCCAGCCCGCCATAAACCCGATAAGCCTCCCCTATCGCATCCATGTAACCAAACAAGGCCGAACAATGCTCCGACTCCTTTTCCCCGACCACGCTCGCCAAAAACGCAAACGCTTGCAACCAGTTTGCAAAAGTCCGAGGAATAAGCCTATAACGGCGCTTTTCCTCCTCGTCCTTCTCCTTTTTGGAGTCGCTTGGCTTAACCCTATCCAAATTAAATTTCTCCAGGGGAAGCAGAGAAAAAATCTCCACATATTCCCCTTACCAAATTTTTTCCCGCACCTCCTTCTTTAAATGAGCCCCCAGCGGGCCCTCAAAACAAACATAAACTTCGCTTTTAGCCCTATCATCTAGGCGCACCACCTCATCCTCCTTCTCCTTTTCTTTTTCCTTTGCCCCCTCCGCCGCACTCCCCCCTGCGCCCCCCCTTCCGCCGCGCCCGCTCCGTCCCCCCCTCCCACCGCCGCCGCCCCCCGACCTGTCGTCCCCAGCCCCGGCAACCGCCGCCAACCCCTGCAACAGCCCCAACAACTGGCTCCACACTGCTACTCCGCCGGGCGCTGCCGTGTCCACAGCCGCCCTCCCGCCCCTGAAACTCCCCGCCAGCGCAGCCCCTGCCGCCCCCGCTGCCGTCTCACCCAACCGCGGCTCAGCGTCCCCCGATACCGCTGCCTCGCTGTCCTCCGTCTGCCGACCATCCGACTCTTCCGACAGCACGACCTCCTCATCCTCGCCGCTGACATCTTCTTCCATCCGACATCCGGGGGGCGCCGCCGCGGCACCCCCCCACCACGGCCGCCAAACCGGGCCGCCGCGTGGGCAGTGCCGTCCCCGCTCCGTCTCTTGCCCTGGGGCGACAGCCCAGGAGACCGTCCTGTCCCCCGCGCCGGCACCCCAGGCCTCGACCTCTTGCGCCCGCGCCCACCCCCTCGCCGACTGCCAGGGGACTCTGGACGCGGACTGATGGACGCCCGGCTCTGGATCCCAGCCGTCGCCGCCTCTGGCCCTCCTGGGCCGCTGCAGGCCTCCTGCCGCTGGGTCCTCCCGCTCCCACGGGACACCGCCACATCCGGGGGCTGCACAGCGGTCCTGAGTGACCGGGCGGTCGCCGCATGGCTCACGCCGTCACCCCTGCTCACTGCCGCGCCAGGGTCAGGCACCACAGACCTCCCCCTGGCGCTGGACCTACCGCCGCCTGCAGCCCCTCGGTCCCCCCGCCGACTGCAGGGGGAACTGCTGGCCTCCATCCCTCGCCGAGCGCGCTCCCGACCTGGAGCCGCTGCTGTCACTGGAAATCCAGCCCGGAGGCCGGGACCGGAAGTAGGCCCCGTGCTGGCCACTCCCACCTCCCGACCACCGCGGCTGGAACGCAGATTCCTCCCGCTGCTGCTGGGAGCAGCAGCCGGACTGCGCTGCTGCTCGGCCCGCTGCAGAGGGTCCCTGGAGGGGCTCTGGCATCTCCTCCTTGCCCCCCCGCACCCGGGGAATACCTGCGGGGGGGCCGCGACTGGCGCACACCACGGCTGGGGGAGCGAGGGGCAAGCGCCGACGGGTTAACCCCGGCAGCCCTGATGTGGGTCTGCACTGCCAGGGGCCCGTGCGCTGCAATGGCTGCTGCAATCAGGCGCTGAAGTTCCTGGAGATCAGCCATGGTGGTCCTCGTGCTGCTGATCTCTTGGCGTCCGGAAGAAGAGGAGGTAACCCCCTCCTCTCCCAGACTAACCCTTTCCCTACTCCTCCTCTTCCTCCCAAGCTAAACCACCCCTTAATGCCATATTAGGCCTGCCTACCAAACTGTCCCTATTAACCCCATCACTCCCTAACTCCCCCTTGGTCATGTCGCCCCTCCTCCCCAAGGGGGGATCCATGGCTGTCTTCTCTGCTGCTCTCAATGCTCTTCTTATGCTGAGGAGGAACTCTGGCCCATGTCCCTCTTTGCTCATTGACAGCTTTGTTGAAACTGTTGTTTGTGACTAGTATGACGTCTTTCCTGATGTCTTTTAGAGGACCACAATCTATGGAATATTGTTGCTTGACCTAGAAAGACATTATAATTTAGTTAAAAAATACCTTTTTGGACGCTGCTGTTACTATGGGGTACAGAGAGGGGAACTCTAGGAAAAATTGCTTTGACTATGGGCAGAATTAACCTGCTCATTGCATACCTTTTCTGTGGATTTACATGACGTATCTAAAAGGGATAATTGGGTCTCCCATGTACAAAACCCCTCTTACCCACGCTACTTGCAATGAAGACATAACAACTTTTTATGGGCGAATGGCCACAGCTTTTATTTAAACGGTATACATGTATCACAACTTGTGGCTCGACATGCCACCCTTTTTCAACATAAACCGATACATGTATACCCTCCCAACTGACAAACAACCGATAGGTCCGTCCAAGAAGCCAATAATCATCCTTATCCCCTGGCCGTAACATACCACTGGCCCAGAGGACCACCTCGGCTGTGACCAACCAACCCAAGGTGTGGGGTAATAACGTTCCATCGTTAAAATACCCCTCCCCAGAACCTGCAGGACCTACGCCCACAAGTTCCCAATCCTGTCTGAAGCCACTACCCCTGAGTGACTTCATACTCCCCACCGACTATCAGTGCTCCCAGCCTCTAGGAACGGACCTATCCCCCCGCTGCGACAAACCAAGAAACCACCATATAAACCCTTTGATGTTATTGTTTTTTTTTTTTTTTTTTAAAACTTTATTATTTTTTTTTTATTTTTTTTTTTTATAGTTTTTTTTTTTTTTTTTTTTACATTAAGGGCGGGTGGGCGGGCCACACACGAAATGGCACCCACGGCAAAGAGGAGGTACTGCCAACGACTGCCCCTTATAAACCCCCCTTTCTCTCCCCACCCCTTATGACCTCTGGCCCAATCCTCGCCGCTCACCAAACCACCAATCCCTTAATCCCTTACACAGCCCTATTCCCTCCACATTAACCCCTTCCTACCCTATACCCTCCCGATAGTCATGGGGCTCATTCACCCCTATGGGGCTCATTGCCCATCTAGACAGAATTGGAAGGGGACAAATGGTGAAACTGCCCCCAAAAAATAATGATAGAAGGTGGAGAATGCATTACAGCAAGCCCCACGGATAATGGCTCCAGCTAAAATCTTAGACAATATTTCCATTACTATTTCTCCCCCAAATATTTCACTTACCTTCATTTTCTGGTCAGCTTAACCATGCTTCATAGTCACCAATCAGCTGTCTCAGCTCTTAGGATCTCATGGCCTATCTTGCATGAGGCTTAAGCTGGTGTCACACATAACGACGACGACAACGACGTCGCTGCTACGTCACCATTTTCTGTGACGTTGCAGCGACGTCCCGTCGCTGTCGCTGTGTGTGACATCCAGCAACGACCTGGCCCCTGCTGTGAGGTCGCCGGTCGTTGCTGAATGTCCAGCTTCATTTTTTGGTCGTCACTCTCCCGCTGTGACACACACATCGCTGTGTGTGACAGCGAGAGAGCGACGAAATGAAGCGATCAGGAGCCGGCACTGGCAGCTGCGGTAAGCTGTAACCAGCGTAAACATCGGGTAACCAAGGGAAGACCTTTCCCTGGTTACCCGATGTTTACGCTGGTTACCAGCCTCCGCTCTTGCTGCCAGCGCCGGCTCCTGCACTGTGACATGTGGCTGCAGTATGCATCGGGTAATTAACCCGATGCATACTGTAGCAAGGAGAGCAAGGAGCCAGCGCTAAGCAGTGCGCGCGGCTCCCTGCTCTCTGAACTGTGACATGTAGCTGCAGCACACATCGGGTTAATTAACCCGATGTGTGCTGCGGGAGAGCAAGGAGCCAGCGCTAAGCGCGGCTCCCTGCTCTCTGCACATGTAGCACAGCGACCTTATGATCGCTGCTTCTGCTGTGTTTGACAGCTAAGCAGCGATCATAACAGCGACTTACAAGGTCGCTGTTACGTCACCGAAAATGGTGACGTAACAGCGACGTCGTTGTCGCTGTCGTTTAGTGTGACACCAGCTTTATTCTTACAATAATCTAAACTGCAACTGTGACATTACTTGTGATTGTGGCCATGTATGCAGCTGACCACTCACTTTGTGTTAACTCATTATACATGTGAAGGGGTAGGGGAGAGGGAAGCCGGCGATGATTGGGAGCAGGACTTGAGTGCTGTAAACAACTTCACGTGAGCCCCGGGAGCGCAAATGCTATAAACGCTGGAACGGCGTCAGCAGCGGAGGTGAATATAAGCTGTTGTATTTTAATGGGGGCAAACAAGGGGACTGAGAAGGGGTAGAATGGGCAAATGCAAAATGCCCCAGGTGACTCCTAAATTGCTTTATCATTTTATAACAGGGGCTACATTAGTCATTATAATAAACATTAGCTGCTGTATGCACCCAGCTCCTGAAAAACCTGTTTCTGATGGGTAAGACCAAATTAAACACAGTTTGTGAACAGATGTAGTGTCCAGACTGGCTGCAGGGCAACAGAACTGAACTCAACTGCCGAACATGTATATACCTTCCTCACATTAATATTTCATGAACATTTGTGGGGTCCAGATTCTAGAGTATAAAGACGTGGGCATGTGGACGAGAATGTCTGAATAATAGTTTGGTATGTGAGCGATCGTTGTCTGGAAATAATTGTCAAATGGGTAAAATGTGTTTTATTGATAAAAATATATTTTTTATTACTTGTCCAATAAAAATCCCACTCTACTGGGGCCCACTGAACAGAAATATTATTTAAAGAGCAAAAAAATATGTTACCACACTGTTTGGTGTCATTGATGTGAATTCAATAATGGGAAGTTGTGTGGTAGATCTCAAAACAGGCAGAGATACAAAGGTCTGGCTGGGACGGGGACATTGGCAATAGTAGCGGGAATCACTCCTGCCATGCTTCCTGCAAACACAGCACCTTGTTTAGTGACAGTTTTCGGTGAGAGTGGCAGGGATGGGGTGACTGAAATGGCGCTCTGACAATCTGCAGACATCCTCTGACTTGAAGACTATTTCCTGTGCTATTCAGTTAGAGGAAACACTCAACAATTTTCTCCTAGAACTGGAGAAATGGGAGCGCTACTTGTGACTTTTGTCCTGGTCCAACAGGTCAACGCCATCCAAACATTTATTGTACCCTATTATGCAGACCAATTTCTGCTTGTCACTGGTGGCGTCCCTGTCTCTCACTGTCACAGTGATGTCCAAATACATGGTGGGGAGCATGTAGATGTCTTTACTGTCATTCCTCTTCACAGCAAGTAGTAGGCCACTTGTCAGTGAGAATGATGCCCTCTTTTCCAAATGCCTGCACACCAACTGTGTGAGAAATCTGTTTGTTTTTTTTCTAACTGTCCCACAGGCCCCTGTATTTACAGCATGGAGGGATTTGCATAGGGGGATACTGGTATAATAATTATTATCCTTGTACATATAGTTTCATTGGTATAAAATCAGCATCACTAGCTCCCAGACAATTTTACAGGGAGACTAGTCTTACAAAGACTGGATGGTATATACATGGATGAGGACATGTTCCTCATCACATGTGATGTGGAGTCCCTATACACCAGTATTTCTCATTCCCTGGGACTATCGGCACTAAAATTCTTTTTGACAAATCGAGATTTGGAGGATAATCTGGTGGATTTTCTTTTGATTGCAATGGAGTATGTCCTCTCCCACAACTATTTTGTATTCAAAGATCGTGTTCTCCTACAGAAGAGGGGTGTGGCGATGGGGGTGGCATGTGCCCCATCCTACGCTAACCTCTTCATGGGAATGTGGGAGAGGGAGTACATCCAAAATAGTGAGGCGATTTTTTTTCTGGCTCAGTGGTGCTCTGGCTGAGATTAATCGACGATGTCTTGTTTATCTGGCAGGGACCAAGGGCACTACTGGAACAATTCCTCTCACACCTGAATGACAACACCTGGAACATAAAATTGACGTATTCCATCAGCAAGATGAACATCGATTTTTCTGGATCTTGGTATTTCCATGGACTCTCAAGATTATTTACACACCAATATTCATCGAAAAGAAACGAGTGTCAATTCACTCCTACATGCGAGGTCAGCCCATCCATCACACATCATTCGGGCGATACCCACCGGTCAATTCATCAGGGCACGACGAATCTGTGACAAAGAGGAGGATTTTGAGGGGCAAGAACGAGATCTTCGACGAAGATTCCTTCAACGTGGATATAGAACTGAACAAATAGATCAAGCTTATCAACGTTTAAAGAATTTGGACATGTCAACATTACTAACTCCTCATGGTAAAAGGTCTTCTGAGAACAAGCTACGTTTTATTTCCACTTACCACTCTAGATGGTCAGAATTAACAATGTAATCAGTAAACACTGGTCCATCTTAAAACAGGATCCAAATCTGTGTAGGATTGTAACTAATCAACCTTGCTTTGTAGCTAGAAATAAAACAATATGTGACTTCCTAGTACACAGCCATCATATAGGAATATCATCTCAATTAATTTTTGACTCCAAAGGTCCTAAGTGGGGGTCTTGGAAATGCGGTAGCTGCTCTGCTTGCAGATATGTCCTAAAGACAAACAGTTTTTCGGATGCTCCTAACACGAGAACATTTAAATTTTTACATCACATTAATTGCAGAACTACACATGTAATTTACCTGGCACAATGTCCTTGCGAGAAGTTATATGTAGGCATTGTCGCGGGCGGAGGAGGGGACGCTGCGCTCACCCACTGCTCGGGTCCGGCTGCTGCTGCCGCTGCTCAGTGGTGGCTCGAGCGGTGGGCCGGATCCCGGGGACTCGAGCGGTGCTCCTCGCCCGTGAGTGAAAGGGGGAATGGTTTGGTTTAGGGATATTGTCCGTGACGCCACCCACAGTTGTGGTGAGTTTGGTGACACCACCGCTGCTCTGGACGGGGATCCCGGGAGCGGTGACAGGGAGCAGCTTGGATGTTATTTCTCCCCCCGTGGGTAGGGGGTTTGGTTGTCCCGGGGCCCGGTGAGGGGGTAGGGATGGATGGCAGGCGGGTTACGGGGCCTGGTGAGGTGCAGGGTCGCGGGGGCAGCGCTGTGCCGCACGGCACGGTGGTACTCACTCAGCCAGTAATTCACATGGAGTCTCTGGTCAAACAAACGGCTGGATGGATGGGTCCCACAGACAGCTGCGGTTGTTGCCTTCAATCGGGTCTTGACTGCTGGGAAACCCCGGAGGTTCCCTTCGCTAACGGATTTGACCAGTTTTACGGCGACTCCTAGCCTGGTCGGGGTCCGTAAGCACTCCCGGATGGTGCTGGCTTCTCTTTGCTCCCCGATCCGGTACCGTCGGGCCACCGCCCGTCCCCGGTCCCTACGGTTCACTCCAATCAGCCTCTCCTGCAGACGGTCACCACCGTCTGCCAACCTTGCTGTATGTGCCCGGGCCGCACACCCGGACACCATCAGGCTGCTCCTCTACCACTTCACTTCCTCAACTCCTAAAACTGAACTCTAATCTGACTCCTTTTCCCGCCTCTAGGACTGTGAACTCCTCGGTGGGCGGGGCCAACCGCCTGGCCCACCCCCTGGTGTGGACATCAGCCCCTGGAGGGAGGCAACAAGGATTTGTGCTTGACCTAGATGTGCCTAGCCGGAGTGTGGGGTGTGTTGGTCTAGTACCTGTGACGACCTGGCTTGTCCAGGGCGCCACATTCCCCCTTAGTAAAATGCAGACCGTCCGCGGGCTGCCCGTCCATCACCGGTTTTATTTTTGGTTAACTGCAAAAAGATAGAAAACGGTAAAAGGCATGTAAAAACATCACAAACATTTTTCAACGGTACGGCTTCCGCTCTTCTCCCACCCAAAAAACCTGGCCCTGATGCTGCCCCTAATAAGTGGGCAGCACCTCTTGCCCCAGTCCATCACCAGGTTGCCCGAGCGGGTTCTGTCTCTTTCAGGGGACCCGCGTCCATGGGGACCCCTGAACCCCCGGAGGATCGCCACCGGTTTCGGTAGTGGCGGGCCTGGGCCATCCCTTTCCTTCAGGCCCATCCTCCCAAATCAGCCTCTCCGGAGGCGGTAACGGTATCAAGCCAACAACATTTTTATTTACATTCCACTAAGTTTGTGGTTGCCCTGCAAGTTCTCGGGCTTGTCCGTAAGCAGTTCCTTATGCAACGGTTTGCAGACAGTCCCTACAGGGACAACAGTTGCCGGCAACGGCCGGTTCAATCAAAACCTCAATCAGGTTACTTCTTCGGTTGATTTGCTCTTATCATTTAAAAACTTTTAACAACAACGGTGCTGATGGTCCCAACGGGGACAACGTTTTGGCGGAGGACCGCCGGCTTCACTTTAGGTCCACCTCACCGACCGGGGTAGAGGGCTGAGCGGGCACTTGAAGCCCCTGGCCTAATCTCAGCCGGACACCCAGGGCGTACCATCCCCTCTCCCCACAATGTCGGGTGTAGTTGACGAGGTCACCAGGGAGCAGATTGCGGCTGGGATGGTCTTCCGGCAAGTGGTCATTTACATCTCTTCAAGCCACGAAAACTTCGGCCTCCAGGCCCGGTTCGTAAATGAAGCCATACCCCCTTCGGGTATCAAATCTCCGCACCTGTCCTTCATATCTCGGGCCCCGCACCCAGAAGGTGGCTCTTCGGAGGCGCTCCTTCTCTTCAATAGTGCGGTCACCAGCTCCGCCTTCCTCCTCTCCCTCTCGGCGATCTCCAGGCCCAGCAGTGTCGGCTCCCTGTCCCAATACGGGGCTGCTGCGGGCCCCTGCGCACGGGTCGGACCCCGCGAGACCTCCTTGACACTGCCCACCACTGGCAATCTGGGTGGATGGTCCCGCGGTGACTTGCCCTGGGGTGCTGCCTTACAGCGGCGACCTGGCGCAACCTCAGCCGAGGTGTGGGGAACGGGCACAGGGATCCTCTCCCGCTGAGCCTCCGCCTCCTCCGGCATGAGACAGGCTGCCGGGGTTGGTACGGGGTCAGGCACGATCACCGGTGCCTCCGGTACAGCTTCACTGACGGGCTCGGCCTTTGGTGTCTTCCAAGGGAGCAGTGCTTGCACGGTCACGGGCCTCGGCTGCAGGTCGGTCCGCCTGGGCGGATTGGCGAGGTACCGCTTCCGGTTGTGGTGGTAGCGGGCCTAGTGACGGGGCACCAGCAGCCAACACGGGTAGCGGGGGAGGTAGCAGGGCGAGCGGGTGTAGACCGGGCCCCTCGGCCGCGATGACCGACCCACTAGGGGTACAGGGGCGTGGGTCACTTACCCTCTCTTCCAAGACTCTCTCCACCTCGCCTTTCCATATGGCCGCCACCACCTCCGCCATGTCGGCCTCCCACTCCTCCAAGAGGAGTTGCACTCTGTTCTGCAGCCGTTGTTGCAGCTGAGCGGTCCGGACCTCCACCCACGCCGCGGTTCCAGGCACGGGGGCTACGGTGCTGCGGGACGGTTGGTACATGGCTGCGGCGGCCTCTTCCAGGAACAAAAAGATGGCCGCAGGGTCCTGGCGTCCCTGCTTTTATAGCCGCGGGCTACATGCGGCCAGACGCCATCCGTCCCCCTTAGTCTTTTTCCGGCTCCTCCTCTACAGGGGCGGGGTTTCAGCTTTCGCGCCTCCACTACTCGGGAAGACGCTCGAGCGGGGATTTTTCGCGCCCAAAATGGCGGCTTCTCAAGATTTTCGGCCGGACACCTCCGGCGGTCACAAGGCGCACCTCTACCAGACGGCAGAGCGGTAAGATCCTGTTCGTGACACCAAGTTGTCGCGGGCGGAGGAGGGGACGCTGCGCTCACCCACTGCTCGGGTCCGGGTGCTGCTGCCGTGCTCGGTGGTGGCTCGAGCGGTGGGCCGGATCCCGGGGACTCGAGCGGCGCTCCTCGCCCGTGAGTGAAAGGGGGGGTGGTTTGGGTTTAGGGATATTGTCCGTGACGCCACCCAAGGTTGTGGTGAAGTTGTGACACCACCGCTGCTCTGGACGGGGATCCCAGGAGCGATGACAGGGAGCAGCTTGGATGTTGGTTCTCCCCTCCGTGGGTAGGGGGGTTGGTTGTCCCGGGGCCCCAGTGAGGGTTAAGGATGGCAGGCGGGTTACGGGGCCTGGTGAGGTGCAGGGTCGCGGGGGCAGCGCTGTGCCGCACGGCACGGTGGTACTCACTCAGCCAGTAATTCACACGGAGTCTCTGGTCAAACAAACGGCTGGATGGACGGGTCCCACAGACAGCTGCGGTTGTTCTCCTCCCGGTAGGTTGATGGTGACTGCCTTTCCCTGCACCTATGTTGTGTTTACGGTTCCAATGGCTTCCCACCGGTAACCCGCTTCCCAGCTTGGATGGATGCTGAAGGAGCCCCTTTTGCCCGCAGGCTCTGGCTCTGGGAACTGTAGCCTTGGCGGTGACTGTGTTTCCCTTTACGGTGTGAGCTGTTGCCTTCAATCGGGTCTTGACTGCTGGGAAACCCCGGAGGTTCCCTTCGCTAATGGTTTTGACCAGTTTTACGGCGACTCCTAGCCTGGTCAGGGTCCGTAAGCCCTGCCGGATGGTGCTGGCTTCTCTTTGCTCCCCGATCCGGTACCGTCGGGCCACCGCCCGTCCCCGGTCCCTATGGTTCACTCCAATCAGCCTCTCCTGCAGACGGTCACCACCGTCTGCCAACCTTGCTGTATGTGCCCAGGCCACACACCCTGACACCGTCAGGCTGCTCCTCTACCACTTCACTTCCTCAACTCCTAAAACTGAACTCTAATCTGACTCCTTTTCCCGCCTCTAGGACTGTGAACTCCTCGGTGGGCGGGGCCAACTGCCTGGCCCGCCCCCTGGTGTGGACATCAGCCCCTGGAGGGAGGCAACAAGGATTTGTGTTTGACCTAGATGTGCCTAGCCGGGGTGTGGGGTGTGTTTGTGTAGTACCTGTGACGACCTGGCTTGTCCAGGGCACCACAGCATGACAACACGTGAACTTCGTGTTGGTATTTTAGAACATATAAGAGACATAAAAACAGCAGAATCATTTACCGCAGACCAGACCGAAAAAAATTGCCAAACTTAAACTCATAGCAAAGCACTTTCATGATTGCCATCCTGGTCAGGAACATCTTCTTCATTTTGTAGGCATTGACAGATTACATGTGGGCAATAGAAGGGGGGATGTGACAAAAAGACTAGGACAATTGGTGTGTAAGTGGATCACCCTAGTGAGAAGTATGAAACCAATTGGCCTTAATGACCAATGGGAATTCACCAACTTCCTATCAATCTTCTTGTTCCACTCCCTCCATCACTGACATGATAATTAACATTGATCTGTGATAGTCCATTGAATGAATCCTTTGGAAAAAATTGTAATGGAAATCTGCCCCAATTTTTCTAACATACCCATGCCATGCACAAGGGTGTACGGCACCTTTGTGCTTCCCCTCCTGGTTGCATTGCCATAGGTGGTTCCACTCTTAGGACCAATTGACTAATATTGATGCTCCTTCTTGCTGTAGGATATAGAACTCCCTTTAAGAAATTATGACTCTTACTATGAATTTTTGTACCTATGTCATTGACAGAATGGCACAGCATTATATGCTGTCCCACTCTGTTATGATTAGAGTTGAGCGCGGTTCGCGGTTCTCCAGTTCGCGGTTCGAGTGATTTTGGGGGGTGTTCTAAATTGAACTAGAACTCGAGCTTTTTGCTAAAGTTCGATAGTTCTAGTTACGTTCGAGAACGGTTCTAGCAGCAAAAAGCAGGGCTTTTTACAGCTAAAGTGTGCAGGAGCCATCGCTGGAAGCCTGCCAGAAGCTGGTAACCAAGATAAACATCGGGTATCCAAGCAAAGCGTTTTGGTTAGTAACCCGATGTTTATCCTAGTTACGTGCAGGAAGCCCACACTTCCCTGCTCAGCTCACTCCGCCACCTGCTGCACGCGGCATGTACACATACATACACACACACACACACACACACACACTCACCTGTCCCCAGCCAAGCAGTCCACGACACTGACGTCCTCAGCGCCACATGACCCCGCAAGGCTCCACCCACTTCGCACTCCGCCGCCAGAACACATGGCTCCGCCCACCTGGCACTCTGCGCAGATGGTCCTGCTAGGCTCCGCCCACCTTTCACTCTGCACACATCGTCCCGCTAGGCTCCACCCACCTGACACTCTGCACACATTACCCCGCTAGGCTCCGCCCACCTGTCACTCTGCACACATGGTCCCGCAAGGCTCCACCCACCTGACACTCTGCACACATTACCCCACTAGGCTCCGCCCACCTGGCACTCTGCACACATGGTCCCGGTATGCTCCGCCCACCTGGCACTCTGCACACATGGTCCCGCTAGGCTCCACCCACCTGAAACTCTGCACACATTACCTCACTAGGCTCCGCCCACCTGTCACTCTGCACACATGGTCCCGGTATGCTCCGCCCACCTGACACTCTGCACACATTGCCCTGCTAGGCTCCGCCCTTCTGTCACTCTGCACACATTACCCCGCTAGGCTCCGCCCACCTGGCACTCTGCACACATGGTCCCGCTAGGCTCCGCCCACCTGGCACTCTGCACACATTGCCCCGCTAGGCTCCGCCCACCTGTCACTCTGCACACATTACCCCGCTAGGCTCCGCCCACCTTGCACTCTGCACACATGGTCCAGCTAGGCTCCGCCCACCTGGCACTCTGCACACATGGTCCCGCTAGGCTCCGCCCACCTGTCACTCTGCACACATGGTCCCGCTAGGCTCCGCCCACCTGGCACTCTGCACACATTACCCCGCTAGGCTCCGCCCACCTGGCACTCTGCACACATTACCCCGCTAGGCTCCGCCCACCTGGCACTCTGCACACATGGTCCCACTAGGCTCCGCCCACCTGGCACTCTGCACACATGGTCCCGCTAAGCTCCGCCCACCTGGCACTCTGCACACATCGTCCCGCTAGGCTCCACCCACCTGACACTCTGCAAACATTACCCCGCTAGGCTCCGCCCACCTGTCACTCTGCACACATGGTCCCGGTATGCTCCGCCCACCTGGCACTCTGCACACATTGTCCCGCTAGGCTCCGCCCACCTGTCACTCTGCACACATTACCCCGCTAGGCTCCACCCACCTGACACTCTGCACAAATTACCCCACTAGGCTACGCCCACCTGGCACTCTGCACACATGGTCCCGCTAGGCTCCGCCCACCTGGCACTCTGCACACATGGTCCCGCTAGGCTCCGCCCACCTGGCACTCTGCACACATTACCCCGCTAGGCTCCGCCCACCTGGCACTCTGCACACACGGTCCCGCTAGGCTCCGCCCACCTGGCACTCTGAACTAGAGATGAGCGAACCGGTCCCGGTTCGGCTCGAGGTCGGTTCGCCGAACGGAGGTCCGGTTCGAGTTCGGTTCGACGAACCGAACTCGAACCGCATAGGAAACAATGGCAGGCATTCACAAACACATAAAAACACCTAGAAAACACCCTCAAAGGTGTCTAAAAGGTGACAAACAACTCAGAACACAACACAAACACATGGGAAAGTGACAAGGACATATACTCATGCGAAAACAAAAGAGCTGGACAAGGAAAAAGAGGAGGACACACAGATATATGAGTATATGCAAGGAAACATCGATACCATTATTGTGCAACTTGAGCCCTGCTCATTTTAGGCTTCCAATCTGGATAAATTGCCTGAGCTCGCCACGTACGCCTTGGGGATCTTGTCGTGTCCTGCAGCCAGCGTTCTCTCGGAACCTGTCTTCAGTGCTGCTGGGGGTCTGCTGGCAGATAAGCACACGTGTCTGTCCACTGACAATGTGGACATGGCTCTCAGAGGACTTTTTTTCCCCTGGGTCATCCAGGGGAGGCGAAAGGCACGCGTATTTTTGAGAGTGCTTCATGCAAAGCATCTGTTTCATTTTGAAAAGGGGGGTCAACTGATGCCAGTCAAGTGGGGTGTGTGTGGCCCAATTAGTGGCAACGAGAGAGACTGTGGTTGGAGTCCCCTCGCTGTGTTTCTAAAAGAACCAAGATGAACAAGTCATGGCTCTCAGAGGACTTTTCTTCCCCTGGGTCATCTAGGGGCCGGGAAAGGCACGCGTATTTTTGAGAGTGCTTCATGCCAAGCATCTTTTTCTTTTTCAAAAGGGGGGGTCAACTGATGCCAGTCAAGTGGGGTGTGTGTGGCCCAATTAGTGGCAACGAGAGAGACTGTGGTTGGAGTCCCCTCGCTGTGTTTCTAAAAGAACCAAGATACACAAGTCATGGCTCTCAGAGGACTTTTCTTCCCCTGGGTCAGCCAGGGGACGGGAAAGGCACGCGTATTTTTGAGAGTGCTTCATGCAAAGCATCTTTTTCTTTTTCAAAAGGGGGGTCAACTGATGCCAGTCAAGTGGGGTGTGTGTGGCCCAATAAGTGGCAATGAGGGAGACTGTGGTTGAAGTCCCCTCGCTGTGTTTCCGAAAAGAACCAAGATGAACAAGTCATGGCTCTCAGAGGACTTTTCTTCCCCTGGGTCAGCCAGGGGCAAGGAAAGGTACGCGTATTTTTGAGAGTGCTTCATGCAAAGCATCTTTTTCTTTTTCAAAAGGGGGGTCAACTGATGCCAGTCAAGTGGGGTGTGTGTGGCCCAATTAGTGGCAATGAGGGAGACTGGGGTTGGAGTCCCCTCGCTGTGTTTCCGAAAAGAACCAAGATGAACAAGTCATGGCTCTCAGAGGACTTTTCTTCCCCTGGGTCATCCAGGGGATGGGAAAGGCACGCGTATTTTTGAGAGTGCTTCATGCCAAGCATCTTTTTCTTTTTCAAAAGGGGGGGTCAACTGATGCCACTCAAGTGGGGTGTGTGTGGGCCAATTAGTGGCAACGAGAGAGATTGTGGTTGGAGTCCCCTCGCTGTGTTTCTAAAAGAACCAAGATGAACAAGTCATGGCTCTCAGAGGACTTTTCTTCCCCTGGGTCATCCAGGGGACGGGAAAGGCACGCGTATTTTTGAGAGTGCTTCATGCCAAGCATCTTTTTCTTTTTCAAAAGGGGGGGTCAACTGATGCCAGTCAAGTGGGGTGTGTGTGGCCCAATTAGTGGCAACGAGGGAGACTGTGGTTGGAGTCCCCTCGCTGTGTTTCCGAAAAGAACCAAGATGAACAAGTCATGGCTCTCAGAGGACTTTTCTTCCCCTGGGTCAGCCAGGGGACGGGAACGGCACGCGTATTTTTGAGAGTGCTTCATGCAAAGCATCTTTTTCTTTTTCAAAAGGGGAGTCAACTGATGCCAGTCAAGTGGGGTGTGTGTGGCCCAATTAGTGGCAATGAGGGAGACTGTGGTTGGAGTCCCCTCGCTGTGTTTCCGAAAAGAACCAAGATGAACAAGTCATGGCTCTCAGAGGACTTTTCTTCCCCTGGGTCAGCCAGGGGACGGGAAAGGCACGCGTATTTTTGAGAGTGCTTCATGCCAAGCATCTTTTTCTTTTTCAAAAGGGAGGTCAACTGATGCCAGTCAAGTGGGGTGTGTGTGGCCCAATTAGTGGCAATGAGGGAGACTGTGGTTGGAGTCCCCTCGCTATGTTTTACATGATTTTCGAAGGGCATGACATGCCTAAGAGGTTGAGTTTCATCATCTGCAACTTGTTGGCAACAGAAAGGCTGCCTTTACACCCTTTTGAGACCGAGGATTTTCGAGACCTTATGCCCATTGCAGTGCCCCAAGAGCCGATGGCCAGTCGTCACTCCTTCTCCAAGAAAGGCGTGCCCGCGCTACCACAGTAGGTCGCACACAACCTCACCAATTCCTTGAGAAACTCTGTGTGTGACAGGGTGCATTTCAACACAGATACTTGGACCAGTAAGCATGGACAGGGGAGTTACATGTTGCTGACTGGGCACTGGGTAACTATGGTGAGAGATGGAGAAGGGTTTGCTGTACAAGTCTTGCCGTCCCCACGACTTGTGTGTCAATCCTTCCTCTGTATGTACAAGTTCCTCCACTGCTTCTGCCTCCTCAACCTCGTGTGGGTCCTCCACCTCGGCTCAAACCCTGTGTGGTCAGGCCACCCTTCCTTGTAACTGCGCCCAAGGAATCCCACACACCTCCTTACTATGCTGGCAGCAGAGCTCAAGGCCATCAGGCGGTCAAATGTTTACTTTGAAATGTAGGGGAAATGTGAGACACCGCTGAGGAATTGTGGACGGTTAGCTCTGGAGAGTGAGACCGAGTTTCATCAATGGTTGTCTACAGTCAACCAGCAGTCAGGGAAGGTCGGGTGCGACAATGATGCAAACCAGTCTGCGACCCTTCTTCAGGGCAATGTGAAACACGTGCCTTGTATGGCTCACGTGTTGAACCTGGTTGTCCAGCAATTTTTAAAATACCATCCCGGCCTACATGGCCTTGTGTAGCGGGCACGCTGCTGTGTGCTCACTTTCATCCTTCGCACCCAGCAGCTCAACAACTGTCATCGCTCCGGAAGTCTTAGGGTCTGGCGGTTAATCGCCGGAAATGCGATGTTCCGACACGCAGGAATTGGAATCTGCACATGTTGCAGCGTGTGTGGCAGCACCGCAGAGCCCTGCTGAAATACGGTATGACGTATACCCTGGGCTAACTTGATCCAGAGGTGGTGCAGATCACGCTGCTGGAGTGGTGTCAGATCAAGGACCTATGCACCCTTCTACACAGTTTCCAAATGTCGACGAAGATGTTTAGCACTGGCAATGCCATTCTCAGTGTGACAATTCTGGTCATCTACATGATGGAGCACACTGTAAGCATTATTCGGAGTCAGGTATTGGTCCAAGAGGAAGGTGAGGAAGTAGAGGAGGAGTCATATGCAGAAGGGATAATAAGATCTACAAGGTCCATACGGTAAGCGGCACCTAGGCAGCAGTTATGGTGGGGGATAGGGATTAACAAGGGCGCATAGTATCAGCAAAAATTGTTGAGGAAGGTGCAGGAGCCATGAAGAAATGGAGGACGAACTTGCGATGGGCATGGAAGACTCAGCAGATGAGTGAGAGCTTGCTCACATTTCGGTTGTGCGAGGTTGGGGGGAGAGGGCAGAGGAAGGAGGCACGATTCTCACCTCTCTGCCACCAACACACCAAGGACTTGGTCCTCCTGGATGCACAAGACACATGAGCGTCTTCTTGCTGCACTACCTACAACATGACCCTCGGATTGTAGGAATTCGAAGTAATGCTAATGACTGGGTTGCCACACTGTTAGATCCCCGGTACAAGACAAAATTTGGCGAAATAATTCCTGCCATATAAAGGGACGCACGTGTACAGGAGTATCTTCAGAAGGTGTTACGCAATCTTCGATCTGCTTTTCCACTAAACACCAGTGCTGCACAGAGTGAATCTCAACGGTTTGTCATGGATAGGAGGAAATGGTCTTTTACTTGTCCACATCTGAGGGACCGAGGGCTGGCTGTTGTGCTGAGATGCCATTGAGTACGGTGTCCCTGCAGAGTTGCACTTTTGGTCATATACAAAATGAGTTGAAAAAGGACAGATGCGGGTGAAAAGGGGAACAGGTGTGTTGGAAAGGGGAAAAAAGTTTTTGTCCGTGGGTTTGGTGGTTAAGCAAAAGTAACATTTGATGAAGAAACACCATCTCTTACGGTGGGACTGGCAGATTTGGATAAGGTGGTATATACTATGTTACCGCTATATAACGAAAATTAATAAGAAAAGAAAGAGAAAGGTATATATCCCCATCAGCAGTCAGTGTCCACCGTGCTCCCAGATGGAAAAGGAGAGGTTGGCAACTGGAAGGTTCGGTGGAGGATACAGAGCTGTGTGGCTATGAAACTAATAGTAGCCTGAACCAAGTTAGACGCCACTTGGATCTTGAGACTGGGAGCCCTGTTAGCGTAACAGGGTCCACACGGCCACCCAGCCCAGGAACTCCCTGTTAACATCACAGGGGCCATTCAGGACGCTGACCGTGTGCATTGGGGCCACACCTGTGAACAGCAGGCGCATCAGCAGCAGGAGGCCTGTTAATGCCACTGGGCTGCACAAGCAGGACTTGTAGGACAGGAGCTGGTCTTAACCGTTCTGCGTTACCAACTGTGGTGGCGGCCTGCATCGACGCCCTATCCCTGCCTACCTCTGGCCTAAAGCCGCAATGGGTTCAACACATGGAGGTGTGCTCTTTCTGAGCATAATAGAAGACTGCGCACCTCCTTGTTGTCTCCAGCCCATTTTATAACCTGGGTCCGCCACAAACCAGGGTGGACCACAATGCACCTCCTGGAGACAAAAGCAGAGTGATACGTCATGAGTGGCATAACTAGCGTCCTATTTGGAACCGCAACTTCAATGATGACCTCATGGCTGTCATGACCCAAACACCTCACCAGTCATCGTCTGACCATCAATAATGAGGTGACAAGTCATAGAGGCAGGCCTCTGCAAGCCATTTGGGAGTGGCCTGGCCACATCGTCAGGACACCTGATGCCCTGTGGTCTAAATGGGCCCCCCACATCAGGGGCAGGGCCAAAGAGTTCATTACCGGACCTAGTTTCTGATGCAGTAAGTGCCTGACCATGGTCAGTTGCATGAAATACAGTCTCTGAAAAAAGACTATCAGCTTTAGCATGGTGTCTAGGCACAACACAGGACTTAGACCCGGCACGGAGTGCAAGTACCTGTGCAAAGAGGCTTTTCGCACTAAGTGTGGGAGCATGCGCTGTAGCCCGAAATGAAGACTTAGCCTCAGGAATGGCACAGTCAGGCTGAGCATACTCACTAGGCGAAACACTGGAGTTAGGCTGCGGCTGGGGTAAATCGGCACACGCATGCGCACTAGCTGCCTCTCCACACTTAGACGTGGAGGAGAAAGCAGCCAGCTGGACAACCCGAGGCACAGGCCTAAATGGCAGCTGATGCCTGGGCGCAACTGAAACCGCAGCAGGCTGCTTGCGTTTAAGGCGTCACTGTTTTGAAACAACAAATAACATCAAAAAGAACAGGTGTACTTCTTCCCATAGATAATCTGATATGATCCCTTTTTTCATGGACACGACCATCGCTAACAAATGTAGATGAGGCCAAATCAGCAGCTGCTTCAATGGATCTGAATTGCTCCATAAAGTGGCCTCTCCTCCACCCCAATTTCAAGATCCCAAATACTCCATTCCTCTGTGGTGTCAATCCAATCGCACTTGCTTCCTAACAGCTCTCAAGTTTCCACCAGCCCTGCTGAGTATGGGGTGACAGAGATGGTTGAGTTTGCATAGCTGTTCAGTCGCACTATAGCCTGGGAATCAGAGGTCTGCTCCAAAGCTGCAATGAGTACAGACAAGGAAGTTATTATTATTTTTATTATTATTGATTTATAGAGCACCATTGATTCCATGGTGCTGTACATGAGAAGGGGGTTACATACAGAATACATATACAAGTAACTATAGACAGACTGGTACAGGGGGAAGAGGGCCCTGCCCTTGCGGGATTACATTCTAAAGGATTTTTGGGAGGAGACAGTAGGAGTTGTTTAGGTTGAGCGTCAAGTACGTATGGTGGTGGTGTCATTGAAGGTTATAGTCATTTCTGAACAGATGAGTTTTCAGATTCAGTTTGAAGCTTGCGTGTGTAGCATATAATCTAACGTGTTGAGGTAGCGAGTTCCATGAGACAGGGGAAATGATCTGCGCAGATAGCCTGAAGCTTTGTGACTGGGATCCAGGCCCCGATGAAGAAGGTTCTGTGCCTAATCTACACCCTCATTTCCAAAAATTAAATCCTCCTGGTGGAGACAATGGGGAACATGATGAGGAGCACAGATACCTGATTGGAAGGACAACTTTACTATTCGGTCAGGGCAGGAAGAGGTTGTCTCGGAGGACTCAGGACGAGGGGAATGAAAACACACAGGGTTATTGATGAGGTTGGAGACAACACTTACTGTCAAACCAAAGTCAGCCAGTCGATGAGGTCAGCAGAGGAGGTGGAGGAGGATGCTACTGACGACGAGGTTACGTTGCGTCTTCCTGGCCAGAGACAAAGTACTGGAAGCACGTCAACAACTGAATCCTGGACCACAACTTTGACTCTGAGCAGATGTCGTGTTGGCTATGCAGGTCGCATGGGCTGTAAGCCTTTCCTAGCCTGTGAATTTTTGGACATCGCAAAGGATCACCAAAGTCATGTAATCTGTAAGATTTGTCAACAATCTGTAAGTAGAAGGCAAAAACTCACACTTTTGAGTACTTCCTCCATGAAGTATCACATGGATATGAATTGACAGCGTGAAGGTGTATTGCTCAGCTTTAGCAACTGTCAACGCAATATGCTTATTTGCCGTTCATTGCATGCATTGTTGCAGACTACACACAAGGGGCTGCTGTTTTTTTGGATCTGCCTTTGGTCACTATAGCAATATAAAATTGCTCTTCGGGTGTGGACTTGGAGATGCTGTCTATGAACAGAAGGAAAAGCTAAAGGTGTGTGTTACAGCAAGGAACCACCGCGGAAACACTTCGTTCAATTGTGAGGGGAGTTGTGTTGTACTTTGATGATGAGCACTGTAACGTCAGTGAGCAGCATCCTGTGCCACAGACCAACATTCTTACGGTGCTGTCTATACTGTTTACCGTGAGAGGAGCGTAAAGTCTGTATTTCTGGCAACTGGACATCACAGTACCCGGGTACGGTAGGCTGTGCCCAGACAATAATGCGGGCACGCAACACTTTGTTTTATTAGCAAAACACATATCTGTTCTGGGTAGGCCGACTATATAGACAATAAGACTTGCTGCCTCTGCACTGTCAAATTGTCACGTACAGTTTAAATCATAGAGGGACAGCAACACATGTTTGCATTGACTGTTGCTTTTCAAGATTTCCATGACTGTGTTGCAGAGGTGTGTGGTTTGCATTCACACTGTTATCATCTGCATTATCTGTGAGGCTTCAGCTAACAAGGGTATTCAGGGGGGGTCATGTGTTTTGTCTATGTTTAGGTAGATAACTTGTAAGCTCTTGTGATGCGACACTGGTAAGTCGTGTTCGCACACACACACACACGCACAAACACACAATTACTGCTACACAGAGGGATTAGCAGGTAGTAGGCAACAGAATAGATTGTTCAATTATTTTAATTGTATGCATGGTTCTTATTGTTTGTTTTGGTAAAGTTAAACAATCATTTATCAACCCAACTGCCTAGAGTCCTTTTCCTTTTGCCTGGTTTTGCTGCATACTGGGGAGCCCACCCTGTACACGACTTAAAATGAAGCATAAGTCGCAATGTGAATTTCACTGTGCTACAATGCGGCCTAGCGTGCCTGTGCAACCACCGCCTGCCCCATCAAGTGCATCTGCGTGCTCTTCATCCTCTGTGACTGTGGGGACAGCAGTCACACATGGTTTTTCACACTGAACTTCCACTCCTTAACCCGCAACAGGGAGTGTGATTGGCAGGTCATCACTTGTGTTGGAAGTGGAAACAGAACGTATTGTTGAGCTGTCAGACATCGAGAGAACCATCATTGGATGCAGGCTACATTATATCCACGCCTGCACCTTCGTCACAGATTGCCTGGACTACCTGCAGTTAATAATTGCATTCCAGAAATGGAAAGGAGTGTAGAATGCACATGTGTTGTACCTTGGTTGGCAGCAAAGGAACACTAACTTAGTATTCCAGACAATTTTAGGAAGGCAGAAAAAGAGTCAGCTCTTTGTGCAAATTAAATAGCGTGGCAAAAGTGGACAGATGGGTACAGTGGCCGTGTTCTGTGGGTACCAGGACAGTAAAAGAAGCCTCACTTTCTATCCCTCCTAATGATCAAATGCAGCAAGGAATTCCCTGAGTTTGCTATAAAATTAGCATAGCTAAATGTGCAGGAGGGTGTCATGCAGAGGTGCTAGAAATAGCTTGGCACCAGTGGGGCACTAATGGAATACAACAGCCAGTTCTATGATGCCACTAAATGGCAGTATTTTTTGCTATCATTATAGCTTATTAAAAACAGAGCAGGAGGGTGTCATGCAGAGGTGCTAGAAATAGCTTGGCACCAGTGGGGCACTAATGGAATACAACAGCCAGTTCTATGATGCCACTAAATGGCAGTATTTTTTGCTATCATTATAGCTTATTAAAAACAGAGCAGGAGGGTGTCATGGAGAGGTGCTAGAAATAGCTTGGCACCAGTGGGACACTAATGGAATACAACAGCCAGTTCTATGATGCCACTAAATGGCAGTATTTTTTGCTATCATTATAGCTTATTAAAAACAGAGCAGGAGGGTGTCATGCAGAGGTGCTAGAAATAGCTTGGCACCAGAGGGGCACTAATGGAATACAACAGCCAGTTCTATGATGCCACTAAATGGCAGTATTTTTTGCTATCATTATAGCTTATTAAAAACAGAGCAGGAGGGTGTCATGCAGAGGTGCTAGAAATAGCTTGGCACCAGTGGGCCACTAATGGAATACAACAGCCAGTTCTATGATGCCACGAAATGGCAGTATTTTTTGCTATCATTATAGCTTATTAAAAACAGAGCAGGAGGGTGTCATGCAGAGGTGCTAGAAATAGCTTGGCACCAGAGGGGCACTAATGGAATACAACAGCCAGTTCTATGATGCCACTAAATGGCAGTATTTTTTGCTATCATTATAGCTTATTAAAAACAGAGCAGGAGGGTGTCATGCAGAGGTGCTAGAAATAGCTTGGCACCAGTGGGCCACTAATGGAATACAACAGCCAGTTCTATGATGCCACGAAATGGCAGTATTTTTTGCTATCATTATAGCTTATTAAAAACAGAGCAGGAGGGTGTCATGCAGAGGTGCTAGAAATAGCTTGGCACCAGTGGGGCACTAATGGAATACAACAGCCAGTTCTATGATGCCACTAAATGGCAGTATTTTTTGCTATCATTATAGCTTATTAAAAACAGAGCAGGAGGGTGTCATGCAGAGGTGCTAGAAATAGCTTGGCACCAGTGGGGCACTAATGGAATACAACAGCCAGTTCTATGATGCCACTAAATGGCAGTATTTTTTGCTATCATTATAGCTTATTAAAAACAGAGCAGGAGGGTGTCATGCAGAGGTGCTAGAAATAGCTTGGCACCAGTGTGGCACTAATGGAATACAACAGCCAGTTCTATGATGCCACTAAATGGCAGTATTTTTTGCTATCATTATAGCTTATTAAAAACAGAGCAGGAGGGTGTCATGCAGAGGTGCTAGAAATAGCTTGGCACCAGTGGGGCACTAATGGAGTACAACAGCCACTTCTTGTATGCCACTAGGTACACTGAGTGTTTGCTAGTATAATGGCTTAGTTATAATGAGTTGGAGTGTGCAATGCAGGCAGAGGTGCTGCAAATATCTTTGCACTAGTGGGACTAGACAAAAGTCCAATAGCCACGTTTAGGATGCCACTAGGTTCACTGAGTGTTTGCTAGTATAATGGCTTAGTAACAATGAGTTTGAGTGTGCAATGCAGGCAGACGTGCTGCAAATATCTTTGCACTAGTGGGACTATAGCAAAGTCCAATAGCCACGTTTAGGATGCCACTAGGTACACTGAGTGTTTGCTAGTATAATGGCTTAGTAACAATGAGTTTGAGTGTGCAATGCAGGCAGACGTGCTGCAAATATCTTTGCACTAGTGGGACTATAGCAAAGTCCAATAGCCACGTTTAGGATGCCACTAGGTACACTGAGTGTTTGCTAGTATAATGGCTTAGTTATAATGAGTTGGAGTGTGCAATGCAGGCAGAGGTGCTGCAAATATCTTTGCACTAGTGGGACTATAGCAAAGTCCAATAGCCACGTTTAGGATGCCACTAGGTACACTGAGTGTTTGCTATTATAATGGCTTAGTAACAATGAGTTTGAGTGTGCAATGCAGGCAGACGTGCTGCAAATATCTTTGCACTAGTGGGACTAGACAAAAGTCCAATAGCCACGTTTAGGATGCCACTAGGTACACTGAGTGTTTGCTAGTATAATGGCTTAGTTATAATGAGTTGGAGTGTGCAATGCAGGTAGAGGTGTTGCAAATGTCTTTGCACTAGTGGGACTATAGCAAAGTCCAATAGCCACGTTTAGGATGCCACTAGGTACACTGAGTGTTTGCTAGTATAATGGCTTAGTTATAATGAATTGGAGTGTGCAGAGGACAAGAGGGTACAGTGGCAGGATTGTGGGGCTCTGGGTAGAGGAATGGAAGCCTGCCTTTCTATTCCCTCCTAATGGGGAAATGCAGCGACGAAATCCCTGACCTTAGCTACACAGACGCTGTCTCTGTTTTCAGGACCTGTCACCTATGGCTCTGACCCTGCCGGTACGAGCCCTTAAAAGGACTGATAGAAAGTGCTATCCCTAAGCTGTCCAGCGCTGTGGATGGAGCGCATACAGCTGTATCGGCGATAGGATTTAGGACGGAGCTGCGACAGTGATGTCTGACACCAAGGACGCAGAAGGCAGATAATGGCGTGCTGGAGGAAAATGTCCGGTTTTATAATGCAGGGACATGTGACATGGACATCCTATCACACATGCCGTTGCTTCTCTGGCTAAAAGTCCACTTAGCTGTGTGTGTGCCTGGGATTGGCTGACATAATGGCCCTCCCCACTACACGCGCGCGCTTAGGGAAGGAAGACAAGGAAAAAAAAAAAAATGGCGATCGCCATTATACAAACAGGAGTGATCTGAAGGCGATGTTCACGCACACTATACACTGAAATTTCATAATAGTGTGAGTCACAGAGTGACTTACACTATTACAGCGGAAAGCCAGCTAGGAATTAGCTGTTTTTTTGCTGCTAGAACCGTTCTCGAATGTTTCCAGAACTATCGAGCTTTTGCAAAAAGCTCGAGTTCTAGTTCGATCTAGAACAGGCCCCAAAATCACTCGAGCCTAGAACTGGAGAACCTCGAACCTCGAACCGCGCTCAACTCTACTCTGCACACATGGTCCCGCTAGGCTCCACCCACCTGGCACTCTGCACATATGGTCCCGCTAGGCTCCGCCCACCTGGCACTCTGCACACATTGTCCCGCTAGGCTCCACCCACCTGACACTCTGCACACATTACCCCACTAGGCTCCACCCACCTGTCACTCTGCACACATGGTCCCGGTATGCTCCGCCCACCTGTCACTCTGCACACATTGTCCCGCTAGGCTCCGCCCACCTGTCACTCTGCACAAATTGCCCCGCTAGGCTCCGCCCACCTGTTACTCTGCACACATTACCCCGCTAGGCTCCACCCACCTGATACTCTGCACACATTACCCCACTAGGCTACGCCCACCTGGCACTCAGCCCACATGGTCCCGCTAGGCTCCGCCCACCTGGCACTCTGCACACATGGTCCCGCTAGGCTCAGCCCACCTGGCACTCTGCACACGTTGCCCCGCTAGGCTCCGCCCACCTGTCACTCTGCACACATTACCCCGCTAGGCTCCACCCACCTGACACTCTGCACACATGGTCCCGCTAGGCTCCACCCACCTGGCACTCTGGACACATGGTCCCACTAGGCTCCGCCCACCTGTCACTCTGCACACATGGTACCGCTAGGCTCCGCCCTTCGGCACTCTGCACACATGGTCCCGCTAGGCTCCACCCATCTGGCACTCTGCACACATTGCCCCGCTAGGCTCCGCCCACCTGGCACTCTGCACACATTGTCCCGCTCGGCTTACCTGCTATGATGAAGTCCCGACCTCAGTGCTGTCACTGTCCTCCATGGCCGCCGCTTGTCACATCACCTTCTCTCGCTTCCGACCCGAGACTGACTAGCGGTGACGTCACGGGCCGCTCGCGATACTTGGCTGTGAAGATGATTGAAGTCAGTGTGCTGGAGATCAGCGCAGGTAATGTACCTCGCTGACAGCAGCACTTGTCATCCCCTGAAGTGACCTGGGCTGACCCATTGATGTTAGCTCAGGTCACTGCATTGCTCTCCCAGCCAATGGGGAACATCCTGCTCTTCATTGACTGGGACAGTGTGGATCGTCATGGCAACCCCTTGGATTACACCAGACTTGGATTTGTTTTTCTTTCTAATAAATTGGTTAAAGAGGGAATGTATTGGGGAGTGTTTTTTCAAATAAAAATGTGTTTGTCGTCTATTATTACTGACTGGGTTGGTGATGTCGGGTATCTGATAGACGCCTGACCTCACCAACCCCAGGGCTTGGTGCCAGGTGACATTACACATCTGGTATTAACCCCATATATTACCCCGTTTACCACCGCACCAGGGCACGGGATGAGCTGGGGCGAAGCACCAGAATTGGCGCATCTAAAGGATGCGCCACTTCTGGGGCGGCTGCGGCCTGTTATTTTTAGGCGGGGGAGAGTCCAATAACCATGGACCTCCCTAGTCTGAGAATATCAGACCCCAGCTGTCTGCTTTACCTTGGCTGGTGATCCAATTTTCGGGGGACCCCTACGTGTTTTTTTTTTTAATTATTTATTTAATTTAAAATAACAGTGTGGGGTGCACTCAGTTTTGGATTACCAGCCAAGGTGAGGCTGCCAGTTGTGGTCTGCAGACTGCAGCCGTCTGCTGCTAAGCACCCCTTAGTGCCACATGAAAGGCACCAAAGGGTGCAAAATTACAAAATGCAGGAGAGTGGGACATTATGTGTCTTTCTGCCATTATAATGACAGAAAAGACTGATATGAAGTGTACAAGCAAAAGAAAATCACCAGAGCGCTCTATGCTGTGAAAAGCAGTAGAAAATGGCACTGGAGTGAACATGTGACCGCCTCATGTAGGATGAAGCTATGGATCCTGGGTAAATTTATGTATTTTCCCTCCTTCAGTTTTTTTGCAGTACACAAAAAAAACGGAAGGCACACGGATGACAAACGGATGACATACGGACCGTCTACGGAACGGAAACGGATGCCACACGGATGCACCCGTGAAAAAAAACGGACTGTTTTTTGCAGACCACAAAAATGGATCGGTCGTGTGAATGTAGCCTTATTCTGGTCTGCCGTTTATAAACAGCAGGCAGAAATAAGTGAATAACGCCCCCCAGCGACAGAAAATCTCCGGGGTTTCAGGGCTAGCTGAGACCCTGGAGATCATGATTCAGGACGTTTTTTCCGGTCCCCGCTCACGTGATCACAGGTATACACCGTATACCGATGATCACGTTACAGTAAATGACAGCGCCGGTAAAAAATTATTTATCTCCCATCAGGCATGAACAAACATGATAAATCTCCTACCCGGTCCCCTCCGGTCCCCCGGTGTCGCCAAAGTGCCCCCCCTGATGCCCTCCCAGAAATCCAAGATGGCCGCGCGCACAGCAGCGCGCCGGCCGCATTCACCCTACTCCTCTGATTTCTGTCGCATGTGCCATGTACCAAACTCCTCCCCAGGCCCTGCCAGGTCACCCCCTATAACCCCACCGGTGTTCCCCGGTGTCCCACAGTACCTGTGCAGCGTTGATCCCCCCACGGCCCTCTCCTTCCCAATAGACGCTGCCGCATGCACAGAGTGGCTGTCAGCTCAGCTTCCTGTGTTCAGACACAGTGAGTGGTGGTTATGCATCTGTAAGCTAAATGGGCGGCACGGTGGCTCAGTGGTTAGCACTGCAGTCTTGCAGCGCTGAGGTCCTGGGTTCAATTCTCACCATGGGCACCATCTCCAAGGAGTTTGTATGTTCTCCCCGTGTTTGCGTGGGTTTCCTCTGGGTACTCTGGTTTCCTCCCAGACTCCAAAGACATACAGCGCTATGGAATTAATAACGCTATATAAATGAATAAAGTATTATTATTACTGCAATGCCCTGCTAATGAGGTAAGGAACATAATTGATCAGGAGAGCTATATACTACATTTCCAAATGGAGGGATTTGCTTTTATAGTTTCCCTGCTGAACGACTACCAAACATAAGAGTCCGTTATACGCCACAAGAAAACACATCTAAATAGCGAGCTCTGTTGTTAAGTATTCATTCAGCTGGATAACTGGACTTAAAGGGGTATTCCATCTCCAAGATCCTGTCCCCAATATATAGTAGGTGGATTATCAATAATATCAGCAAATACCAATATTTGGAAATGTAGAATAGTTCTCCTGATTAGGCATGCCCTTACCTCATGAGCAGGGCATTGCAGCTTTGGTAGAAACCATTACGACATGGACTCTGCTGCTGTGGACCCGGGGAGAGTGAGTGCAGATTCATTGCACCCACACTCCTCACATGAAGGGTCCGCACTCCTAGAAAATGGGGGATACGTTCCCTGAGTGTCTCCACCCCATATTCTAGACGGTCCAGAGTCGTCGTGGGACCCCTTTATTTTTTTTCTTACAATAAATTGGTGAAAGAGGAAATGTTTTGGGGACTGTTTTTTCAAATAAATTTCTTTTGTCGATTTTTTTTTTTGTTAGTACTGACAGTTTATGATGTTATGTATCTAATAGACGCCATGACATCACAAACTGCTGGGCTTGATCTCAGGTGACTTTACAGCTAGTATCAACCCGATTTATTACCCCGTTTGCCACTGCACCAGAGCACGGGATGAGCTGGGGTGAAGCGCCAGGATTGGCGCATCTAGTGGATGCGCCACGTCTGGGGTGCCTGCGGCCTGCTATTTTTAGGCTGTGAAGGCCCAATAACTATGGACCTTCCCACCCTGAGAATATCAGACCACAGCTGTCCGCTTTACCTTGGCTGGTGATCCAATTTGGGGGGGACCCTACTTTTTTTGTGTAATTATTAATATTTATAAAATAATTATAAAAAAAGAGCCTGGGGGGACCTCCACATTGGATCCCCAACCACGGTAAAGCTGCCAGCTGTGGTTTTCAGGCTACAGCCGTCTGCTTTACCCTAGCTGGCTATCAAAAATGGGGGGACCCAACGTCATTTTTTTTTTAATTATTTTTTAAATAGAAAAAATTAATGGGCTTCCCTGTATTTTGATTGCCAACCAAGGTAACGGCAGGCAGATGGGGTGGCAACCCATAGCTGTCTGCTTTATCTGCGCTGAGAATCAAAAATACCGCGGAGCGCTACGTCATTTTTTTTAAAGATTTATTTTTACAGCACTGTGATGTCCAGCAATCAAAATACAGGGAAGCCCATTTTGTTTTTAGTTATTTAAATAAATAATTAAAAAAAATATATATGGGCTCCCGCTGCATTTTTTGTATTGCTAGCTAAGGGTAATCCAAGCAGCTACTGGCTGCTAACCCCCACTGCTTGGTGTTACCTTCACTGGCAATGGAAAATCCAGGGAAGCATTTTTTATTTTTTTTGCCAAAAAACTACAAAAAAAGGACGTGAGCTTCGCCATATTTTTGTATGCTAGCCAGGTATAGCAGGCAGGTGCTGGAAGAGTTGGATACAGCGCCAGAAGATGGCGCTTCTATGAAAGTGCCATTTTCTGAGGCGGCTGCAGACTGCAATTCGCAGCAGTGGGGCCCAGAAAGCTCAGACCAACCTGTGCTGCGGATTCCAATCCCCAGCTGCCTAGTTGTACCTGGCTGGACACAAAAATGGGGCGAAGCCTACGTCATTTGTTTTCTAATTATTTCATGAAATTCATGAAATAATAAAAAAAGGGCTTCCCTTTATTTTTGGTTCCCAGCCGGGTACAAATAGGCAACTGGGGGTTGGGGGCAGCCGTACCTGCCTGCTGTACCTGGCTAGCATAAAAAAATATGGTGAAGCCCACAATTTTTTCAGGGGGCAAAAAACTTCTGCATACAGTCCTGGATGGAGTATGCTGAGCCTTGTAGTTCTGCAGCTGCTGTCTGTCTGTATGGAGAAGAGCAGACAGCAGCTGCAGAACTACAAGGCTCAGCATACTCCATCCAGGACTGTATGCAGAAGTTTTTTGCCCACCAAAAAAATGACGTGGGCTTCGCCATATTTTTGTATGCTAGCCAGGTACAGCAGGCAGCCACGGGCTGCCTCCAACCCCCAGTTGCCTATTTGTACCCGGCTGGGAACCAAAAATATAGGGAAGCCCGTTTTTTTTAATTATTTCACTTATTTCATGAAATAATTAAAAAACAAATGACGTGGGCTTCGCCCCATTTTCGTGTGCAGCCAGGTACAACTAGGCAGCTGGGGATTGGAATCCTCAGCACAGGTTAGCACAAGGTTTCTGGGCGCCTCTGCGGCGAATTTCAGTCCGCAGCCGCCCCAGAAAATAGCGCTCTCATAGAAGCGCCATCATCTGGCGCTGTATCCAACTCTTCCAACAGCCCTGGAGCCGGGTGACTTGTTGGGTAATCATGAGTTAATACTGGCTTTGTTTTACTAGCCAGTATTAAGCCAGAGATTCTTAATCTAAGGCACGTTTGACCCGGCCATTAAGAATCTCCAATAAAGGGTTAAAAAAAAGACACCACACAGAGAAAAAATACTTTAATAGAAATAAATACACAGACACATTAGAGACTCCATCTTTATTACCCCCTGTCAGCCCTCCACGATCCATGGTCTTCTGTCTTTCTCGTTCAACAAATGCAGCTCTGCTACATCACTGCTGCATGGGGGAAGACGCTGCTTCCCGTGCAGCCTTCACTCCGTGAAGGATGCATGGGAAGCAGCGTGCAGCCTTCACTCCGTGAGAGATCAGTGCTGCTAGCGGTAACAGCGGTAACGCTGACAGACGCGTTACCATAGCAACAGGGCTCCGATCATGTGATTCCCGGAGCCGCGGTTAGCGGTGACGTCACCGCTAACTGCGTTGCTATGGCAACGGTGATCTCCGTTAATGACCGGCTGTGTCAGCCGGTCCCTAACGGAACGAGGAGTCGACCGTGTGCTAGAGCATGTCGCCGGTACACGGCGATACACAAATGTGCACCGTGTACCGGAGAGTGCAATGACAGGTCCTACATGACGCGTCATAGTCATATGACCAGTCTGTAGCCAATGAGATAATAGCCACGTGACTGGTCACATGGCTATTTTGACGTCACGATAGGTCCTGCATCACTGCTGGCAGTGCTGGTTACCGGGAGGATTCAGCGATCATCGGATGGAATAGCGGCAGGAGACAGAGTGCAGGAGGGATCGCGGGGACCGGTAAGTGTTATGGCAATATTTATTAACTGTATGTGTACATTTATAATGCGTATTTATGTGTTTGTGATTGCCTCCCATTATTTCCTATTGGTTGGAGTTCGGTTCGACGAACGTTCGCCGAACTGAACTCGAACGAGACCTCCGTTCGACGAACCGAACTCGAGCCGAACCACGGCTGGTTCGCTCATCTCTAGTTATGATATTCATGGGTGGGTCCTGTTCTGACCTTATTTCTAATGGATGTTTGCTCAATGTAAGTGTTCCCGATTTTCTCCCCTGATTGATCGATAAGTGCACCCCTTGATAGGGAATCTCGTAAACTATATTTTGTACAATCTATTTTACCTATGCCATATACAAAGGGGACCAGCACCTTTGTGCTGCCCCTCTCTAAATTGTCATATGTGGGTCTTTTATGACCTTATCGGTGATGTGGATATCTCTATGCTCCTCCTGTTATGGGATGTAAGGCCCCTTGGAAGCTCAATGGTCAGGCACCACCATGACAATATTTGTACTAAATTTATTTTGACCTATGCCATGTACAAAGGGAGGTGGCACCTTTTGTGCCGCCTCTCTCTGCAACATTATCATAAGCGGGTCTTTTATGGCCTTTTGAGGATGTGGACATCTCTATGTTCCTTTTTCCATAAGATACAGGGCCCGTGGAAATTTTTAAATCTGATTATCCAGGCTTTATTATGAATCTATACCTTCCTCTGATATGGACAAATAGGCTCAGCATGATATATTGCCCCCTTGTATTCCAATACTATGGTGAATTTCCATTTGACCTTTATCATATGCTCTCTTGAGAGATCTTGATTCCTTCAAAAATATATGAAGATCTGATCTCCATTTAGGCTCTGTGCCCACGTGGCGTATTTTCATGCAGTTACGCTGCGATTTGCACCGCAGCGTAACTGCATGCGTCCTGCGTCCCCAGCACAATCTATGAAGATTGTGCCTAATCCATGCCCACGTGGCGTATTATAACGCAGCGATTCGGCTGCTGCTAAATCGCTGCGTTCTAAGAAGTGACATGTCACTTCTTTCGTGCGCTTTGCATGCAGCCCCCGCTCTGTCTATGGGAGGGGCTGCATGCAGAGCGCACGAAAATCGGCAGTCACCGAAGCTTCAGAATGGAGCTTTTCAGCTGCGCTCTGAAGCGCACATGCAGTGACGTTACGCTGCTGTGCAGAGTGCACACACGTGGGCGCATAGCCTTATGTTGTTTTCTCTCAATCTGCATCGTAATAGGATATATTGATATATGCATCACATAAATATTCTCTTTTTCTGAAGCTACCTTGTATCACTATCTTATTTTAAACGAGGGAGTACGGAATGTTTTGCATAATTGTAGTTCATATTAATATTATGGCTTTGCCTGATAAAAAAATCTGCTTGAATAAATTGGAAACGTGATCTCCAGTCGGAGACATAAATACAGTTTTATGGGAGAACAGAGAAGGGAAAATTAATTCTTACCTCTACATAAATACAGTTTTAGGCCCCCTTCACACGCACGTGTCTCCGGTACGTGCTAGGTACGTGCCCGCATGTACCGGAGACACGGGCACACGTAAACCCATTAAAATCAATGGGTTTATGTGCATGCACATGTGCAGCCATTGGCCCGTGCCTCCGTGTGGAGCACACGTGAGTCCGTGTGCTCCACACGGATGCATGTCCGGTTTTCTATGGCAGCACGGGTGTCACACGGCCCGCATACAGACCACACGGATGTAGTGTGGATGCGGTCCCGGAGAAAACTCACATGTCAGAGAAAAAAATAACAAACCTTTACTCACCTTCTCCAGCCCTCCTGTCTCTGCTGCTGCTGTCACTTGCTGCCGACCACCGCTCATTATGCTCATTGCATGTTCACTTCACTGCAGCCGGAAGCAGCAGCAGCAGCGGGGAGGCGCCAGGGCTGGAGACCGAAGTTCAGCACCACGGACAGCGAAGCCAGGGACAGGTGAGCAGAAGTTCCCGTTCTCCGTGTGTTATCATGGATAACACACGGAGAACACACGTAGTGCCATAAACACGTCTCACGGAGGGGAAAACGCACCTTTGACACGTCCGTGAGACACGTGCATGATTTTCACGGACGTGTGAAGAGGGCTTTACACATTAAATGAACTGTCAATGTTACCTTTACTTTAAAGTATATATTATGTAACATTATCATTCATATGTTCACTTATCCAGGTTGTTAATAACGATTGATGATTAATTCTATGCATTAAATAACATTATGATACAAATTCATTCTTTTTATAGCTATATTCACGGCGGCCGCCATATTAGGAAAGCCTATTTGCATTTAAACTACAAAAACATGGCGCTGGTTCCATTATATCCACAGCATGATGAGCACTGACGCTTCCCCCGGTCTCGTGGTGCGGCCGCGTCATCGGCGGTGACTAAGTCGCCCCTGGTGACTTGGCCCCGCCTCGTGACTGGATGGATAATGTCTCGCGTCCGGGTTCAGCAGCGTCCCGTAAGAAAGTGCTGGTCCTAATCATTGACTACAGCTGTGTGGGAACCATATAAAGCAATGCGACACTCCCTCACGAAGCTAACGAGAAACGATCGTTGGAGTGGTGTGTGGGTCTGCCCTGACATAGGTAATGTATCTTTAAAACTGGATCTTTTCTACATGTCAGTCATGTGAAAAACTTGAATTTCATCAATACTACTAGTGCCTTGGTTATACAGTATAATGAATGCATAGATACAACCTCTTCCATATGAGACTGTAAGATTGCTCTAATTTTTTCTGCCATGCAGATTGAATGGTTTTTGATTTAAATATCTCAGAGATAAATTGGAGTATTGCAATCACTTCTCATACAAGGCACAATTATTATTCAATACATGAAAGTCAGTGTAAAAATAGAATATCATTTGTCTTTGTGTCTATGTTCTTTTAATCATGTTCTAATAAAGATTTTGTATTTATTGCTTAAAATGGTCTTTTGAGTGTTTTGTATGGATTCTGATGAGTTTTCACTCAGAGACCACATTATATATTTTCTGACCTTGGATTCTCTCCTTGTGAATTAATTTTACCAGGGATGCCATTTGTCTTTGGCCAGTTGCGGTCTCTACCCTCAAGAATGAGAAAGGTTGTACCCGATTGTGCTCTCACACATTTTGTATAATTTCACACCATATCTAGCGAGCTTGAAGGGGTAAATTGATAAAATGACAGACAGTGCTTGAACTCATCAAGGAGTCATCAATGGCAACATTTTGCTCTGGAGTAGAGGAAATTAAAAATTAATCTTTCAGCAGGGAAATTAGGGGTCTCAATTTGTGAAGGTGGTCATAGATCATTTCTTGCGAGATTGAAAATTGTCACTAAAGTGAAAGAACCTCGTTAGGGTTTCATAGCGGGCATGGGACATGACAGCTGCAAATATAAGTATGGTGGACAGATTTTTATGCCCAGTAGGAGCAGAGCGTTTTTGGTTGTTTTATTTTGTAATAAATGGGAATGGAAGTGTCGCGGGCGGAGGAGGGGACGCTGCGCTCACCCACTGCTCGGGTCCGGCTGCTGCTGCTGCTGCTCGGTGGTGGCTCAAGCGGTGGGTCAGATCCCGGGGACTCGAGCGGCGTTCCTCGCCCGTGAGTGAAAGAGGGTGGTTTGGATTTAGAGATATTGTCCGTGACGCCACCCACGGTTGTGGTGAGATTGGTGACACCACCACTGCTCTGGACGGGGATCCCGGGAGCGGTGACAGGGAACAGCTTGGATGTTATTTCTCCCCTCCGTGGGTAGGGGGGTTGGTTGTCCCGGGGCCCGGTGAGGGTTAGGGATGGCAGGAGGGTTACGGGGCCTGGTGAGGTGCATTGTCGCGGGGGCAGCGCGGTGCTGCACGGCACAGTGGTACTCACTCAGCCAGTAATTCACACGAAGTCTCTGGTCAAACAAACGGCTGGATGGACGGGTCCCACAGATGGCTGCGGTGTTTCTCCCAGTAGGTTGATGGTGACTGCCTTTCCCTGCACCTGTGTTGTGTTTACGGTTCCAATGGCTTCCCACCGGTAACCCGCTCCCCAGCTTGGATGGATGCTGAAGGAGCCCCTTTTGCCTGCAGGCTCTGGCCCTGGGAACTGTAGTCTTGGCGGTGACTGCCGGATGGTGCTGGCTTCTCTTTGTTCCCCGATCCGGTACCGTCGGGCCACCGCCCGTCCCCGGTCCTTACGGTTCACTCCAATCAGCCTCTCCTGCAGACGGTCACCACCGTCTGCGAACCTTGCTGTTCCATCCGGGCCACACACCCGGACGCCTTCAGTCTCCTCTGCTACCACTTCACTTCACTCCTCCTCAACTCCTCTCCAAAACTGAACTCTTTCCTTTTCCCGCCTCCAGGACTGTGTACTCCTCGGTGGGTGGGACCAACCGCCTGGCCCACCCCCTGGTGTGGACATCAGCCCCTGGAGGAAGGCAACAAGGATTTGTGTTTGACCTAGGTGTACCTAACCGGGGTGTGGGGTGTGTTGGTGTAGTTCTGTGACGGCTTGTCCAGGGCGCCACAGAAGGATGTGGGTTTTTGGGAAATATATTGTTGGACATATAAATTTGCTTGGTGGGCAATATATGTACTTGGACCCTACCTGAGCACCCACACCCTCACAGAAGTGCTGTGATAATTTTTTATTGAGACACGGGGAAAGAGACTGACAGACAGACACAGAGATACAGAGATAGACCGAAACAGATACAGACAGACATATACAGAGACACAGACAGTGCTACAGCTAGTATAATATAATATTAGTTTGAAAAAAATCTGACCTAGCAGCAATGGATAAAATAAATATTTTATTTTCTTCTGACTAGGGGTATGACACAGGGGGAATGATCAAGAGGGTGATTGGGATATTGGATATTAGGGGAGGATTTATTTGACTCCAGTTAAAAAATTATATTTTATTTTTACTGACAGCACTTGTAGTATATCTCTCTGCTCTCCATGAACAACTACAAGGGGGAAAAGAGAGAGGCACAGCCCAAGTGCTGTCTTATTATTGGGGATGTTATCACTGTGATAGGGTAAAATCACAGTGATCAAATGTCAGGAACCAATGCAATTATTTCCTGACATTGCTGGGTGCCAGCCACAGATCTTGTCAGGTGCATGGCGCATGTCATTTTGGAACAGGTAGAGGAGAAGGGAGGGGCATTACTTTTCCAGTACAAAGCTACAAGGGGGTTCTTGGGAGCCCATTTCTCTCTCCTCTGTCACATAAGATCATGTCAGAGGAGAGAAAAATTATTTTACCAAGGATCACACTTTTTTTTTTTTTAATATATATATATTTGCTATTATTCTTCAAAGAACAGCGATCACATGCTTTAGGACTGTGAAAAAAGAACAAAAACAAAGAAAAACTGCCCCGGTCGGTCATACACGCTCGTCGGCACTGGGGTCCTGCGCAGGCACACTACAATACTTTGATCTGCCCTGTCTTCTCTCTTCTGGGGATGCCCGCTGTCTATAATGAAGCATCCTGCAGTGTCTTTAACTTTTTCACCGCTGCATGACACTTTATTATTGACCGCGGCTAGGTCTTATTTTCAAGGCATGTCTTATATGAAAGCTTCCCTGAAAACTCCTGGGAGGTCTTATTTTCGGGGGAGGTCTTATTTTCGGGGAAACACGGTAGATCCTGTGATCCCAATGTATTGTTGCCCCTCTATAAATCACTTGTAAGGCCACATCTAGAATATGGGATTCAATTTTGGGCTCAGCATTTTATAAAAAGGATATTATAAAGATAGAGTGAGTTCAAAGGCAGCTAACTAGACTACTACAAGGAATGGAAGGCCTCCCATATGATGAGAGGCTGAAAAAGTTGGATTTATTTAGTTTAGTTAAAAAAGACGTCTCAGAGGAGATCTCATTTATATGTATAAATACATGTGGTCAATATAAAGGACTGGCACATGACTTATTCCTTCCAAAGACAGTACTAAGGACCAGGGGGCACTCACTGCGAGTGGAAGAAAAACGATTCCGCCATGTAAATAGGAAAGGGTTCTTTACAGTTAGAGCAGTCAGACTGTGGAATGCCCTACCACAAGAGGTAGTAATGGCAGATACTATAACAGCTTTTAAAAAAGGGCTGGATGATTTCCTCAGTACACAAAACATTGTTGGTTATAAATGATTTGATGACAAAAGGTATAATTGGTGGAGGAAGGATGATAAACTAGAACTAGATAGACATAGGTCTTTTTTCAACCTATGTAACTGTAAATCTTTATTGAAATGAAATTAAAAACAGATAAAAGTGAGGATACTCACTAAGAAAAACCCATTGTAGGAAGTACTACCTATAATGAATATGGCATATATGGCAATATAAACACTCTGAAAAAGAATAAGTATAAATCGGCAAAGAATATTAGATAAACACTTTATAAAACTGAATATCTGCATGGTGCAGTGTGACCAAGATAAATTCGATTTGCCAACTAAATATACAGATAGGATGCAATACTACAAGAAATTCACAAGATGTCCCTAGAGAGTCTATGTAAGAAAGACAACCCAGAGTTATAGGTCAGAAAAATGTCAAAACAAGGTACAAACAATTAGAACAGAAAGTATATTACCTATTAGATAGGAAGATGTCTGCCAGAATATACTGCAGTTAAAGTGATGATAAACAGCCCAGGGAATATATGAAAAGAAAAGTCTGTAACAGAAGAAAGAGAATGCTTAGGATTAAATTCTCTGAGCAAAATTGGAGAACTAATATCCTTTTCAAAGATCCAGTTGTTATGGCCAGGGGCGGACACAGACTGCAGGGGCCCCTGTGCAAGAAATCTATCTGGGACCCCCTTCATACCACAACAACATTATGTAAACACACAGCTTGAACTGTTTATTACTAGTTTAGAATATATTTCACGGCACTTCTGTTGTATGGGTGCTCAGGGAGAATCCAAAACAGTCATACAATAATTCAGAACCAGGCACTCCAAAGGGTTTTTTTATCGGTCTGGAAAAAAGGGAAGGCCCGTGAGAGACTTCTTGGAGGCAGATTCCGCTCGCCATTGTCGGAGCCAGAGAGCTCTACGGATGGCTATGGTATTTGAGGCGGCAAACGCTGCGCAGGTAGCAGCGTCCATGGAGGCCTGCATGAGGTACTCCACCGCAGTGGCAATTTGAGCTGTTACCTCTGTAAAGGTATGAGTGAACTGGGATTCCTCAAGCGAAGTGTTAAGGGATTCTGCCCAGACCGAGATCGCCTTTGCGACCCACACAGAGGCAAAGGAGGGCGAGAGGGAGGAACCCGCAGACTCAAAAGCCGAGCAGGCAAGGTGCTCCCCCTGTCTGTCTGTCGGGTCCTTGATGGAGGAACCATCGGTTAAAGACAGGAGCGTCTTTGTAGCAAGGCGGGAGACCGGGGGGTTGACCGAGGGCGGATCGGCCCAGCCCTTAGGGGCAGGTGAGGCAAAAGGGTACCGGGACTACATGAGTTTTCGGTTACCGATGCGCCTGTCAGGCTTTTCCCTTTGCTTTGTGAGGATATCCTGAAACTCTGGGTGATTAGCAAAAACCGCATAAAAAAGGAGACCGCATGGTCAGTGGTAGTGGATGGGGGATCCTCCACATGCAGAGTTTGGTTGATTGCTGCTATAAGGGAGTCTATTGCAGTTTGATCATCTGGGGAGGATGAAACCAAGGAATCCTCCTGGTACAAACAGCATTCTCCCTCCTACAGCTCTTCAGAAGCCGTGGAGCGTGTGGGAGAGCCTGCCCTGTGTTCTCCCAAGGGAGAGCCCACTGGAGACATCCGGCCGTGTGCTCTTTTCCTGATCCCTGCAACCGGTGAAGCATGTGCCCGCATTATCTCAGAAGGATCCTCCATAGGGGTATCCTCAGGCTGCGTTCCGTCCAGGGACTCAGAAGGGTGTGGAGGATGACATTGCATAGCCAGCGTCAGGTTCTGTGACAGTTTTTCCATGGATTGGGACAGAAACTGTGCCCATTCCGGTGGGCTGGGAGCCCTAGGCTCTGGGCTGACTGTTGCGGCGGTGGTGGCAGGGGGGTCTTGGGGGGCTATAGGGACACAGGACTCACAGAGAGAAGAGGTGTGTTTACATGGTAGCTCAGCATGGCAGGCAGTGCAGGCTGAATAATAGACTATGTGGGCCTTAGCACTCGTAGTGCACTTAGAATTCTGCATGTTCCTAATAGGAGTATGCCAGGAGGGGGAGCAATGGGCAGCAGGGCTACAAGTGAAGCAAGCACCTCACCAGAATCAGTCGATGGCCCTGTCCTCAGGAAGGAGTAAGCTCTGTGGAGATCTTCCCACGCTTTCCTGGGGGGGGGGGCTTATCGCGGCCACGGGGCCGGGGCTTAGCGCTAAAAGAGCACGAAGAAAAAGTCAGTGTGCCCCCCCCCTGCTGTGGGTAGTTAAAAACGGCGGGAAGGGAGCTTCTGACAGTTTTCCCCCCTCTCCCTCCAGTCAACACACAGCTTGTTGCTGGTGGTTATCTCTGCCGGCTTTTCTGCTAGAGCAAATAAACAGAGCAAATAAACAGCAGAATCATTTACCGCAGACCAGACCGAAAAAAATTGCCAAACTTAAACTCATAGCAAAGCACTTTCGTGATTGCCATCCTGGTCAGGGACATCTTCTTCATTTTGTAGGCATTGACAGATTACATGTGGGCAATAGAAGGGGGGATGTGCCAAGAAGACTAGGACAATTGGTGTGTAAGTGGATCACCCTAGTGAGAAGTATGAAACCAATTGGCCTTAATGACCAATGGGAATTCACCAACTTCCTATCAATCTTCTTGTTCCACTCCCTCCATCACTGACATGATAATTAACATTGATCTGTGATAGTCCATTGAATGAATCCTTTGGAAAAAATTGTAATGGAAATCTGCCCCAATTTTTCTAACATACCCATGCCATGCACAAGGGTGTACGGCACCTTTGTGCTTCCCCTCCTGGTTGCATTGCCATAGGTGGGTCCACTCTTAGGACCAATTGACTAATATTGATGCTCCTTCTTGCTGTAGGATATAGAACTCCCTTTAAGGAATTATGACTCTTACTATGAATTTTTGTACCTATGTCATTGACAGAATGGCACAGCATTATATGCTGTCCCGCTCTGTTATGATTAGAGTTGAGTGCGGTTCGCGGTTCTCCAGTTCGCGGTTCGAGTGATTTTGGGGGCTGTTCTAGATCGAACTAGAACTCGAGCTTTCTGCTAAAGCTCGATAGTTCTAATTACGTTCGAGAACGGTTCTAGCAGCAAAAAGCAGGGCTTTTTACAGCTACGTGTGCAGGAGCCATCGCTGGCAGCCTGCCAGAAGCTGGTAACCAAGATAAACATCGGGTATCCAAGCAAAGCGTTTTGGTTAGTAACCCGATGTTTATCCTAGTTACGTGTAGGAAGCCCACACTTCCCGCTCAGCTCACTCCGCCACCTCCTGCACGCGGCATGTACACATACATACACACACACACACACACACACTCACCTGTCCCCAGCCAAGCAGTCCACGACACTGACGTCCTCAGCGCCACATGACCCCGCTAGGCTCCACCCACTTCGCACTCCGCCGCCAGCACACATGGCTCCGCCCACCTGGCACTCTGCACACATGGTCCCGCTAGGCTCCTCCCACCTGTCATTCTGCACACATGATCCCGCTAGGCTCCGCCCACCTGGCACTCTGCACACATTGCCCCGCTAGGCTCCGCCCACCTGGCACTCTGCACACATGGTCCCGCTAGGCTCCGCCCACCTGTCACTCTGCACACATTACCCCGCTAGGCTCCGCCCACCTGTCACTCTGCACACATGGTTCCGCTAGGCTCCACCCACCTGACACTCTGCACACATTACCCCACTAGGCTCCGCCCACCTGGCACTCTGCACACATGGTCCCGCTAGGCTCCGCCCATCTGTCACTCTGCACACATCGTCCCGCTAGGCTCCACCCACCTGACACTCTGCACACATTACCCCGCTAGGCTCCGCCAACCTATCACTCTGCACACATGGTCCCGCTAGGCTCGACCCACCTGACACTCTGCACACATTACCCCACTAGGCTCCGCCCACCTGTCACTCTGCACACATGGTCCCGGTATGCTCCGCCCACCTGGCACTCTGCACACATGGTCCCGCTAGGCTCCGTCCACCTGACACTCTGCACACATTACCCCACTAGGCTCCACCCACCTGTCACTCTGCACACATGGTCCCGGTATGCTCCGCCCACCTGACACTCTGCACACATTACCCTGCTAGGCTCCGCCCTTCTGTCACTCTGCACACATTACCCCGCTAGGCTCCGCCCACCTGGCACTCTGCACACATGGTCCCGCTAGGCTCCGCCCACCTGGCACTCTGCACACATTGCCCCGCTAGGCTCCGCCCACCTGTCACTCTGCACACATTACCCCGCTAGGCTCCGCCCACCTGGCACTCTGCACACATGGTCCCGCTAGGCTCCACCCACCTGGCACTCTGCACACATGGTCCCGCTAAGCTCCGCCCACCTGTCACTCTGCACATATTACCCCGCTAGGCTCCGCCCACCTGACACTATGCACACATTACCCCGCTAGGCTCCGCCCACCTGGCACTCTGCACACATGGTCCTGCTAGGCTCCGCCCACCTGGCACTCTGCACACATGGTCCCGCTAGGCTCCGCCCACCGGACACTGCACACATTACCCCGCTAGGCTCCGCCCACCTGTCACTCTGCACACATGGTCCTGGTATGCTCCGCCCAACTTGCACTCTGCACACATTGTCCCGCTAGACTCCGCCCACCTGGCACTCTGCACATATTGTCCCGCTAGGCTCCGCCCACCTGTCACTCTGCACACATTACCCCACTAGGCTCCACTCACCTGACACTCTGCACAAATTACCCCACTAGGCTCCGCCCACCTGTCACTCTGCACACATTACCCTGCTAGGCTCCACCCACCTGACACTCTGCACAAATTACCCCACTAGGCTCCGCCCACCTGGCACTCTGCACACATGGTCCCGCTAAGCTCCGCCCACCTGGCACTCTGCACACATGGTCCCGCTAGGCTCCGCCCACCTGGCACTCTGCACACATTACCCCGCTAGGCTCCGCCCACCTGGCACTCTGCACGCACGGTCCCGCTAGGCTCCGCCCACCTGGCACTCTGCACGCACGGTCCTGCTAGGCTCCGCCCACCTGGCACTCTGCACACATGGTCACGCTAGGCTCCGCCCACCTGGCACTCTGCACACATTACCCCGCTAGGCTCCGCCCACCTGGCACTCTGCACACATTACCCCGCTAGGCTCCGCCCACCTGGCACTCTGCAGACATTACCTCGCTAGGCTCCGCCCACCTGGCACTCTGCACACATTACCTCGCTAGGCTCCGCCCACCTGGCACTCTGCACACATGGTCCCGCTAGGCTCCGCCCACCTGGCACTCTGCACACATGGTCCCGCTAGGCTCCGCCCACCTGGCACTCTGCACACATGGTCCCGCTAGGCTCCACCCACCTGATACTCTGCACACATGGTCCCACTAGGCTCCACCCACCTGGCACTCTGCACACATGGTCCCGCTAGGCTCCACCCACCTGGCACTCTGCACACATGGTCCCGCTAGGCTCCGCCCACCTGGCACTCTGCACACATGGTCCCGCTAGGCTCCGCCCACCTGGCACTCTGCACACATGGTCCCGCTAGGCTCCACCCACCTGGCACTCTGCACACATTGCCCCGCTAGGCTCCGCCCACCTGGCACTCTGCACACATGGTCCCGCTCGGCTTACCTGCGGTGATGAAGTCCCGACCTCAGCGCTGTCACTGTCCTCCATGGCCGCCGCTTGTCACATCACCTTCTCTCGCTTCCAACCTGAGACTGACTAGCGGTGACGTCACGGGCCACTCGCGATACTTGGCTGTGAAGATGATTGAAGTCAGTGTGCTGGAGATCAGCGCAGGTAATGTACCTCGCTGACAGCAGCACTTGTCATCCCCTGCAGTGACCTGGGCTGACC
This sequence comes from Anomaloglossus baeobatrachus, assembly GCF_048569485.1. Taxonomy (NCBI): domain Eukaryota; kingdom Metazoa; phylum Chordata; class Amphibia; order Anura; family Aromobatidae; genus Anomaloglossus; species Anomaloglossus baeobatrachus. The sequence continues at coordinate 126,576,914 of NC_134356.1, forward strand.
CATTGATGTTAGCTCAGTGTGGATCGTCATGGCAACCCCTTGGATTACAGCAGACCTGGATTTGTTTTTCTTTCTAATAAATTGGTTAAAGAGGGAATGTTTTGGGGAGTGTTTTTTCAAATAAAAATGTGTTTGTCGTCTATTTGTTTTTATTACTGACTGGGTTGCTGATGTCGGGTATCTGATAGACGCCTGACCTCACCAACCCCAGGGCTTGGTGCCAGGTGACATTACACATCTGGTATTAACCCCATATATTACCCCGTTTGCCACCGCACCAGGGCACGGGATGAGCTGGGGCGAAGCCCCAGGATTGGCGCATCTAATGGATGCGCCACTTCTGGGGCGGCTGCGGCCTGCTATTTTTAGGCTGGGGAGAGTCCAATAACCATGGACCTCCCTAGTCTGAGAATATCAGACCCCAGCTGTCTGCTTTACCTTGGCTGGTGATCCAATTTTCGGGGGACCCCTACGTGTTTTTTTTTTTTTAATTATTTATTTAATTTAAAATAACAGCGTGGGGTGCCCTCAGTTTTTGATTACCAGCCAAGGTGAGGCTGCCAGCTGTGGTCTGCAGGCTGCAGCCGTCTGCTTTACCCTAGCTGGCTACAAAAATAGGGGGAACCCTACGTCATTTTTTTTTTCATTTTTTTGGCTAAATGCAAAGCTAAGCACCCCTTAGTGCCACATGAAAGGCACCAAAGGGTGCAAAATTACAAAATGCAGGAGAGTGGGACATTATGTGTCTTTCTGCCATTATAATGACAGAAAAGACTGATATGAAGTGTACAAGCAAAAGAAAATCACCAGAGCGCTCTACGCTGTGAAAAGCAGTATAAAATGGCACTGGAGTGAACATGTGACCGCCTCATGTAGGATGAAGCTATGGATCCTGGGTAAATTTATGTATTTTCCCTCCTTCAGTTTTTTTGCAGTACACAAAAAAACCGGAAGCCACACGGATGACAAACGGATGACATACGGACCGTCTACGGAACGGAAACGGATGCCACACGGATGCACCCGTGAAAAAAAACGGACTGTTTTTTGCAGACCACAAAAATGGATCGGTTGTGTGAATGTAGCCTTATTCTGGTCTGCCGTTTATAAACAGCAGGCAGAAATAAGTGAATAGTGCCCCCCCAGCGTCAGAAAATCTCCGGGGTTTCAGGGATAGCTGAGACCCTGGAGATCATGATTCAGGACGTTTTTTCCGGTCCCCGCTCACGTGATCACAGGTATACACCGTACACCGATGATCACGTTACAGTAAATTACAGCGCCGGTAAAAAATTATTTATCTCCCATCTGGCATGAACAAACATGATAAATCTCCTACCCGGTCCCCTCCGGTCCCCCGGTGTCGCCAAAGTGCCCCCCGATGCCCTCCCAGAAATCCAAGATGGCCGCGCGCACAGCAGCGCGCCGGCCGCATTCACCCTACTCCTCTGATTTCTGTCGCATGTGCCATATACCAAACTCCTCCCCAGGCCCTGCCAGGTCACCCCCTATAACCCCACCGGTGTTCCCCGGTGTCCCACGGTACCTGTGCATCGTTGATCCCCCCACGGCCCTCTCCTTCCCAATAGACGCTGCCGCATGCACAGAGCGGCTGTCAGCTCAGCTTCCTGTGTTCAGACACAGTGAGTGGTGGTTATGCATCTGTAAGCTAAATGGGCAGCACGGTGGCTCAGTGGTTAGCACTGCAGTCTTGCAGCTCTGAGGTCCTGGGTTCAATTCTCACCATGGGCACCATCTGCAAGGAATTTGTATGTTCTCCCCGTGTTTGTGTGGGTTTCCTCCAGGTACTCCGGTTTCCTCCCAGACTCCAAAGACATACAGCGCTATGGAATTAATAACGCTGTGTAAATGAATAAATTATTATTATTACTGCAATGCCCTGTTCATGAGGTAAGGAACATAATTGATCAGGAGAGCTATATACTACATTTCCAAATGGAGGGATTTGCTTTTATAGTTTCCCTGCTGAACGACTACCAAACATGAGAGTCCGTTATACACCACAAGAAAACACATCTAAATAGCGAGCTCTGTTGTTAAGTATTCATTCAGCTGGATAACTGGACTTAAAGGGGTATTCCATCTCCAAGATCCTATCCCCAATATATAGTAGGTGGAATAGCAATAATATCAGCAAATACCAATATTTGGAAATGTAGAATAGTTCTCCTGATTAGGCATGCCCTTGCCTCATGAGCAGGGCATTGCAGCTTTGGTAGAAACCATTACGACATGGACTCTGCTGCTGTGGACCCGGGGAGAGTGAGTGCAGATTCATTGCACCCACACTCCTCACATGAAGGGTCCGCACTCCTAGAAAATGGGGGATACGTTCCCTGAGTGTCTCCCCCCATATTCTAGACGGTCCAGAGTCGTCGTGGGACCCCTTTATTTTTTTTCTTACAATAAATTGGTGAAAGAGGAAATGTTTTGGGGACTGTTTTTTCAAATAAATTTCTTTTGTCGATTTTTTTTTTTTGTTAGTACTGACAGTTTATGATGTTGGGTATCTAATAGACGCCATGACATCACAAACTGCTGGCCTTGATCTCAGGTGACTTTACAGCTAGTATCAACCCGATTTATTACCCCGTTTGCCACTGCACCAGAGCACGGGATGAGCTGGGGTGAAGCGCCAGGATTGGCGCATCTAGTGGATGCGCCACGTCTGGGGTGCCTGCGGCCTGCTATTTTTAGGCTGTGAAGGCCCAATAACTATGGACCTTCCCACCCTGAGAATACCAGACCACAGCTGTCCGCTTTACCTTGGCTGGTGATCCAATTTGGGGGGGACCCTACTTTTTTTGTGTAATTATTAATATTTATAAAATAATTATAAAAAAAGAGCCTGGGGGGACCTCCACATTGGATCCCCAACCACGGTAAAGCTGCCAGCTGTGGTTTTTAGGCTACAGCCGTCTGCTTTACCCTAGCTGGCTATCAAAAATGGGGGGACCCAACGTCATTTTTTTTTTAATTATTTTTTAAATAGAAAAAATTAATGGGCTTCCCTGTATTTTGATTGCCAACCAAGGTAACGGCAGGCAGATGGGGGTGGCAACCCATAGCTGTCTGCTTTATCTGCGCTGAGAATCAAAAATACCGCGGAGCGCTACGTCATTTTTTTTAAAGATTTATTTTTACAGCACTGTGATGTCCAGCAATCAAAATACAGGGAAGCCCATTTTGTTTTTAGTTATTTAAATAAATAATTAAAAAAAATATATATGGGCTCCCGCTGCATTTTTTGTATTGCTAGCTAAGGGTAATCCAAGCAGCTACTGGCTGCTAACCCCCACTGCTTGGTGTTACCTTCACTGGCAATGGAAAATCCAGGGAAACATTTTTTATTTTTTTTGCCAAAAAACTACAAAAAAAAGGACGTGAGCTTCGCCATATTTTTGTATGCTAGCCAGGTATAGCAGGCAGGTGCTGGAAGAGTTGGATACAGCGCCAGAAGATGGCGCTTCTATGAAAGTGCCATTTTCTGAGGCGGCTGCAGACTGCAATTCGCAGCAGTGGGGCCCAGAAAGCTCAGGCCAACCTGTGCTGCGGATTCCAATCCCCAGCTGCCTAGTTGTACCTGGCTGGACACAAAAATGGGGCGAAGCCTACGTCATTTGTTTTCTAATTATTTCATGAAATTCATGAAATAATAAAAAAAAGGACTCGGCCATTAAGAATCTCCAATAAAGGGTTAAAAAAAAGACACCACACAGAGAAAAAATACTTTAATAGAAATAAATACACAGACACATTAGAGACTCCATCTTTATTACCCCCTGTCAGCCCTCCACGATCCATGGTCTTCTGTCTTTCTCGTTCAACAAATGCAGCTCTGCTACATCACTGCTGCATGGGGGAAGACGCTGCTTCCCGTGCAGCCTTCACTCCGTGAAGGATGCACGGGAAGCAGCGTGCAGCCTTCACTCCGTGAGAGATCAGTGCTGCTAGCGGTAACAGCGGTAACGCTGACAGACGCGTTACCATAGCAACAGGGCTCCGATCATGTGATTCCCGGAGCCGCGGTTAGCGGTGACGTCACCGCTAACTGCGTTGCTATGGCAACGGTGATCTCCGTTAATGACCGGCTGTGTCAGCCGGTCCCTAACGGAACGGGGAGTCGACCGTGTGCTAGAGCATGTCGCCGGTACACGGCGATACACAAATGTGCACCGTGTACCGGAGAGTGCAATGACAGGTCCTACATGACGCGTCATAGTCATATGACCAGTCTGTAGCCAATGAGATAATAGCCACGTGACTGGTCACATGGCTATTTTGACGTCACGATAGGTCCTGCATCACTGCTGGCAGTGCTGGTTACCGGGAGGATTCAGCGATCATCGGATGGAATAGCGGCAGGAGACAGAGTGCAGGAGGGATGCGTTTTTATGTGTTTGTGATTGCCTCCCATTATTTCCTATTGGTTCGAGTTCGGTTCGTCGAACGTTCGCCGAACTGAACTCGAGCCGAACCACGGCTGGTTCGCTCATCTCTAGTTATGATATTCATGGGTGGGTCCTGTTCTGACCTTATTTCTAATGGATGTTTGCTCAATGTAGGTGTTCCATATTTTCTCCCCTGATTGATCGATAAGTGCACCCCTTGATAGGGAATCTCGTAAACTATATTTTGTACAATCTATTTTACCTATGCCATATACAAAGGGGACCAGCACCTTTGTGCTGCCCCTCACTAACATTGTCATAGGTGGGTCTTTTATGACCTTATCGGTGATGTGGATATCTCTATGCTCCTCCTGTTATGGGATGTAAGGCCCCTTGGAAGCTCAATGGTCAGGCACCACCATGACAATATTTGTACTAAATTTATTTTGACCTATGCCATGTACAAAGGGAGGTGGCACCTTTTGTGCCGCCTCTCTCTGCAACATTGTCATAAGCGGGTCTTTTATGGCCTTTTGAGGATGTGGACATCTCTATGTTCCTTTTTCCATAAGATACAGGGCCCGTGGAAATTTTTGAATCTGATTATCCAGGCTCTATTATGAATCTATACCTTCCTCTGATATGGACAAATAGGCTCAGCATGATATATTGCCCCCTTGTATTCCAATACTATGGTGAATTTCCATTTGACCTTTATCATATGCTCTCTTGAGAGATCTTGATTCCTTCAAAAATATATGAAGATCTGATCTCCATTTAGGCTCTGTGCCCACGTGGCGTATTTTCATGCAGTTACGCTGCGGTGCAAATCGCAGCGTAACTGCATGCGTCCTGCGTCCCCAGCACAATCTATGAAGATTGTGCCTAATCCATGCCCACGTGGCGTATTATAACGCAGCGATTCGGCTGCTGCTAAATCGCTGCGTTCTAAGAAGTGACATGTCACTTCTTTCGTGCGCTTTGCATGCAGCCCCCGCTCTGTCTATGGGAGGGGCTGCATGCAGAGCGCACGAAAATCGGCAGTCACCGAAGCTTCAGAACGGAGCTTTTCAGCTGCGCTCTGAAGCGCACATGCAGTGACGTTACGCTGCTGTACAGAGTGCACACACGTGGGCACATAGCCTTATGTTGTTTTCTCTCAATCTGCATCGTAATAGGATATATTGATATATGCATCACATAAATATTCTCTTTTTCTGAAGCTACCTTGTATCACTATCTTATTTTAAACGAGGGAGTACGGAATGTTTTGCATAATTGTAGTTCATATTAATATTATGGCTTTGCCTGATAAAAAAAATCTGCTTGAATAAATTGGAAACGTGATCTCCAGTCGGAGACATAAATACAGTTTTATGGGAGAACAGAGAAGGGAAAATTAATTCTTACCTCTACATAAATACAGTTTTAGGCCCCCTTCACACGCACGTGTCTCCGGTACGTGCTAGGTACGTGCCCGCATGTACCGGAGACACAGGCACACGTAAACCCATTAAAATCAATGGGTTTATGTGCATGTGTGGCGCCCCTGAGGCTTCCGTCGCCACAGGTCATTGCACCCCACCAGCGGTGTGATGCCCCATTCTGGGAGAGGAAGAGAGAGAACTCCGGTCCCCTGGTAAATCCACACTACACCCATTGTTAGGTACATACTGGGACCAGGGAAAGTGGCAGGCAACCCTCCCATGCTGCATGCTGAGAGGGGCTTTAAGACCCATCCCTGCTCCCATAGGGTGGTAGCTTAGCAACTGGGGAGGTTGGAGGAGCCACCAGAGAGCAGATAGAGAAAGGAAGGTCAAGTTAGTTTCAGTTTACCTCAGGGAGTGAAAGAGTGAGGAGCCAGCATGTAGTTGGAGAAGAAGAACGAGAGCAAGGAGGGAGGAGGAGGCCTGCTGGAGGCAGGCAAGGAGAAAGAAAGAAAGAAAGAAGGAAAGAAAGGCTCCAAGTCAGTCAGGAGCAGAGAAGCAGAAGGAGACGCTTCCTGGTGAAGAACCTGGGACCCAGAGGTCCAGGTGACACCACGCAGAGACAGAAGGAGTCGCAGGGCCACGGGTAGTCCTGGAGGTACCACGAGCAGTCCTTGTTAGGTACCGAAGAGAGGGCCTAGAGGCGCCACGGGTAGTTGCAGGCTGCGGTGGCCTGTTCCACATTAACATCGGTGGAGTGATTAAGCTGCGACAGGGGACGGTCCCTAGAGACTGGAGGAGTGCAAAGACAATCTCCAAACAGTAAAAACCGAGGCCCAGGGAACGTTGTAAACTCCCAGGGCCAGAACCCATAGCAGACCTTCAGAAAAGGGGTAATCAGCCGACAGGTGACCCCCCAGCCTGGAGGCTGTAGTGGAGGCCAAGCCAGGTCCACCCTAACAAAGGCAAGGCTAAGGAAGACAGCAGAAGAAAGAGACACTAAGAGAAGGGCACCGGCTTTTACTCTCTGAACCACCCAGAAACGGCGGAGGTCCCTGACAGTGGTCCCAGCAGTCCGAGGGTCCCTGCGGCTGTGACAAGAACTGTGAGTAAAGAACTTGAACTGCACCCTTGGAGTGGTCTCTGTTATTACAGCTGCATAGACATTCACAAGCACCAACAGTGCCCCGGGCATTGCTCCACCTGTGGGGAGCAGTACCACCATTGCTGCCATAACACCATCCCGGAGGCCTCACACAGCAGCGGCGGCTTAATAGCCGCATACCACAGGTGGCGTCACGAACACAACCATTAACAAGCAAGCCACATATTTTACTGACACCCACAAGGGCCACGGAGCCGGGCCCAGCCACCACTGACCACCACCGGACTAGTCCGGCCCGGCACCGGGTGTCCCATAGCCCTGGGGTGGGCGAGTCAATTTTGGCGTCACGAACAGGATTTCGTGCCCGGTCACACCGGGTACTGTGCGCCTGAAGAACCGTGTGACAGACTGTGTACTTTACTGAGAAACCGCCGCCATTAGCGCTGCTGAGAGTGGGAAGAAGGGGGGCGTGTCAGAAGAAAAGGGCGCAAAGAGAAGCCCCGCCCCCTTGTCCAAGAAAAGAGCGCGAAGCAGTGCCCGCCATAGAAGGTGGAGGAAGAAAAGATGGCGCGTGAAGAAGCTAAAAGGATGGACGCCGAGAAACGAGTGGCCAGAGGAGGAGTGGCCGAGCCGGGACACGCACCTCAGAACCGGGTTGTGTCCTGCGTCCTGGAGAGCGGAGAAGATCCAGCAGCCGCTGCAGAGCCGGGTAAAGAGAGTGACACCCCCAGCCGGCGGAGCCCGGATTGCCAGGTGGGGTTCCTGCCCGGTCCTCCTGCAGGCACGCGTGCCACGACCGCAGCTCCGATACCAGCACCCTGCAGCAAGACAGCGACCACCAGAACACCAGAGATGCTACTGAGGGGTGGGGAGCCGGAGAAGAATCCCTACATGTAAAGAAGTAAGAAGCAGCTGAACTGTATATAGCCCCTGACTGCCCCTCATTCTTTTTGAAGAAGTCCCTTGTGTTCTGCCCTAATGTTCTTTTCGAAGATGACCCCCTTTCCTGCTGTACTGCCCCTCATGCTTTTTGAAGACGTCACCCCCATGTTTATGTGTTACCGGGCCACTGAACTGGAATGTGGGCCCCGGTGAATGTGTATGTGTCTTATGTAACCAGGCCATTGGACTTAATGGCTGGTTGATTTTGCCCATTGTTGTTTAGAAAGGAAACGAACTGCCGGGCTACTGGACTTGTAGTAGCCAAAAATGTAATTAGTTGCACCCGTTGTGCCCCCTACCAGAATTATGGGGGATTTGCCTGAACCGTGCAATGGACTGGAAGTGCACACTTAGAGTTTTCTTTATAAGAAGTTCGCAACGTTTACTGATATGTGCCTCCCATAAAGGGAAGAAATGTTTTACTGTTTTATGTTATTGCATACCAAAAATGTTTGCAGTTTTTCCACTTGTTTTGTTGTTTTTCAGCCCGAGGACGTGCTGGGATTTGCTGTGGGGGAGTGTGGCGCCCCTGAGGCTTCCGTCGCCACAGGTCATTGCACCCCACCAGCGGTGTGATGCCCCATTCTGGGAGAGGAAGAGAGAGAACTCCGGTCCCCTGGTAAATCCACACTACACCCATTGTTAGGTACATACTGGGACCAGGGAAAGTGGCAGGCAACCCTCCCATGCTGCATGCTGAGAGGGGCTTTAAGACCCATCCCTGCTCCCATAGGGTGGTAGCTTAGCAACTGGGGAGGTGGGAGGAGCCACCAGAGAGCAGATAGAGAAAGGAAGGTCAAGTTAGTTTCAGTTTACCTCAGGGAGTGAAAGAGTGAGGAGCCAGCATGTAGTTGGAGAAAAAGAACGAGAGCAAGGAGGGAGGAGGAGGCCTGCTGGAGGCAGGCAAGGAGAAAGAAAGAAAGAAAGAAAGAAAGAAAGAAAGAAGGAAAGAAAGGCTCCAAGTCAGTCAGGAGCAGAGAAGCAGAAGGAGACGCTTCCTGGTGAAGAACCTGGGACCCAGAGGTCCAGGTGACACCACGCAGAGACAGAAGGAGTCGCAGGGCCACGGGTAGTCCTGGAGGTACCACGAGCAGTCCTTGTTAGGTACCGAAGAGAGGGCCTAGAGGCACCACGGGTAGTTGCAGGCTGCGGTGGCCTGTTCCACATTAACATCGGTGGAGTGATTAAGCTGCGACAGGGGACGGTCCCTAGAGACTGGAGGAGTGCAAAGACAATCTCCAAACAGTAAAAACCGAGGCCCAGGGAACGTTGTAAACTCCCAGGGCCAGAACCCATAGCAGACCTTCAGAAAAGGGGTAATCAGCCGACAGGTGACCCCCCAGCCTGGAGGCTGTAGTGGAGGCCAAGCCAGGTCCACCCTAACAAAGGCAAGGCTAAGGAAGACAGCAGAAGAAAGAGACACTAAGAGAAGGGCACCGGCTTTTACTCTCTGAACCACCCAGAAACGGCGGAGGTCCCTGACAGTGGTCCCAGCAGTCCGAGGGTCCCTGCGGCTGTGACAAGAACTGTGAGTAAAGAACTTGAACTGCACCCTTGGAGTGGTCTCTGTTATTACAGCTGCATAGACATTCACAAGCACCAACAGTGCCCCGGGCATTGCTCCACCTGTGGGGAGCAGTACCACCATTGCTGCCATAATACCATCCCGGAGGCCTCACACAGCAGCCGCGGCTTAATAGCCGCATACCACAGGTGGCGTCACGAACACAACCATTAACAAGCAAGCCACATATTTTACTGACACCCACAAGGGCCACGGAGCCGGGCCCAGCCACCACTGACCACCACCGGACTAGTCCGGCCCGGCACCGGGTGTCCCATAGCCCTGGGGTGGGCGAGTCACATGCACATGTGCAGCCATTGGCCTGTGCCTCCGTGTGGAGCACACGTGAGTCCGTGTGCTCCACACGGATGCATGTCCGGTTTTCTATGGCAGCACGGGTGTCACACGGCTCGCATACAGACCACACGGATGTAGTGTGGATGCGGTCCCGGGGAAAACTCACATGTCAGAGAAAAAAATAACAAACCTTTACTCACCTTCTCCAGCCCTCCTGTCTCTGCCGCTGCTGTCACTTGCTGCCGACCACCGCTCATTATGCTCATTGCATATTCACTTCACTGCGGCCGGAAGCAGCAGCGGGGAGGCGCCAGGGCTGGAGACCGAAGTTCAGCACCACGGACAGCGAAGCCAGGGACAGGTGAGTTGAAAGTTCCCATTCTCCGTGTGTTATCATGGATAACACACGGAGAACACACGTAGTGCCATAAACACGTCTCACGGAGGGGAAAACGCACCTTTGACACGTCCGTGAGACACGTGCATGATTTTCACGGCCGTGTGAAGAGGGCTTTACACATTAAATGAACTGTCAATGTTACCTTTACTTTAAAGTATATATTATGTAACATTATCATTCATATGTTCACTTATCCAGGTTGTTAATAACGATTGATGATTAATTATATGCATTAAATAACATTATGATACAAATTCATTCTTTTTATAGCTATATTCACGGCGGCCGCCATATTAGGAAAGCCTATTTGCATTTAAACTACAAAAACATGGCGCTGGTTCCATTATATCCACAGCATGATGAGCACTGACGCTTCCACCGGTCTTGTGGTGCGGCCGCGTCATCGGCGGTGACTAAGTCGCCCCTGGTGACTTGGCCCCGCCTCGTGACTGGATGGATGATGTCTCGCGTCCGGGTTCAGCAGCATCCGGTAAGAAAGTGCTGGTCCTAATCATTGACTACAGCTGTGTGGGAACCATATAAAGCAATGCGACACTCCCTCACGAAGCTAACGAGAAACGATCGTTGGAGTGGTGTGTGGGTCTGCCCTGACATAGGTAATGTATCTTTAAAACTGGATCTTTTCTACATGTCAGTCATGTGAAAAACTTGAATTTCATCAATACTACTAGTGCCTTGGTTATACAGTATAATGAATGCATAGATACAACCTCTTCCATATGAGACTGTAAGATTGCTCTAATTTTTTCTGCCATGCAGATTGAATGGTTTTTGATTTAAATATCTCAGAGATAAATTGGAGTATTGCAATCACTTCTCATACAAGGCACAATTATTATTCAATACATGAAAGTCAGTGTAAAAATAGAATATCATTTGTCTTTGTGTCTATGTTCTTTTAATCATGTTCTAATAAAGATTTTGTATTTATTGCTTAAAATGGTCTTTTGAGTGTTTTGTATGGATTCTGATGAGTTTTCACTCAGAGACCACATTATATATTTTCTGACCTTGGATTCTCTCCTTGTGAATTAATTTTACCAGGGATGCCATTTGTCTTTGGCCAGTTGCGGTCTCTACCCTCAAGAATGAGAAAGGTTGTACCCGATTGTGCTCTCACACATTTTGTATAATTTCACACCATATCTAGCGAGCTTGAAGGGGTAAATTGATAAAATGACAGACAGTGCTTGAACTCATCAAGGAGTCATCAATGGCAACATTTTGCTCTGGAGTAGAGGAAATTAAAAATTAATCTTTCAGCAGGGAAATTAGGGGTCTCAATTTGTGAAGGTGGTCATAGATCATTTCTTGCGAGATTGAAAATTGTCACTAAAGTGAAAGAACCTCGTTAGGGTTTCATAGCGGGTATGGGACATGACAGCTGCAAATACAAGTATGGTGGACAGATTTTTATGCCCAGTAGGAGCAGAGCGTTTTTGGTTGCTTTATTTTGTAATAAATGGGAATGGAAGTGTCGCGGGCGGAGGAGGGGACGCTGCGCTCACCCACTGCTCGGGTCCGGCTGCTGCTGCTCGGTGGTGGCTCAAGCGGTGGGCCAGATCCCGGGGACTCGAGCGGCGTTCCTCGCCCGTGAGTGAAAGGGGGTGGTTTGGGTTTAGAGATATTGTCCGTGACGCCACCCACGGTTGTGGTGAGATTGGTGACACCACCGCTGCTCTGGACGGGGATCCCGGGAGCGGTGACAGGGAACAGCTTGGATGTTATTTCTCCCCTCCGTGGGTAGGGGGGTTGGTTGTCCCGGGGCCCGGTGAGGGTTAGGGATGGCAGGAGGGTTACGGGGCCTGGTGAGGTGCAGGGTCGTGGGGGCAGCGCGGTGCTGCACGGCACAGTGGTACTCACTCAGCCAGTAATTCACACGGAGTCTCTGGTCAAACAAACGGCTGGATGGACGGGTCCCACAGATGGCTGTGGTGTTTCTCCCGGTAGGTTGATGGTGACTGCCTTTCCCTGCACCTGTGTTGTGTTTACGGTTCCAATGGCTTCCCACCGGTAACCCGCTCCCCAGCTTGGATGGATGCTGAAGGAGCCCCTTTTGCCTGCAGGCTCTGGCCCTGGGAACTGTAGCCTTGGCGGTGACTGCCGGATGGTGCTGGCTTCTCTTTGTTCCCCGATCCGGTACCGTCGGGCCACCGCCCGTCCCCGGTCCTTACGGTTCACTCCAATCAGCCTCTCCTGCAGACGGTCACCACCGTCTGCGAACGTTGCTGTTCCGTCCGGGCCACACACCCGGACGCCTTCAGTCTCCTCTGCTACCACTTCACTTCACTCCTCCTCAACTCCTCGCCAAAACTGAACTCTTTCCTTTTCCCGCCTCCAGGACTGTGTACTCCTCGGTGGGCGGGACCAACCGCCTGGCCCACCCCCTGGTGTGGACATCAGCCCCTGGAGGAAGGAAACAAGGATTTGTGTTTGACCTAGGTGTACCTAACCGGGGTGTGGGGTGTGTTGGTGTAGTTCTGTGACGACCTGGCTTGTCCAGGGCGCCACAGAAGGATGTGGGTTTTTGGAAAATATATTGTTGGACATATAAATTTGCTTGGTGGGCAATATATGGACTTAGACCCTACCTGAGCACCCACACCCTCACAGAAGTGCTGTGATAATTTTTCATTGAGACACGGGGAAAGAGACTGACAGACAGACACAGAGATACAGAGATAGACCGAAACAGATACAGACAGACATATACAGAGACACAGACAGTGCTACAGCTAGTATAATATAATATTAGTTTGAAAAAAATCTGACCTCGCAGCAATGGATAAAATAAATATTTTATTTTCTTCTGACTAGGGGTATGACACAGGGGGGAATGATCAAGAGGGTGATTGGGATATTGGGGGAGGATTTATTTGACTCCAGTTAAAAAATTATATTTTATTTTTACTGACAGCACTTGTAGTATATCTCTCTGCTCTCCATGAACAACTACAAGGGGGAAAAGAGAGAGGCACAGCCCAAGTGCTGTCTTATTATTGGGAATGTTATCACTGTGATAGGGTAAAATCACAGTGATCAAATGTCAGGAACCAATGCAATTATTTCCTGACGTTGCTGGGTGCCAGCCACAGATCTTGACAGGTGCATGGCGCATGTCATTTTGGAACAGGTAGAGGAGAAGGGAGGGGCATTACTTTTCCAGTACAAAGCTACAAGGGGGTTCTTGGGAGCCCATTTCTCTCTCCTCTGTCACATAAGATCATGTCAGAGGAGAGAAAAATTATTTTTACCAAGGATCACACTTTTTTTTTTTTAATATATACATATAGATATATATATATTGCTATTATTCTTCAAAGAACAGCGATCACATGCTTTAGGACTGTGAAAAAAAAACAAAAATAAAGAAAAACTGCCCCGGTCGGTCATACACGCTCGCCGGCACTGGGGTCCTGCGCAGGCACACTACAATACTTTGATCTGCCCTGTCTTCTCTCTTCTGGGGATGCCCGCTGTCTATAATGAAGCGTCCTGCAGTGTCTTTAACTTTTTCACCGCTGCATGACACTTTATTATTGACCGCGGCTAGGTCTTATTTTCAAGGCATGTCTTATATTAAAGCTTCCCTGAAAACTCCTGGGAGGTCTTATTTTCGGGAGAGGTCTTATTTTTGGGGAAACACGGTAGATCCTGTGATCCCAATGTATTGTTGCCTATCTATAAATCACTTGTAAGGCCACATTCTAGAATAAGGGATTCAATTTTGGGCTCAGCATTTTATAAAAAGGATATTATAAAGATAGAGTGAGTTCAAAGGCAGCTAACTAGACTACTACAAGGAATGGAAGGCCTCCCATATGATGAGAGGCTGAAAAAGTTGGATTTATTTAGTTTAGTTAAAAAAGACGTCTCAGAGGAGATCTCATTTATATGTATAAATACATGTGTCGTCAATATAAAGGACTGGCACATGACTTATTTCTTCCAAAGACAATACTAAGGACCAGGGGGCACTCACTGCGAGTGGAAGAAAAGCGATTCTGACAGCTAAATAGGAAAGGGTTCTTTACAGTTAGAGCAGTCAGACTGTGGAATGCCCTACCACAAGAGGTAGTAATGGCAGATACTATAACAGCTTTTAAAAAAGGGCTGGATGATTTCCTCAGTACACAAAACATTGTTGGTTATAAATGATTTGATGACAAAAGGTATAATTGGTGGAGGAAGGATGATAAACTAGAACTAGATAGACATAGGTCTTTTTTCAACCTATGTAACTGTAAATCTTTATTGAAATGAAATTAAAAACAGATAAAAGTGAGGATACTCACTAAGAAAAACCCATTGTAGGAAGTACTACCTATAATGAATATGGCATATATGGCAATATAAACACTCTGAAAAAGAATAAGTATAAATCGGCAAAGAATATTAGATAAACACTTTATAAAACTGAATATCTGCATGGTGCAGTGTGACCAAGATAAATTCGATTTGCCAACTAAATATACAGATAGGATGCAATACTACAAGAAATTCACAAGATGTCCCTAGAGAGTCTATGTAAGAAAGACAACCCAGAGTTATAGGTCAGAAAAATGTCAAAAAAAGGTACAAACAATTAGAACAGAAAGTATATTACCTATTAGATTGATTAGATAGGAAGATGTCTGCCAGAATATACTGCAGTTAAAGTGATGATAAACAGCCCAGGGAATATATGAAAAGAAGAGTCTGTAACAGAAGAAAGAGAATGCTTAGGATTAAATTCTCTGAGCAAAATTGGAGAACTAACATCCTTTTCAAAGATCCAGTTGTTATGGCCAGGGGCGGACACAGACTGCAGGGGCCCCTGTGCAAGAAATCTATCTGGGGCCCCCTTCATACCACAACAACATTATGTAAACACACAGCTTGAACTGTTTATTACTAGTTTAGAATATATTTCACGGCACTTCTGTTGTATGGGTGCTCAGGGAGAATCCAAAACCGTCATACAATAATTCAGAACCAGGCACTCCAAAGGGTTTTTTTATCGGTCTGGAAAAAAGGGAAGGCCCGTGAAAGACTTCTTGGAGGCAGATTCCGCTCGCCATTGTCGGAGCCAGAGAGCTCTACGGATGGCTATGGTATTTGAGGCGGCAAACGCTGCGCAGGTAGCAGCGTCCATGGAGGCCTGCATGAGGTACTCCGCCGCAGTGGCAATTTGAGCTGTTACCTCTGTGAAGGTATGAGTGAACTGGGATTCCTCAAGCGAAGTGTTAAGGGATTCTGCCCAGACCGAGATCGCCTTTGCGACCCACACAGAGGCAAAGGAGGGCGAGAGGGAGGAACCCGCAGACTCAAAAGCCGAGCGGGCAAGGTGCTCCCCCTGTCTGTCTTTCGGGTCCTTGATGGAGGAACCATCGGTTAAAGACAGGAGCGTCTTTGTAGCAAGGCGGGAGACCGGGGGGTCGACTGAGGGCGGATCGGCCCAGCCCTTAGGGGCAGGTGAGGCAAAAGGGTACCGGGACTACATGAGTTTTTGGTTACCGAAGCGCCTGTCAGGCTTCTCCCTTTGCTTTGTGAGGATATCCTGAAACTCTGGGTGATTAGCAAAAACCGCATAAAAAAGGAGACCGCATGGTCAGTGGTAGTGGATGGGGGATCCTCCACATGCAGAGTTTGGTTGATTGCTGCTATAAGGGAGTCTATTGCAGTTTGATCATCTGGGGAGGATGAAACCAAGGAATCCTCCTGGTACAAACAGCATTCTCCCTCCTACAGCTCTTCAGAAGCCGTGGAGCGTGTGGGAGAGCCTGCCCTGTGTGCTCCCGAGGGAGAGCCCACTGGAGACATCCGGCCGTGTGCTCTTTTCCTGATCCCTGCAACCGGTGAAGCATGTGCCCGCATTATCTCAGAAGGATCCTCCATAGGGGTATCCTCAGGCTGCGTTCCGTCCAGGGACTCAGAAGGGTGTGGAGGACGACATTGCATAGCCAGCGCCAGGTTCTGTGACAGTTTTTCCATGGATTGGGACAGAAACTGTGCCCATTCCGGTGGGCTGGGAGCCCTAGGCTCTGGGCTGATGGTTGCGGCGGTGGTGGCAGGAGGGTCTTGGGGGGCTATAGGGACACAAGACTCACAGAGAGAAGAGGTGTGTTTACATGGTAGCTCAGCGTGGCAGGCAGTGCAGGCTGAATAATAGACTATGTGGGCCTTAGCACTCTTAGTGCACTTAGAATTCTGCATGTTCCTAATAGGAGTATGCCAGGAGGGGGAGCAATGGTCAGCAGGGCTACAAGTGAAGCAAGCACCTCACCAGAATCAGCCGATGGCCCTGTCCTCAGGAAGGAGTAACCCACGCTTTCCTGGGGGGGGGCTTATCGCGGCCACGGGGGCGGGGCTTAGCGCTAAAAGAGCACGAAGAAAAAGTCAGTGTGCCCCCCCTGCTGTGGGTAGTTAAAAACGGCGGGAAGGGAGCTTCTGACAGTTTTCCCCCCTCTCCCTCCAGTCAACACACAGCTTGTTGCTGGTGGTTATCTGTTAGGGCCAGGTGGACGGGCAGACCCAGGAGGTGGATCCACTGGGCCGAACACCTTACTGAAGGCAAGGGGTCCGGTAGCCGGAGCACAACAGGTAGCAGGACAGTCCGTTAAAAGAGTGGAATGTAGAAGTCCCTTGGACCACGGAGTCACTGATGGTAGTCCGGGTGACGGAGCTCAGGTTCGGAGGCCGAGATGTTGTCAGGCGGAGTCCGGAACCGATGGAGCGAGAGGACGGATCACCACAGGGATCAGAGATGGTATGGACTGACGGGATGGCAGATAGTCAGCGTTTGGGGTTCGGGAATCGGCAGGACCGGATGGCGAGGCAGGAGCGGCTCTAGAAGAGAGATAGGTAAGTATACCAGCAGACACAAGGAGACCTGACTCCTAGCTTAGGAAACACGAAGAACAGGCCCCGCCCACTTGGACATTAAACCCCTTTATACCCTGTACCTGTGTGTTCAATATCCTGTCCGTGGACGCTGGCCCTTTAAGAAAGGGTCAATGACCGCGCGCGCGCCCTAATGCGCATGCGCGAGGCCCGGGTGCCAGAAGCCAGGGCAGGGAGCGGCGAACAGGAGGCAGGGGAGCCGGGCTGGAGCGAAGCTGCCGGCGGACGCTGGGAGCGGGGACCGGGACGCCTGGGGATCATAGGTGAGGGGGCCTGGAGGCTGTGGAGCGGGGGACGCCGGACAGAGGAGCCGGGGAGCGAGCCAGGGAAGCCGGGGAGCGTGGCAGGGGAGCCGGGGAGCTGGACAGGGGACCCGGGGAGCGTGACATTATCTCTGCTGGCTTTTCTGATAGAGCAAATAAAATAGAGCAAATAAACAGCATGAGTTCCTGAGCTCTGTGCCCTCCCCCTGCCACCAGGAAATTATCTGCGCAGGACTTTCTGCAAACAGCGAGGGACTTCCCCCCTCCTCCAGCCAGCAAGCTAGAGAAAAGTTAACACTTTGTGTTCAGGATCCTTGTGGCTCTCCTCCTTACAATCAGCAAGGGACTTTCTCATAATAAATACTGTAAATTCAAGCTTCTGACAGTTTGCAGTCCTGGGAGCCTTCCCTGTACCGTCTTTTCTCCCTTTGTCTGGGAAACCAGTCAGGGGGAATCTCACCTTAAACAGTGCTTCAGTCCAGGCAGTGAAAATAGCAGAGTCAGCTTGCTGTGTCCGGTCACACCGGTGCCATATTCAACTCAGAGCCTGCAAAGAGGGGCTGAGGAATTGGTGCCATATTCAACTCAGAACCTGCAAAGAGGGGCTGAGGAATTTGGCTATAGGGGCACAGGCCTCTACCCTGGGCTTTGGAAAATCACTGTCTGTGGAACCTGTCGTCCACCCCGGGATCCAGCGTCACAGGAGGGGGTACGTGGAGGCGACACTCCACGTTCCCGCCCGTTGATGGTAGTGGGAGATCGGTCCCAAAAGGAAACCGTCGCCCTCAAAAAATAACAAACCTTGAAAGGAAGTGCCTCCTACAGACACTAAGATAAAACTGAGGCTGCCTGGCCCAGCCAGGGGATGTATACTGCAGAGGAGGAGCTATGCTTTTGCATCTACTTAGTGTCCTCCTATGGACAGGCAGCATAACACCCATGGTCCTGTGTCCCCCAATGAGGCATCAGAGAAATAATTTTTATTTACAGCATCATTTGAGTTCGTTCAATGTTTCGGTCACGTCTGAACCTTTTTCAAGAACTAATAAATGACAAAACACAAACAAAATGTATTTTAGTATAATAACAGTCTCCTTGTTTTACAAAATAGTAAAGAAAAATGATGTCAAAGACAATTAATGTAACACAAGTCCAAAAGAAAAAAGAGAAAAATGAGGGAAGAAGGGAAAAGGAAGGAGGGAGTAGGGACCCGGGTGACAATAACATGTGAAAAACGAAAAGTTACGAAAATTCACATATGGACACACCAAAGATCGCTTAGGCTAGTTTCACACTTGCGTTGAACGGGATCCGCTGCATTGCGTCGTGTGACAGATGCAACGGATGTGTTGCATATAGTGGCACAACGGATGCAACGGATCCTGCAAAACAACGCAATTCGTTTTTGTTTTTTTTTACAGTTTTACCGTCGGCAGACTATTGTGAACGATCAGCTGATCGCTAACAGTGGTCCGCCGCCGGGTGATCAGCTGTTCACTCACAGTAGCCGGCCGCCGGGTGATCAGCCGATCACTCACAGTAGCCGACCGCCGGATGATCAGCCGATCACTCACAGTAGCCGACCGCCGGGTGATCAGCCGATCACTCACAGTAGCCGGCCGCCGGGTGATCAGCCGATCAGTCACAGTAGCCGGCCGCCGGGTGATCAGCTGATCACTCACAGTAGCCGGCCGCCGGGTGATCAGCCGATCACTCACAGTAGCCGGCCGCCGGGTGATCAGCCGATCAGTCACAGTAGCCGGCCGCCGGGTGATCAGCTGATCGTTCGGTCGCCGACAATGTGTGCGGGGGGCGGAGTGAGAAGTGGGTGGAGCCGAGCAGGGCCATGGCTGAAGACGTCAGTGCCGCGGGTACTGCATCGCTGGGGGACAGGTGAGTGAGTGTGAAAGTGTGTGTGTGTTTGTGTGTGCGTGCGATTGTGTGTGTGTGTGTGCGATTGTGTGTGTGTATACATACGGAGTGCGGGGAGGGGGCAGAGCCGAGCGGGGAAGTGTCGGGCTCCCGGCACACGTAACCAGGGTTCCTTGGTTACTCGATGTGTAGCCTGGTTACGGGTGGAGGGAGCCAGAGAGAGCATGCGCAGTGAAATCCAAAGGATTCCGCTGCTCAAAAAAACGTTACATGCTGCGTTCCTTCCGCCCGACGCAGCGTCAAAATAACGACTCTGCGTCGTCCGGCGGATGCAACGCTGACACTTGCGTTACAGTGCGTCATCCATACAAGTCTATGGAGAATAGCGCAGTGCGTTAACAGACTGTGCTATTCTCCATAGTGACGGACTCCGCTGAACGCAAGTGTGAAACTAGCCTTACCGAGCTGGGAAACTGCATAAAGAACTCTCCAATAATAAGAGAAGAAAACAGAATACTGTGAATGCAGTGGAGAATGTTATAAAATTATTATTATAATTATTATTATTATTATTATTATTATTATTACTATTATTGTGATGCAATTATAGCCTATGAGAAAACATTATAGTGTCACTTACCCTGTTGTTGGGCTATTTAAGGTTTATCTGGAACGTTCATTGTACATGAATGTTGAATTGAAGTAAAAAACTATCAGAAAAATGATCAGAAGAAATTCTTTTAGAAAAGGGGAAGTTATAATTTTAAAATTAAAAGTACATATTCTACCATGGGTAAGGAATCTAATATATAAAGCTTAGTGTATGTGTGTGTGTATGTATGTACAGTATGTGTGTATGTCCACTAAAGGAATCCGCACCGTCGCATTTACAATCACGAAATTTTGCACAGACACTCCATGTGACTCAGGGAACGTCAGACTATGTTTTGACGGGAAAATTTAAGCCCACGCTTTACAGTTACTCTTCAACAAACCTGCCTCCATTAAAGTCAATGGAGCTACAAGCTATAGGTTATTAATAGGAGCTGTGATTGGTTGCTATAGGAACTTAAGACATTCATAGTATAACAAGCTTATGTATGAGGTAATAAGATGTCGGTAGAGAAACAGAAAGAGACAGACAGACATAGGCACAGACAGAGTAAGAGGCAGACAGGGAAAGGGAAAGAATATAGAGATAGACCTGGCTCACTCAACGTGGGGGTGCTCTGGAATAATAAGTCCAATATAACAAAAAGGAAAGGGAAAGAGACAGAGAGACAGAGAGTCAAAGAGACAGAGGCAGACAGAGATAGACAGGGAAAGATACAAATAGAGAGAGACAGAGAGACAAAGAGACAGAGGCAGACAGACACAGACAGACAGGGAAAGATACAGAGAGAGAGAGACAGTCAAGAGACAGAGGCAGACAGACAGAGACGTGGAAAGAGACAGAGACGGGGAAAGAGACAGAGACGGGGAAAGAGACAGAGACGGGGAAAGAGACAGAGACGGGGAAAGAGACAGAGACGGGGAAAGAGACAGAGACGGGGAAAGAGACAGAGACGGGGAAAGAGACAGAGACGGGGAAAGAGACAGAGACGGGGAAAGAGACAGAAACGGGGAAAGAGACAGACACAGAGCTAGAGAGACAAACAGATACAGAGAGAGATAGACACAGAGATAGAAAAAGACAGATAGAGACAGATAGAGACTGATACAGAGACAGACAGAGATAGACACAGACAGAGAGACATAGATAGAGAGAGACACACATGGATAGACAAACACACAGATAGACAGAAAGACAGACATGGAGGGACAGAGAGACAGACAGACAGACACAAACAGACATACTGGGAGAGAGACAAAGAGACAGTTACTATCCCGGGCAACGCTGAGTACTACAGCTAATAAATTATAAGTTAGATCAGACAGCAAAATAGTCTGTTGTACTAGTATGAAAGAAAATATAAATGAGCACTATAGTAAGCTCAATGGTGATCTTAATGATATGGATAGTAAGAAAAAGAGGTAATTCCTCACCCTGTTGAATTAATAATTATATAAAAGTCCACATCGGCGGTACCGATATGTGCAGAACTTATATTCAGATTGAAGATATTGACCATGCAAAAAAGGGGGGAAAAATATCAATAAGAATAATGCTAAATGGAACTATAGTATAATCTGAATTAGAGGTTACCAAAATTATATGAATAAATTGTATGCGGAATCCACCACTGTAGAATAAAAATATTCAAAATAATGACTGTCCGCCGATACTGTGTACATAAAGGCCATAGAAAAATTAAAGTTATATAAAAATGAGTACTGTAGTAAGCTCAGTAGTGATCTAAATGATGTGGATAGAAAGAAAAAAGAGGTAAATTCTTACCCTGTTAAATAGGTAGATGTATAAGAGTCTGCATCGGAGGTACCAATGGGTAAAAAATTAGTCTTCAAATTGAAGATATTAACTATATGGAGAAAAAAGGATACTAATGAGGATAATATTAAACAAAACTGTGGCATCGTATGGATAACAGCTTACCAAAGATAAACAAATGGAATGTATGCGGAATCCACCGCTGCTGAATGGAGTAATGGCTGGCTGCCAACACTGTATACAAGAAAACAATGCAGGTGAAGTGAACTCTACAAACAAGAATATGTGAAATGCCACCAAGGAGAAAAATTGAGCTTACCCAGGAGAGTGAAGTACGAGCAACAAGATATGAGCGTCAATTTTTCTAATAGTTTTTTCCTTCAATTCAACATTCATGTACAATGAATATTCCAGATAAACCTTAAATAGCCCAACAACAGGGTAAGTGACACTATAACGTTTCCTCATAGGCTATAATTGAATCACAATGATAATAATAATAATAATAATAATAATAAAAAACAATTTTATAGCATTCACAGTATTCTGTTTTCTTCTCTTATTGGAGAGTTCTTTATGCAGCTTCACAGCTGGGTAAGTGATCTTCGGTGTGTCCATATGTGAATTTTCGTAATTTTTCATTTTTCACGTGTTATTGTCACCCGGGTCCCTACTCCCTCCTTCCTTTTCTCTCCCTCCCTAATTTTTCCCATTTTCTTTTAGACTTGTTACATTAATTGTCTTTGCATCATATTTCTTTACTACCGTATTTTGTAAAACAAGGAGACTGTTATTATACTAAAAGAATTTTTTCTTGTGTTTTGTCATTTATCAGTTATTGACAAAGGTTCAGATGTGACCGAAACGTTGAAAAAACTGAATTGATGCTGTAAATAAAAATATTTTCTTCATAATAATAACCCTTTGGAGTGCCTGGTTCTGAATTATTGTATTACTAGTTTAGGACACAACTAACAAACCTAAACAATAAATAAGTTCCAAATTTACCAACTGAATTTAACACAAACCCGTTGTGGAGACACGGGGCTCAGTGGGTGCTCTTGTCCACTAAAACCCGCCGCCTTTAGAAAGACAGCGTGGCTCAGGGCTCATCCCACTGAACGCCGGCCTCCTTAACCGTGGGCGTAACACTACTCAGACAACACAGGATGAGGGAATCACAATAATTAGACTTTATTGGATCCCCAAACAATTAACGGCACATAACACATAACCAGCAAAACACACAAATGTAACAGGCAACAGAGTCTCACCCTTCCGCTGGCTCACCAGGGATTTAAAATGTCCATGCCTCACAGGTTCCAAGCTGTCTGAGGTCTGCAAAGTCTGTAACAGGTGACTGAACTGTCCCAACCTGAGTGTCCTCCTTAGGTAGTCCTGGTATGATGATACAATCCTGGCAGCCGGGGTCAAAATCCCTAAGCTGTGGATATGGTCTCCAACCGGAACCGGAGCCCCTAGATTGAAGCCATAAGATATCCTGATCCTCTAGTCAGCTCCAAAGAGCTTAGACTGGATCCATCAGCATCCATCAACCTTCATCAACCCTGGTGGCTTAAAGAAGTCCCTTTTATAGCCATAACCTTCCCTTAGGATACACTGCGTCCTCATCGATTGGTTGGACAAGATTGCTTCTCTCATTGGATGAATTTCAAACTACATGGATAATGTTCATTTAAATGATGTGCACAGAAAGACTCAGTATATCTACATGGAGTCGTCAAGTCACAGACTCAACAATGGCTACTAAGGTAATCACATTAGCAATACGCAACTACAATACAATGGTTACTGGAAAAGTCTGGAGAACAATACGTCTAGCTTTCAGTGGCCAACACAATTACATTGAGTCAACAAGAGTCTTGTAAAAACAATGAGGGACTTCTCCCCCATCTATAGACAATCTATCATGCTTTCTGGCTGGATTTTAAGAAACTTTAACCCATGAGAGTCCATGTCGTCACATTCCTCCCCCTTCTTAATATTAGCCAGACATGATAGGCTTCCGATCATCCTTCTCCTCTTGACGGCATTGTCCTTTTTAATGGTGAGGTCAGCAAAGGAGGCTCGCATCTATACACCTCCCCCTGATTACCTCCCCCAAGTTGAGCAGCCATATTGCGAACAAGCACTAAGGTGGAGTCCATGAGTTGGGCTTGCATACATTTCTTACTATCAATCTTCCCCCAGTCAATAGCCACAGTGTGGTTAGGCTTACTCACGGTTCTTGGCTCAGAAGTGGATGCTGGAGACTGGGAATGTGAATTATCCTTGGAAAAGATGTTAGAAAGTTCCACATCAGGGTCCTTAATAATTCCGTAATCCAGGCAGTCCTGAGGACCAAGTGATCAGACAGCCTCCTGGGCCCGGACCGGCAAGCTTGTCCACAGGTATTTGGACCACTCATCTGTGGGCACCTGGTGCATACGCATTAGCACCTCAAAGTTTTGCAAGTGTTCATCTATCTCAGTGCTGGAATCATTAAACACTGGCACGTCCCTGTAGCGAAGAAGACTTCTTTGGTGGTGGTCTATGCTGAAGGTAGGTGCTGATGGTAAGGAAATTGGAACTCCCAACACGAATTGCAGAACTCCAGCCCTTTCTTCTCTTGAAGCTTCAGGCCCCAATGCAGCCAACAATTCCCTGACTCGGTCTGCTTGGGCTTGGATTGTTTCCAGACTGTCACTGGATCTAGGATGAGACACACAGTTTACATCCTCTTGTACCACATCGGCGGTTTCCTCATCATCCTCTGCATCATTCTGGGCATCCCAATGGACTAATTCCCGGATCAAGTCTGACCGAGTCTCAGCGTTCCTGTAGTCAATCTTTCGCCTCTGGCACAGATCCTGTAGCATCCATTTACTGCTTCGGTCGTATCTCCTCTCTGGTCCTTGTCCCATGGCTGAGCTGGTGGGGTTGGACATGGCAGCGTCCGAAACCTGAATGCCTCCCCTATGGCCTGCTGGGTATGCTTATGTGCCTCCCTGTTTGTTGAGCCCTGGACGGTGTCCACGAACACCAGTCCGCTGCAGCTCCCCTGGGTAAACCAGGCTGAGTAGTATCCCACTGCTGCCACCAATTGTGGAGACACGGGGCTCAGTGGGTGCTCTTGTCCACTAAAACCCGCCGCCTTTAGAAAGACAGCGTGGCTCAGGGCTCATCCCAACTGAACGCGGGCCTCCTTAACCGTGGGTGTAACACTACTCAGACAACACAGGATGAGGGAACCACAATAATTAGACTTTATTGGATCCCCAAACAATTAACGGCACATAACACATAACCAGCAAAACACACAAATGTAACAGGCAACAGAGTCTCACCGTTCCGCTGGCTCACCAGGGATTTAGAATGTCCATGCCTCACAGGTTCCAGGGCTACTCACTCCAATCCAGCAGCACCCCGCTTTCGGCGGGCACCCACCGTAACTAGAATAACACCAGATTTAGGAAGCTGTGTGAGGTCTGCAAAGTCTGTAACAGGTGACTGAACTGTCCCAACCTGAGTGTCCTCCTTAGGTAGTCCTGGTATGATGATACAATCCTGGCAGCCGTGGTCGAAATCCCTAGGCTGTGGATATGGTCTCCAACCGGAACCGGAGCCCCTAGATTGAAGCCATAAGATATCCTGATCCTCTAGTCAGCTCCAAAGAGCTTAGACTTGATCCATCAGCATCCATCAACCTTCATCAACCCTGGTGGCTTAAAGAAGTCCCTTTTATAGCCAAAACCTTCCCTTAGGATACACTGCGTCCTCATCGATTAGTTGGACAAGATTGCTTCTCCCATTGGATGAATTTCAAGCTGCATGGATAATGTTCATTTAAATGATGTGCACAGAAAGACTCAGTATATCTACATGGAGTCGGCAAGTCATAGACTCAACAATGGCTACTAAGGTAATCACATTAGCAATACACAACTACAATACAATGGTTACTGGAAAAGTCTGGAGAACAATACGTCTAGCTTTCAGTGGCCAACACAATTACATTGAGTCAACAAGAGTCTTGTAAAAACAATGAGGGACTTCTCCCCCATCTATAGACAATCTATCATGCTGTCTGGCTGGATTTTAAGAAACTTTAACCCATGAGAGTCCATGTCGTCACACCCGTCATGCCACCCTTCTATGTTGCTGCAGCTTCAGTGCTGTTTCCAATGCTTCAATTCACATTGCCTGGAGATGGCACAACCTGGATTGTCACCCTCCTGGATCCAGTGCAGGCCATCCTGTGGTCTGTGCCCGCATTAATTAGGTCAATGTTTTACCAGACACAGGATCACTTCAGCTTGTGATGCCTGCAGTTCAAGTCACCTTACCACTGCAGCCGATCACAAGCTGCAGCAGTTCTGTCTGTGGTAGAACAGTCACATAATTAATGCTGCACAGACCACAGGACGGTGGGCGCTGGATCCAGGAGAGTGATGGCAGGTGTGAAAAATTTATTTTATTAGTTTTACAAAATTAGTTTTACAAAATTTATCCCCATTACATTCTTTTCCCAGACAATTTCATTAAAGCACATGTATTATTTCAGACAATTGCTTTAAAAGGGAACTTGACAGCTGATACCCATGAGCCGTGGGCAGCATCTATCAGGCAGTGGCTGTATGATCACAGCCAGGTGTGTGTGACCCTAAAACGCTATGAAGATTCAGAGAAACACACTTTAATAGATGTTGGGGACTGAGCCGCATCAAATACTAGACTGACAGATATGATGCCTGATACAGGCTGCTCGATCCACGAGTAACATGTATCCACTGGCAGGATCCTTTTAAGCAGCACCCTATACCACAGGTGGGTACAGAAGAGAAACAGGAAATACAACAAAAAATATCTGCGCCATAGACATAATTAAAGACGTTCCCACTAACCTTTTTTTTATTGATGGAATGTGTGTATGGACTGTAGTGCACTGTGATGTGATAATACACTCACCACCGCTCTCTCGGGTGTTCAGAGCTGTTCTGCTCCTGTTCTCAATAATATTACCGCTGCTCTCTCGGCTGTTCAGCACTGTTCTGCTCCTCTTTTCAGTGATGTCACCGCGCTCTGCAGGACCCCAAAGTGACTTTTACAATGTAAATCTATGGAGCGTCAGAAAAAGACCAGAAAGTGGCTCTATAGGCTTTTATTGTAAAAGAAACTTCCAGCTCAGAGTATAGTGTGACCGGAGATACTGGAGAGCGGTGACATCATTCAGTATAGAAGACCATGATAGGTGAGTATATAAATACGTTCACACTACTGAGCGGAGCCAACACCGAGTCATCCTCTGCGTGTGAGCTCAGCATTATCATGTGTTCAGCTAATTAGGCCTCTGCTTCTCCTGTTAGTACTGAAGCTGCCACTGGCAAAGTAAATCGGCACGTTTTCAGGTCTTCGGGGCCCCCTCCCTCTCAGGGCCTCGATGCATCTGCACCAGATGTATGTCCGCCAGTGGTTATGGCACAAGGGGCAACTAGGGTTGCAGTGGAGCCATGTCAAAATGTAAACCTAATAGAAGTTATGGTAGCATGCGAGCACTGTGACTTGCTTCCCAATCTTATTATCGGTCATACAGATTACACATGAGCCTCCTCCAGAGGTTTTATATTCCCTTGTTGAGAGAGTCTCAGTTTGCAGAGTTCTCCTGCTAGACTGCAGATGCCATCTTTCCTGCAAAGGTGGATTTTGTGTAGGCTGAACCTGTGGAATTCCTTGTGGTATTGGTGGTGTCATCACACCCATTCGCTGCAGGTGAATTAGCATGTTGGCTACATGGTTTACAGCTGGAAGCTCCCTGAATCTACTTCTAGTTGGGAAGGGATTTGGTAGTCTGAATTTGAACATCGTGTCTGCAGCTGAAAATCCACTTACTTGAAGTTTATCATCCTTTTGACTTTCTACAATTTTTCTGCTTAGGAGGTGGAACCTCCCTTGGTCTGCAGATAGGTGGAATGGGATTTGGTACTCGTAATTCAAATTCAATTTTGGTGGCTACAGGTCCATTTGATTGATGGTCATCATCCCTGCAGCTCTCTCCTGTTTTTCTGTTTGAGCTGCTGGAACCTGACTGGGTGTGATTGCTGCAGATCCATTTGCTTAATGGTCATCATCCTTGCTGTTCTCTCCTAATGTTCTGGAAAGTTCCACAGGGGCAGGTCTTCGTGCTGACCTGCTTCTTTCACTACTTTCTTCCTATGCTGAGGAGGAACTTTGGCTTATCTCCCTCTTTGCTCATTGACAGCAGTACTAAAACTGTTGTTCATGACTGGTATGATGTCTTCCCTGATGTCTTTTAGAGGACCTCAATCTATGGAATATTGTTGCTTGACCTATAAAGACATTAGAATTTAGTTAAAAATAAAATACATTTTTGGATGTTGGGATGGACCCTGCTATTACTAAAGGGTTTACAGAGAGGGGAACGCTAGGAAAGATTGTTTGATTATGGGTTGAAATAACCTGCTCAGTGCATTCCTTTTCTGTGGATATCACAAGGCAAAATTGGAACAAGACAAATGGTAAAACTGCCCCCAATGAATAAGGATAGAAGGTGGAGAATGCATCGGAGCAAGCCTCACGGATCATGGCTCCAGAAAAGGTCTTATACTATTGGAAATATTGTCATTCTCCCCCAAATATTTCACTGACATTAATTTTCTGGTCGGCTCAACCAGGCTTCATAGTCATCAATGATCTGTCTCAGCTCCCAGGAACTCATGGCCTATCTTGCGGAGGCTAGGATAATGAAACAGCAAAGAACTGAACAATGGAAGAAAACACTAGATATGGAAAAACACTAGTTGAGTCTTCCACGGACAAAGTACTGTTTCAGCAAAAGCATGAACCCACAAAATGTCACTGTGTTAAGTGAAAGTATATCCTTACATTCTAGAATGTCGTTATGACATTGTGACTTGTTCCTAGCTGCACCATATTGGATTGCTAATTTTATATTTTTTTATATATATACACATATATATATATATATATATATATATATATATATATATATATATATATATATATTACAGATATTTATGATGTATGGGGTAGTAAATGCTTAACCCCTTCACCTCCTGGCAATTTTCCATTTCTTTTTTTTTTCGCATCCCTTCTTCCGAGAGCCGTAACTTTATTTTTCTGTCGAGGGCTTGATTTTTGTGGGACGAGTTCTGCTTTTAAATGAAACTACAGGTTTTACCATATAGTATACTGGAAAACGGCAAAACAAATTCCAAGTGCAAACAAAGTGAAATTGCATGATTGTTTTTGAGATATTTTATTCACTGTATTCACTATATGGTAAAATGTATGTGTCAGTATAATGCCTTAGGTCGGTGCAAGTTCGTAGATACTAAAACATGTATAGGTTTACTTTTATCTAAAAGGTTAAATCCAGACGTTTGTCCCCCAAAAACTGGCGCAATTTTTGTGCCATTTTCCATGATCTGCAGTGTTCTCATTTTTCGGGATCTATGGCTCAGTGACTGCTTATTTTTTGCCTCTTGAGCTGACATTTTAATGGTACCATTGTTTGCGCTAATGCTACGTTTTGATCGCCTATTATCACATTTTGCGCAAAATGTGCAGCGACCAAAAAATGTAATTTTGGTGTTTGGAATTTTTGTGCTGCTACGCCGCTTACTGATCAGATTAACTAATTTTATATTTTGATAGATCAGGCATTTCTGAATGCGGCAATACCAAACGTGTGTATGTTTTATTTTTTTAATCCTTTTTCAATGGGGCAATTTGAACTTTTAGGTTTTTTAATTTTGTAAACAAAACTTTTTTTTTTTTTTTTTTTAATTTACTAGGCCCCATAGGGGACTATAACGATCAGCAGTCTGATCGCTCATTCTTTCTTGTAGATCAGAGCAGCATTGCTCCGATCTGCACAAAAGCTGCTTTACTCTCACACATGGCCATTTGCCAGCTGTATGAGGAACTGACTCATGATAGCTACAGGAGTCATCACATGACCCTGTGCTACCATGACAACCATCGGATCCACGTGATCACATCACGTGACTTCCGATGGAGCCGGGTAAGTGAATGCTTACCACGGCCTGATATTACATTGTACTGTGACATTTTCACAGCGCGATCTAAAGGGTTAACAGGTGCGAGTGGGTAGCGAATCCACTCGTGCCCGATAGCCAACACGTCAGCCGTTCAAATCAGCTATGTGCAGTAATCACTGCCGGCTGCCGTCAACCTGACATGATCCATGACGAACCCAGTACGTCATGTGTCATGAAGAGGTTAAAGAGGTTGTCCAGTACCATAACTGTTTGGTTTTGTTATTCCTAAACCTTATGTGCCTCTCAATATATCTATTATTTTAGTTATATTACCATTTGTCATGTTTTAGCAGCACATCCTCATTGCTGGATAGAGCTCTGATGGGGTTAATCGACAACGTCCTCTATCCTGACTTCCTGTGTTCTATTACTACAAGTTCCATCATGCATTGCAGTGGCCTGTAAGCTAGAACCTATCACATCCACCCAAACTCCACCTCCCCTTCTTCCTGTATCTTCTTCAACCTGTTGCTTCATATTGTGACATACTGCAGGCACTCATTTCTGATGTAAAGTGAGATCTCATTAGTGTCTCTGCTCTATCTGACCATCTTGCTCAGATGTTGCAGAGCCGAGACGCTGAGACGTAGAAGAGCCGAGGAGAGCGAGGTCCCCTGAAATTCTTCAGCACTGAAAGAGTCCGGCTAACAGAGGAGTCCCTGCACTCCAAGCAGGGAATTACCCGGCTTAAGTGCAGTGAAACACCGCCTACAGCACACTCAGTCAGGTTGAATTGCCACATGAGGTGTTGTGACATCAACTTCAACTTCCAGAGCCTTGAAGCTGATCTGACATCACCAGATACAGTATATTGGTGGCCACGGCAGCCAGGAGTCACATGATTGGCACTGAGCGAGCAGAGATAGCGATGCTCAGTGCCACAATTGAAAAATTGATGTGAAAAAAGACACCTGATTTATTGATCTAAATTGATGTGCAAAAGATAGAATGTGAGCAAGCTCTTCAACTGTATATTAAATGTATATTAGTAATTATTTAGAGGGGTTGTCCACTAATGGGACAATCCCTTCACATTCCCCATGTTTTCCCCCATTAAAATAAAAAAAAAGCTTACAGTCACCTCCCGTGCCGGTTCCATTCCAGTGGTGGTGGTACTCGCTCTCCCGAATTTCTTACATCATACACATATAATCAGCGCAGATTTCTCTCTCCCCCACCTTCAGCCATATCAGTAATCGACAGGCACACAGATGACCACTTCACTTCCTGTCAATTATTTATACATTAGAAGGAAAGAATGAAGCCGGCAGTGATTGTGTGTGGGGCTTGCGGAATGTAACAACATAAGCCAGTGTCTGGGAATTGGGGAGGACACCGTGATTAGTGCGTGGTCAGAGAAGGTATCCATTTCTGCTTGGTGTAAATGGGCGAGATCCATATACTTGATAAAAAAAAATAATGTAGTCTGGAGTAGGAGTCGTGGACCATAGAATCGAACAAAAAGTCTCTCTTGGGTTCAACAAGTATGGAGAAGTTAGTGGTCATGGAAAGTCTTTCTGCGTTTATGCAGAACAGCTTCTGAAAGTGATGAGCTGCCCGAAGAGGTGTCAAGGGAGGGCTCTGAAGCTATACTAAAGTCATCCCCAGGACTAGTGATCTTCCCGATAACTCATCTAAATGTCTCAATTCTTTTAATAACAGCCATCAAGTTATTGGAGACAATAAAAAAACGGTCCTGATCATTTTCTCCAGGGTCTCAGCTGACACCATGGAGATTTTCCAACACTGGGTGGCGGTACAGGCTTATTCCCGATAGTCGTCGGCGATGAGGGTATAAGGCTTCTTAGCGGCCAGCGTTTAAATCCTTATTAACAGTTGTTGAGGGGTTGAGAAAGGGAAAATAAGGATTCAGGCTTCTTCATGACCACTGTAAAAGGCAGATTGGCAACTGTTAACCCCTTCACAAACTTGGACATACTGGTACATATGTCGTGTTGCTGCCTTTAAACCGGGCTAACACGCAGAGTCTGCATCTGTCCCTGCACTTGACTGCGGATTTAATCAGCCGTCATGTGCCTTGAACAGCCATGAGTGGATGATAGTTCTGCCCACTGCCGTTAACCAGTTAAATTCCTCTGTCAATCTCTGACAACGGGATTTAACATACGCCAGGATGGGGCATATCATTCTGTGCTCTCATTGGTGCGCCCGTGACTTGATCGCAGGGCACACATACGTTGCATACATTCCAACTTTCAAAGTAGGGAAAAAGGGAGAAAGTCTGTGGCACACTTAGCGCACTGCCGCAACTTTAGGCCATTCCCCTGATCACACACATTTTCACGTCCCATCTACACCCATTCAGCACTGTTGATCACATTATTTTAGAAAAATGTAAAAAGCATGTATATATATATATATAAAAAAAAAAAAATCACTCCCGACACTGGCGATTCCTCACAGCATGGGGTGAACTTCAACACCTTAATTATCCAGCAATTTTCGTTTTTTCGTTTTTTCCTCCCTTCATTCCAAGAGCCGTAACTTTTTTATTTTTCCGTCACTATAGCCGTATGAGGGCTTGTTTCTTGCGGGATGAGTTGTACTTTTGCCTGACATCTTTTATTTTACTATATACTGTATTGGAAAGTCGGTACAAGTTCGTAGATGCCAAACATGTATAGTTCTACTTTTATCTAAGTGGTGAAAAACAAAATTCTGCAGTTTGTCCAAGAAAAGAATTGTGCTTTTGTCGCCATTTTCCAAGACCTGTAACATTCTCATTTTTCGGGATCTGGGGCTCAGTAATGGCTTATTTTTTGTGTCTTGAGCTGATGTTTTTAATTATACAATTTCTGGGTAGATGCAATATTTTGATTGCCTGTTATTGCTTTTTAATGCAATGTTTTGGTGTTTGAAATTTTTTTCTCACTCTTTACCGATCAGATTAACTGATTTTATATTTTGATAGATCGGACATTTCTGAATACGGTGATACCAAATATGTGCATTTCTTTATTGTTTTATTGTCAATGGGGCAAAAAGGGGGCGATTTGAACTTTTTTTGTAATTTGTTATATTTTTTTAAAACACTTATTACCATTTTGTATTGATTTTACTAGTTATGATTACACTAGTCGATCGCTTCTGCTGCTTCAGCATCATCATCACTCTGATCAGGAGAAATGCTGCTCTCCTGTGAGCATTGGTGCTCCCCCTACTCTTACAGGAAGTGAGTCATGACAGCTGCAGGGGTCACCAGCTGACCCCATGCTGTCATGACAACACATTGGCACCCTATGATCACGTCACAGGGCCACTGATGGCGGCGGGTAACAGCGCAATCCTCACGAGAGCGCGTTAGTTGCACTGTTAGGTTTTGACAGCACAATCTAAGGGGTTAACAAGCATGAATGAATCGGTCGCTTTCTCGATGAAGAAGTGAGGAAGCACTTTGAAACGGGTAGAATAAAACCACCGACATTTTATTCAACACCTTTGATTTTCCTCATTCTTACAACAGTGCAGGAAAGTTCCATTTTTATTTGGTTCCTGATTTTCTCTGTCTTTTGACCACATGGACTCTGCAGCAGCTGGATTATATGTCTAAACACTGGTTGTGTGTCACATAACCCTACAAAGTGAGCACAACCACCCATCACCTTCTACATGTGCTTTGGGTAAGACCCTATTGTGCTTGCTATACTTAGCTGTTACCGTGTACACGGAGACACACACACCACGCGCCCGAAGGCACGCACACACACAATCACCATGCACACACACACAATCACCACGCGCACGGAGGCACACACACAATCACCACATACAAAGAGGTAACACGTCACCATGTACAGAGCGGCACAAGCACACACAAACGTCACCACGTACACGTCACCATATACACAGATGTACACATACACAAGAATATACAGGATGCTGAATTTGGTTTCTTATGTGTCCAATTTCTTATTCAGCAATTATTTATGTTTTTAACAGGTTTAACAACATAGTTACTTAAGTTGAAAAAAGACCTAGATTCATCTAGTTCAACCAGTAGCGTAGCTTGCGGGGGGGCAGAGGGTGCCGCCGCCCCGGGCCCTGTGCTCAGAGGGGTCCCACCCGGAGCTGCAATACCATTAACTATATCGGCGTGCACAGCGCGCCGATATAGTTAACCTCTGCGGCAGTGCGGAGGAGACATGATCTCCCTGCGCTGCTGCTGATGACAGCGCACACGCAGGACACAAAGTCCCGGCGTGGTGACGTCATCGCTCAGCGCCGGGCGAGGGGGGGAGGCAATTGCCACCCAGGCTGCTCTCCCAGCTATTGTTGAGGGCCGGCCGCGGGCCGCCTGCTGCATAATGTCATTATAACACACATGGCCGCGCAGAGTGAATTGCGCGCGGCCGTGTCTCTTGTACTAAGATGTGGCCGGCCACACTGACAGGCGCAGACAGTGCTGACCGCCACATAGTACAGGAGACCCGGCCGCTGGCATGCACAGTGCGCGGCCACGTGCGTTATAATGACGTCATGCAGCGCGCGCTGCCTCCATCCAGTGTTGTGGCTGCATCCCAGTGATTAGAAGCTGACTGGGTAGTGGGCATGACCGGCTTTGTTAGTGGGCGTGGCCATGTTTCCTCTCGTCCACTATAATCATGTAGGCTTCACCCCCCCTCTCCCCCTGCGCCCCCCTGCACCCTCCATCTGGAGGTCTTACCTCGGTCCCCGCTTCTATCATAAAGAACTCCAGGACACCTGGAGTTTCTTTCTGTCATCACCTGCGTTGCTGAGGTCCCGCCCCTTCTGATCACATGGGCGTGACGTCACCACATGTCCTTTAGCTTAGAGGGATTTACCATGGCATGAAACAAGTCTGTGGCTGCACGAGAGAGAAGTGTCCCTCAATCATCAAAAGTAAAAAGCACCTCCAGTATGTGTCTGTGTATAGGATTGTGTCTGTCTTTTGTGTATGATTATTTGTATGTGAATGTTTTCAAATATGTATACACTTCTATGTGACTATATCTGTGTATGTGTCTGTATATACAGTTAGGTCCAGAAATATTTGGACAGTGACACAATTTTCGCGAGTTGGGCTCTGCATGCCACCACATTGGATTTGAAATGAAACCTCTACAACAGAATTCAAGTATTTTCAACATTTAGTCCTTAATAAAGTAGCACTTCAATGCAATATCAACACCAACTTTGAACATGTATCCATGTTCAAAAAAGAAGTGACAATGTAGATGAATAAAAAACAATATTTTTATTATAATATAGATTAAAATCATACAAAATATACAATAAAAACAGCAAGAAAAAGTGCAAATTGATACAAACTGTACTAAGGGTCATGGACTAGATATCATAGTTCATTACACCATGGAACCTCCGTATATAGCCATTACAAGGAGGTTTCTTTAGTTGTAAATTTGTTTACCACCTATACTAGATGTATGTAGCTAAATATTGGTCAAAAAAGGGTCTCAGAGAAAATTTTGCTCACAGCTGATGTATTTAAAGTGCCTATGTGCTAGGGGGAGGAAAAAGGGGAGGGCCACCACAGTACATAAAATAAATAGGCAGATAAATAATAGGATGTTCGTATTACAATTCTACCAGTAATTTAAGTGGCTAACCTACAGCACATGCTGCTCCCATCCATGAATAATATAGACACAAAATGGCAGCATTAAAGACAATATATTTACCCAAGTGTATAGGTGGTATGTTAGATAGTCCACGGCCCCTCACTCCGACACGTGTTTCGCCCTGTTGCTTTATCAAGGAGCGTGACCGGAGTGGGAAGCATCGCAGTTTAAATATCCCCAGTGACCAATGAATTACTGCCAGACAGATCTATTTAATTAAGGTTCAACCAATCCGCTCAGGTTATACATACTCATATGTGTTTGCTCACTTCCCAGTTTAGTCATGTGATGCAGCGTCATCGTTACAGAAATGCACCGCGGTATAAACGCTTTAGCCACCATGGTAACTCACCATGGAAGCGCAGACGCTAGAGCATGTATCTGCCTACTTCCTGTTTTTGTCACATGATCTGTTACATCATCGTTCCCAGAGCGCATTGTGATACAGGCATTACGGCTACCATGGTAACCCCCATTGGCGGCGCAGCCGCAACGGCCCACACCTAAGCGTGTGACGTCACGCGCCACACCTCCATAGGGTGGGTCAGGCGGATGCTGAAAGCGATCATTCCGCCTACCACTATCATGGGGAATACTCCTTATTAGTATGCAAAGTGCAATCGCATAACACCACAAAGAGGCATGCCCACAGTTCACGGCACCAATACCAAGTGTAATCACCACGCAGGCGCCCAGGTCATTACGTCCTGCCGTACCCATGGAAACATCCGTATGCCGCGTTTATCATAGGGGCATCCACCTCCCAAGCTCACCCGACATGCAGCGCTGAAGCCCCACAATAGGCCCCATAGCCACCACCTAAACATCATCATTGAGATCCATGGTACGGACCCCAAAACCTCATTCACAGAGGGATCACAGAACAGATCATAATGTACCCCCCCACGCTCATCATTATATCTATAGTGCGTGGTACTGTTAACAATGTCAGGTTTTCTCATGTGACCCATTATAACATAGAAAAAGAGACACCACATGGGACGCAAACAATAAACGTCACCATGGTGCCGGCAAACGCAGAAGCCCAAATCAATAGAGCAAGAACAACTATGGTATATGTTTCAGCTAGGTGGATGCATATATTCAGGCAGATCAGTCATTGTTCAGCGGAACAGGTCTCCCTACAAATGTATCTCCAAACACAAAATTTATCAGAAACAGAAAAATGTGAGTATATCAGGTTACATTAAACCCTTAGAATCAGAGAATACATATGTATACATATCCCATAGATTCTTCAGCAGTCCTGTCACTCATGAATTTAGCTACCTTGAAGGGAGTGCAATATAATTCTCAAATTCCCAAAAGAGACATGCTAAAGGATATACTATTAATCAAAACCAGGTATACATTTATCCTCATCTATATTATGCCCTTCACCAGTCTTGTCACAGCTCATTCACGAGATTGACCCACTGCAGGGGAATACCATATACATCACAAATTTACAAAAATTATACAGATAAAAACATTTTTTCCATATACATATATTTATTTATTCCCCCCATACCCTCACTGGGCAAAGTGCCGTTGACACATCCACAATCTGAGTGGCTAGGTACCATAGCCAGTCAGATTGCCCAGTGCCATCAAAGAACCCCCTAATCCCAAATTCATGAACGTCAAATACTTTACATTTTATTTAATATAATTATTACATGCAAAGAGGATTCAAAACAACAATAGTCACACCAAACCATAGCTTATATACTATGTAATAAGACCGAAATCCATTCAAGCTGATTCCACGGTGTTCCTATCGTTGGGTGGGAAATTGTTCCATTATTCAAAAGATACGAATAGATAGAAGACAGATCTTCATAATAAATGGGGATATAAAAAATTGACAAGGTGATTCTAGAAAAAGAGAACAAACAAATTAAAATCTCAGAAAAAATGGAATCAAGCGATACCTTTAATCCCACTAAGGTCAGATTTAAAAAAACCATTAAAATTACCTGTTATATAAGGACTAGTACCAATCTATGGACACAGAGAAACTCTGCACAGAACATGAACCACTAGATCAGTTTGGTCGGACCCAGTTATTTTATTTTGTTTAAGAACAACAGCTCAAAACAACTTAAAGATGAAATCCTAAGTTCTCAGTCCGGTCTATACCCTTTCATAAAAATGCCGAGTATCCCATATTCTCGTTCAGCCCTTGGGGTGATAAAGTACCTAATCTATAAATCCATTTGCATTCGATCTGTGCTAATGCCCGGCCAAGGTTCCCTCCCCTAGGCCCCAATGACACAAGGTCGATACCCTTGGCTTTTAGGACATGAGGGTTACAATTGTGGAATTTAAAA
The DNA here is from genome assembly GCF_048569485.1 of Anomaloglossus baeobatrachus. NCBI lineage: Eukaryota > Metazoa > Chordata > Amphibia > Anura > Aromobatidae > Anomaloglossus > Anomaloglossus baeobatrachus. Next base: position 126,614,544 of record NC_134356.1, read on the forward strand.
AAATGTTTTGGAATGGTCTTTAATAGGCTCTCATCCGTCACAGATTTAGCCTTCTCAATATCTAAGCAATGTTCGCGAATCCTCACTTTTAATTCTCTTGTGGTCAACCCCACATATACTTTTTTACATGGGCATTCAATTCTATATATCACTCCTTTTGAGGCACATGTTATACGATGCCGGATATCAAAGCATCTGGATGCATCATGATTATGAAATTTTTTGGCTTTTACCAAATTGGCACACGCCTTGCACAGGCCGCATGGGTAAAATCCTACCAATTCATCTTGATTTAGTGTGATCTTCCTAGTTGGATCGTAGTGACTATGCACCAACATATCCCGTAGGTTTTTTGCCCTTCTGGCAACCATAGATGGTTGCTCAGGTAAAATTTTCCTTAAAATCGGGTCAGTTTTTAATACATTCCAATGCTTTTGCATAATTGCCCTCAAATCTTTCCATTTGTTGTTAAATGTAGTTATAAATCTTACTTGTTGGTCATCTTTCTTTTGATCAGGCTCAGCAAATAAAAGAGAATTCCGAGTGGATTGATTCGCCCTCTTAAAACCTTGCTTTATAACTCTTTTGCTGTAACCCCTTTCGGTGAATCTCTGGGCCAACTCAGTAGATTGAGCTTTGAAGGTAACATCTTCCGAACAAACTCTTCTCACTCTAATAAATTGTCCAATCGGGATTCCTCTGATTGTATTCCTTGGATGTGCTGATGTTGCGTGCAGGAGTGAGTTGGTGGCAGTTGGTTTTCGAAATATCTGTGTCGAAAGAAGACCATTGGGTAAGGTGGTAATCTTTACATCCAAAAAATTAATTTCCCGACCATATTCAAAAGTTAATTTAATATTCATTGCATTTTGATTCAAGCTTGCCATGAATTCAGCGCTGCATGTCGGGTGATTTTGGGAGGTGGATGCCCCTATGATAAACGCGGCATACGGATGTTTCCATGGGTACGGCAGGACGAAATGACCTGGGCGCCTGCGTGGTGATTACACTTGGTATTGGTGCCGTGAACTGTGGGCATGCCTCTTTGTGGTGTTATGCGATTGCACTTTGCATACTAATAAGGAGTATTCCCCATGATAGTGGTAGGCGGAATGATCGCTTTCGGCATCCGCCTGACCCACCCTATGGAGGTGTGGCGCATGACGTCACACGCTTAGGTGTGGGCCGTTGCGGCTGCGCCGCCAATGGGGGTTACCATGGTAGCCGTAATGCCTGTATCACAATGCGCTCTGGGAACGATGATGTAACAGATCATGTGACAAAAACAGGAAGTAGGCAGATACATGCTCTAGCGTCTGCGCTTCCATGGTGAGTTACCATGGTGGCTAAAGCGTTTATACCGCGGTGCATTTCTGTAACGATGACGCTGCATCACATGACTAAACTGGGAAGTGAGCAAACACATATGAGTATGTATAACCTGAGCGGATTGGTTGAACCTTAATTAAATAGATCTGTCTGGCAGTAATTCATTGGTCACTGGGGATATTTAAACTGCGATGCTTCCCACTCCGGTCACGCTCCTTGATAAAGCAACAGGGCGAAACACGTGTCGGAGTGAGGGGCCGTGGACTATCTAACATACCACCTATACACTTGGGTAAATATATTGTCTTTAATGCTGCCATTTTGTGTCTATATTATTCATGGATGGGAGCAGCATGTGCTGTAGGTTAGCCACTTAAATTACTGGTAGAATTGTAATACGAACATCCTATTATTTATCTGCCTATTTATTCTATGTACTGTGGTGGCCCTCCCTTTTTCCTCCCCCTAGCACATAGGCACTTTAAATGCATCAGCTGTGAGCAAAATTTTCTTTAATGCTGCCATTTTGTGTCTATATTATTCATGGATGGGAGCAGCATGTGCTGTAGTTTAGCCACTTAAATTACTGGTAGAATTGTAATACGAACATCCTATTATTTATCTGCCTATTTATTTTATGTACTGTGGTGGCCCTCCCCTTTTTCCTCCCCCTAGCACATAGGCACTTTAAATACATCAGCTGTGAGCAAAATTTTCTCTGAGACCCTTTTTTGACCAATATTTAGCTACATACATCTAGTATAGGTGGTAAACAAATTTACAACTAAAGAAACCTCCTTGTAATGGCTATATACGGAGGTTCCATGGTGTAATGAATTATGATATCTAGTCCATGACCCTTAGTACAGTTTGTATCAATTTGCACTTTTTCTTGCTGTTTTTATTTTATATTTTGTATGATTTTAATCTATATTATAATAAAAATATTGTTTTTTATTCATCTACATTGTCACTTCTTTTTTGAACATGAACAGAATTCAAGTGCAGATTGTAACGTTTAATTTGAAGGTTTGAACAAAAATATCTGATAGAAATTGTAGGAATTGTACACATTTCTTTACAAACACTCCACATTTTAGGAGGTCAAAAGTAATTGGACAAATAAACCAAACCCAAACAAAATATTTTTATTTTCAATATTTTATTGCGAATCCTTTGGAGGCAATCACTGCCTTAAGTCTGGAACCCATGGACATCACCAAACGCTGGGTTTCCTCCTTCTTAATGCTTTGCCAGGCCTTTACAGCCGCAGCCTTCAGGTCTTGCTTGTTTGTGGGTCTTTCCGTCTTAAGTCTGGATTTGAGCAAGTGAAATGCATGCTCAATTGGGTTAAGATCTGGTGATTGACTTGGCCATTGCAGAATGTTCCACTTTTTTGCACTCATGAACTCCTGGATAGCTTTGGCTGTATGCTTGGGGTCATTGTCCATCTGTACTATGAAGCGCCGTCCGATCAACTTTGCGGCATTTGGCTGAATCTGGGCTGAAAGTATATTCCGGTACACTTCAGAATTCATCCGGCTACTCTTGTCTGCTGTTATGTCATCAATAAACACAAGTGACCCAGTGCCATTGAAAGCCATGCATGCCCATGCCATCACGTTGCCTCCACCATGTTTTACAGAGGATGTAGTGTGCCTTGGATCATGTGCCGTTCCCTTTCTTCTCCAAACTTTTTTCTTCCCATCATTCTGGTACAGGTTGATCTTTGTCTCATCTGTCCATGGAATACTTTTCCAGAACTGAGCTGGCTTCATGAGGTGTTTTTCAGCAAATTTAACTCTGGCCTGTCTATTTTTGGAATTGATGAATGGTTTGCATCTAGATGTGAACCCTTTGTATTTACTTTCATGGAGTCTTCTATTTACTGTTGACTTAGAGACAGATACACCTACTTCACTGAGAGTGTTCTGGACTTCAGTTGATGTTGTGAATGGGTTCTTCTTCACCAAAGAAAGTATGCGGCGATCATCCACCACTGTTGTCATCCGTGGACGCCCAGGCCTTTTTGAGTTCCCAAGCTCACCAGTCAATTCCTTTTTTCTCAGAATGTACCCGACTGTTGATTTTGCTACTCTATGTACTCCAAGCATGTCTGCTATCTCTCTGATGGATTTTTTCTTTTTTTTCAGCCTCAGGATGTTCTGCTTCACCTCAATTGAGAGTTCCTTAGACCGCATGTTGTCTGGTCACAGCAACAGCTTCCAAATGCAAAACCACACACCTGTAATCAACCCCAGACCTTTTAACTACTTTATTGATTACAGGTTAACGAGGGAGATGCCTTCAGAGTTAATTGCAGCCCTTAGAGTCCCTTGTCCAATTACTTTTGGTCCCTTGAAAAAGAGGAGGCTATGCATTACAGAGCTATGATTCCTAAACCCTTTCTCCGATTTGGATGTGAAAACTCTGATATTGCAGCTGGGAGTGTGCACTTTCAGCCCATATTATATATATAATTGTATTTCTGAACATGTTTTTGTAAACAGCTAAAATAACAAAACTTGTGTCACTGTCCAAATATTTCTGGACCTAACTGTATGTGTGTGTATATGGCTGTACGCAGGTGTCTGTATATATGTGTGTGTATACGGCTGTACGCAGGTGTCTGTATATATGTGTGTGTATATGGCTGTACGCAGGTGTGTGTATGTGTGTTCGGCTGTACGCAGGTGTCTGTATGTGTATATGGCTGTATGCAGGTGTGTGTATGTGTGTACGGCTGTACGCAGGTGTCTGTATGTGTATATGGCTGTATGCAGGTGTCTGTATGTTTATACAGCTGTACGCAGGTGTCTGTATGTGTATATGGCTGTACGCAGGTGTGTGTATGTGTATACGGCTGTACGCAGTTGTCTGTATGTGTATACGGCTGTACGCAGGTGTCTGTATGTATATACGGCTGTACGCAGATATCTGTATGTGTATACGGCTGTACGCAGGTGTCTGTATGTGTATATGGCTGTACGCAGGTGTCTGTATGTGTATATGGCTGTACGCAGATGTCTGTATGTGTATACGGCTGTACGCAGATGTCTGCATGTGTATATGGCTGTACGCAGGTGTCTGTATGTGTATATGGCTGTACGCAGGTGTCTGTATGTGTATATGGCTGTACGCAGGTGTCTGTATGTGTATACGGCTGTACACAGGTGTCTGTATGTGTATACGGCTGTACGCAGGTGTGTATGTGTATACGGCTGTACGCAGGGGTGTCTGTATGTGTATACGGCTGTACGCAGGGGTGTCCATGTGTATACGGCTGTACGCAGGTGTGTCCATGTGTATACGGCTGTACGCAGGTGTGTGTCTGTGTATACAGCTGTACGCGGGTGTCTGTAAGGACTGGAGCTGTAGGCCCATCATACTGTGTATAGGGGAGGTGTAGAGGTATATTATGTATAGGGAAGGGGTAGAGGCATCTTACTGTGTATAGGGGAGCCATGGGAACATCATACTGTGTATAGGGGAGGTATAAGGGCTTCATACTGTGTATAGGGGAGCTGTACATGGGAGGGACATTATTAAATGTTAAGTGGACACTTAGGAACCATTATTGTTATAGGGGAAGTCAGGGTATTGTGACCGTGAAAGGCACACTGGGGGCTCTATTACTTTCTAGGAACAATATGTGGGCACTTACACAGGTCATTAATATTTTCTAGGGGGAAATGTTACCATTTAGAGGGCACAAATGAGGCATTTTACCATGTAAAGAGCACAGTGGTGGCATTAATATGTGGGGGGCACAGTGGTGGAATTAATATGTGGGGGGCACAGTGGTGGCATTACTATGTGGAGCCACAGTGGTGGCATTATTATGTGGAGGCACAGTGGTGGCATTATTATGTGGGGGCACAGTGGTGGCATTATTAAGTGTGAGGCACAGTGGTGGCATTATTAAGTGTGAGGCACAGTGGTGACATTATTATGCGGGGGCACAGTGGTAGCATTATTAAGTGCGAGGCACAGGGGTAACATTATTATGTGGGGGCACAATGGTGGCATTATTATGTGGGGGCACAGTGGTGGCATTATTATGTGGAGGCACAGTGGTGGCATTATTATGTGGAGGCACAGTGGTGGCATTATTATGTGAGGGCACAGTGGTGGCATTACTATGTGGGGGGCACAGTGGTGGCATTAATATGTGGGGGGCACAGTGGTGGCATTATTATGTGGGGGCACAGTGGTGGCATTATGTGGAGGCACAGTGGTGGCATTATTATGTGGAGGCACAGTGGTGGCATTATAGTGTGAGGGCACAGTGGTGGCATTACTATGTGGGGGGCACAGTGGTGGCATTAATATGTGGGGGGCACAGTGGTGGCATTATTATGTGGGGGCACAGTGGTGGCATTATTATGTGTGGCAGTAAGAGGAGCATGGTTTTTGTGCACACAGCAGGTGCAGTAATAGGGACACACACGGCAGCAGTGGCTCAGTATTGGGGTGACGGCAGGATGAGGAGTTTGTGCAGGTTGGGATTAGATGGGGTTCGGTGCCGGAAGTGTGAGGAGTCAAATATGTCTTTGTTGTAATTTCTGTAGATGAGTTGTGGCTGGAAGAAGTTGTCATGTCGGTCTGAGCCAGATGGAAAAGACGGAAAAGGTGAACAACTCCATCCGAAAGAACGTCAGCTGTAAGTCACCATCTATAACTGCACTGTGACCTCTTGTATGTGCTGCAGCACCGATATCTACCACTATATAGTCACCATATAGCGATAACATCAGTGTCATCTGCCGAGGTCCACTATACCCACGATTAGTCTGCGCCATCGTAGTTATCATGGTTACCTGGTAAGGGGCCCACTCAGATGTTTTGCCCCCCCCCGAGCTGAAACCCTAGCTATGCCACTGAGTTCAACCTTCCTCCACCAGTTCTACATTTGGTCACTAAGTCATTTATAACCAACAATGTTGTGTGTAGTGAGGAAATCATCCAGCCCTTTTTTAAAAGCTGTTATAGTATCAGCCATTACTACCTCTTGTGGTAGGGCATTACGAAAATTAAAAGATGACAATAAGAAAATACAATTGTGAGACTGTGACCGGGGTTGTCTATGACGGCCGGTACGTTTCGCCCCGGTCGTGCTCCCTCCATGTATAGAAAGCAACTCCACTCCAGGGTTAATGCTGTTTCCCTGCAGGCTGAAAGGAGGTTAAAAGGAAACAGGAACATGGGCGTGGGGCCCTAGTGTGAGGGAGTGAACACAACTCCCTGAGTTTCTGCCAAAGAAACACATGTGAGCCATTTCTGGAACCTGGCTTTTTGGTCCAGGAGGAGGACATTCCGGAACGTGTTGTGTGCTGTTTTGGACTTTGTTTGTGCAATAAACCGTGTGCTGTGACCATTGGTGCCTGGATCCCGTGTCTTCTGCCGCGCAGCCGACCACGCTACCTCACAGATGGTGGAGAATGCGGGCATGCCAGCCCGGTGAGGTGTAGCATCCATCCCTGGTGACCCAGTAGCGCATGTCCTGGATTCGAGCGGCTATACTACAGCCCAAACCCGGCGACGCCATGGAGGACATACTAAAGCAGCTGGCTCAGGCTAATGCACAGCAACAACAGACCAATGCACACCTGCTCCGGTCGTTGGATCGTCAGCAGCAACAGCACCAGCACTCCTTGCAATTGCAGGAACAAAGGCACCAAGAACAGATGGTTCTCCTGGCCAAGTCGATCCGTGCCGGACCGGCAGCAACAACCCCGGGACCGGGTGACGATGTCAGCGTCCGGAAAGCGGTGAGACAAGCGTTGCAAAAGATGACCCCGGGGGATGATGTGGAAGCGTTCCTGGCGGTGTTTGAGCGGGTGGCCGAGCGGGCGAAGCTGCCAACCCCCCAGTGGGCTGAGGTATTGTCGCCCTATCTGACGGGGGAGCCCCAAAAAGCATACCTGGACCTCTGTACCGAGGATGCCATAGAATATGAGACCCTGAAAGCCGAAATACTTGCTCGGTTGGGGGTGAATACCTATGTACGGGCTCAGCGGGTAAATCAGTGGTTCTATGAGGAAGTCAAACCCATACGCTCCCAGGCCTATGACTTGTTGCATCTGGTAAAGAAGTGGTTGCAGCCTGACACTCTGAGCCCTGCGCAAATGGTGGAGAGGGTAGTGGTTGATCGCTTTGTGCGCACTTTACCCGTCACCATTCAACGGTGGGTAGGACAGTGCGACCCAAGTACCCTGGACCAATTAGTGTGCCTGGTGGAGCGGCATGTGGCTACGCAGGACTTGATACGGGACACTGAGACTTTGCGTGCCGCCCGTCGGTCCGGCCCCTCCAAGCCTCGGGCCAAGGACCCATCGCTGACACCGGTGCGGGAGTCCGCTACCGTCCCGTCTGAGGCCGCACCCGCCGTCCCTGAGGTCCAGAAGGCTATGTACCCTAAACGACAACTCGTCAAGGGGGTTTCCTTCCCTACTAGATGTTGGCGGTGCCAGCGGGTGGGACATATGGAAGCCCAGTGTCCACTCACCACGGAGCCCATGGATTGTGGGGTTACCCGGCGGGGTTCAATGTATGCTCAGGCGGTGTGTACCGCGGACCTTGTCTCCCCGGAGACTGAGCCCCACTTGTGCCAAATACAGGTGAATGGATGTCCGGTTACAGGCTTGTTGGATTCCGGAAGCTTAGTGACCCTTGTGCGATCAACCCTAATGGCTGAAGTAAAGGCCACAGGACGTGCAGTGGGGGTGGTTTGCATACATGGGGACCGCCGAGACTATCCCACGGGGGTTGTCACCATCACAGCACCCTGCGGTCAGGTGCAACATGAGGTTGGACTTATGAACACTCTTCCCTATGACGTGATCCTAGGAAGGGATCTGCCGTATTTTTGGACTCTATGGAAGGGGCCTCCTAAGTCCCCTCAGGTATTGGAAAGTCCGGGACTTGAGCCCGACAATCCCGAATCCGGGACGCCTGCCGTAGGGGTCCCCATGATAGGGACAGAATATGAACCCGATAGGTCACCCCTAGAGGTATTGGCAGGAGAGGCTGAGATGGTCGAGCCCATCCCGGAGTTGGAGGCGTCCCCGGATACGTTTGGGACAGCCCAACTCCAGGACCCTACATTAATACATGCCCGGAGTCGGGTGACAGTGGTTGACAGGGTGGCACAGCTGCCCGGTGCCCAGGTAAGGTACCCCCATTTCACTCTTAAGCAGGATTTACTCTACCGGGTAGATGAAATACGGGGCGTGGTGGTAGAGCAGTTGGTGGTGCCCCAGCCGTATCGCAGGCGGGTCCTCGACTTGGCTCATAAACACCTGATGAGTGGCCACCTAGGGGTCAAGAAAACGCAGGAGCGAATATTGCAAAGGTTCTATTGGCCCGGGGTCTTTGGGGAGGTAAAACGGTTCTGCGAAACCTGCCCGGAGTGTCAGCTTACCGCACCCCTGACCCACTTTCGCAGTCCGTTGGTACCGTTACCTATTATAGAAGTCCCATGTGAACGGATAGGGATGGATCTGGTGGGGCCCCTTGTAAAGTCTGTTCGAGGGCACCAACACATCCTAGTGATCGTTGGCTATGCCACCCGGTATCCAGAGGCGATACCTCTCAGACATACTGCAGCGAAGCTTATAGCTCGGGAGTTGTTTGCTGTGTTCTGCCGGGTGGGGTTGCCCAAGGAGATCCTTACGGATCACCGGACCCCATTCATGTCTAAAGTGACCAAAGAGCTATGCCGGCTACTCCAGATCAAGCAGTTGCGTACATCTGTGTATCATCCCCAAACGGACGATTTAGTGGAGCGATTCAATAAAACCCTGAAAACCATGCTCAAAAGGGTGATTTCCAAAGACGGGAAAGACTGGGATATGATGCTTCCCTATTTGATGTATGCCATCCGAGAGGTGCCACAGGCATCCACGGGGTTTTCGCCTTTTGAGTTGTTATACAGGCGACATCCCCGGGGATTGTTGGACCTGGCAAAGGAAACATGGGAGCAGGAGCCCACCCCCCATAAAAGTGTGATTGAACACATTTTAGGAATGCAGAACCGCATAAGCGCGGTCATGCCAATTGTGAAGGAGCATTTACAGGAGGCTCAGGCCGCGCAAAGCGGCCGCTACAATAGACAAGCCACCGTGCGGACCTTTAACCCCGGGGATCGGGTGTTGGTATTGGTCCCCACGACAGAGAGTAAATTCCTGGCTCAGTGGCAAGGCCCCTACGAGATAAAGGAAAGAATCGGGGTGGTCAATGTGGAGACATGGGGCTCAGTGGGCGCTCTCGTCCACTAAAACCCGCCGCCTTTAGAAAGACAGCGTGCCTCAGGGCTCATCCCAACTGAACGCCGGCCTCCTTAACCGTGGGCGTAACACTACTCAGACAACACAGGGTGAGGGAACCACAATAATTAGACTTTATTGGATCCCCAAACAATTAACGGCACATAACACATAACCAGCAAAACACACAAATGTAACAGGCAACAGAGTCTCACCCTTCCGCTGGCTCACCAGGGATTTAAAATGTCCATGCCTCACAGGTTCCAAGCTGTCTGAGGTCTGCAAAGTCTGTAACAGGTGACTGAACTGTCCCAACCTGCGTGTCCTCCTTAGGTAGTCCTGGTTTGATGATAAAATCCTGGCAGCCGGAGTCAAAATCCCTAGGCTGTGGATATGGTCTCCAACCGGGTCCGGAGTCCCTAGATTGAAGCCATAAGATATCCTGATCCTCTAGTCAGCTCCAAAGAGCTTAGACTGGATCCATCAGCATCCATCAACAACCACTGGTGGCTTAAAGAAGTCCTTTTTATAGCCACAACCTTCCACTTGGATACACTGCGTCCTCATAGATTGGTTGGACAAGATTGCTTCTCCCATTGGAGGAATTTCAAGCTGCATGGACAATGTTCATTTAAATGATGTGCATAGAAAGACTGAGGGTGTACATGTAAACTGGGAGTCACCGACTAGACAATGGCTACTAAGGTAATTACATTATCAACACATAACTACAATACAATGGTTACTGGAAATGTCTGGAGAACAATACGTCTAGCTTTCAGTGGCCAACACAATTACATTGAGTCAACAAGAGTCTTGTAAAAACAATGAGGGACTTCTCCCCCGTCTATAGACAATCTATCATGCTGTCTGGCTGGATTTTAAGAAACTTTAACCCATGAGAGTCCATGTCGTCACATTCAACTATAAGGTATTGCAGCCCGGTAGGCGGAAACCTGAACAAATATACCATGTCAACCTGTTAAAACCTTGGCAGGAACGGGAAAGCCTGATGGTTGATTTTTCCCCATCTCCCTCCTCTTTGGGTCGTTCAAACCCTCTCCGGAGAGGACGAACCGGAAGTAAGGATTGGAGAAGCCCTCACCAAGCAACAGAGGCGAGAGGCCAGACGGCTGGTTCAGCAGAACCCCGATGTCTTCTCCGAGCTGCCTGGTAGGACCAGTCTGATACGACATGACATTGTCACCGAGCCTCACCTGAAGGTACGCCTGAAGCCATACCGGGTGCCGGAGGCTCGAAGACAAGCCATATCAGAGGAAGTGAAGACAATGCTACGCCTGGGGGTCATCGAAAAATCCCGGAGTGAATGGGCTAGTCCCATTGTCCTAATACCAAAACCCGATGGCTCCTTAAGGTTCTGCAATGACTTTAGGAGATTGAACGAAATATCCAAGTTCGATCTCTACCCCATGCCCCGGGTGGATGAGCTGATTGATAGGCTGGGACAGGCGCGATATTTCACCACGCTCGATCTGACCAAGGGGTGCTGGCAGGTGCCACTGACGGAGTCCGCCAAGGAGAAAACCGCTTTTGTTACGCCAGAGGGTCTCTTCCACTATGTTGTCTTGCCTTTTGGGTTACATGGCGCTCCGGCCACGTTCCAGAGGTTGATGGACTTGGTGCTGGAACCCCACCAAGTGTATGCATCAGCGTACCTTTATGACATCATTATTTACAGCTCCGAGTGGCAGACCCACTTGGAACAGGTACAAGCGGTGGTGAACGCGCTCCGAACAGCCGGATTGACAGCCAATCCCAAGAAATGTGCGTTGGGGCTCACGGAAGCCCGCTACTTGGGCTACGTAATAGGCCAAGGAGTGATTAAGCCCCAAATTAACAAAGTTGAGGCGATCCAGAAGTGGTCTAGACCCCTGACCACGAAGCAGGTTAGGGCCTTCCTGGGTATCGTGGGGTACTACAGGAGGTTTGTAAAAAAATTTGCGGGACTATCAGCCCCCTTGACGGACCTTTCTTAAAGGCAAGAAGTCCGTCATGGTGCGCTGGACTCCGCAGGCCGAGGACTCCTTCCGGGCCCTGAAGGGGGTCCTGTGCGGACAGCCCGTTCTTGTCAACCCTGATTTCCGGAAGGAGTTCGTAGTACAGACTGACGCCTCTGAGGTCGGCCTGGGGGCAGTGCTGTCTCAGGTGGTTCAGGGGGAGGAACACCCAGTCACCTTCTTAAGTAGGAAGCTCACCCCTCCTGAGTGGAATTATAGCGTAGTGAAGAAGGAGTGCCTGGCGATCAAGTGGGCCTTGGAGTCCCTACGCTATTACCTGCTGGGACGGCAGTTTCGCTTGGTGACTGATCACTCTCCGCTGGTCTGGATGAGGTCCGCCAAGGAACGGAATGCCCGGGTTACCCGGTGGTTCCTTTCTCTACAAAACTTCTGGTTTACGGTTGAACACCGGGCCGGTAGGTTGCAGGGCGACGCCGATGCCTTGTCCCGCGGCCCGTGTTTGATGGCGGAGTTCAACCCCGCACGCTTGAACTGAGGGGGGGGGGTTTGTGAGACTGTGACCGGGGTTGTCTATGACGGCCGGTACGTCTCGCCCCGGTTGTGCTCCCTCCATGTATAGAAAGCAACTCCACTCCAGGGTTAATGCTGTTTCCCTGCAGGCTGAAAGGAGGGTTAAAAAGCCGACCACGCTACCTCACACAATGCAGTGAGGTGCCCTGGTGTGAATACACTTAAAAGCAGATACAAAAACAAAAATATAAAACTGGAACGAAAATGGGCATTAAAGTATGTTATTGAAAGGGTTAAATGACCTTGGGCTGCTGATCTCACACCATTACATACATAGTGCTGCTCCACATCAAACTCAGGTCACTCCATCCTGGCCCAATTGGGTCTTGAGCATCAGAACTGGCATCAAAGTTAGCAAATAGACAATGTTCATAGATTTGAATAAGTAACTGGTGTTTTTAAGGGGTTAAATGACCTTGGACCACCATTAAATATATAGCGCTGCCCCACATGAAACTGAAGTCACTGCAGCCTGGCCCAAAAGGGTTCTGTGCATCAGAACTGGCATTAAAGCGAGCAGATAGTTGATTTTAACATTTTCAATAAGTAGCTGGTGTTTTTAAGGTGTTAAAAGACTTTGGGCCACTGATCTCGCACCCCCATTATATACATAGTGCGGCCCCACATCAAACTCAGGTCACTGCAGCCAATCCCAAATGGTTTCTGGGCCCAAAGCCATTTAACGCCTCAAATTGTTAAAGGGAACCTGTCATCAGAAATTTAGCTTGAAACCTAAAAGTTTCCCCCTCTGCAGCTCCTGGGCTGCATTCTAGCAAGGTTCCTGTACTTTTTGTGGCTTACCTTTTGCTATGTAAATTTTGTAAATCGTCCATGGGGGTGGGCTCTCTGCTGACCGTTGCTGTTCCTCCAGCACATTGACGCCGTCCCCCCACACTCCATTTCATCCATCAGGATGCCGCCCACTGCGCCCGAGGTGCTGCCCACGCCAGGATCGCTGGTGACGTGTGTCACAAGCACGAGATTATGGGCGGCGCTGTGATTGCATCGCAAGTGCCCGCCCATAATCTCGTGGATGTGCTTTCCCCCACTGCCTCCAGCGTTCTGCGCAAGCGCTCGCCAGCCAAATGATCCGACATCACCTCCAACCCATCTTATCCTGCAGCAGGGCAAGATGGGAAAGAGGTGACGTCGGGTCATCTGGCCAGCGAGCGCTTGAGCAGAACGCTGGAGGAAGAGGGGAAAGTGCGGTCCCGAGGTTATGGGTGGTACTTGCTGATGACACTAACAGCGCCGCCCATAACCTCGTCACCAGCGGTCACATGTGCACACAGTGCACAGTCCCGCTACAGTCGCACAGCGCATGCGCGGGACCACGGGCACCCAGGGGTGGCGTCCTGAGATATGAAATTCAGCATTGGGGGGCGGCGTAAATCTGCTGGAGGAACAGCAACGGTCAGCAGAGAGCCCGTCTCCATGGACGATTTACAAAATTTACATAGCAAAAGGTACAAGTTTATAAAGTATTTAATTTGGTTTAAAAGGGGCCACAAAAAGTACAGGAACCTTGCTAGAATGCAGCCCAGGAGCTGCAGAGGGGGAAACTTTTAGGTTTAAAGCAAAATTTCTGACGACAGGTTCCCTTTAAACTGTCTGACCATGTTGGCGCCAGTACTGAAGACCAGAGCCCATTTGGGCCAGGCTGGACTCACCTGATTTTGATGTGAGGCAGCACGGTGTATGTAACAGTAGTGTAAGATCAGTGGCTCAAGGTCATTTAACCCTTTCAATAACATACTTTGGTGCCCACTTTGATGCCCATTTTTGTGCTACTTTTACCATTTTGTAGCTGCTTTTAGGTGTAGTTGTCGCTGGCGAGGAGGGCGCCGCCGCTGCTGGTCGCTCGCTAACGCTCGGGTCCGGCGCTGCTGCGGCTGCTCGGTGGCTCGAGCGGTGGGCCGGATCCGGGGACTTGAGCGGCGCTCCTCGCCCGTGAGTGAAAGGGGTGGTTGGTTTGGGGGAATTAGTCCGTGACGCCACCCACGGGTTGTGGTGAAGATGGGCACCACCGCTGCTGGTGACGGGGATCCCGGCAGCGATGGCAGGGAGCAGCTGGGATGTTGTTTTCCCCCTCCGTGGGTAGGGGTCTGTGGTCCCGGGGTCCGGTGGTGTAAAGGGGAGGCAGGGCTGGTGAGGTGCAAGGTTGCAGGGACAGCGCGGCGCGGCGCGGTGCCGGATGGCACGGGCGTACTCACTCAGTAAGAGATGCACAAAGTCCTCGGTAAACCAAACGGCTGGATGGACGGGTCCCGCAGCCGGCTGCAGTGTCTCTCCCCAGACAGGTGATAGCGGCTGTCTTTCCCTGCACCTTGATGTACTTGTTTGACTACGATGGATCCCCAACGGTAGCCCGCTCCCCGGTGTATGGATGCCGGAGGAGCCCGTTTGCCCGCAGGCACTGGCCCTTGGGTCTCTAGCCTTAGGCGGTAGCTGTATACCCTCACGGTGTGGGCGGTTGCCTTATATCGGGTCTTTGGCTGTTAGGGAACCCCTGGGGTTCCGGTCACACTCGGATTTTACTATTGTCGGCGGCTCCAAGCCTGGTCGGGGTCCGATGGCCCTGCCTGTGTGCTGGCTTCATTTCTCTCCCGTTCTGCGTTGCTTCACCACTCCTGCAGACGGCCACCACCGTCTGCCAACCTTGCTGTCAGTGCCTGGGCCACAAACCCAGACACGCAAGTGTTTACTCCTCACACTTCAACCTCCAAAACTACTCTGACACTTTTCCCGCCTCCAGGCCTGTGAACTCCTCGGTGGGTGGGGTCAACTGCTTGGCTCCGCCCCACCTGGTGTGGACCTCAGACCCTGGAGGGAGGCAACAAGAATTTTGTGTTTGGCTAATGTTACTGTCTAATGGGGGTGGGGGTGTATGTATGTTACCTGTGACGACCTGGCTAGTCCAGGGCGCCACATTCCCCCTTGGTGAAATACAGACCGTCCGCGGGCTGCCCGTCCATCACCGGTTTTATTTTATTTTTTTTCAAAACTGTAAAAACATAAATAAAATGTAAACATTTCAAACACACAGTAAGCATTTTTGTTAGGAAACTTGAACGTTGCACATATAAAACACATTTTTAATAATAACGGACGGGCGGATGTCTTCCGCTCTCCCACCCAAGCAACCTAGCCCTGTTGCTGCCCCTAAGAAATGGGCAGCACCACTTGACCCCAGTCCAGGTTCAGGCTGCCCGAGCGGGAACGGGTACGGTTACTCGCACCCGGCTGTCACTTCAGGGGACCCCACGTCCAGGGGGACCCCTGACCCCTGGAGGATGGCCACCGGTCCTGGTGGTGGCCGGGCCCCAGCCTGCTCTGCTGCGGGCCCTTCCTCCAATCTGCCTCTCCGGAGGCGGCAACGGTTTCCATCCCAACACTTATTTACAAACCCACAAGTTCGTGGGTGGCCTGCCAGTTCTCCGGCATGTCCATGAGTAGTTCCTCATGTGGGTGGTGAAAACACAGAGAGTCCCTCCGGGGACAACTTGCCGGCAACGGCCAGAATAATTACACAGATAATCAGATGAAAACTCGGTTGATTTTTGTCATTCATTCACATATTTACACACTTAACTTATGACACCCCTAAATGGTAGTTTTCCTGTACCTAAGTGGGGGTTGGCCTAGGTTGGGGCGTGTGGACCTTCTGGGCCCAATGCTATCAGTGGAGGGCAAGGGGACAGAAGAAACAGTCAGTTCCTCTTCCCGCCTACCGTGTGGGGTCGGCGGAGACTCAGGGGGACTGGGTACAGGTGCAGCCCTGGGCACTGGTTCACTGGCGGTTCCTTCCGTCTCCTTTTCCTCCACAGGTTGTGGGAACATTATTACTGGAATAAGCACCGCGCCGTTCTGTGTAGGCCAGTCCGAGGGGAAATCGACCATCACTGTATGGATCACCTCTTTTTCTTTCTCCCCAGTTGGTCTAGGGACTGGAACTTCAGCTGCCACCTTCAACGGAGATGAGCACCTCTTCAGGTGGTCCCTGGAAACCGTGGCCGAAGTCTTCCCCTGGTCACGACTAATCTGGTAGGCCTTCTCATTCTCCCATTCAGTGGGTTGTATGACATACGGGGTCTTTTCCCCCTGGTCATCAAGCTTATGGGTTCTTCTTTTTCGTTTCAGCACTACATCCCCAGGTTTAAAGGGGCCAGCTGGAGCCCGCTTGTTGAAGTACTGTTCCTGCTGTTCCCGGCTCCGACACAGGTTCCTTTCTACGTACTCCTGGACCTGTCGGTACTGCGATCTCCACCGAGTGTCCCATCCAGCAGTCGAAGGGAGGGCTTCTGAGGCTTCCAAGCCCATTTCTAGGTCCACCGGCAACCGGCCTGGCCGAGCTCTCATCAAATACGCTGGTGTACATTTGGTAGAGCTAGAGGGGATGTTATTGTACATATCGACCAGGTCAGGCAGCTTTTCTGGCCCCAGGTTCCGCTCTTATAATGGTAACGTCTTGAGGAGACCCAGGACCAGATGGTTCATCTTTTCACACATGCCATTAGTCTGGGCATGGTAACGCGTGGTCCGAATCTTCTTGCAGCCGTACAACTGGCAGAATTCTTGAAACACCTCCGCTTCAAAAGCCGGACCCCGTTCGGTAAGCACCCTCTCCGGGTACCCGTGCGGCCGGCAAAAATAGGCCTGGAATGCTCTAGCGGCGGTACGGCCGGTCAGGTCCTAGACTGGGACAACATGAATCTCGAGTAGTGGTCTACGATGGTCAGGGCGTAGGTGTACCCACTTCGGCTAGGGGTGAGTTTAACGTGGTCCAGGGCGATTAACTCCAGTGGCTGATGAGTGATGATTGGGCGTAGAGGGGCCTTCTGGCTAGCCTCGACCCTTCTTCTCAGTGCACAGGGACCACACTCTCGGCACCAGGCCTCCACAGACTCCCGCATCCCATTCCAATAAAACCGCTCTCTCAACAGCATCTCCAGTGTCTTCCACCCAAAGTGCCTGGCACCATCATGGTAAGCCCGTAGAACTGTGGGCACACTAGCCTGAGGAACCACCAGCTGACGAACCTTCTCATGGGTCTTCGGGTTGATCAATTCCCGATACAGTTTCCCCTCGTCCAGATGCAGCCGGGCTCGTTCTTTCCACAGCCGTTGGGCCTCAGGCGGAGCAGCAGGGTCCAGTCTAGTGGAACCTTGTTCAATCATGGTCTTGACCACTTGGACGGCAGGCACTTGGTCTTGGGCTTCTTGCCATCCCTGACTGGGCAGCGGGTCCAGGTTCGCCTGTTGCTGCTTGACATGCAACTGCTTGACTGGTGGTCGGTGAAATGCAGGCAGCTTGATTTCTTCGAGATCATCGCCTTCCGGCCCCTCATCCGATAGGTGGGGCATCCGGGATAGCGCATCCGCGTTGGTGTTCTTGCGGCCGGCTCGGTACTTGATCGTGAAGTCATAATTAGACAGCCTAGCCACCCACCGCTGCTCCAACGTGCCCAGCTTGGCCGTGTCCAGATGGGTTAACGGATTATTGTCCGTATAGGCTGTGAACTTAGCGGCTGCGAGGTGTTGGCGGAATCGCTCAGTAATGGCCCACACCAGGGCTAGGAACTCAAGCTTGAAGGAGCTGTAATTCTCAGGGTTCCTCTCCGTGGGCCGGAGTTTTCTGCTGGCATAGGCGATCACTTTTTCCCTTCCATTCTGGACCTGGGACAGGACGGCTCCCAAGCCTACAATACTGGCATCGGAGTAGAGGATGAATGGGAGATTATAGTCGGGGTACGCCAGGATTTGCTCCCCGGTCAAGGCCGTCTTCAGCTGGCGAAAGGACTCTTCGTGCTTCTCTTCCCATGCCAACGGGGTTCCAGAGGGCCTGCCACCCTTGGTCTGTCCCACAAGGAGGTCTTGCATGGGGGTGGCCATCTTCGTGTATCCCTTAATGAAACGACGATAGTAGCCCACCAGGCCCAGGAACTGTCTCACCTCCCTCACCGTGGTCGGCCTCGGCCAGTCCTGAATGGCAGTGATCTTCTCGGGATCAGGGGCGATGCCTTCTGCGCCCACCATGTGTCCGAGGTACTGCACCCTGGGTTTCAGCAGGTGGCACTAAGAGGGCTTCAATTTCATCCCATATTTGGCTAGGGATGCGAACACTTCAGGCAGATGTTCCACATGGGCCTCGTACGTCTGGGAATACACGATCACATTGTCCAGGTACAGTAGGACCGTTTCGAAGTTGAGATGTCCCAGGCAGCACTCCATTAGCCGTTGGAAGGTTCCAGGGGCATTGCACAGCCCGAACGGCATGCTGTTAAACTCGCAGAGTCTCATGTGAGTGGCGAATGCTGTCTTCTCACGGTCCTCTGGCGCAACCGCTACCTGCCAGTACCCGCTAGTGAGGTCAAGGGTAGAGAAGAAGTTAGCAGTTCTCAGTGCAGCTAGCGACTCTTCGATACGGGGGAGAGGAAAGGCATCTTTATGCATGATCTGGTTGATCTTCCGGTAATCCACACACATTCTCATGGTGCCATCCTTCTTCTTTACCAGCACCAGCGGGGCTGCCCAGGGACTACAACTATACCAAATGACCCCTGCCTCCTTCATGTTCCTCAACATGTCTTTAGCGCATTGATAGTGTGCTGGCGGAATGGGCCTATACCTCTCTTTGATGGGTGGGTGTAGGCCTGTAGGGATATGGTGTTGAATACCCTTAATCCTCCCGAAATCTAATGGCTGCTTGCTGAAAACCTGTTCATACTCTTGCACTACCCGGTATACCCCCTCTTTGTGATGCGTGGGTGTGGTTTCAGTACCTACATGTAGTTCCTGGCACCACTCCTCTAACTGTTCAGGGGGTGTATGTGTTACGGGCGGGGAGGACGCCACTGCGCTGCTCTCGCTAATGCTCGGGTCCGGCGCTGCTGCGATGGCTGCTCGGTGGCTCGAGCGGAGGGCCGGATCCGGGGACTCGAGCGGCGCTCCTCGCCCGTGAGTGAAAGGGGTAGATTGGTTTGGGGAATTTAGTCCGTGACGCCACCCACGGGTCGTGGTGAAGATAGGCAACACCGCTGCTGATGACGGGGATCCTGGGAGCGATGGTAAGGAGCAGCTGGGATGTTGTTTTCTCCCTCTGTGGGTAGGGGTCGGTGGTCCCGGGGCCCGATGATGTGACGGGGAGGCAGGGTTGGCGAGGTGCAGGGTTGCAGGGACAGCGCGGCGCGGTGCCGGATGGCACGGGTGTACTCACTCAGCAAGAAAGGCACAAAGTCCTCGGTAAACCAAACGGCTGAATGCCGGCTGCAGTGTTTCTCCCCGGACAGGTGATGGCGGCTGTCTTTCCCTGCACCTTGATGTTCTCTTTCTGACTACTATGGATTCCCAACGGTAGTCCGCTCCCCGGTGTATGGGTACCGGAGGAGCCCGTTTGCCCGCAGACGCTGGCCCTTGGGTCTCTAGCCTTAGGCGGTAGCTGTATACCCTCATGGTGTGGGCTGTTGACTTCAATCGGGACTTTTGCTGTTATGAAACCTCTGGGGTTCCAGTCACATTCTGATCTGACTATTGTCGGCGGCTCCAAGCCTGGTCGGGGTCCGATGGCCCTGCCTGTGTGTGCTGGCTTCACTTCGCTCCCCGGTCGGTACCGGCGGGCCTTCGCCCGACCCCGGTCCTACGGTTCCGCGTTGCTCCACCACTCCTGCAGACGGCCACCACCGTCTGCCAACCTTGCTGTCAGTGCCTGGGCCACACACCCAGACACCCAAGTGCTTGCTCCTCTCACTTCAAACGTAAAACACTAAACTGTCACTTTTCCCGCCTCCAGGCCTGTGAACTCCTCGGTGGGTGGGGCCAACCGCTTGGCTCCGCCCCACCTGGTGTGAACATCAGACACTGGAGGGAGGCAACAAGGATTTTCGTTTGGCTGGTGTCCCTGTGTAATGGGGGTGGGGGGTGTTTGTATGTTATCTGTGACGATCTGGCTAGTCCAGGGCGCCACATTCCCCCTTGGTGAAATGCAGACCGTCCGCGGGCTGCCCGTCCATCACCGGTTTTATTTTTCTTTTCAAAACTGTAAAAATATAAATAACACGTAAACATTTTCAAACAGATAAGCATTTCTTGTAAGGACACTAAAATGTTGCACATATAAACAAAAACATTTTTAATAATAACAGACGGACGGACCGATGTCTTCCGCTCTCTCACCCAAGCAACCTAGCCCTGATGCTGCACCTATGAAGTGGGCAGCACCCCTTAACCCCAGTCCAGGTTCAGGCTGCCCGAGCGGGAACGGGTACGGTGACTCGCACCCGGCTGTCACTTCAGGGGACCCCACGTCCTTCGGGGACCCATGACCCCCCGGAGGATGGCCACTGGTCCTGGTGGTGGCCGGGCCCCAGCCTGCTCTGCAGCGAGTCCTTCCTCCAATCTGCCTCTCCGGAGGCGGCTCCGACGGAAAATAACCCCTCAATTTATTTACAAGCCCACAAGTTCGTGGGTGGCCTGCCAGTTCTCAGCCATGTCCATGAGTAATCTCTCATGCAGGGGGGTAAAAGTACACAGGGTCCCTCCGGGGGACAACTTGCCGGCAACGGCCGGAATAATCACTTAGACAATCAGGTAAAGGTCACGGTTATTCAGCAATTAGAATCACCAGTTGGTGAGTCTATAGGGACAATACTCACAATCTAGATCAAGAAACAGCACCAGTGAGAGATAAATATAAAACTTAACTTTTAATTATACTTCAGTAAAATTACGTGAAATCTAAAAAATACAGTTCAGATTGCCCTATAGGCAGCCAGGGTACCGTATTCAACCCTATATCAGGTAGCCCCTGGGTGGTTACCACAAGGGGATAACAATTATGTGTGTGAGGAGTAATACTAAGTCTATTACTCAATGCAGTAACGGTGACCAAAGGGGAGGGGACAGTGGTCCTACAAACAATATACACAATGTCTATATCAGCCCCGTATCCATTAACAGCAGAGTATAGCTTATTACCTCTTTACTGATTATAAGGTACATCAGACACACAGAAAGAAAATTGGAATGGTCTCACCCGTTTAGATGATCCTCCAAGATTTTAGTCAGCATTTTCATACAGGAGGGGTCACGGCGAGGGCTGGAAGTCGGGTTTTAAATAAAGCTTACCCTAACAAAGCCCCTTTGACTCCCGTCCTTACAAGGACGGTCCACAGCTGAACCTATGTCCTCATATATAACCAGTCCCACATGCCTCCCGACGCGTTTCGTCACGGAAATGTGACTCCTCAGGGGACCGGGCATGAAAGAATTGCGGGCTAGATGTACTGTGGCACCTGCAGAGTCCCACCACCAAATGCTGCAAACCGTTAGCCCCAGAAATGGCAGCTTATGTATACACAAGCAGGGCCCAGCAGCCAATCCAAAGCGCCTCCACATAGGTGCACTTAATAAACATAATTGATCGGTTAAAGATGAACTCACCGCCTCTTGTTTTCCCCTGATCGAGTCCCGCTGGATAACACGTGTCATGGCGTCCCTTTCTCCTTCATGCACCGCAAGCCCGGTGCGTGTACCGCATATCCGGGTTGTGGACATGAGAGTGAGGCTTGTACCGCATCACGTGGTGCATTCAGCACCACGTGATCAAAAACGTGATCCACTATATCATACGCAGATGCTGTATTGTGGGGGTGTTAGACAGGGAAGGAGGTTTGAGCCTTATCACGTGATGTAAACAAAACCTACGTGATTCTACACGTGATCGGTCGCGTCAGTGCTGAGTCGCAAAGGACGCTGTGATTTACAGATACCGCCCCCAATTTACCTAATAGGGCTGGCAGGAGGAACAAAGCCACCCACTACAAGCCGCCCTTCAGCATGCGGCCATATCACGTGCAGCAAAAAAGCGATCTTAGGTGTCTAGTTCCCCTAGATAGCGGGAAGGGGGAGGGGCAAGAAAAAAATCCATTATACTCAACAAATGTATAATGGGGCACCCAGTTCACAAAGTCACCACTCCTTACAATAAGGAAAAAACCATCCCTAAATCGATCATAGGGGTGATTGCATAAAAACTGACATGATATACAGGCGAATCGCCACAATTCCAATACGTAATATGTGTTTATATTCCTATAGCGTGGGGTCCTCAAAAAAAAGGGAGGAAACCATATGCCGCATCTATAGATTATAACATGATTGGATATGCTACTATTATCCCATTATAGCCTAATAAACCTTCAATCGGTACCAAATATTAAATCTAGCTATCAGATCCCATAGGCATGCATGGCTTCAAAATTTGGTTAAGTAGATCCCATATTATCATACGGTATTCCACGGAGAGGTATACATTACTAGGATATACTAGCAGTCAAAAGGGGGGGGGGGGTTTACATGTCAGTCGGGTAGGAGTCATCATTTAGGGGTACCCACATGTATGACTTCGTGGTGAATGTGTCGGAGGTTGGTGTATTTTTTAGATTTGTATGTTGGTGAAAAAAACTTTTTCACCACATTAGTGTTGGTGGCCATATCTGGACCACACTTTGTCCAGTATAATATTAGGCAGAGAGAGCGATTAGCAAGAATTTGAAAGCTTGTTACAAAGACAAGGGTATAAACATAGGTCCTGGAGAAAGCAACCCAGGGCAGTTTAGATGTAGCAGCCATACAGTAGTTGTTCATTGAGGCCCCGAGGTGTCACAGTGTCCATCCTGAAAATCCACCTGGTCTCGCGTTGCAAAACCAGGCGGTCCCAGTTTCCTCCCCTGCTGGGTGGTTCGACTTTGTCAATGCCGATGAACGAAATCACACTTTTTTTCCCCCCATGTACATTGTTTACATGGCGAGCCAAGGGGGTCTCCCTCCTATGTTCCATGTCACCTAAAGGGTCCCCAATACGTCGTCTAAATTCTCTGATAGTTTTCCCGATATATTCCAGCCCGCATTCGCAGGTGGCTTTATAGACAATTCCTCGGGAGCGACAATTTATGTAGTGACGTATTTCAAATTGCTCATGGGTGACATTAGATTCAAAGTTTTTGGAGGGTTTTATAAATGGACAGGCTACACATCCGCCACATCTATAGCTACCCTTGATGTTGGATTTCAGCCATGTTTGTTGCTGGGGCGCCTGAAAATGGCTATGGACGAGCCTGTCCTGTATGGATCGTCCTTTTTTGTAAGTGACACGTGGATATCCACCGATCTTATCCTCAAGGTCCTTGTCCATTCGTAGAATGGACCAGTGTCTTTCCAGGATGTTCCTTACCTCATGAGAACCATTAGAGAAGGTCGTAATGAACCTAATCAAACCCTCATCATTTTTTACAGGGGCTGGGACCAAAAGGTCTGCTCTATTCATTTTTTTTATGTCATTATAGGCTTTCCTTAAAACTCTATCTGGGTAGCCTCTTTTTAGGAACCTTTCCCTGAGGTCATTGGCCTGTTGTTGGAAGGAACCCTCATCAGAGCAATTCCTGCGCATTCTAAGATACTGCCCCTTGGGTATTCCCTTTTTAAGGGGAGTTGGGTGATTACTTTCCCATCTTAGAATGGAGTTAGTGGATGTTGGTTTTCTATATGTACTCGTTTTGAGGGTACCTCCCTCCGTTTTTTTGACCAAGATGTCCAAAAAGGGTAGAGTAGTATGGTTAGCTTCATAAGTGAAGCGTAGTCCAATGGAGTTGTCATTCAGAGAAACCACAAAATCCTTGAGAGCACTTTCCGAGCCACGCCATATTATGAATACGTCATCAATATAACGTGCCCAGAGTTCTACCCTCCGGATGTCCTCGACCTCGTCCTCGCCGGTGAATACCATGGTCTCCTCCCACCAGCCCAGGAGCAGATTGGCATACGAGGGGGCACAAGGGCTCCCCATCGCAGTGCCCCTGCGCTGGTGGAAGAACCTGCCGTCGAAGACGAAGTAGTTTCTGGTTAGGCAAAACTCGAGTGCTCTCAAAATGAAGGCATTGTGCTGAGTGAATTGACAACCCCTAGTGGACAAAAAATATTCAACCGCCTGCAAACCCTTTTCGTGCGGTATAGAGGAGTACAGTGCCTCCACGTCGATACTCGCCAGTATGCAGTCATCGTCCACGCATATCCCCTCGATCTTCCTCAGGAAGTCCGTGGAGTCCCTGGTATAGGACTGTAAAGATGTAACAAAAGGACGCAGGACGATGTCTAGATACTGGCCCAGGTTCTGACACATGCTGTTGATACCTGAAACTATCGGTCTACCCTTTATAGGATCCAGTCCTTTGTGCACCTTCGGTAATCCATAAAAGGTAGCAACCACCGGATTCTGTGGTAGAAGAAATTCATACTCCCTTTTATTAATGGATTTTGACGCAAGTGCCTGATCCAGTAGAGATTTCATCTCCAACAGGAAGGTTTTAGTAGGGTTTTCCTTCAAAATGCCATACCCCTCTCTGTCCTCAAGGAGGTCAAGACACATTCTGCGGTACTTATCGGAATCCAGGACCACCACATTGCCGCCCTTGTCGGAGGGCTTAATGACAATGTGGCGGTCCCGCTCCAAGCAACGCAGAGCCCCAATCTCCTCCTCGGTACAGTTAAAAGATGTAAAGGGGTTTCGCTGTTTCAGTTTCTTAAGATCTTCAGTTACTAAATTAACAAAAATGTCAACAGCAGAGACGTCACCCTGTGGAGGCGGCATCTTAGTGCTCCTATTTTTGAGCTCGGTGAAAGGGCCTTCCCCTCTATGATTAGGGTTCTCTGCGGCTAATGAGTCAAGTAGCCTGACATCTGGTAGCATGTCGGGTGGAATACCCAGCTCCTCGCAGGTTTTGTCATCCTGTCTACAGTAGTGTTTTCTCCATTTAAGTTTTCGTGCGAACAAGTTAAGGTCCTTGACACATTCAAACAGATCGAGATCAGAGGTGGGCACAAACGAAAGGCCCCGTTCAAGAACGGATTGTTCCAACTCACTGAGGGGTCGGGAGGACAGGTTGAGGACCTGCATGCCTATTTTGGGAATTGACCCCTCCCCTCTGTCCGGCTCCTCAGTGAGTATTCGCGATCTAAAAAATGAGGCCCTTGTGTAAACTGGTTTCCTCTGCCTCTATTAGAGAAAGAGCCTTTTCCCCTTCGTCCTTGTCCCCCCCTACTGCCCCTGGTGTCACTTTCGGACGCCTCTGTGTCAGAGGACGAGGGGTCTATGGGGATCTCAGTTTGTAGTGTCTTATTATTGAGAAAAATGTAGGTTCTATTCTCTCTAAAGTCCTGAAGATCGCGAACAAATTGTTTGTGTTTCCTTTCTTTAACGTTGCGCTGGAATCTCTCTATATCGTTTTGCAGTGTCAATTCTTTCTTGGAAAAGTCTGCTTCGCTAGAAAACTTTTTTGCCGAGTCTATCAAGTCTTTAAGGTTCTCATTCAAGTGTGAGAGTGTATTTTTTTCCTCCTCTAAGAGAAGTCTCATAAATCTATGCGCACTTTCAGTGGCTTCTCTCTCCCACTTTTTAATGAAATCTGGACTTTTAGACCTATTGCCGGGATTCAAGGTTATTCTAAGACCCCTCGGTACTATGTTCTCTTTTAGGTAATTTTCTAGGGTCTGCACCTCCCACCAAGAGATGACTTGGTCCTTGTACAGTCTGGTCAGATCTTTAAATATTAAACTGTATGTGGGGGTGTATTTCTTTGTTATGGTGACACGCTCAGAAAAGACTTCTCTTGCCTCCTCTAACCAGCTATCAGTCTTCAAGCCATCGGTCAAAAAACCTGCCATATTATATATTTTAAGGTTATTCAGCAATTAGAATCACCAGTTGGTGAGTCTATAGGGACAATACTCACAATCTAGATCAAGAAACAGCACCAGTGAGAGATAAATATAAAACTTAACTTTTAATTATACTTCAGTAAAATTACGTGAAATCTAAAAAAATCGCTTTTTTGCTGCACGTGATATGGCCGCATGCTGAAGGGCGGCTTGTAGTGGGTGGCTTTGTTCCTCCTGCCAGCCCTATTAGGTAAATTGGGGGCGGTATCTGTAAATCACAGCGTCCTTTGCGACTCAGCACTGACGCGACCGATCACGTGTAGAATCACGTAGGTTTTGTTTACATCACGTGATAAGGCTCAAACCTCCTTCCCTGTCTAACACCCCCACAATACAGCATCTGCGTATGATATAGTGGATCACGTTTTTGATCACGTGGTGCTGAATGCACCACGTGATGCGGTACAAGCCTCACTCTCATGTCCACAACCCGGATATGCGGTACACGCACCGGGCTTGCGGTGCATGAAGGAGAAAGGGACGCCATGACACGTGTTATCCAGCGGGACTCGATCAGGGGAAAACAAGAGGCGGTGAGTTCATCTTTAACTGATCAATTATGTTTATTAAGTGCACCTATGTGGAGGCGCTTTGGATTGGCTGCTGGGCCCTGCTTGTGTATACATAAGCTGCCATTTCTGGGGCTAACGGTTTGCAGCATTTGGTGGTGGGACTCTGCAGGTGCCACAGTACATCTAGCCCGCAATTCTTTCATGCCCGGTCCCCTGAGGAGTCACATTTCCGTGACGAAACGCGTCGGGAGGCATGTGGGACTGGTTATATATGAGGACATAGGTTCAGCTGTGGACCGTCCTTGTAAGGACGGGAGTCAAAGGGGCTTTGTTAGGGTAAGCTTTATTTAAAACCCGACTTCCAGCCCTCGCCGTGACCCCTCCTGTATGAAAATGCTGACTAAAATCTTGGAGGATCATCTAAACGGGTGAGACCATTCCAATTTTCTTTCTGTGTGTCTGATGTACCTTATAATCAGTAAAGAGGTAATAAGCTATACTCTGCTGTTAATGGATACGGGGCTGATATAGACATTGTGTATATTGTTTGTAGGACCACTGTCCCCTCCCCTTTGGTCACCGTTACTGCATTGAGTAATAGACTTAGTATTACTCCTCACACACATAATTGTTATCCCCTTGTGGTAACCACCCAGGGGCTACCTGATATAGGGTTGAATACGGTACCCTGGCTGCCTATAGGGCAATCTGAACTATATTTTTTAGATTTCACGTAATTTTACTGAAGTATAATTAAAAGTTAAGTTTTATATTTATCTCTCACTGGTGCTGTTTCTTAAAGGTCACGGTTGATTAAAGTCATTCAATCAAGCTGCTGAGGGTCCCAACGGGGGACAACTGCTTGCAACGGCGAACCGCTGCCACTACTTAAGGTCATACTCCTCCAGGACCTCTTCCTGCTCCACATCCGGATGGCTTGGTGGAGGAGGGGGCTGGGGACGCACCTACTCACTGCGGCTCTTCCTCTGCTTTACATCCAGGGTGAACCAGCCCCTCTCTCCGCAGTGGCGGGTATAAGTCACTAGTTCGCTCGGTAATAGATCATGACCTGGATGGCCCGTGGGGAGGTGTGAATTGACATTACGGCGGGCCACGAATACTTCGGCCTCCAGGCCCGGCTCATAGATGAAGGCAAACCCCCTCCGTTGGTCAAACTGTCGGACTTGGCCCTCGTACACTGGGCCCCGCACCCGAAAGGTGGCATGGCGGAGTGTATCCTTCTCTCTGATCACCCTCGCTATCACTTCAGCCCGCTGCTGCTCCCTGGCGGCAATCTCCCGGCCCAACGGGTTTGGTTCCCCGTCCCAGTATGGGGCATTGGCAGACCCCTGCGCCCCGGTCGGGCCCTGCTGGACTGCGCCCACACCGGCCACTACCGGTACTCTTTCGTGGGGGTCCTGCAGTGACGTGCCCTGTACAGCTGCTTTGCAGTGGCGACCCGGTGCAGCCTCAGCCGAGGCGGGGGATTCAGGGTCGATTGGCCTCACCGGTTGGGCCTTCGGGCCCGCAGCGGCCGTTTCTTCCACGGCTGGGCGGACTGCCTGAGCCGGGACGGCTTCAGGTGCGGCCACTTTTGGGGTCGACGGCTTCTCATTGCGGACGGCTACTTCCTGCGGTGCCTTCCATGGTAGCTGGAGGGATGCAGGCCGGTCCCGAACAATGCCCCCAGGCCGGTCCTCTAGGGCGGACGGGTTGGATTCCGCTACCGGTGTTGGGGGTAGCGGACCGAGCGAAGGGCGACAGCAGCCGGTACGGATGGCGGGGGAAGCAGAAGGGTGAGCGGGCGCAGACCGGGCTCCTCAGCCGCAGCGGCCGGTCCTTCTCGGACATAGGGGCGTGGGTCGCTTACCCGCTCCTCCAACTCTGTTTCCACCTCGCGTCTCCGCACGGCCGCCGCCACTTCCTCCATCTCAGCCACCCAGCGCTCCATCAACAACCGGACCTGGGCTTGAAGGCGGCAGCACATCTGTGCGGTCCGGGCTTCCACCCATGCCGCTGTTCCTGGCGTGGGCTCGGGAATTTCCGCGGTGTCGGACGGACGGGACATCATGCGTGGCCGTATTCCAGGAACCAATTGTTTGCAGAGTACTGGCGTCCCCGCTTTTATAGCCTCGGCTACATCAGGCAGACACACTCTCGCGCCCCCTTGGTACTCTTCAGCACTTCCGTTTGTTGGGGGCGTGGCTTCGCTTTTGCACCTTCCCTGCTCGGAGAAGATGCTCGAGCGGGAGATTTTCGCGCCAAGATGGCGGCGCTTCAAAATTTTCGGCTGGACGCCGCTGGCGGACATCACAAGGCGCACTTCTACTGGTAAGTAGAGGGGTTCAATCCTGTTCGTGACGCCAAGTTGTCGCGGGTGGGGAGGACGCCACTGCGCTGCGCTCGCTAACGCTCGGGTCCGGCGCTGCTGCGATGGCTGCTCGGTGGCTCGAGCGGTGGGCCGGATCCGGGGGCTCGAGCAGCGCTCCACGCCCGTGAGTGAAAGGGGTGGTTGGTTTGGGGAATTTAGTCCGTGACGCCACCCACGGGTCATGGTGAAGATAGGCACCACCGCTGCTGATGACGGGGATCCCGGAAGCGATGGTAAGGAGCAGCTGGGATGTTGTTTTCCCCCTCCGTGGGTAGGGGTCGGTGGTCCCGGGGCCCGATGATGTGACGGGGAGGCAGTGTTGGCGAGGTGCAGGGTTGCAGGGACAGCGCGGCGCGGTGCCGGATGGCAGGTGTGTACTCAAGGGGTGTAACAAGAGATGCACAAAGTCCTCGGTAAACCAAATGGCTGGATGGATGGGTCCCACAGCTGGCTGCAGTGTCTCTCCCCAGACAGGTGATGGCGGCTGTCTTTCCCTGCACCTTGATGTTCTTGTTTGACTACGATGGATCCCGAACGGTAGCCCGCTCCCTGGTGTATGGATGCCGGAAGAGCCCGTTTGCCCTCAGACGCTGGCCCTTGGGTCTCTAGCCTTAGGCGGTAGCTGTATACCCTCACGGTGTGGGCGGTTGCCTTCTATCGGGTCTTTGGCTGTTAGGGATCCCCTGGGGTTCCGGTCACACTCGGATTTGACTATTGTCGGCGGCTCCAAGCCTGGTCGGGGTCCGATGGCCCTGCCTGTGTGTGCTGGCTTCACTTCGCTCCCCGGTCGGTACCGGCGGGCCAACGCCCAACCCCGATCCTACGGTTTCGCGTTGCTTCACCACTCCTGCAGACGGCCACCACAGTCTGCCTACCTTGCTGTCAGTGCCTGGGCCACAAACCCAGACACCCAAGTGCTTGCTCCTCTCACTTCAACCTCCAACACTAAACTGTCACTTTTCCCGCCTCCAGGCCTGTGAACTCCTCGGTGGGTGGGGCCAACCGCTTGGCTCCGCCCCACCTGGTGTGGACATCAGACACTGGAGGGAGGCAACAAGGATTTTTGTTTGGCTGGTGTCCCTGTCTAATGGGGGTGGAGGTGTGTATGTATGTTACCTGTGACGACCTGGCTAGTCCAGGGCGCCACATATTCACATCAGGGCACCTCATAGCATTGTGTTTTATTGTTATGATTTTTTTATTTGTTGTTAAATCTGTAAAAAAATAAAAAAAAAAAATAATTGCTGATTAAGAAACTGAACGAAGAAACCAACCTCAGAATCATCAGCGCAGCGGAATACACTGTTTGCAGCTGAGGACCTGAGCTGTATTTAATCACAGTGAGGCCTACTCACCACTCTCCAAGTTCTGCCTGCCCTACAGATACGGCCCCGGCTGCTCCTCTCTAGCTCAGTTTCACCCTTCTACCCCCAAACACCTAAGAAGCAGAGAGATACCTTATAACCTCCATGACTGAATGATGCTCCTCACATTTCTGTATGATGATTCTTGCAGACGGGGTGGGGCGGCCAGCCTCCTCAGCGGAGCAGCATGTCTGCTTCCTGCTCTCAGATTGGTGTAGTGATGTGTCGATGGCTCCTTAATGCGGACGGGGAAGCCCCCCTGGGAGCTGAGGCAATCCCCCTCCACCTGCTAGAAAGAGATGACTGTGTAGTGTCTAAACCCCAATGGCCAGAGGAACCTCTGCTGACGTCATGCCCATGTGACCGCACTCTTGTGTGGGAGGAGCCTTTAATTTGCTGGCAGTCAGTGTACAGTTTGCTGTTTTTCTAGGTGTGTGATGTAACATGAGGTGTGTGTATGTGTGGTGACCTGGACTAGCCAGGTCGTCACAGGTAACACACATACACCCCCACCCCCATTAGACAGTAACATTAGCCAAACACAAAACCCTTGTTGCCTCCCTCCAGGGTCTGATGTCCACACCAGGTGGGGCGGAGCCAAGCGGTTGGCCCCACCCACCGAGGAGTTCACAGGCCTGGAGGCGGGAAAAGTGACACAACAGTGGAGGAGGTTGAAGCGAGAGGAGTAAAGTGGAGAGTGTCTGGGTTTGTGGCCCAGGCACTGACAACAAGGTTGGCAGACAGTGGTGGCCGTCTGCAGGAGTGGTGGATCAACGCGGAACCGTAGGACCGGGGTCGGGTGGTGGCCCGCCGGTACCGACCGGGGAGCAAAGTGAAGCCAGCATACACAGGCAGGGCCATTGGACCTCGACTAGGCTTGGAGTTGCCGTCAACAGTCAAATCCGAGTGTGACAGGAACCCCAGGGGTTTCCTAACAGCCAAAGACCGGTTAGAAGGCAACCGTCCGCACCGTGAGGGTATACAGCTACCGCCTAAGGCTAGAGACCCAAGGGCCAGCGCCTGCGGGCAAACGGGCTCCTCCGGCATCCATACACCGGGGAGCGGACTACCGTTGGGGACCCATCGTAGTCAAACAGTACAAAAAGGTGCAGGGAAAGACAGCCTCCATCACCTGTCCGGGGAGAGACACTGCAGCCGGCTGCGGGACCCGTCCATCCAGCCGTTTGGTTTACCGAGGACTTTATGCATCTCTTACTGAGTTAGTACACCCGTGCCATCCGGCACCGCGCCGCGCTGTCCCTGCAACCCTGCACCTCACCAACCCTGCCTCCCCGTCACACCACCGGGCCCCGGGACCACCGACCCCTACCCACCGAGGGGGAAAACAACATCCCAGCTGCTCCCTACCATCGCTCCCGGGATCCCCGTCACCAGCAGCGGTGGTGTCCATCTTCTCCATAACCCGTGGGTGGCGTCACGGACTAAATCCCCCAAAACCAACCACCCTTTTCACTCACGGCCGAGGAGCGCCGCTCGAGTCCCCGGAACTGACCCACCGCTTGAGCCACCGAGCAGCAGCAGCAGCGGCGACGTCCTCCCCGCCCGCGACAAAACTTGGCGTCACGAACAGGATTGAACCCATCTACTTACCAGTAGAAGTGCGCCTTGTGATCTCCGCTAGCGGTGTCCAGCCGAAAATTTTGAAGCGCCGCCATATTTGGCGCGAAAATCTCCCGCTCGAGCGTCTTCTCCGAGCAGGGAAGGCGCGAAAGCGAAGCCCCGCCCCCAACAAGCGGAAGTGCTCAAGAGAACCAAGGGGGGACGGGAAGAAGATGTCTGCGTCCGACGGAGCTGTCAGAGGAGTGGCGGTCGCAGCCGCCGCCGCACCCGTAGATGGAAACGGGATAGCCGACGCTCCGGCCGCAGGAGCGGGGGAGGCCGCGGGCCCAGCGGTCGCCCAGGTGATGCCGTTCTCCCTGCCCTATATGCCCGGTGCTACCTGGCTACCACAGTACGGTGGGAAGCCTGATGCTCTGCAGGTGTTCCGGAAAAAGCTTAGCCCGGTCCTCGATTTATATCCCCTGACTGATAGGCAATGGACAGCGGTGGTGCTAGGGCAGCTAACCGGCGCAGCTGAGCAGGAGACGGAGACCTGGACCGACGCCGACCAGGCCTCAGTGACTACCATTTTCGAGAACCTACAAATCGCTTTTGAGACCCACACGGAAGCGGAGCTGCGGATGCAGTTTTATCAGTGTCGACAGCGGCCTGCAGACAATATAAGAGACTATGCCTTGCGTCTGCAAACAGCTCTCCGTACGCTGAAGCGGGTGGATGCTATTAACGATGTGGATAGCAATAAGATGCTAGTGGAACAATTCCTGCAAGGGCTGGGGTCTGCGGAGGACTGCAAGCAGCTACAGCTGTGGGCACTCGAACACCCCAATCTGGACTTTGCAGTATTGAAAGAGCGAGCCATTAAGGCCCTGCAGGCCCCAATGCCAGATGCTCCTGAGGCGGCTTCATGGCCGGCTGAGACTGCTCCTATCACGGTGGCACCTCCACCCCCGGCTCTACCGACCCCTGAAGCGCCCGTCGGGATGATGGAGGAGCTAGCTGCCCAGGTCCGCCGCATGGATGGAGACCTAGCCAAGATCCTCGCCGCACTCCAGCTGCCGTCGAGAGTCAAGCCCCCAGGAGGGATCCAGCTCGCCGACAGCCCAGAAGACGTCCCCTGGATGCAGCGGAGAAGGACCAATGACTCACGGTATGGGCCTCCTATTTGTTACAGGTGCAGCAAGCCTGGCCACTACTCTAGGCGGTGCCCGTTAAACGAGCAACCCCTGGGGCCAAGGGCCAATCCTCAGGAGTAGACACCAACGGCCCCCCAAATTGGCGAGACCGGTACGTCGGAGATCGCCCCATCATCCCTCTGGCAGTGGATGGCATCCCGCTCATGGCCCTCTTGGACACAGGATCACAGGTAACCACTATACCATATACACTGTACCAGCGAACTTGCCTCCTCTGATGATAGTCTGACCCTGGTCGCAGCCAATGGACTCCCTCTAACCCAAGAGGGATACAAACAAGTGACCCTGACCGTGGGATGTGTGGAGCTAAAGGACCAAGGAATGATTGTGGTGATGAATGAACCCAGTGACCATAACCCTAAAGTAATCCTAGGGACCAATGTGATGGAGCATTGTATGAGTGAGGTGCTGAGTCTGTTGCAGCAGTAGGCCACCACAGCAGGAAAAGGCAGTCAGAGGGCTGTGCATCGTGAGATCCGGGCCCTTCTGTATCGGCAGCAAGTGAACTCAACTCTTGGAGAGATTGGTGGAGTAAGGGTGATGGATGTGGCCCCCTTGGTAGTGCCACCCCGAAGTGAGATGATGATTTGGTGCAGGGCAGCAGTAAGCCCCCAGGGGCGCGACTACCCGGCGATGGTGGAACCCACGCCTTCTGAAAACTGGCCCACGGTGATGGCGGCCAGAGGGGTGGTTGACGTTAAAAAGGGGAGAATGCCTGTAAGAGTGCTGAATTGTGGAGAGGAGGAAGTCAGGCTCCCCTGTTATGCTACCCTCGCCAAGTTGCTCACCCTAGACCTTAACACCATTCACGAAGCCGTCCCTCCTACCTCAGCATCCCCTGCCAGTAACCATAGACCCCCTGAACAGTTAGAGGAGTGGTGTCAGGAACTACACGTAGATACTGAAACCACACCCACGCATCACAAAGAGAGGGTATACCGGGTAGTGCAAGAGTATGAACAGGTTTTCAGCAAGCACCCATTAGATTTCGGGAGGATTAAGGGGGTTCAACACCATATCTCTACAGGCCTACACCCACCCATCAAAGAGAGGTATAGGCCCATTCCACCAGCACACTATCAATGCGCCAAAGACATGTTGAGGAACATGAAGGAGGCAGGGGTCATTCGGGATAGTTGTAGTCCCTGGGCAGCCCCACTGGTGCTGGTAAAGAAGAAAAACGGCATTCGCCACTCCCATGGGACTTTGCGAGTTTAACAGCATGCCGTTCGGGCTGTGCAATGCCCTTGGAACCTTCCAACGGCTCATGGAGTGCTGCCTGGGACATCTCAATTTCGAAACGGTCCTACTGTACCTGGATGATGTGATTGTGTATTCCCAAACGTACGAGGCCAACCTGGAACATCTGGCTGAAGTGTTCGCGTCCATAGCCAAATATGGGATGAAATTGAAGCCCTCTAAGTGCCACCTACTGAAACCCAGGGTGCAGTACCTCGGACATGTGGTGGGCGCGGAAGGCGTCGCCCCAGATCCCGAAAAGATCACTGCCATTCAGGACTGGCCGAGACCGACCACGGTGAGAGAGGTGAGACAGTTCCTGGGCCTGGTGGGCTACTATCGCCGCTTCATTAAGGGATACACGAAGATGGCCGCCCCCATGCAAGACCTCCTCGTGGGACAGACCAAGGTTGGCAGGTCCCCTGGAACCCTGCTGGCATGGGAAGAAAAGCATGAAGAGTCCTTCTGCCAGCTGAAGACGGCCTTGACCGGGGAAGAAATCCTGGCATACCCCGACTACAGTCTCCCATTCATCCTCTACACCGATGCCAGTAATGTAGGCTTGGGAGCAGTCCTGTCCCAGGTCCAGAATGGGAGGGAAAAAGTGATTACCTACGTCAGCAGAAAACTCCGGCCCACGGAGAGGAACCCTGAGAATTTCAGTTCCTTCAAGCTTGAGTTCCTAGCCCTGGTGTGGGCCATTACCGAGAGATTCCGCCATTACCTCGCAGCAGCTAAGTTCACAGCCTATATGGACAATAATCCGTTAACCCATCTGGACACGGCCAAGCTGGGCGCGTTGGAGCAGCGGTGGGTGGCCAGGCTGTCTAATTATGACTTCACGATCAAGTACCGAGCCGGCCGCAAGAACACCAACGCGGACGGGCTAACCCGGATTCCCCACCTACCGGATGAGGGGTCGGAAGGCGATGATCTCGAAGAAATCGAGTTGCCCGCATTTCACCGGCCATCGGTCGAGAAGTTGCATGTCAAACAGCAACAGGCGAACCTGGACCCGCTACCCAGTCAGGGATGGCAAGAAGCCCAAGACCAAGCGCCTGCAGTCCAAATGGTCAAGACCATGATTGAACAAGGTTCTGTTGGAATGGACCCTGCTGCTCCTCCCGAGGCCCAACGGCTGTGGAAGGAACGAGCCCGGCTGCATCTGGACCAGGGAAAACTGTATCGGGAACTGATCAACCCGAAGACTCATGAGAAGGTTTGTCAGCTGGTGATTCCTCAGGCTAGTGTGCCCACAGTTCTATGGGCTTACCATGACGGTGCCGGGCACTTTGGGTGGAAAAAGCTGGAGATGCTGTTGAGAGAGCGGTTCTATTGGAGTGGGATGCGGGAGTCTGTGGAGGCCTGGTGCCGAGAGTTTGGTCCCTGTGCACTGAAAAGAAGGGACGAGGCCAGCCAGAAGGCCCCTCTACGCCCTCATCAGCCACTGGAGTTGGTCACCCTGGACCACGTCAAACTCACCCCTAGCCGAAGTGGGTACACTTACGCCCTGACCATCATAGACCACTATTCGAGATTCATGGTGGTTGTCCCAGTCAAGGACCTGACCGGCCGTACCGCCGCTAGAGCATTCCAGGCCTATTTTTGCCGACCGCACGGGTACCCGGAGAGGGTGCTTACCGATCGGGTTCCGGCTTTTGAAGTGGAGGTGTTTCAAGAATTCTGCCAGTTATACGGCTGCAAGAAGATTCGGACCACGCCTTACCATGCCCAGACTAATGGCATGTGTGAGAAGATGAACCATCTGGTCCTGGGTCTCCTTAAGACGCTACCGTTAGAAAAGCGGAACCTGTGGCCAGAAAAGCTGCCTGACCTGGTCGACATGTACAATAACATTCCCTCTAGCTCTACCAAATGTACACCAGCGTATTTGATGAGAGCCCGGCCGGGCCGGTTGCCGGTGGACCTAGAAATGGACTTGGAAGCTCCAGAGACCCTTCCTTCGACTGCTGGTTGGGACACTCGGCGGAGAGCGCAGTACCGACAGGTCCAAGAGTAAGTGGAAAGGAACCAGTGTCGGAGCCGGGAACAGCAAGAACAGTACTTCAACAGGCGGGCTCCAGCTGGCCCCTTTAAACCTGGGGATGTAGTACTAAAACGGAAAAGAAGAACCCACAAGCTTGATGACCAGTGGGAGAGAACCCCGTATGGGAAGACTTCGGCCACAGTTTGCAGGGACCACCTGAAGAAGTGCCCATCTCCATTGAAGGAGGCATCTGAAGTTCCGGCCCCCGGACCAACCGGGAAGAAAGAAAAATAGGTGATCCACACGGTAATGGGTGACTTCCCAGAGGACTGGCCTACGGAGAATGGCGCGGTGATTATTCCGGTAATAATGTTCCCACAACCCGTGGAGGAAAAGGAGACGGAAGTAACCGCCAGTGAACCAGTGCCCAGGGCTGCATCTGTACCTAGTCCCCTTGGGTCTCCGCCTGCCCCACACGAAATATGGGAAGAGGAACAGGTTGTCTCCTCTGTCCCCTCGCCTGTAACTACTGACATTGGGCCCCGAAGGTCCACCCGCTCCAACCTAGGTAGGCCCCTGCTTAGGTATAGGGAAACCGACATTTAGGGGTGCAACCTGCTGATTGTGTAAATATGTGAGTGAATGACAATAATAATCCGAAAGATCATCTGATTATCTACGTGATTATCCTGGCCGTTGCCGGCAAGTTGTCCCCGGAGGGACTCTGTGTGTTTTTACCACCCACATGAGAAACTGCTCATGAACATGGCCGAGAACTGGCAGGCCACCCACGACCTGGTGGGCTTGTAAATAGTATTGAAGGGATGGAAACCGTTGCTGCTTCCGGAGAGGCAGATTGGAGGAAGGGCCCACAGCAGAGCAGGCTGGGGCCCAGCCACCACCAGGACCGGTGGCCATCCTCTGGGGGTCAGGGGTCCCCCTGGACGTGGGGTCCCCTGAAGTGACAGTCGGGTGCGAGTAACCGTACCCGTTCCCGCTCGGGCAGCCTGAAACTGAACTGGGGTCAAGGGGTGCTGCCCACTTCTTAGGGACAGCATTAGGGCTAGGTTGCTTGGGTGGGAGAGCGGAAGACAGTCGCCCGTCATTATTAAAAATGTTTTATGTGCAACGTTCAAGTGACCTAACATAAATGCTTATGTTTTATATGTTTACATGTTAATTTATATTTTACAGTTTTGAAAAAAATAAAACCGGTGATGGACGGGCAGTCCGCGGACGGTCTGCATTTCACCAAGGGGGAATGTGGCGCCCTGGACTAGCCAGGTCATCACAGGTAACACACATACACCCCCACCCCCATTAGACAGTAACATTAGCCAAACACAAAACCCTTGTTGCCTCCCTCCAGGGTCTGATGTCCACACCAGGTGGGGCGGAGCCAAGCGGTTGGCCCCACCCACCGAGGAGTTCACAGGCCTGGAGGCGGGAAAAGTGACACAACAGTGGAGGAGGTTGAAGTGAGAGGAGTAAAGTGGAGAGTGTCTGGGTTTGTGGCCCAGGCACTGACAACAAGGTTGGCAGACGGTGGTGGCCGTCTGCAGGAGTGGTGGATCAACGCGGAACCGTAGGACCGGGGTCGAGCGGTGGCCTGCCGGTACCGAACGGGGAGTGAAGTGAAGCCAGCACACACAGGCAGGGCCATCGGACCCCGACTAGGCTTGGAGTCGCCGTCAACAGTCAAATCCGAGTGTGACAGGAACCCCAGGGGTTTCCTAACAGTCAAAGACCCGTTAGAAGGCAACTGTCCGCACCGTGAGGGTATACAGCTACCGCCTAAGGCTAGAAACCCAAGGGCCAGCGCCTGCGGGCAAACGGGCTCCTCCGGCATCCATACACCGGGGAGCGGACTACCGTTGGGGACCCATCGTAGTCAAACAGTACACAAAGGTGCAGGGAAAGACAGCCGCCATCAACTGTCCGGGGAGAGACACTGCAGCCGGCCGCGGGACCCGTCCATCCAGCCGTTTGGTTTACCGAGGACTTTGTGCATCTCTTACTGAGTGAGTACACCCGTGCCATCCGGCACCGCGCCGCGCTGTCCCTGCAACCCTGCACCTCACCAACCCTGCCTCCCCGTCACACCACCGGGCCCCGGGACCACCGACCCCTACCCACGGAGGTGGAAAACAACATCAAAGGGGGAAACGTCGTGCTAATGGATACGTGTAAGTATAAGACCCTATGCTTAGACATCCTTAAGGATACAGATAACTATGAAAAACTAAATGGCAACCCCACCATTAGTTACACACAGCAACTACGAGCGATTCTTGATAGGGCACTGGAAAGTAATCTCATAGTCAAGTCTGAGTTTGAGTTTTTGTTACCAACCTCTCCAATCATTCCAACTTTCTATTGTCTCCCAAAAATTCATAAGGGGTTTGATCCCCTACGTGGGAGACCTATCGTCTCTGGAATTGGCAGTATTACCCAGAATGTGGGGATTTATGTGGATAAGGTATTGAGACCTTTTGTGCTGGCTCTTGGGTCATACTTGCGTGACACCACGGATCTCTTAAAAAAACTGGAGGGTGTGGTGTTGGATGATGAGACTCTACTTGTGAGTATTGATGTCGAAGCACTCTATTCATCTATAAAACATCAAGATGGTTTGAGGGCAGTTGAATACTTTCTCAGAAGTAGAGGTAGACAGTATGATGGTCATAATGGCTTTATTTTGGAACTATTGGACTTTGGCCTTAAATGTAACACCTTCACCTTTGGGGGCTCCTTCTTCCACCAGCTCAGGGGTACAGCGATGGGGAGCCCTAGTGCCCCGTCGTATGCTAACCTGACCCTGGGCTGGTGGGAGGAGACTATTATTTTTGGAGAGGACTCACCCATCCCAACAGATAAGATACTTCTTTGGTGTCGTTTTATAGACGATGTGTTCTTACTGTGGAGGGGTAATGAGTCTGAACTCATGGATATGGTTGCAATGCTTAACATCAATGCACTTGGCCTAAAGTTCACATTCGAATGGAACAAAGACAGACTCCCGTTCCTTGACGTGCTGATTGAAAGAGGTGTAGATGGTCAGATTAGGACTAGTACATACCGAAAACCTACAGCAACAAACTCTCTCTTGAGGTGGGAGAGTGGCCATCCTAAGAGCCAAAAGAAGGGGATTCCTAAGGGTCAATTTTTGAGACTCAGAAGGAACTGCTCGGAGACCCCCCTTTTTTTGGAACAGGCGGCAGACCTGAACACGAGACTAAAACAGAGAGGGTACCCAGAGGGGGTCATTGACCAAGCTTTCTGTGAGGCGAATGAAAGAAACAGGACGTCCCTGTTAAATCCGGCCCCACGAAATAGTCCTAAGGAAGATGTGGTACGCTTTATAACTACCTACAATAATGGGGCTGAGGGCTTCCGTAAAATCCTTAACAACCATTGGTCAATCCTTGGGATGGATAATGACATTGCACCCGCTCTAACACCACTTCCCACCATTACCTTTAAAAAGGCGCGCTCATTAGGTGACAGGTTGGTGCACAGCCATTTTACCCCCAAAAATTCCTCCTGGATCCGAAGTGACATAAAAGGCTGCTACAAATGCAGTGAATGCGTAGCATGTGGTTCCATAAAAGTGGGGAAAAAATTCCATTCTGCTGTGACCGGCAGGGACTACACCATCAAACATTTTATCAACTGTAGATCAAAAGGTGTTATTTATAAAGCTACTTGCACATGCCCAAAAGAATATGTGGGAAAAACCAAGAGAGAATTTAGACGTAGAGTGGGTGAACACCTAAGAGATATCCGTAACAAAATTGACACTCCATTGGCAAGACATATCTCTGAAAAACACAATGGTGACCCCAACTCCGTCCACTTTCAGGGAATTGATCTGGTACCACAGCCTATAAGAGGGGGGGATTGGGACAATCTGATCCTAAAACAGGAGACGAGATGGATTTTCTGGCTCAGGACAGTGAGACCCCTGGGCCTAAATGAGATGCTATCCTTTGCACCCTTTGTGTAACCTAGCAACAGGGTGAGTTTTCTGGTAGGGCTATACGACGGCCGAGTGGGGACACCATCCACCGTGTCTTTAGGGTGCCGACCCCCACATGATAGGCAGTTGTAAGACCAGAAATTAGGGCCAGTTCATATGGTGATGGGTCTTTTTTGTTTCCCATCCGTTTGGGTCCAGGTATTTCTCTAATTGTCCCTGACCAGATTTCCCTTCTAGGTGTTCAAAATAATTCTTCAGGTTCCCTCTCCCCGCCCCATTCCCCCACCATGCCCCCCCCCCCAGTTCTTCTGTACCATAATATATGAATTGTGTTTGAAATTGTCCGTTTCACCATAATGGCACAGCCATGTCTAACCTGGATCGACTGCTTCTGGGACAGTTATGTCCCAGGGCAGGACTCTTTGGAATGTTTGCTATGTCAATATTCTCGTACATGATGACCGCAGGCTGGTGCGCCTGCTGCACTGCTAAGATGCAGCGGCCTTTCATCTGCGCATGCGCGGAGTGTCCTGCGTTCCAGGACTCTATCCTGGGTCGCATGCGTCTCAACACGGAGTGACCCGCAGGAAGTGGGCGGGCACCCGTGGGGCGGATGTGACGTCACACGCCTGTTTTCAGAGCGGCAATGCTCTGTTATTTAAACTTAATGCCGGCGCTCGGCATGGTGGCGCAGTACCAGTAATTGCCACGTGTCGGGACCTTGGTGAGTACACAACTTATATCTGGTCTTCCGAAATGAGGCTGTTTGATTTATATGAGGCCGGCTGTTCTGTTTTGGAGACTTATTCTATTTTTTTGGACCCATATAGTGGCAGATGTACCGGTCCTATGAGGGACATATTAATGTGGCATTGGATGTGTGTCTGAACCCTGCGGCGGACATGCCGGTTTCATTGAAAGACACCATAATCCTTCTCTAATTCTCCTGATGATCAATTGAAACGCGTTGAGAAAGAGGAAAAAAGTTTCTTTGATATGACATCGGAGTTGTCTATGAGGGGATCCGTGGAATACACGTTGAAGCCATAGGATCTTAATATAATGTGGCAACTCCGTTTGCCTACACTTATTGCGGCTGAGGAACATTCACCCATAATGAACTGAAGACGGGTGAGATTGTTGCCTTTTATTCCCTATCACACAACATTTGATGAGGGTTATTTATTGCCGACTATTTATTGTTGTCTGTGACAGTATATTCCTAATGTTAATGATATAGGATATCACAGCTGGTGACAATTTTTAGGCGCATTTGCGCTATATATGTTTGTTTGGTCTCTTCTTTTTTAAAATCTATATATATAATTGCCTTATTCTGTCTGTCTGTCTGTCTGTCTGTCATGCTCCGAAATTGTGTCCTTACGGTGACACAAAGCTGATTGGCCGCTGGGCTCGCCATGGCCCCGCCCCCCCACACGGATTGGCCTCTCGCCCCGGCTCTCTGCAGGCCCCGCCCCCCTCACGCAATGCACGCTGGCTGTGGCCCAACTGACACGGAGCCGCAACTCCCAGGTGAGTACACACACACATCAGATCACACTCACTCTCACACACACCTCACACATCACAACATGCTGGGATATCGCTTGCTTCTACACCGGCTCCGTCAGGATCCCGGCAGCGCCAGACATAACCTTGCGATGCTGGGATCTTAACGGAGGCCGTGAAAGCTGGTAACCATTATACACATCGGGTAACTAAGGTCCCTTAGTTACCCGATGTGTATCATAGTTACCAGTGTACACCGGCTCACACTCACTCTCACACACATCGCATCCACACATCAAGGTCCTGCAGCTGCAGAACATACATAACATAACAGCACACACACACACACACACACACAAATCAGATCACACTCACTCACATACACACATCACATCGCATCCACATACTCACAACATCCTGGGATATCGCTTGCTTCTCGGCGGCGATATTGTGCTGTGAGCTTCCAGGACCTGACGGAGGATCACATGGCCAGAAGCATGTGATATCCCCGGATGTTGTGAGTATCAGCGCGTATGTGCAATATCGTCAGTGTCTGTGTGTGTGAGTGTATGCGATCGGGTGTGTGTGTGAGTGTATGCGATCGGGTGTGTGTGTGAGTGTATGCGATCGGGTGTGTGTGTGAGTGTATGCGATCGGGTGTGTGTGTGAGTGTATGCGATCGGGTGTGTGTGTGAGTGGATGCGATCGGTTGTGTGTGTGAGTGGATGCGATCGGTTGTGTGTGTGAGTGGATGCGATCGGTTGTGTGGGTGAGTGGATGCGATCGGTTGTGTGGGTGAGTGGATGCGATCGGGTGTGGGTGAGTGTCGGCAGAGGAGCACGGCGTGCTGGAGGAGGCTGGGAGCAGAGAGGCTGATCTTGGGGAAGGCTGGGAGGGGGGAGCTGATGCTGAGGGAGGCTGGAAGGAGAGAGGCTGAGCAAACGTGCTCCATCCGCCATACTGCGCACTCCCCATCGTGCTGCATCCCCCATGCTGCGCACTCCCAAACGTGGTCCATCCGCCATGCTGCGCACTCCCAAACGTGGTCCATCCGCCATGCTGCGCACTCCCAAACGTGGTCCATCCGCCATGCTGCGCACTCCCAAACGTGCTCCATCCGCCATGCTGCGCACTCCCAAACGTGCTCCATCCGCCATACTGCGCACTCCCCATCGTGCACCATCCGGCATGCTGCGCACTCCTAAGCGGATGGAGCATGATGGGGGGTGCGCAGCATGGCGGATGGAGCACGTTTGGGAGTGCGCAGCATGGCGGATGGAGCACGTTTGGGAGTGCGCAGCATGACGGATGGAGCACGTTTGGGAGTGCGCAGCATG
This sequence comes from Anomaloglossus baeobatrachus, assembly GCF_048569485.1. Taxonomy (NCBI): domain Eukaryota; kingdom Metazoa; phylum Chordata; class Amphibia; order Anura; family Aromobatidae; genus Anomaloglossus; species Anomaloglossus baeobatrachus. The sequence continues at coordinate 126,657,530 of NC_134356.1, forward strand.
ACGGATGGAGCATGTTTGGGAGTGCGCAGCATGCCGGATGGTGCACGATGGGGAGTGCGCAGTATGGCGGATGGAGCACGTTTGGGAGTGCGCAGTATGGCGGATGGAGCACGTTTCGGAGTGCGCAGCATGGCGGATGGAGCACGTTTGGGAGTGCGCAGCATGGCGGATGGACCACGTTTGGGAGCGCGCAGCATGGCGGATGGAGCACGTTTGGGAGTGCGCAGCATGGCGGATGGAGCACGTTTGGGAGTGCGCAGCATGGCGGATGGAGCACGTTTGGGAGTGCGCAGCATGGCGGATGGAGCACGTTTGGGAGTGCGCAGCATGCCGGATGGTGCACGATGGGGAGTGCGCAGTATGGCGGATGGAGCACGTTTGGGAGTGCGCAGCATGGCGGATGGAGCACGTTTGGGAGTGCGCAGCATGGCGGATGGACCACGTTTGGGAGTGCGCAGCATGGCGGATGGAGCACGTTTGGGAGTGCGCAGCATGGCGGATGGAGCACGTTTGGGAGTGCGCAGCATGGCGGGTGGAGCACGTTTGGGAGTGCGCACCATGGCGGATGGAGCATGATAGGGGGTGCGCAGCATGGCGGATGGAGCACGTTTGGGAGTGCGCAGCATGGCGGATGGAGCACGTTTGGGAGTGTGCAGCATGGCGGATAGAGCACGATGGGGAGTGCGCAGCATGGCGGATGGAGCACGTTTGGGAGTGCGCAGCATGGGGGATGCAGCACGATGGGGAGTGCGCAGTATGGCGGATGGAGCACGTTTGGGAGTGCGCAGCATGGCGGATGGACCACGTTTGGGAGTGCGCAGCATGGCGGATGGAGCACGTTTGGGAGTGCGCAGCATGGAGGATGCAGCACGATGGGGGGTGCGCAGCATGGGGGATGGAGCACGATGGGAGGTGCACACCTCCCCCCAACACACACACACACGCGCACTGCACAACACACACACACTAGGAATCACAAACAACGCCCTACACAGACACCCACACACACAGACAACGCTGCACACACAAATATACGCACATACTGCACAACACACACATTGCTCAAAACATACCTCCCCCCAAAACACACCACACCCACACAAACCGCACAACACACACACACACACAACGCTACAGACACACAGCGCTCCACAAACAACGCAACACACGCAACACACATACAACACCGCTCTCACCCCCCGCGACACTCAGAACATGTACAGCGCCCTACACAAACACTTGGTAACTACACACAACAACATCTATATATATAACAAAAATCATACATGAACTACACAATACGTAAATTCTAGAATACCCGATGCGTAGAATCGGGCCACCTTCTAGTATTATAATAAAAGGTATATTTTAGGCGTATTTATCTATTGGTGGATTACCCAGCTGTTATATCGGAAAACAACATCCCAGCTGCTCCCTACCATCGCTCCCGGGATCCCCGTCACCAGCAGCGGTGGTGCCCATCTTCACCACAACCCGTGGGTGGCTTCACGGACTAAATCCCCCAAAACCAACCACCCTTTTCACTCACGGGCGAGGAGCGCCGCTCGAGTCCCCGGATCCGACCCACCGCTCGAGCCACCGAGCAGCAGCCGCAGCAGCGCCGGACCCGAGTGTTAGCGAGCGCAGCGGTGGCGTCCTCCCCGCCCGCGACATATGTATATATATGTGCAATGCTCTGTCTGTGGGGGGGTGGAGTGTGCAATGCTCTGTCTGTGGGGGGGTGGAGGGTGCAATGCTCTGTTTGTGGGGGGGAGTGTGCAATGTTTTGTCTGTAGGGGGGTGGAGTGTGCAATGTTCTGCCTGTAGGGGGGTGGAGTGTGCAATGTTCTGTCTGTAGGGGGGTGGAGTGTGCAATGTTCTGCCTGTAGGGGGTTGAGTGTGCAATGTTCTGCCTGTAGGGGGGTTGAGTGTGCAATGTTCTGCCTGTAGGGGGGTGGAGTGTGCTATGCTCTGTAGGGGGTGGAGGGTGCGATGCTCTGTCTGTGGGGGGGTGGAGTGTGCGATGCTCTGTCTGTGGGGGGGTGGAGTGTGTGATGTTCTGTCTGTGGAAGGGGGGGGTGGAGGATGCGATGCTCTGTCTATGGGGGGGGAGAGTGCAATGCGAACTGCCTGTCCCCCAGCCTTTGTTTCTGCCTATACTAAGGAGGTGAATCCATCTAACGATAATCTTAATTTCCAGTGTGGTCACAACAAGTGGAGCTCATGCAGGTATTTAATGTGTTAATACCTTTTAGTAATTTTGATGGCTCATGTTCTTTTGCTATCAAGCAATTCATTAATTGTAATACGACTCCTCTTTTATATCTTGCTTCATGTGACATCTATAAGTTATATTATGTTGTACCTCCCACAAATGTAAAACTCGCATTGCAGAACATGTGCAGATGCTGCTCCTCAGCCTCTTGTGGGGGATGCAGGTCCTCAGCCTCTTGTGGGGGATTCGGCTCCTCAGCCTCTTGTGGGGGATCCGGCTCCTCAGCCTCTTGTGGGGGATGCGGCTCCTCAGCCTCTAGTGGGGGATGCGGCTCCTCAGCCTCTAGTGGGGGATGTGTGACGCCCTGGACACCCCATGGGTCACAGGTCACTACACACACAACATACACCCCCACCCCAGTAAGGTACCATCAGTCAACCAAAAGACCTGATTGCCTCCCTCAGAGTCAGACAGGTACACCAGGTGGGTAGAGTCAGGCGGAAAGACACACCCTCCGAGGAGTCTGCTGGCCTGAGGCAGGAAAACACAAGTAGATGAGTTTGAGGTTTGGAAGTGAGAGGAGTGAGTTCTGCTTCGGGCCTGGGTAGGAGCCCAGGACCCCAGATCAGTCAGCCAGGCAGACGGTAGTGGCCGCCTGCAGGAGACCGTGAATACGACCAGCGGCACCGTAAGGGACCGGGACAGGGTAGTGGCCCGCCGGAACCGAACCGGGGAGCTAACTGGATACCGGAGCACCAGGCAAGGTACTCGGACCCCGACTAGGCTATAAGCCACCACCATAGTCAAATCAACTGATTGCGGTCTGGACCTCAGGGGTTCATTCCCACCTAAGTCCCGATTGAAGGCAACAGCCCAACCCGTCCGTATAGTAGCCACCGCCAGAGGCCAGAGATCCAAGGGCCAGCGTCTGCGAGCAAATGGGCTCCTACGACACATACACGCCTGGGAGCGGGCTACCAGTGCCCAGGCACGGTAGCCAATATCACATAAAGGTGCAGGAGAAAGGTGGACATTACCAACCTATCTGGAGAAGCTGCAGCCGGCTGCGGGCCCCGTTCGTCACCCAGTTTGGTTTACCAGTGACTCTGTGTGGTTTAATCGTGAGTACACCAGTGCCATCAGGCACTGCACCGCGCTGCACCGCAACACTGCCCCTGCACCCCGGCCTTCACCACCGGGCCCCGGGACCAACAACCCCTACCCACGGAGGGGTCAACACCTAGGTGCGCCCCTACACCGCTCCCGGGATACCCCGTACCTACACCGCAGCGGTGGTGTCCACCATCACCACAACCCGTGGGTGGCGTCACGAACTTTCCCAAAACAACCACCCCACAACCCCTGCGTGCACCACCACTACACCCTTCCAGAGCGACGTGACCCCTGGGTACGGAGGCGCTCGAGCCACCGACACATGCGAGCCTGGACTCGAGCGGCTCGGCGGTCGCAGCCGAGGCCGCGGGGCGGTACAGATGCGGATCCTCAGCCTCTAGTGGGGAATGCGGCTCCTCAGCCTCTAGTGGGGGATGCGGCTCCTCAGCCTCTAGTGGGGGATGCGGCTCCTCAGCCTCTTGCTATGAAGGTTTATCGCGGCACTTCGCAGAGCAGCACCTGGGGTCCCTGTCAGCTTTTCATGGATAGACCTCCAACAGGAGGGGATTGGAGCAGTTACTATATAAAAGGGAAGCTCATTGGATATTAAAGCTTGGAACTAGCTTTAAAGGGCTGAATTACACAACTGATCTGTATTACTTATATTGATATCAGGGCTGGACTGGTACTAAAATTCAACCCTGGCATTTGGGGGTACACTCTTTGCATGGTGAATGTGTAATATCTTTGTGCACTTGTAGATTGTGTAACCCGACCATATAACATGTAGTCACGGCTGCATCCAGTATTACAGCTCAGGCCTGTTTATTGCTCTTATTTATTGCAGGACCTGGTGAAGCCGCTATTTTCCCTACAGAGCTGGATCTCGCAGATAATGAAGAGGATGCTGCTCTCCACATAATGCTGCGGTCACATAGCTGATGGGCAGGGATATAAAATCCCCCTGAACTAATATTGATGACCTATTCTACAGATAGGTGATCAGGGAAGCTGTTGTTGTCACTGGTGCTAATTTTGGACATATACCACTTAGGGAATATGCAATGAAATTTTTGGGGGGCAGATCCCACCATGGAAACTACTATGAAAAATACAATGAATGACCATCTGCCCTACTCGCTGTGCACAGGTTCAGGATTTTGAGCATCTTTTACCCACTTCAGGTCTCTAAAACCACCAAGTGATTAAAAGAAGTGACCACTCCATTCTTCTGGTGTTTTCCACTCGGAAAACGCTCTGTATTTTACAATGCACATCAATGGGAAGGCTCGGAAGATGCCAGAATCTACAACTCCCAGCTTGTCCTTAACAATGGTAAGGAGATGCTGGGAGTTGTTGTTATCAGACTCCGGACCATACAGGAACCACAATGCTGATAAGATGCAGGCAATATCACAAATAATCATTTACATCCAGGTACATAGGTGACATCTTCTGAGTCGTTCCCATCCTTTTTGTCTCCACACAGTACAGACGCCATGATGAGGTTTTGTGCCCACTGCTCGTTTCTGAAGACCTCCCTCACTCCCTCTTAATTCTTCAGCAGCACTTCCCGACACAGCACCTTTAAAAATAAAAGTAGTATTATACTGCCCCATAAATATAAATATCTCCCATGCTGTGCACCTGAAGAAATAATTGCTGTGCTTCCCCCATCACCACACACACACACACACAATATAATGCACCCCCATCACCACACACACAATGCAATGCACCCCCATCACCACACACACACACAATACAATACACTCCCCATCACCACACACACTACAATGCAATTATCCCCATCACCACACACACACACACAATACAATGCACACACAATAGAATTCACCCCCCATCACCACATACACACATTACTATGCACCCCCATCACCACACAAACAGACACAAAACAATGCACCCCCCCATCACCACACACACAATACAATGCACCCTTCATCACCACACACAATACAATGCACCCCCCATCACCACACACACACACACACACACACACACACACTACAATACACTCCCCATCACCACACACACTACAATGCAATTACCCCCATCACCACACACACTACAATGCAATTACCCCCATCACCACACACACACACAATACAATGCACACACAATAGAATGCACCCCCCATCACCACATACACACAATACTATGCACCCCATCACCACACAAACACACACAAAACAATGCACCCCCCCATCACCACACACACAATACAATACACCCTTCATCACCACACACACAATACAATGCACCCCCCATCAGCACAGACACACACACACACACACACAATACAATGCACCCCCCATCACCACACACACCTGCCCCCCAACCTCTCGGAATACAGCACTCCCCCTCTGCCTGTCGCAGAGCTGTGTTCCTTCACAAATGTTCCCCACATTATGTGCACTCAGATTCTCCCCACTCATCCCTATTAATTAAACCTGTCATCTTCGGCTCCTCCATGGAGCACTTACCGTTGCCAGATGTGTCTGTGTCTCCTGCAGAACTGTGTTGATGTCAGCAAGGTGCTGATCTCATCACGTTGCTGCACGTCGGGGGCGGGCCGCAGTCATGTCACTACACACTGTTCAAATGTATTTACGTCTGAGAGACGCAAATACATTTCAATAGGAAGGAAGAAGCTGTGGTCACCGTTACCGCCACGCTTCTCAGTAGTGTTTGCATGCCAGGCACACTATCAAACAACAGGGCTGGTGTGGCGCCCCTGACTTGGTCAGGCACCACAGAGTATTGCACCCATGCGGGAACAATGCTTCCAGGTAATCTCCAAAGGCCAAGATGAGGTGCACACACAAACATATAGTGACCAGGCCTCCCACATTACCAGAGGGGACCCTTGGGTAGCCAGAAGGGGTTAACTTTCAATTCCCAGCTGGGGGTGTGTTCAGGGGCTGGTTGCTAGGAAGCAGGGCAGAGAGAGAGAGGAAGAGGAGAGTCTGGAGGAAGAAGTTGAAGTGTGTGGAAGGGGGCAGAGGAGCTCTCGTGTCAGACAGGTCCTGAGGAGTGCAGTAGCTGAAAGCGGGGGAGAAAGGAGTACCGTGGGTCGGCCTGAAAATCATCCAGAGAGAAGGGTGGCTGAGTACGGAGATCCCGGTATCCGAGCACACAAGGGGAACTGGATCCCCAGTACAGGCAGCAGATCATCCAGAGCTGCTCAACCCACAGGTGGGGATACTTTATGCCCTCACCACTACTACGCAGAGCTCGGGCCAAGCAGCAATCATCGGGCCCATAAGGGGACAGGGCCAGAAGCCATCCCACCAAGGCCACGCTGCCGGCAGACGAGCCAGAGAGAGGGGAGCAGGGTGGTAACAGCTTCCCTGGAGGGGTCCTACCACGCTTCAAGCAAAGGATCCTCCTAAAACAGAAAGAGTGCAAGGAAGGCGAGTGGACAGCTACCCTCAGAACGGCCTCCTGGAATTCCTGGTTCAACCTGGTTATCACAGTGTCGCCCGGGCATCTCACCGTGACCTCCAAACAGTGAGTAAACACGTTGAAAGACTTCTTGGACTGTGTTTGAGTCATTCTGCGACCTGTGGTCCCACACACATACACCGGGGCCTGGGGCTTGCCTCACTCTCAGGGGGCTAATATACTGACTGCACCCACCATCAGCCCCAGGCATCCCTTAATCTGCAGTGGCGGTCCCCGCTGACCGCAATACTGAGAGTGGCGTCACGACAATCCTAAAAGAAGGTTCCCTACCTGTGACCAGACTGTTCCATCCACGTGGAGTCCCTGAAGGTACTGCACCGACACATACTAGCGGGGCTTCACAACTTCTGGCGTCACGAACAGGATAAGGACTAGACCTGTTCAGACAGGTGACCGTGTGCCTCAGAGGTCCGACCGCAAAAATTGAACCGCCGCCATATTGCCATCTTCAAAAGCGCGCGCTGCAGCCCGCGCGAGGGAAAAGAGCACCGCCCACGAAGAGGTGTGGCCGCCCCAGAATCCCCACAATTCGGAGAGCGTTCTGACCCAGGAAGTGGAAAGGGAGCGCGCAGATTTTTTTGAAGAAAAATGGACGCTGCAGGAGGTAATGCCCCTGGTCAGGGCGACGCAGCCCAAGCGATGCCAGCCCCCGTCGCGCTGGACGCAGCAGCGCCCGGTGCCGGTGCCGCGGTCGCAGCCGCGCCGGCCGAAGTCTCCCCCATAATGCCAGTTTCCTTGCTGTGTGTCCCAGGAGCGCAATGGCTGCCCCAATACGCCGGTAAAATAGACACGCTGACCGGGTTTAAGAAGAAGATCAACACCCTGCTAGACATGCACGCGATGACTGGTAAGCAGAGGGCCGCTGTGGTGCTGGGACAATTGACTGAAGCAGCAGAATTGGAGGCTGAGTCCTGGACCAATGATGACCGGGGCTCTGTTGAGACCATCTTTGCCAAACTAGCAGCTGCTTTTGAACACCGCACAGAGGGAGAGCTGAGGACGGACTTCTATAACTGCCGTCAGAAGCCCCAAGATAGTATAAGAGACTATGCCCTCAGGCTGCAGGCTGCACTACGGGCTCTCAAGCTGGTGGACCCTGTCAGTGATCAGGAAGGAAACCGGATGATGAAGGAACAATTCTTGCGGGGCCTGCGCTCTCCTGAGGATGGGAAGCAGATGAAGCTGTGGTCCCTGGAACACCCTGACGTGGACTTTGCCATTCTGAAAGACAGGGCAGTGAAAGCACTCCAACCTCCTGTGGACACAGACCCCGTCGCACCAGCATGGCCTGCCAGTTCCACGGCTGCAGGAGCGGAATCCTCCTCGCAGACCCTAATAACTGCAAAAGGACTCAACGCGCCAGCAGAGACCATAAGTACGCTATCCTCCCAGGTGCAACAGCTCACTAAGGACGTCGCACAAATCCTGAAAGCAATGCAGTTGCCCTCAGAGACCAAAGTCCCTCATCGGATCCTGCTAGCTGACAACCCAGAGGACGTCCCTTGGATGCGGAGGAAAAGAGGTCCCCCAACCCGAGGCAGGAGCAGTGATCGCTATGACTCATCTGGACAACCCATCTGTCGTCGTTGCCAGGAGGCAGGACACTATGCAAGGGCCTGTCCTTTAAACGAGCCAAACCTGGGGCCGGGGGCCAGTCCTCAGGATTAAGAAGATCAGGCCCAGTTCGCTGCTGTGATCAGTACGTGGGTGGACGTCCTGTCCTGTCCATCGTCCTCGACGGGATCCCTACCCCGGCATTATTGGACACCGGCTCTCAGGTCACCACGATCCCGTATGTCCTTTATCGTAGGTTTTGGTCGGACGACGATCTCCGACCACCGGACCCCTCCCTCACCATCTATGCTGCCAACGGACAACCTATAGACCAGATCGGGGTCAAAGAGGTAACCATAAAGGTGGGAAGGCAGGAAATGAAGGGACAAGGACTGATTGTTGTGGACACTGATATTAGAGAAAGGAACCCGCAAATGATTTTAGGCACTAATGTCATAGAAAATTGCCTAGGGGAAGTGTTGTTGTTGCTTCACCAGATTGTTGAAGGTGCTGAGGGCAGGTCGCAAAGAGCCTTGCAAAAGGAGATCCGAATCATTCTGAGGAAGCAACAGGTAAAACAGACTGGCGGTGAGATTGGTAGTGTACGGGTGATGGATGCAAACCCCATTGTGATACCCCCACGGAGTGAAATGATGATGTGGTGTAGAGCAGCGGTAGGTCTCAGAGGACAAGATTACCAGGCTGTACTAGAGCCCACTCATTCAGACCACTGGCCCACGATTCTGACAGCCAGGGGGGTAGTTGATGTACACAAGGGACGAGTGCCTGTACGAGTGTTGAACTGTGGGGAGGAGGAAGCCAGACTACCAAGGTACGCTACCATAGCCAAACTGTTTACATGCTCAGATGACGCCATAACACCTGTAGGTCCCCTGACACAAGCTGACTCAAAAGAGGGCGAGACCTCCCAAAAGCAGTTAGAGGATTGGTGCCAGAAACTACACGTGGGGACTGACTCTACACCCGACTACCAGAAACATGGGGTTTACAGGGTCGTGCAGGAATACGAGCAGGTCTTTAGTAAGAACCCACTAGACTTTGGTAGGATCAAAGGGGTGCAACATCACATACCCACAGGCAGTCATCCTCCCATTAAGGAAAGACATAGGCCTATTCCACCAGCCCATTACCAGCGCACAAAGGACATGCTGAAGGACATGAAGGAGGCAGGCGTCATAAGGGACAGTTGTAGCCCCTGGGCGGCTCCCCTGGTCCTGGTAAGAAAGAAGGATGGCACGATGAGGATGTGTGTGGATTACAGACGGATAAATCAGATAACACACAAGGATGCCTACCCTTTGCCAAGGATAGAGGAATCCCTCGCTGCCTTGAAAGCCTCTAACTACTTTTCTACCCTAGATCTTACTAGTGGCTACTGGCAAGTATCTGTAGCAGAAGAAGATCGGGAGAAGACGGCCTTCACCACCCCAATGGGCCTCTGTGAGTTCAACAGCATGCCATTTGGACTCTGCAATGCCCCCGGGACCTTCCAGAGGCTTATGGAATGCTGCCTAGGGCACCTCAACTTTGAAACCGTCCTGCTCTACCTGGATGATGTCATCGTGTACTCCAAGACCTACGAGGACCACCTGAAACACCTGGCTGAAGTCTTTGAAGCACTATCCCGATATGGAATGAAGCTGAAACCATCCAAGTGCCATTTACTGAAGCCAAAGGTCCAGTACCTAGGTCACGTGGTCAGTGCAGAAGGAGTAGCACCGGACCCAGAGAAGGTCACAGTCATCCAGGAATGGCCCACACCTACTACCGTCCGGGAGGTACGTCAGTTCCTTGGCTTGGTAGGCTACTACAGAAGGTTCATCAAGGGCTACACGAAAATGGCAGCGCCTTTGCAAGAGCTCCTGGTAGGCCACCCCAAGAAGAGAGGAAAGATCTCCGGCCCGCCATTTCACTGGGGAGAAGCAGAAGAACACTCCTTCAGACAAATGAAAGGGGCCTTGACGGGTGAAGAGATCCTAGCCTACCCTGACTACGGTCTGCCATTCGTACTGTACACAGATGCCAGTAATGTGGGACTGGGAGCAGTGCTTTCACAGGTGCAGGGAGGCAAAGAGCGTGTGATTGCTTACGCCAGCAGGAAGCTCAGGCCTACTGAAAGAAACCCGGAGAATTATAGCTCATTCAAGCTAGAGTTCCTGGCCATGGTATGGGCTATCACAGAGCGGTTCAAGCACTACCTGGCAGCCACCAAATTCACTGTCTTCACGGACAACAACCCCCTGACCCACTTGGATACTGCTAAGTTGGGTGCCATGGAGCAGCGTTGGGTAGCCCGACTGGCGAATTATGACTTTACTGTCAAGTATCGAGCTGGCCGCAAGAACGGCAACGCAGATGCTCTGTCCAGGATGCCTCACCTAGCAGACGGGGGTGAAGATGAAGATGATCTTGAAGAGATTGAGCTGCCAGCGTTCCATCGCCATGGAGCAAAACAGTGTCGGCAGTCGCGTGCCAACCGCCAAGAGGTGACCCTGAACCCACTACCTCACTACAACTGGAAGGAGACCCAGGAGAATGATCCAGCGGTAGGCTTGGTAAAGAAACTGATCAGCCAGCCTGGCGCCAGCCTTGACAAAGGAGCCCCACCTGAGGCACAGTACCTATGGAAGGAGAGGGGTCGATTATTCATCTATCAAGACAAACTTTACAGGAGCATCATTGACCCGAGGACGCATGAGAAGGTGTGGCAAGTGATTGTACCACAGAAGGATACGAGGATGGTGCTAGAAGCCTATCACAATGGTGCAGGCCACTTTGGTTGGAAGAAACTGGAGGCCCTACTTAAAGTAAGATTCTACTGGGTGGGCATGAGATCTGCCCTAGAGAAGTGGTGTCGAAACTGCGGGCCCTGCAATCTTAGAAGAAAAGACCAGCACAGCCAGAGAGCACCACTCCAGCCAATCCAAACTAAACGGCCTCTGGAGATCGTGGCCCTGGACCATGTAAAGTTGGCACCCAGCAGACAAGGCTACAACTACGCTCTCACTATGGTTGACCACTACTCCAGATTCCTGGTGGTAGTACCAGTCAAGGACTTGACAGGTCAAACTGCAGCCAAAGCTTTCCAAACACACTTCTGTCGACCACATGGCTATCCAGATCAAGTGCTCACTGACCAAGGACCAGCCTTTGAAGCTGAAGTGTTTAAGGAGTTTTGTAACCTATACGGCTGCCAGAAGATCCGTACTACGCCTTACCATCCCCAGACCAATGGCATGTGTGAGAAGATGAACCACATCATTCTCGACCTTCTGAAGACGCTCCCACTAGAAGAACGAAGTCGGTGGCCGGAAAAACTGCCCGATCTAGTGGACATGTATAACAACATCCCTGTGAGTTCCACGAACTGCACACCGGCATACCTGATGAGGGCCAGACCAGGGAGATTGCCAGTAGATCTGGAAATGGGAGTTGAGACCCCTGAAGACCATCTACAAGGTGCTGATTGGGATTCCAACCGCCAAGCCCAATACAAGAAAGTACAAGAGTGTGTGGAGCGAAGCCTGACTCAGCAGCGTGAGAAACAAGAAAAAGCCTACAATCGAAAAGCACCTGCTGTTCCTTTGATGCCAGGAGATATAGTTCTCAAAAGAAAGAGAAGACGTCATAAACTTGACAATCACTGGGAAGAAGAACCCTATACTGTGTTACCATCGACGCTTAGCAATGAAAAGACATGCCTTATCAGCAAAGATGGAGGAAAAACAACAGCTGTCGTTTCTAGAGATCGCCTAAAGAAATGTCCTGAACAACTAAGAATCCCTGAAGAAATTCCCAACCCTTTTGCCAGTTCAAGAACCAAAAGAAAAGATGATCCATACTGTACTTGGAGATTTTCCAGCAAGTTGGCCTCAATACAATGGAGCAGTAGTTATTCCGGTTATTACATTCCCTCAATCTAGAGAAGCAAGAGACCCAGAAGAACCTGTTCAGAACCTGGAAGAGCCAAATGTAGCTGAAGCAGAAGACCATGCACTGGTATCAATACCCAGTACACCCATTATTCACATTGAGACACATACATCGGGTGGGAGGACACAACCTCAGACAGATGACAGTATAGTACTGCGTAGATCAACCCGCAGCAACTTTGGTCAGCTCCCATTACGCTATAGAGAAAGTACAGTTTAGTTCAAAGTGACTGTATGAAAGGTAATGTTTAACCTGTTTATAGTTAAGTAACGTTTAAGCGAAATGTGCCCACAAGGACTATTGTGAGACCTCCTTAAAATGTTAGACCACTGGTTATGAACTGGCTTTAACCACAAACTTTGCATTGTAAAAAGTTGCCTCCTTGGTATCAACCCCAGAGTCTGCCTGTTGAGGGGCATGGCTCTGCACCAACAAGGGGGCACGCCTGTTTATGGGGCCTGCCCTCCAACACTCGGAAGCGGGTACGCCTGTTTATGGGGCCTACCTTACACCACTCTCCTCAGGAGAGGAAGATTGGAGGAAAGGTCTGGGGAATGTGATGGCCCAGACCTGGTCACCAAAAGGACCGGCGACCTACCTCCTGGAGGTTTTTGGGTGGGTTTCGGACATGTGGGTGGTTGGTGGTGAAATGGTACCTGGTATGTTTAAATGTAAATGATTGCCCCTGTGTGGGAAAAGTTTGTATTTACCTTTTTTCTATCTCCTGTCTTTGCAGCCCGAGGACGTGCTGATGATAACTAAGGGGGAATGTGGCGCCCCTGACTTGGTCAGGCACCACAGAGTATTGCACCCATGCGGGAACAATGCTTCCAGGTAATCTCCAAAGGCCAAGATGAGGTGCACACACAAACATATAGTGACCAGGCCTCCCACATTACCAGAGGGGACCCTTGGGTAGCCAGAAGGGGTTAACTTTCAATTCCCAGCTGGGGGTGTGTTCAGGGGCTGGTTGCTAGGAAGCAGGGCAGAGAGAGAGAGGAAGAGGAGAGTCTGGAGGAAGAAGTTGAAGTGTGTGGAAGGGGGCAGAGGAGCTCTCGTGTCAGACAGGTCCTGAGGAGTGCAGTAGCTGAAAGCGGGGGAGAAAGGAGTACCGTGGGTCGGCCTGAAAATCATCCAGAGAGAAGGGTGGCTGAGTACGGAGATCCCGGTATCCGAGCACACAAGGGGAACTGGATCCCCAGTACAGGCAGCAGATCATCCAGAGCTGCTCAACCCACAGGTGGGGATACTTTATGCCCTCACCACTACTACGCAGAGCTCGGGCCAAGCAGCAATCATCGGGCCCATAAGGGGACAGGGCCAGAAGCCATCCCACCAAGGCCACGCTGCCGGCAGACGAGCCAGAGAGAGGGGAGCAGGGTGGTAACAGCTTCCCTGGAGGGGTCCTACCACGCTTCAAGCAAAGGATCCTCCTAAAACAGAAAGAGTGCAAGGAAGGCGAGTGGACAGCTACCCTCAGAACGGCCTCCTGGAATTCCTGGTTCAACCTGGTTATCACAGTGTCGCCCGGGCATCTCACCGTGACCTCCAAACAGTGAGTAAACACGTTGAAAGACTTCTTGGACTGTGTTTGAGTCATTCTGCGACCTGTGGTCCCACACACATACACCGGGGCCTGGGGCTTGCCTCACTCTCAGGGGGCTAATATACTGACTGCACCCACCATCAGCCCCAGGCATCCCTTAATCTGCAGTGGCGGTCCCCGCTGACCGCAATACTGAGAGTGGCGTCACGACAATCCTAAAAGAAGGTTCCCTACCTGTGACCAGACTGTTCCATCCACGTGGAGTCCCTGAAGGTACTGCACCGACACATACTAGCGGGGCTTCACACTGGCACAGCATAGTGCGCTGCCTCCTGGTCCTGCTGCAGCTAGTGTGCGCACGGCAAATAATGCTGTCCAGCCTGCACACTGCTGAGCAGAGCGGCGGTGACTGCAGATAGAGAGGCCCACTACAGAGAGCGGCCCACTACAGAGAGCGGCCCACTGCAGGGAGCGGCTCACAGCTGGGAGCGGCCCACTACAGGGAGCGTCCCATCTGGCATTTGCCAGAATTGCCCTATGGCCAGTCCGGACCTGATTGATATGCATGTTTATTACCAGGTTATTATTCAATGTATTCATTATACATAATTTATGTTAATTTGTGGCATTATTATTACTATTATTATTAATTATTGGTCATTTTTCTTTATAGAGTTTGGTGCAATATCTGGTCCAACAAAGAATTATTCCTCATCCAATGAATATGAATGTTTTCATCTATTGGAAAGAATCCCACAAGAGAAATAAAAGAGAATATTTCTATGTGTATATATTCTTTGTACTTTTGTATTATATGGTGTGTAATTATATTGTAATCTATTTTTGTAAGTTGTGTCATTTGCTCATGTCTTGGTAATTTTGTTACTTCCTTGACGGTGTTTGTTGCCCACCCTCAAAGGTTGTGTGGGTTTTAGAAGTGGGTTGCATAATAATAATAATAATAATAATAATAATAATAATCTTTATTTCTATAGTGCCAATATATTCCGCAGCGCTTTACAATTCAGGAGGATCATATACAAACAAGTAACAGTTATAGAAAATACAAAATTTAGGGGGAAAAAAGACAACCCTGCTCGTGAGAGCTTACAATCTACAATGAGAAATGGGGGGGGTGGGAAGGTACAAGTGCTTATTTACAATGACATTCCAGCCATCTCAAGGAAATGGGGGATAGATAATGGCTTCCTGGACCAGTTGGCCAGAACCTTGAGATGCATTTGGGTGCCATGGAGTTTGACGTGGGGTTATGTTGTGAGAAGTTGTAGCGGGACTATGTGAATTGAATTTGATTAGGGAGTGTGATAGGCCGCAATAAAAAGATGCGTTTTTAGGGTGCGTCTGAAGCTGAGTAAGTTGTAATTTGTCCTAACTTCTTGGTGTAGAGCGTTTCAAAGGATTGGTGCAGCTCAGAAGAACTCTTGAATCCGGGAGTGGGAGGTTCGAGTTAGTGTGGATGAGAGTTGAATGTCATTTGCAGAGCGTAGAGAACGGGTGGGGTGATAGACAGAGAGGAGGGTGGAGATGTAGGGGGGTGCCGCACTGTGGAGAGCTTTGTGGGTGAGAACAAGCAATTTGAATTGGATCCTGTGATATATGGGCAGCCAGTGCAATGATTGGCACAGTGCAGAGGCATCTGAGTAGCGGTTAGCCAGATAGGTGACTCTGGCTGCTGCATTAAAGATGCGACTGTAGAGGAGAGAGTCTAGTTAGGGGGAGACCAATTAATAGAGAGTTACAGTAGTCAAGGTGAGAGTGGATCAGGGACACAGTGTGGGTTTTTGTAGTTTCCATTGTGAGAAAGGGGCGGATTCTAGAGATGTTCTTGAGGTGCAAGTGACAGGAGCGGGCAAGAGATTGTATGTGGGAGGTGAAGGAGAGATCAGTGTCAAGTATAACACCCAGACAGGCTTGCTGCCTAGGACTTATCGTTGTGCCACACACAGAGAGGGAGATGTCAGGTTTAGGAAGGTTGGAAGACAGAGGGAAAAGAAAAAGTTCAGTTTTGGAAAGGTTAAGTTTCAGATAGAGAGCAGACAAGATGTTGCAAACTGCAGTCAAGCAATCACTTGTGTTCTGTAGTACAGCGGGGGTGAGCTCAGGGGATGAGGTGTATAGCTGTGTGTCATCATATCATCAGTCATAAAGATGGTACTGAAAGCCAAATCTGCTGATGGTCATTCCAATTAGGGCAGTGTAGAGGGAGAAAAGAAGAGGGCCAAGGACTGAACCTTGAGGGACCCCAACAGTGAGAGGAAGAGGAGAAGATGTGGAGCCAGCAAATGATACACTGAATGAACGGCCAGAAAAATAGGAAGAGAACCAGGAAAGCACAGTGTCTTTTAGGCCAACAGAATGGAGCATAGAGAGAAGGAGATGGTGGTCAACAGTGTTGAAGGCGGTAGAGAGGTCAAGAAGGATAAGCAGAGAGTGGTCACCGTTACGTTTTGCTGTCAACAGGTCATTGGTCACTTTGACAAGGGCAGTTTCTGTTGAGTGTTAAGGGCAGAAGCCAGACTGTAAAGGATCTAGAAGAGAGTGAGTGGAAAGGTAGCGAGTGAGCTGAGAGTACACCAGGCTCTCCAAGAGTTTGGAGATGAAGAGTAGATTGAAGACTGGTCTGTAGTTGCTTGTGCAGGACAGATCATGGGAAGGTTTTTTTTTAATAATGGAGTAATGATAGATGGTTTGAGGGGGGAGGGGAAGATACCAGAAGAGAGGGAGATTGAAGATTTTAGTTAGGTGTGTGGTAACAACCAGAGAGAGGGACTGGGGTAGGTCTGAGGGAAAGGGATCAGTAGGTCAAGTGGTAGGACGAGAAGAAGAGAGGAGCCTGGAGACTTCCTCCTCTGTGACTGGGTCAAATTTCGAAAGTGAGCTGGATGGGATATGGGGAGGGATGGGATTCACAATGCTTGGTGGCTGGGAGCTGATCTCTCGGCAGATGTTTTCTATTTTTTCTGTGAAATACGAGGCCAGGTCATCAGCATGAAGGTCTGTGATGGGGGTCTGTACTTTGGGACTGAGGAGGGAGTGAAAGGTGTCAAAGAGCTTTTTTGGATTGTTGGATAGTGAGGAAATAAGGTTGGTGAAGTAGGTCTGTTTGGCAAGATGAAAGGAAGAGTTGTAGGTCCTTAAGATGATTGTAGTGGATGAAGTTTTCTGGTGTGCAGGTTTTCCTCGATAGGTGTTTGGCACTCCTAGAGCATCGCTGGAGAAATCAAGTTTGGGATGTGAGCCAAGGCTGTTTTACTGTGTTTGGAGGTTCTAAGGGTGAGGGGTGCTGCTTGGTCTAGGGTACTTCTGAGTGTGTCATTGTAGTGCTTTACAGGCATATCAGGACAGGAAAGTGAAGAGATAGGGGACAGTGATGAGTTTAAAGAGTCTATAAGGGTCTTAGAGTCAATGGCCTGTAGGTTTCTGAATGTGTGATAGGTGGGAGTGTGCTGGGGTGGACGAGGGATTGTGAGCTTGAAGGAGAGGATGTTGTGGTCAGAGAGGGGAAGAGGTGAGTTGTCTAAGTGAGAAATTGAGCAGAGGTGGATAAAGACCAGGTCAAAGGTGTTAGCATCTTCATGTGTCTCAGAGGATGAGAGCTGTGAGAGGCCAAGGGAGGTGGTGAGAGATAGAAGCAGGGATGCAGATGGGGAGGAGTGGATGTTCATGGGTATGTTAAAGTCTCCTAGGATGAGGGTTGGTAATTCTGAGGACATGAAGTGCGGCAGCCAGGCTGAAAAGTGGTCAAGGAACTGGGTAGGTGAGCCTGGTGGATGGTATATGACAGCTACTCTGAGGGAGAGGGGATAAAAGAGCCTGATGGTGTGGACCTTAAAGGATGGGAATGAGAGTGATGGAGCTGGGGGGATGACCTGGAAAGTACATTGTGGGGACAGGAGTAAACCGGCTCCACCACCATGTCTGTTTTCAGGTCTTGGTGAATGGGAAAAGTGTAAACCACCGTGAGAAATGGCAACAGGGCAAGTAGTGTCAGAATCCTGAATCCAGGTTTCAGTGAGGGCTAGCAGGTTAAGAGAGTTATTGACAAAGTAGTTGTGGATGTAAGGAAGCTTGTTACATACGGACATTGGATTCCAGAGAGCACAATTAAAAGAGGGAAGTGAGGGTGTACAACTAATTTTAATAAGATTATCAGGGTTTCTATGGGAGGGAGGGGAGGGGGTAAAGTTAGCATGGGGTGTACCGGGATTAGGAGAGATATCACCTGAAAGAAGTAGCAGTAGAAGGAGAAAGATCAGTTGGTTTTGGACTTGTGGCATGGCTTTTTCTGCAAGACCCTGGAGCATGATGGATTGAGATTATTCAGATAGGTGAAAAGAGCCTGGGACCTGTACATAGGAGAGGGGAGGAGAGAGGAACTGATGTGGATGAGTGGTGATGGAGGGGGGACAGGGCGGTGAAAGTGGACAGTAAAAGCATATAGGATGATAGAGATATAAATAATGGTCATGGTTGACACAGAAGGTGACTGACTAACTGCCATTGAAATAACTGCCCAGCACTTAGCAACGATGGCACTTTGCATAAGATGGCACGCATGCAGGCACCCCACACATGTGCACCCCTTAAGGAGAAGGGGCACACAAATATATAAGGCAGTACACTTTGATATTGTCTTGATTAAGAACAGTCATCTGTTTGAAATGCATTGACGGACAGTGTGTCCCTTTTTTTCAATCATGCTTTTTTTCATGGATTATAATGGTTTTTAATAAACTTTCTTTTAATTAGGCTGTTGCTGGATTTCCTCTCTTCTATGGTGTCTCATAGACGCCTGCCATCACTAATCTAGGACTTAGTGGCAGCTATGGGCTGCTATTAACTCCTTATTACCCCGATTGCCAACACACCAGGGCAATCAGGATGATTCGGGTAAAGTGCTGGGACTGTTGCATCTAATGGATGCTGTAATCTGGGAGGCTGCAGGCTGCCATTTTTAGACTGGGGGGCAGCCTAATAACCAAAGGCCTCCCCAGTCTGAGAATACTAGCCCCAGTTGTGTGGCTTTATCTTGGCTGGGTATCAAACTTGAGGGGACTGCACACTGTTATTTAATTTACTGTACAATATAGACCCACCCACTAGTGTCTTTGGTTGTAGCCAGACAGCTGTCATTCAGCATGGGGGCACATCTGATTGAAACCAATTACAGCCACTGGTGAGTGAGGGAGGCGTAAATATGTATCAGCCTAATGAGCGGCCCAGGAAGAAGAATCAGAGGCTGCAGGAGCAGTGTGACAGCCGCGCCGGTGATCATTGAGTATATAGCACTTGCTCCTACCTCTTTGTGCCGGATTCTGGTCCCCATAGACTTTATATGGGTACCAGCATCTCACCAGACACCAGGGATCAATCCCCCGCTGACCCAGAGTCAGCGGGGGATTGATCTGCCAGTCCTCCGAAACGCAAGGACAAAACGCAGAAAGAATTGACATGCTGCAATTTTTTTCTTCAACAAAAACTGCAAGGAAAAAAAAAAGCAATGTCCGCACAGCCTTTCTGAATTCTCATAGACTTTGCTGGGGAAGCCAAAGCATGCAGTTTTGGGCAAAAAACGCAGTGTGCGCACAGGGCCTAAAGATGGAATTGCTACTAGTCAACTTGCAAGACCTGTCACAGTGGCAGGTGTGTAATCTGCGGCAGACGGACAGTAGGTATGAGAACGGCCTCTGACCTGACCACATCCTTAGCTCTTCATTTTATTACCTGGCATAGCGTTACTCACTAGTGATTGATGGACCCCTGACAGAAGTTATGAAGCATTGAACGACCACTCTATTACATGGAATACATTACTTTGCAAGCTGCGCTCAGACACATTTGCCCTATATGATAATTATGGCAGCATGTACATCATTGTGAATAGATTTGTTTGATAAAATAACCACTTTAAAGGAAAAAAAAAAACTTACATAGCAAAGTTTTTGTAATAGTGAGTGGAAAGAAAAAAAAATCTGCAATGGGTGCCCTGCAACTAAAGGTCTTGTCCCAATTCACTTTTATTTTTTTTTTCTTTGACCCCATGTGTAACACAACAAGAAACTTTAGTAACACTACATGAGTTCAGAAGTGTCTTCATCAAGACCTTGATCTCCTGCAGCCAATCACTGACCTCAGCAACTCGTTCCAGCTACATCAGATCTGTGATTGGCTGTAGCAATTTTGAAGTGATATCACAGCTGCAGCCAAACAGCACAGAGCACAACAGCAGTGAAGACCATGCTCAATTTGGTTTTGGACTGTGAGGGTATGTGCACAGTCAATGTTTGCAATATTTTGTAAGTAGCGTGTTTTTTCTGCATCCAAAATGCTGTGTTGTGCAGTATAAGCACAGTGGATGTATTTATAGACATCTCCTGCCCAGTGCGCTTCTTTTCTCCACAGTATAAACTGACATGTGGCTCGGCTTTCCGAGCCACAGCATGTCAATTTATCTTGCTGTGGCACGAGTTGGTAGCACCTAGAACCCTGATCGTAGGCACGGACTGCTGCGTTCTACTGCAGAGCAAACTTGCATTTCCACCGGCAGGATGACACTGCGTCAGCTGCTGTACATGCAGCCTAAGAGCTTAGTTTGTAGTCTTCCAGATCACTATATGAGCCTAAATTAATGTCAACACTTTCAAATCTAGTACTACTAATAGTATACTAATAGATGACAGACTGAACATGAGTCAACAGTGTGATGCAGCAGCAAAAAAGACAAACACAATTGTGGGATGTATTAAGAGACGCATACAGTCTAGATCACCCTCTACTGTTTGAGAAGACCTCATCTGGCATTCTGGACACCATGTCTTAAAAAATACATCAACATATTGGAGCAAGCACAGAGAAGAGCGACTCGAATGATGACCAGTCTACAAACCATGTCCTATGAGGAATGGTTACAGGATTTGGGAATGTTTAGCTTGCAAAAATGAAAACAAAGAGGAAACTTAATAGCTGCCTACAAATCACCCTAGAGATCCCTTCCAACTATAACATTCTATGATTCTACTGCAGATAATCTACAGATACAGTAAAATAAATACCAATCTGCATGATGACATGATTTTTAGACAAGTGTGTCTATTTTGAAAACACTCCTAGGGACCTGACCTGTTGTGAATACGTTTTCCAGTTTGAGGCTCCCTCTTGTGGTCAGTGTTGGCGGTGCAGTTGATTTGTGGAGTAAAATCTACACACTTGTAGAGGACTGGCAATCAGGGTCAGATTGGGACTATATAACTGAGTAGTTTTCTCTTGTTACTTGCCGGTGCTCAATCGTCTCCTGTGTGTTAAGAACATTCTGAAACCAGCTCTGCTCACTACCAGAACTTCTCTCAGATAAGTGGTCTTTGTACCTCTGCTGTTTGTTTTCCACTTTCTTGTTGTTTTTTTCTGATTTGATATTAATGCTTGATTCCTATTTTGTCTGTGTGGAGTTCTTGGTGGAATGGGATCATTCCCTGCTGGGAGTGTCTGTATACTTAGCTCCATGATTCTGCAAGGTATTGTATTTGTCATGCTTGGTATTTATTCAGTCCCTCATCTGTATTAGTGTTTTTGGATCCCAGTAACATTTGAGTGCTGATACAGTGGGGGAGAGGTTGTGTGACCTCAGGATTTTTCCATATCAGAAGTGCTGGGATTTATTAGGGTTTTTTACGGTTGCAGACAGTGCTCCTTCCTATCCTTTCCTATAAAGATAGTTTGGGCCTCACCTTTGCTGAATCTGTCTTTTCTAGCTTTGTATTGTGTTTTTCTATATCACTGTAGCCTTTACATGTGGGGGGCTATCTATCTATCTTTGGGGACTGCTCCGAGGCAAATTAGCTTTCTTATATCTCTATCTGTGAGAATATTTAGTTCTCCGACTGTGTCGAGACGACTAGGTCATCGTAGGCTCATCCCATGACTACTTCTAGTTGTGTGTCAGGATTAGGTCTGCAGTCCGTTAAGGTTCCATCCACTCTGTTACCATTTGGGATTTCATATTTTTTGATCCTCCTCAGTCCCTGAATCATAACACTGACCCTTTAGCCCACTATGATTTAGCTTTTTCATATAGAGCAGTAGAAATCCTTGTGGGCAAAGGGACCCAGTCCTTTATCCCACACTCATTGATTGGGATCAAGTCCTTTAACCGTATAGGATTTACCATTCTTATGTAGTGCAGGCTAAATCCCCGTGGGTAGAAGGACCTGGTCCTTTTTACCACTAAGAATTGAATTAAAGCACTTATTGGGACCTGGTCCTTTAGCCCACTACAATTTAGCTTTCTTATGTAGAGCAGGCTAAATCCCAGTGGGCAGAAGAACCCAGTCCTTTTTTCCCCACTAAGTCTTGTATTAAAACACTTATTGGGACCTTGTCCTTTAGCCCTATAGGATTTAGCTTTCTCATATAGAGCAAGCTAAATCCCAGTGTGCAGAAGGACCCAGTCCTTTTCCCACTAAGAATTGTATTAAAAAAACTCATTAGAACCTGGTCTTTTAGCCCACAATGTTTTAGCTTTCTAAGGCTATGTGCGCACTAGAAAATGGACTTTTCTTTAGAAAAATTTGCACCCTCAGGCAGAATACTGCAACCGCAGCAAAAACCGCAGCTGCATTTTTGCCGCGCTTTTGCCGCAGTTTTTCCACGGGTTGGTCCCTGCAGTTTTCTACCATTATCTATGGCAAAAACCGCAGGTACCTGCAGAAAAGAAGTGACATGCACGTTCTTTTTGCTGCAGAAATTCTGCAGCAAAACCTGTAGGGGACAAAAACGCAGTGTGCGTACACCATTTTATTTTTACCATAGGTTTTGCTGGGGAATGACTGCAGAAAGGTTATGAACATTTCCTGCAGCAATTCATGAAGCAAAACCGCGGCAAAAACCACAGCGTGCGCACAGGGCCTTATGTAGAGCAGGCTAAATTCCAGTGGGCAGAAGAACCCGGTCGTTTACAAAAAGAAAGCAGATGGATATATCGATTTGACTGCGTACAACCAAGGGGGCTAAATGAGCAGCTCACTTTTGGTTGCTTCCTATAGATGCCAAGAATCCTTTTCAGAAATGCCTTTGATATATGTAGCACTAAATAATACCTGCCTGGCCATCATGGTCCCGTGAAGGGACCAGCCTTAATAATATTGAGGTGATACATTGACTCATCTCTTTCCTGGTTTTTTTTAATTTTTTTTTTTTTTTAAATTCTGTCCTAAAAGATACTTTGGTCCTGGTGTATTGGATGATGACACCATTTTATGGAGTAACAATTCATAAAGTAACTGGGGTTCCCTTTCCTTAAGTCCTCTGTACGTGTTTTGAATATATTGATGCTTTGATTTTGGATAACCCAATGTCACTGTAAAATATGGATAATGGGAAGAAACATCATATATATAATGAATAAATCATAAGCACAATGACACGTACAGTAATAAATGTAATTTTGGAGTGATATAACAAGTAATAACTTGTTTCAATCTCGGTACACCAGGGCATTCTGTCAAAAATGACTTTAGAGGGGCGGAGACAAGTGATCATGAGGTAGGAATATGACAACCCCACAGTCCGGTGTCTATCCCTGTTTGGGAACGGCATGCTCCCTTTTTTGTGCTTCATTAAAAATGTTGAAATTAAATAAAGATTTAGCCATCTAGCCTGCTGTGCATTAGATAATGCACGACGACCCAGCATCAAGGATAATGGTGCAAGCGCAGTGTTTTCCATAATAATAATACTGATGGGGGTGGGATAGAATGGTCAGGTGAGGATCACATGATATCGCCCCCTGATGTACTTCCGGTATCACAAGTGGAACGCATAGCGCTCCACTGCAATAACATCACAAATTATGATCAAAACCGGGCAGTGGCATACAGAAATAAGAGCAATCTATCTAAGCTGAACGCCACTGAAACACTACCCGAAATTGGAACGTGCCGTCATCAATAATGTCAATGGGCGGGACCAGATGATCACATGTTTGGTCATGTGACACCGCCTAGCCGGTGGCGGTGCTCCACTGTAATAACATCACAAATTATGATTAAAATCGGGCAGTGGCATACCGAAATATGAGCGATTTATTTAAGCTGAACGCCACTGAAAAATTACCCAAAGCTGGAATGTGCTGTCATTAATGACATTGATGGGGTGGGACCAGGTGATCACATGTTTGGTCATGTGCCACCGCCTAGCCGGCGTCCTTTTTTGATTCCATGTGGAGCAGGACATGTTGCCACATAAACAAGACGTGTATCCATGGAGATGGGGCGGATCATACTCAGGTGGGTCACATCATGTCTATAACGCCTGCGTGCATCAACAGACTCAGGGGGGATGTAATGGACAGGCTAGAGGGAAGCCACTCACCAAGCAGAACTCCCAGAACCCTGAAACCCTTTAACCCCTATACAGGGATTTGGAATTACACAGGGCCCTGTGGAAGGCTGCAGTCCGATGAGAGTAGTCATCAGGCAGGGTCAAACCAGGAATAGCAGAACAGGGACAGAATCGGCAGACAAGGACATAATCAGAAAACGTAGCAGAGGTCAAATCCGGATTGGGCAGCGAGGTACAAAAACAGCAGGCAGAAGGGTAGTCAGAAAACACGCAGAAGTCAGGACACAGGTATCACTAAACAGAATAGGGCGGACCAAGAGCCAGGAAATCAGAACTATCTCTGGCAGTGGTCATGTGACAGGAGGGGGAATAAGAAGGGTGTGGTGTCTTCCCATTGGCTGTAGCTCAACGCTGGCAACTTCAGCTGGAAGACACACGCCACCCACAGTCAGCCAGTGGTACTGCAGATCCCAAGATAACCCAGCCCCGTGGATGTTCGGAGCCTGGACTCACCGGTGCTGCTGGCATCGACTCCTCTCCCATCACCAGCACCATCCACGGCAGGAACACGGCGTCGCCTGGCGATCGGAGCAGAAGTCGCTGGAGCGTAAAAATGTCTTTATCTACATGAATAAGAATCACTGGTCATGGCGTGACTGTGTCTGCCACATGCACCGTCTTGGAGGGACATAAGCTGCCATAAGTGCGGTTGAACATCAGAATGGTATGTATAGTTGTGCTAGAAGGTTTGAAGATTGTTTAACCTAGGGACTGGGGGGAGGACAATCACTGTAGAGAATGGGAAGATACTGCAGATAATGATGTGAGTGTAAGTAATGAAATTGGAGGTGGCTTGGGTGGAGGGGTGAGGACAGTCAATACACTAAGCATGAATAGAGGTACAGAGAATTATATAAAGTGCATGTATACTGATGCCAGAAGCCTCACCAACAAGATGGAGGAATTATAATTAATATTGTTGCAAAAGAAATTATGATATGGTTGGGATAACGGAGGCCTGGCTGGATGGGAGCTATGAGTGGGCTGTTAATTTACAGGGATATAGTCTGTTCATGAATGACGGTACAAATAAAAGAGGGGGAGGTGTGTGTGTATATATGTAAAATCGTCCCTAAAAACCATCCTACAAGATAATATATGTAATGCTAATGAAAATGTAGAGTTCCTATAGGTGGAGGTAAGGGGAGGGAGAAAGAATAATAAAATACTGATAGGTTTTTGTTATGTCTTCAAAAATAAAGGAAATGGAAGAAAATATCCTCATAAAGCAAAGAGATGAGGCAGCGAATCAGGGGGAAGTCATTATTATGGGGGACTTCAACTACCCTGATATAAATTGGAGAGCAGAAACCTGCAGGTTCAGCAAAGGAAACAGGTTTTTGACAACAACGAAAGACGATCATCTTTTACAAATAGTTCAGGACCCAACAAGAAGGGGGGCACTGCTAGACCTAATATTAATCAATAGGCCGGACCACATAACAAATATATGGGTCGCGGGCCACTTGGGTACTGCTGGTCACAAAGTAATACGTTTTCATGTAATATGTATAGTAGAGGGCCAACAAGGACACTAAATCTCAGGATGGCTAATTTCCAGTGTATAAGAGATAAACTTAAATTGGGACAGTGTACTGAGAAATAAAATATAGTAGAAAAGATGCGCAAAAGACTTGAAGTAAAGGATAAAACCATAATTTTATTGAGACAACATTAGAACCAAGAATAATAGATTAAAGCACTATGAAAGGATATGGCAAAGCAGTACATGGTAATGGCCACTAGGTGGAACAAGAGCACCATGAATGGAAATCAATGGGTATACTTGACTATAATGTCGATTAAATAAAGTGAATAATATACAATCAAAACAATAATAAAGGCAAGTGCAAAGTGCAAATTACAACGAAATAACAGTTTACCTGGGGTGGTGCAACTCTCCCAACACACGCTTTGGCTGCGTGCCTTCTTTCTGGGGGAGTGGCGTACTGCATTGATTGATGGCCTTAAATATAACAATGCAGTCAATAGAAACCTGCAAAAAGGTGGGGGAATGAACATGTATTAACAGCATAGATTGGCGCATGCTACGCCAACCCGGAAGGGAGGTCAGCGGCGACAAAGGCGTCAGAGCGCACACGGAACGCGCCACAATGATGTTTGAAGAGTTGCCATGGCGACCCCAACCCCACACTATATAGACTCCGTCAGAGCCACCGAGGACCAAGCGAGCAATGCGCATGCGCACACATGCAATATCAAGGAGACTTATGGTGAAGACCATACATACAGGAGTATTAAATGCCGTATATAACAGAATAGGGGGACAATTAAAGAACCAATGAATAAAAGTTGTGAGAATAAAACAAAAACTAAAAGGGACATGAGGAATACATAAATAGACATGAAAAATGCTTAGATGAACAATGATATATAACATTTGTAAATATATGCCGGAATCGCTTTTCTTCCACTCGCAGTGAATGCTCCTTGGTCCTGAGTATTGTCTTTGGACGGAATAAGTCATGTGCCAGTCCTTTATATTGACCACACATGTATTTATACATATAAATGAGATCTCCTCTGAGACGTCTTTTTTCTAAGCTAAACATATCTAACTTTTTCAATCTGCCATCATATGGGAGGCCTTCATTCCTTGTAGTAGTCTAGTTGCCCGTCTTTGAACAGACTCTAACTTCTGATTTTCTTATTAAAATGTGTAACCCAAAACTGGATCCCATATTCTAGATGTGGCTATTTGTAACCAGAATACCCAAGTCCTTCTCCTGTTCTGTAGTCCTGAGTTTACTTCAACTTAATGTAAATGCAGCTAAAGGATTACTCCGTCCTAGATGCATTACTTTACATTTATGAACATTAAGGCTATGCAGATTTGTTTCTCCAGCAAAAAATGCACCTTCTGGCAGAAAAACGCACCCAAAAAAACACATGCATTTTTTACTGCATTTTGGCGTGTTTTGCCTGCATTTTTTTAACATTATCAATGTCAAAACACAGGGAAAAACACAAGGACCTGAAGAAAAGAAGTGACATGCTGCTTCTTTTTGCTGCAAAAAAACTGCAGCAAAACTTGTATGGAAAAAAGAAGCAACATGCGCACAGCTTTTCAGATTTCTCATACACTTTGCAGGGGAAGGACTGCAGGAAGTTTATGAATACAAACTGCACCAATTCTGCACCAAAAATGCAGCAAAAAAAGCAATGTGCATGCAGGGCCTAAATCTCATTTGCCCAGTATCTGCCCATTCCGACATCTTAGGCTAGTTTCACACATCCGGCTTTTCACCGGTTTGGCGGTTCCAGCGCATGCCAGTACAGTGTATACAGTACAATGGCAGGGCGACAAGGTCCGGTCACATGCTGTCATGTGACTGGAGTATGTGACCCGGAAATTGCCACGCTGCAATTGTACTGTATCACACTGTATTGGAGTGCGCCGGAACAGTTAAACCAGTGAAAAGCCAGATGTGTGAACCTAGCCTTATCCAGATCGTTTTGTAATATTGTATTATCAAGGTCAGTTTTTAATATCCTACATAGTTTGGTGTCATCAGCAAAGACTGACCCTTTACTATCTATCCCATTAACAAGGTCATTAATAAAGAGATTAAAAAGAATCGGTCCTAGCACAGATCCCTGCGGCACCCCACTGCTGACTATGGCCCATTTAGAGAATGTACCCTTTATGACTACTCTTTGTTTCCTATCTTTTAGCCAATTCCTTACCCAGTTGCATTTAGTTTCCCCTAGTCCTTGCTTCTGGAGCTTTAGTATAAGGCTATTATGTGGTACAGTATTAAATGCCTTTGCAAAGTCCAAATAAATCACATCAGCTGCATTACCAATATCCAGGTTTGTACTTACCTCCTCATTGAACCCCATCATGTTTGTTAGAAACGACTTATCTTTCATGAACCCATGCTGGTTATCAGTTATTATATTACTTTCTGCAATATATTTTTGTGTCTTATCCCTTAAAATGCCCTCAAAAACTTTGCACACTACTGATGTCAGACTTAAGGTAGTTACCTGGATCCACCCTATTACCTTTCTTAAATATCGGTACCACATCAGCAATCCTCCAATCCTGAGGCACCAACCCTGTTACAAGCAAGTCTAAAGGGTACTTTACACGCTGCGATCTCGCTAGCAAGATCGCTAGTGAGCGTACGCGCCCCCGTCGGTTGTGCGTCACGGGCACATCGCTGCCCGTGGCGCACAACATCGCTAGGAACAGTCACACATACCTGCCTAGCGACGTCGCTGTGACCAGCGAACTGCCTCCTTTCTAAGGGGGCGGTTCGTTCGGCATCATAGCGACGTCACTAAGCGGCCACCCAATAGAACCGGAGGGGCGGAGATGAGCGGCCGAACATCCTGCCCACCTCTATCCTTTCTCATTGCCGGTGGACGCAGGTAAGGAGATGTTCCTTGATCCTGCGGTGTCACACATAGCGATGTGTGCTGCCATAGGAACAACAACCAACCTCGCTACTTACCAGACAACGATTTTTGGTAAATGAACGACCTCTCACACCACCGATTTTTACCTCTTTTGCGATCGTTTAAGGTCGCTCATAGGTGTTACACGCCGCGATGTCGCTAACGATGCCGGATGTGCGTCACAAACACCGTGACCCCGACAATATATTGTTAGCGATGTCGCAGCGTGTAAATGGCCCTTTAGAAGATAAGATACAACGGTCTGTCAATTCTGTGCTCAGTTGCCTCAATATTCGTGGATGAATGCCATCTGCCCCGGGGGATTTGTCAATGTTTAATTTACTCAGAAGCAGGCATACTTCTTCTCGTCTTAAATTAATTATATCAGGTGATGAACTTTGATTTTTGACTTGTTGAATGATCCCTGGAACAGTCAGTTCCTTGGTGAACATGAATGAGAAGTGCTTGTTTAGTAACTCAATCTTTTCTTTGTCCCCTATAACTAACTTGTTATAATATTTTAAGGGGCCAATACAGACTCGGTCTGGCGTGGCGGGGTACCGGGGAACCCCCGATAGGCCCCGCCCTTGTCTGTAATTTATGCTGTCTCCGGCAGACTGCAGGGTCCCCCGCCGGGTGTATTATGATCTGCGGCCACGGCTCGCCAGACGCCACCGCAGGTGATAATATTGTATGCAGGCTGCAGTCAGCAGTCAGATGGCGATCGTGACCTGGTGGCACCCGGAGGTTTGCTGCAGCACGGCAGGGGCAGAGCAGGATCCATCCGAGAGGAAGAAGATGCATTCTAGTGGTGCATCAGCAGAACCTGTTGTAATACTATTGTATGTACTGAGGATTTCGATTGCGTTAGGGCAATGACAACCAGAGACGAGTTCTTGGTGCAAGAACGTTTATAATATGCAACCGACAATATGTACATAAACAGAAGAAAAACACAGTAGAACATAAACACAGGAAATACCTTCCAGGATCGGAGCGAAGGGGAATTCCCGGGGCCACGCACCGGACTCCCCCAGGGAGACCACCAAGAGCGAACCCCTATACAGGGACTGTCTGGCAATCATCCCAGAAGGCCTAAATGCGCAGCAGCCGGGACACAAAGGGCAATAGGTATAGTCCAAAAATGTCCGTACGTGATGAGAGTCCAGAGTGGTTACGAAACGGAAGGAACCGGGCAGAAGTGCCGACCAAAGATGGCAGACGGAGTCCGGGCACAGCTTGATGAGACCAGGTGAAGTCCAGAGTCGGTGTCGGGTGTTTTTCAAGAGGATCCAAATATCAATCAGGAACCAAGAGCAGCAGGGCAGGAGTACACAGGAAGCAGTATACTCAGGCAACTGGACTAAGCTTAGGGGCGGCTTTTAAACAGATGGACAGGAAGTAGGGCAACAGAACAGAAAACTCCATGTTAACAAAGGGCAAGCTCCTTTAAAAGAAAACTGGAAATCCCGGAACTCTGACACCTGTGATGACTCATGCCCATGTGACCGTGTGGGAGGAGCCGGGCAGGAGCTGCCGTTCAGGCATGATGTGCCGAGGAAGAAGTGTCCAGTGAGGGGGGAAGTGAGTGGGACATGGGGAGGGGGGGTGTGCAGGATGAGTGGGACATGGGGAGGGTGTGTGTGCAGGATGAGTGGGACATGGGGAGGGTGTGTGTGCAGGATGAGTGGGACATGGGTGTGACGACATGGACTCTCATGGGTTAAAGTTTCTTAAAATCCAGCCAGACAACATGATAGATTGTCTATAGACGGGGGAGAAGTCCCTCATTGTTTTTACAAGACTCTTGTTGACTCAATGTAATTGTGTTGGCCACTAAAAGCCAGACGTATTGTTCTCCAGACATTTCCAGTAACCATTGTATTGTAGTTGTGTATTGATAATGTAATTACCTTAGTAGCCATTGTCTAGTCGGTGACTTGCCGACTCCATGTAGATATACTGAGTCTTTCTATGCACATCATTTAAATGAACATTATCCATGCAGCTTGAAATTCATCCAATGGGAGAAGCAATCTTGTCCAACGAATCGATGAGGACGCAGTGTATCCTAAGGGAAGGTTATGGCTATAAAAGGGACTTCTTTAAGCCACCAGGGTTGATGAAGGTTGATGGATGCTGATGGATCCAGTCTAAGCTCTTTGGAGCTCACTAGAGGATCAGGATATCTTATGGCTTCAATCTAGGGACTCCGGACCCGGTTGGAGACCATATCCACAGCCTAGGGATTTCGACTCCGGCTGCCAGGATTTTAACATCAAACCAGGACTACCTAAGGAGGACACTCAGGTTGGGACAGTTCAGTCACCTGTTACAGACTTTGCAGACCTCAGACAGCGTGGAACCTGTGAGGCATGGACATTCTAAATCCCTGGTGAGCCAGCGGAAGGGTGAGACTCTGTTGCCTGTTACATTTGGGTGTTTTGCTGGTTATGTGTTATGTGCCGTTAATTGTTTGGGGATCCAATAAAGTCTAATTATTGTGGTTCCCTCACCCTGTGTTGTCTGAGTAGTGTTACGCCCACGGTTAAGGAGGCCGGCGTTCAGTTGGGATGAGCCCTGAGCCACGCTGTCTTTCTAAAGGCGGCGGGTTTTAGTGGATGAGAGCACCCACTGAGCCTCATGTCTCCACAATGTGGAGGGTGTGTGCAGGATGAGTGGGACATGGGGAGGGGGGTGTGTGCAGGATGAGTGGGACATGGGGAGGGGGGTGTGTGCAGGATGAGTGGGACATGGGAAGGGGGTGTGTGCAGGGTGAGTGGGACATGGGGAGAGGGTGTGTGCAGGATGAGTGGGACATGGGGAGGGGGTGTGTGCAGGATGAGTGGGACATGGGGAGGGGGGTGTGCAGGATGAGTGGGACATGGGGAGGGGGTGCGTGCAGGGTGAGTGGGACATGGGGAGGGGGTGTGTGTAGGATGAGTGGGACATGGGGAGGGGGTGTGTGCAGGATGAGTGGGACATGGGGAGGGTGTGTGCAGGATGAGTGGGACATGGGGAGGGGGGTTGTGCAGGATGAGTGGGACATGGGCAGGGGTGTGTGTGCAGGATGAGTGGGACATGGGGAGGAAGGTATGTGCAGGGTGAGTGGGACATGGGGGGGGGTGTGCAGGGTGAGTGGCATATGGGGGGTCCAGACTGTGACAGAGGGGTGTTAGGGGTTACAGGGTGTGTGGCACGTGCGATTTCAGTGTGATTGAGAGAGGGGTAATATAATAATAATATTATACGGAAAAAGGTGTGTGCCGTGTGATTTGGGGGGTGCTGGGTGTGTGTAATTTGGGGGGTGCAGCCAGGGTGTGTGTAATTTGGGGGGTGCTGGGCGTGTGTGAGTCCCTGCTGCATGATGTGAGTGAAGTCCACACAGTAGACATATATCAGTAGTAGGGATTAGGGAAAGAGGGATAGCAGTCACAGCATGGGATGGGATTGGGAAAGCTGGGTGCTGTGCTGAGGGAAAGAAGCTCTTTTCCTCCTAATCATCCATCTTTTCTATGGTCTGATAAATATCCATCTTGTCCTCAACTTTCAGCTTTCCCATTCTTTGATATCAAGTGTCTTATCCTTTACCCCCCAGTGTCAATGTCATTATCCTGTACCCCCAGTGCCAGTGTCATTATCCTCTAACCCCAGTGTCAGTGTCATTATCCTGTACCCTCAGTGTCAGTGTCATTATCCTGTACCCCCAGTGTCAATGTCATTATCCTGTAACGCCAGTGTCAATGTCATTATCCTGTACCCCAGTGTCAGTGTCATTATCCTGTAACCCCAGTGTCAGTGTCATTATCCTGTACCCCCAAGTGTCATTATCCTGTACTTCCAGTGTCAGTGTCATTATCCTGTACCCCCAGTGTCAGTATCCTGTACCCCCAGTGTCAGTGTCATTATCCTGTACCTCCAGTGTCAGTGTCATTATCCTGTAACCCCAGTGTCAGTGTCATTATCCTGTAACCCCAGTGTCAGTGTCATTATCCTGTACCCCCAGTGTCAATGTCATTATCCTGTAACCCCAGTGTCAATGTCATTATCCTGTACCCCCAGTGTCATTATCCTGTACCCCCAGTGTCAGTGTCATTATCCTGTAGCCCCAGTGTCATTATCCTGTACCCCCAGTGTCAGTGTCATTATCCTGTAACCCCAGTGTCAGTTTTATTACCCTGTACCCCCAGTGTCAGTGTCATTATCCTGTACCCCCAGTGTCAGTGTCATTATCCTGTACCCCCAGTGTCAGTATCCTGTACCCCCAGTGTCAGTGTCATTATCCTGTAACCCCAGTGTCAGTGTCATTATCCTGTAACCCCAGTGTCAATGTCATTATCCTGTACCCCAGTGTCAGTGTCATTATCCTGTACCCCCAGTGTTAATGTCATTATCCTGTAACCCCAGTGTCAATGTCATTATCCTGTACCCCAGTGTCAGTGTCATTATCCTATAACCCCAGTGTCAGTGTCATTATCCTGTACCCCCCAGTGTCATTATCCTGTACCCCCAGTGTCAGTGTCATTATCATGTACCCCAGTGTCAGTATCCTGTACCCCCAGTGTCAGTGTCATTATCCTGTACCCCCAGTGTCATTATCCTGTACCCCCAGTGTCAGTGTCATTATCCTGTACCCCCAGTGTCAGTATCCTGTTCCCCCAGTGTCAGTGTCATTATCCTGTACCTCCAGTGTCAGTGTCATTATCCTGTTCCCCCAGTGTCAGTGTCATTATCCTGTAACCCCAGTGTCAGTGTCATTATCCTGTAATCCCAGTGTCAATGTCATTATCCTGTAACCCCAGTGTCAATGTCATTATCCTGTACCCCAGTGTCAGTGTCATTATCCTGTAACCCCAGTGTCAGTGTCATTATCCTGTACCCCCAGTGTCAGTGTCATTATCCTGTAACCCCAGTGTCAGTGTCATTATCCTGTACCTCCAGTGTCAGTGTCATTATCCTGTACCCCCAGTGTTAATGTCATTATCCTGTAACCCCAGTGTCAATGTCATTATCCTGTACCCCAGTGTCAGTGTCATTATCCTATAACCCCAGTGTCAGTGTCATTATCCTGTACCCCCCAGTGTCATTATCCTGTACTCCCAGTGTCAGTGTCATTATCCTGTACCCCCAGTGTCAGTATCCTGTACCCCCAATGTCAGTGTCATTATCCTGTACCCCCAGTGTCATTATCCTGTACCCCCAGTGTCATTATCCTGTACCCCCAGTGTCAGTGTCATTATCATGTACTCCCAGTGTCAGTATCCTGTTCCCCCAGTGTCAGTGTCATTATCCTGTACCTCCAGTGTCAGTGTCATTATCCTGTTCCCCCAGTGTCAGTGTCATTATCTTGAAGCCCCAGTGTCATTATCCTGTAACCCCAGTGTCAGTGTCATTATCCTGTAACCCCAGTGTCAATGTCATTATCCTGTACCCCAGTGTCAGTGTCATTATCCTGTAACCCCAGTGTCAGTGTCATTATCCTGTACCCCCAGTGTCAGTGTCATTATCCTGTAACCCCAGTGTCAGTGTCATTATCCTGTACCTCCAGTGTCAGTGTCATTATCCTGTACCCCCCAGTGTCATTATCCTGTACCCCCAGTGTCAGTGTCATTATCCTGTACCCCCAGTGTCAGTATCCTGTACCCCCAGTGTCAGTGTCATTATTAGAGTTGAGCGCGGTTCGCGGTTCGAGGTTCTCCAGTTCGCGGCTCGATTGATTTTGGGGGCTGTTCTAGATAGAACTAGAACTCGAGCTTTTTGCTAAAGCTCGATAGTTCTAGATACGTTCAAGAACGGTTCTAGCAGCAAAAAGACAAGCTAATTACTAGGTGGCTTTCCGCTGTAATAGTGTAAGTCACTCTTCCCTAAGCGCGCGCGTGTAGTGGGGCGGGCCAGCATGTCAGCCAATCCCAGACACACACACAGCTAAGTGTACTTTTAGCCAGAGAAGCAACGGCATGTGTGATAGGATGTCCATGTCACATGTCCCTGCATTATAAAAACGAGTATCTGCCCGTCCGGACGCCATTCTGCGTCCTTGGTGTCAGTCACCGCTGGCGCAGCGCCTATCTCCGATACTGCTGTGTACGCTCTATACACAGCGCTGTACAAAATAGGGATAGCACTTTCTATCAGTCCTTTTAAGGGCTAATACCGGCAGGGTCAGAGCCATAGGTGACAGGTCCGTGAAAACAGAGTTTAACAGCTACACAAGATGACAGCGTCTGTGTAGCTAAGGTCAGGGATTTCCTCGCTGCATTTCCCCATTAGGAGGGATAGAAAGGCAGGCTTCCTTTCCTCTACCCAGACCCACAACCCTGCCACTGTACCCTCCTGCCCTTTGCACACTCAAACTCATTGTTACTAAGCCATTATACTAGCAAACACTGAGTGAACTTAGTGGCATCCTAAACGTGGCTGTTGGACTTCTGTATTGTCCCACTAGTGCAAAGATATTTGCAGCATGTCTGCCTGCATTGCACACTCAAACTCATTGTTACTAAGACATTATAATACCAAAAATTGAGTAAACTTAGTGGCATACAAGAAGTGGCTGTTGTACTCCATTAGTGCCCCACTGGTGCAAATCTATGTGCAGCACCTCTGCATGACACCCTCCTGCTCTGTTTTTAATAAGCTATAATGATAGGAAAAAATGCTGCCATTTAGTGGCATACAAGAACTGGCTGTTGGACTTCCATTAGTGCCCCACTGGTGCAAATCTATGTGCAGCACCTCTGCATGACACCCTCCTGCTCTGTTTTTAATAAGCTATAATGATAGCAAAAAATGCTGCCATTTCGTGGCATACAAGAACTGGCTGTTGGACTTCCATTAGTGCCCCACTGGTGCAAATCTATGTGCAGCACCTCTGCATGACACCCTCCTGCTCTGTTTCTAATAAGCTATAATGATAGCAAAAAATGCTGCCATTTAGTGGCATACAAGAACTGGCTGTTGTATTTCATTATTGTCCCACTGGTGCCAAGCTATTTCTAGCACCTATGCAGGACACCCTCCTGCTCTGTTTTTAATAAGGTATAATGATAGCAAAAAATGCTGCCATTTAGTGGCATACAAGAACTGGCTGTTGGACTTCCATTAGTGCCCCACTGGTGCAAATCTATGTGCAGCACCTCTGCATGACACCCTCCTGCTCTGTTTTTAATAAGCTATAATGATAGCAAAAAATGCTGCCATTTAGTGTCATACAAGAACTGGCTGTTGTATTTCATTATTGTCCCACTGGTGCCAAGCTATTTCTAGCACCTGTGCAGGACGCCCTCCTACTCTGTTTTTAATAAGCTATAATGATAGCAAAAAATGCTGCCATATAGTGGCATACAAGAACTGGCTGTTGGACTTCCATTAGTGCCCCACTGGTGCAAATCTATTTGCAGCACCTCTGCATGACACCCTCATGCACATTTTGCTACGCTAATTTTTTTAGCACACTCAGGGAATTCCTTGCTGCCTTTGATCATTCGGAGGGATAGAAAGTGAGGCTTCCTTTATCTTTTCCTTCTGTTCATAGACAGCAATTTCTCCTCCACGTCTAAGTGTGGAGAGGCAGCTAGTGCGCATGCGTGTGCCGATTAACCCCAGCCGCAGCCTAACTACAGTGTTTCGCCTAGTCAGTATGCTCAGCCTGACTGTGCCATTCCTGAGGCTAAGTCTTCATTTCGGGATACAGCGCATGCTCCCACACTTAATGCGAAAAGCCTCTTTGCACAGGTACTTGCACTCCGTGCCGGGTCTAAGTCCTGTGTTGTGCCTAGACACCATGCTAAAGCTGATAGTCTTTTTTCGCAGACTGTATTTCATGCTACTGAGAATGCTCAGGCACTTAATGCATCAGAGACTAGGTCCGGTAATGAACTCTTTGGCACTGCCCCTGATGTGGGGGGCCCATATAGACCACAGGGCATCAGGTGTCCTGACGATGTGTCCAGGCCACTCCCAAATGGCTTGCAGAGGCCTGCCCCTATGACTTGTCACCTCATTATTGATGGTCAGACGATGACTGGTGAGGTGTTTGTGTCGTGGCAGCCATGAGGTCATTATTGAAGTTGCGGTTCCAAATAGGACGCTAGTTATGCCACTCATGACGTGTCACTCTGCTTTTGTCTCCAGGAGGTGCATTGTGGTCCACCCTGGTTTGGGGCGGACCCAGGCTATAAAACGGGCTGGAGTCAACAAGGAGGTGCGCAGTCTTCTATTATGCTCCGAAAGAGCACACCTCCATGTGTTGAACCCATTGCGGCTTTAGGCCAGAGGTAGGCAGGGATAGGGCATCGATGCAGGCCGCCACCACAGTTGGTAACGCAGAACGGTTAAGACCAGCTCCTGTCCTACAAGTCCTGCTTGTGCAGCCCAGTGGCATTAACAGGCCTGCTGCTGCTGATGCGCCTGCCGTCCACAGGTGTGGCCCCAATTCACACGGTCAGCGTACTAAATGGCCCCTGTGATGTTAACAGGGAGTTCCTGGGCTGGGTGGGCGTGTGGACCCTGTGACGCTAACAGGGCTCCCAGTCTCCAGATCCCAGTGGCGTCTAACTCGGTTCAGGCAACTATTAGTTTCTTAGCCACACAGATCTGTATCCTCCACCTAACCTTCCAGTTGCCAACCTCTCCTTTTCCATCTGGGACCACGGTGGACACTGACTGCTGATGGGGATATATACCTTTCTCTTTCTTTTCTTATTAATTTTCGTTATATAGCGGTAACATAGTATATACCACCTTATCCAAATCTGCCAGTCCCACCGTAACAGATGGTGTTTCTTCATCAAATGTTACTTTTGCTTAACCACCACACCCACGGACAAAAACTTTTTTCCCCTTTCCAACACAACTGTTCCCCTTTCCGCCAGCATCTGTCCTTTTTCAACTCATTTGGTATATGACCAAAAGTGCAACTCTGCAGGGACACCGTACTCAATGCCATCTCAGCACAGCAGCCAGCCCTCGGTCCCTCAGATGTGGACAAGTAAAAGACCATTTCCTCCTATCCATGACAAAGCGTTGAGATTCACTCTGTGCAGCACTGGTGTTTACTGGAAAAGCAGGTCTAAGAATCCGTACCACCTTCTGCAGATACTCCTGTATACGTGCGTCCCTTTCTATGGCAGGAATTATTTCGCCAAATTTTGTCTTGTACCGGGGATCTAACAGTGTGGCAACCCAGTAGTTAGCATTACTTCGAATTCGTACAATCCGAGGGTCATGTTGTAGGTAGTGCAGCAAGAAGGCGCTCCTGTGTCTTGTGCATCCAGGAGGACCAAGTCCTTGGTGTGTTGGTGGCAGAGAGGTGAGAATCGTGCCTCCTTCCTCTGCCCTCTCCCCACAACCTCGCACAATGGAAATGTGAGCAAGCTCTCACTCATCTGCTGAGTCTTCCATGCCCATCGCCAGTTCGTCCTCCATTTCTTCATGGGCTCCTGCACCTTCCTCAACACTTTTTGCTGATACTATGCGCCCTTGTTAATCCCTCTCCCCCACCATGACTGCCGCCTAGGTGCCGCTCACCGTCTGGACCTTGTAGATCTTATTATCCCTTCTGCATATGACTCCTCCTGTACTTCCTCCCCTTCCTCTTGGACCAACACCTGACTCCGAATAATGCTTACAGTGTGCTCCATCTTGTAGATGACCAGAATTATCACGCTGAGAATGGCATCGCCTTTCTGTGCTAAACATCTTCGTCGACATTTGTAAACTGTGTAGAAGGGTGCATAGGTCCTTGATCTGACACCACTCCAGCAGCATGATCTGCACCACCTCTGGATCAAGTTAGCCCAGGGTATATGTCATAACGTATTTCAGCAGGGCTCGGCGGTGCTGCCACAGACGCTGCAACGTGTGCAGATTCCAATTCCTGCGTGTCGGAACATCGCAATTTCCGGCGTTTAACCGCCAGATCCTAAGACTTCAGGAGCGATGAAAGTTGTTGAGCTGCTGGGTGCGAAGGATGAAAGTGAGCACATAGCAGCGTGCCCGCTGCACAAGGCCATGTAGGCCGGGATGGTATTTTAAAAATTGCTAGACTATCAGATTCAACACGTGAGACATACAAGGCACGTGTGTCATTTTGCCCTGCCGAAGGGCCGCAGACAGGTTTGCATCATTGCCGCACACGGCTGTTAAGTCACCAACGTAGTCCACTCAATAAATTTGTACTCTGGTCGCCAGGTGACAACGTGTTCCTTTCGTGCATAGTGCTGATGATGGGAAAGGAGTCGATGCCAGCGGCGCAGGTGGACGCAGGTTATGGTCACCCACTGGGTTGCGTTACCTTGACAGATACAGAACCACAGGCTGAATGTAGGTGGTGGGTATCTCACAGATGAAGTACCATCATTCAGCTACAACCAATGGGAAGACACCACACCCTTTTTTAGGCCCCTCCTGTCTGCAGACCACTGTCAGACAAAGCTATGAACCTCTTGTCACTGTGACCCCCAGTTCAGTTTTATGATTTTGTGTGCTTGTTACCTGACTACTTTTCCTGCTTGCTGTTTATGTACCTCGTTGGCCGATCCGCATTTCACCTCTGCTTGTTTTCCTGGCCATCCCATTCTGTTCCTCTTCCTCAATTAATGTTTTTGACCCTGCATGACTACTATTCTCTGGAACTGCAGCCTTCCACAGGTATTGATCAACTTGGGCCCTGTGTAATTCCAAATCACTGTATAGGGGTTAAAGGGTTTCAGGGTTCTGGGTGTCCAGCTTGGTGAGTGGCTTGCCTCTAGCCTATCCTTTACAGCCCATCTGAGTGTGTCGATCCATGCAGGCATTACACCGTGCCCTCTGCAGAAGGCCATGTAGGCCGGGATAGTGTTTTAAAAATTTCTGGACAACCAGGTTCAACACAAGAGCCATACAAGGCACGTGTGTTACATTGCCCTGAAGAAGGGTCGCAGACTGGTTTGCATCATTGTCGCACCCGACCTTCCCTGGCTGCTGGTTGAGTGGAGACAACCATTGATGAAACTCGGTCTCACTCTCCAGAGCTTACCGTCCACAACTCCTCAGCGGTGTGACTCACATTTCCCAGACATTTCTAAGTAAAGAGTCGACCGCATCATGCTGTTGAGCTGTGCTGCCAGCATAGTAAGGAGGTGTGTGGGATTCCTTGGGCGCAGTTACAAGGAAGGGTGGCCTGACCACACAGGGTTTGGGCCGAGGTGGAGGACCCACACGAGGTTGAGGAGGCAGAAGCAGTGGAGGAACTTGTACATACAGAGGAAGGATTGACACACAAGTCGTGGGGACGGCAAGACTTGTACAGCAAACCCTTCTCCATCTCTCACCATAGTTACCCAGTGCCCAGTCAGCAACATGTAACTCCCCTGTCCATGCTTACTGATCCAAGTATCTGTGGTGAAATGCACCCTGTCACACACAGAGTTTCTCAAGGAATCGGTGAGGTTGTGTGCGACCTGCTGTGGTAGCGCGGGCACGCCTTTCTTGGAGAAGGAGTGACGACTGGCCATCGGCTCTTGGGGCACTGCAATGGGCATAAGGTCTCGAAAATCCTCGGTCTCAAAAGGGTGTAAAGGCAGCCTTTCTGTTGCCAACAAGTTGC
Source organism: Anomaloglossus baeobatrachus (assembly GCF_048569485.1). NCBI lineage: Eukaryota > Metazoa > Chordata > Amphibia > Anura > Aromobatidae > Anomaloglossus > Anomaloglossus baeobatrachus. The sequence continues at coordinate 126,697,829 of NC_134356.1, forward strand.
AGATGATGAAACTCAACCTCTTAGGAATGTCATGCCCTTCGAAAATCATGTAAAACACAGCGAGGGGACTCCAACCACAGTCTCCCTCGTTTCCACTAATTCGGCCACACACACCCCACTTGACTGGCATCAGTTGACCCCCTTTTGAAAAAGAAAAAGATGCTTTGCATGAAGCACTCTCAAAAATATGCGTGCCTTTCACCTCCCCTGGATGACCCAGGGGAAGAAAAGTCCTCTGAGAGCCATGACTTGTTCATCTTGGTTCTTTTACAAACACAGCGAGGGGACTCCAACCACAGTCTCCCTCGTTTCCACTAATTGGGCCACACACACCCCACTTGACTGGCATCAGTTGACCCCCCTTTTGAAAAAGAAAAAGATGCTTGGCATGAAGCACTCTCAAAAATATGCGTGCCTTTCACCTCCCCTGGATGACCCAGGGGAAGAAAAGTCCTCTGAGAGCCATGACTTGTTCATCTTGGTTCTTTTACAAACACAGCGAGGGGACTCCAACCACAGTCTCCCTCGTTTCCACTAATTGGGCCACACACACCCCACTTGACCGGTATCAGTTGACCCCCCTTTTGAAAAAGAAAAAGATGCTTTGCATGAAGCACTCTCAAAAATACGCGTGCCTTTCCCCTCCCCTGGGTGAGCCAGGGGAAGAAAAGTCCTCTGAGAGCCATGACTTGTTCATCTTGGTTCTTTTACAGCGAGGGGACTCCAACCACAGTCTCCCTCGTTGCCACTAATTGGGCCACACACACCCCACTTGACTGGCATCAGTTGACCCCCCTTTTGAAAAAGAAAAAGATGTTTGGCATGAAGCACTCTCAAAAATACGCGTGCCTTTCACCTCCCCTGGATGACCCAGGGGAAGAAAAGTCCTCTGAGAGCCATGACTTGTTCATCTTGGTTCTTTTAGAAACACAGCGAGGGGACTCCAACCACAGTCTCCCTCTTTGCCACTAATTGGGCCACACACACCCCACTTGACTGGCATCAGTTGACCCCCCTTTTGAAAAAGAAAAAGATGCTTGGCATGAAGCACTCTCAAAAATACGCGTGCCTTTCACCTCCCCTGGATGACCCAGGGGAAGAAAAGTCCTCTGAGAGCCATGACTTGTTCATCTTGGTTCTTTTACAGCGAGGGGACTCCAACCACAGTCTCCCTCGTTTCCACTAATTGGGCCACACACACCCCACTTGACTGGCATCAGTTGACCCCCCTTTTGAAAAAGAAAAAGATGTTTGGCATGAAGCACTCTCAAAAATACGCGTGCCTTTCACCTCCCCTGGATGACCCAGGGGAAGAAAAGTCCTCTGAGTGCCATGACTTGTTCATCTTGGTTCTTTTACAAACACAGCGAGGGGACTCCAACCACAGTCTCCCTCTTTGCCACTAATTGGGCCACACACACCCCACTTGACTGGCATCAGTTGACCCCCCTTTTGAAAAAGAAAAAGATGCTTTGCATGAAGCACTCTCAAAAATACGCGTGCCTTTCACCTCCCCTGGATGACCCAGGGGAAGAAAAGTCCTCTGAGAGCCATGACTTGTTCATCTTGGTTCTTTTACAAACACAGCGAGGGGACTCCAACCATAGTCTCCCTCATTTCCACTAATTGGGCCACACACACCCCACTTGACTGGCATCAGTTGACCCCCCTTTTGAAAAAGAAAAAGATGCTTGGCATGAAGCACTCTCAAAAATACGCATGCCTTTCACCTCCCCTGGATGACCCAGGGGAAGAAAAGTCCTCTGAGAGCCATGACTTGTTCATCTTGGTTCTTTTACAAACACAGCGAGGGGACTCCAACCACAGTCTCCCTCGTTGCCACTAATTGGGCCACACACACCCCACTTGACTGGCATCAGTTGACCCCCCTTTTGAAAAAGAAAAAGATGCTTTGCATGAAGCACTCTCAAAAATACGCGTGCCTTTCACCACCCCTGGATGACCCAGGGGAAGAAAAGTCCTCTGAGAGCCATGACTTGTTCATCTTGGTTCTTTTAGAAACACAGCGAGGGGACTCCAACCACAGTCTCCCTCGTTGCCACTAATTGGGCCACACACACCCCACTTGACTGGCATCAGTTGACCCCCCTTTTGAAAAAGAAAAAGATGCTTTGCATGAAGCACTCTCAAAAATACGCGTGCCTTTCACCACCCCTGGATGACCCAGGGGAAGAAAAGTCCTCTGAGAGCCATGACTTGTTCATCTTGGTTCTTTTACAAACACAGCGAGGGGACTCCAACCACAGTCTCCCTCGTTGCCACTAATTGGGTCACACACACCCCACTTGACTGGCTTAAGTTGACCCCCCTTTTGAAAAAGAACAAGATGCTTTGCATGAAGCACTCTCAAAAATACGCGTGCCTTTCACCTCCCCTGGATGAGCCAGGGGAAGAAAAGTCCTCTGAGAGCCATGTCCACATTGTCAGTGGACAGACACGTGTGCTTATCTGCCAGCAGACCCCCAGCAGCACTGAAGACAGGTTCCGAGAGAATGCTGGCTGCAGGACACGACAAGATCCCCAAGGCATACGTGGTAAGCGCAGGCAATTTATCCAGATTGGAAGCCTAAAATGAGCAGGGCTCAAGTTGCACAGTAATGGCATCGACGTTTCCTTGCATATACTCATATATCTGTGTCTCCTCCTCTTTTTCCTTGTCCTGCTCTTTTGTTTTCACATGAGTATATGTCCTTGTCACTTTCCCATGTGTTTGTGTTGTGTTGTGAGTTGTTTGTCACCTTTTGGACACCTCTGAGGGTGTTTTCTAGGTGTTTTTATGTGTTTGTGATTGCCTGCCATTGTTTCCTATGCGGTTCGAGTTCGGTTCGACGAACTGAACTCGAACGAGACCTCTGTTCGACGAACCGAACTCGAGCTGAACCACGACCGGTTCGCTCATCTCTAGTCATTATCCTGTACCAGTGTTATTATCCTGTACCCCCAGTGTCAGTGCTATTATCTTAGGCTATATGTAATTACTTTTCAGGGGGCCTCTATATGTGATGATAGTACAGGAGGAGCTTCAATGTATATATATACTGTATATGTAAAAAAAAAAAAAAAAAAAAAAAGCCTGATCTGTCTATAGAGCAGTGTTGTCAGAATACACAGGACTAGTGAAGGGTTTATCCAACATGTAAGATTAGTTAAGAAACTATAGTGAAGACAAATATTCACCACAGTCTCCAAATGGTAAAGTGTATTGGGTGGTAATGCTTCACACCACCACATACTGACTCTTAGGGTATGTGCCCATGATCAGGACTCACTGTGTTCTGCATGGAGCGGGTCCTGACCTGCGGGGCTGCGAGTCTCCTCCACAGGAGACCGCAGCTGTGTGTGCCCACAATCAGGCTTCAGTGCGCGGCGGTCATTCACTTGTGTTCTCCCTACGGAGGAGCATGCGATTACGCAGCAAACAATTGACATGCTGCGGTCTAGAAAGACGGTCCGCAGGTCAGTGTTTGGTGCGGAAAAAAGAATCACATTGGGCGCGGGATTTCTAGAAATCCATCCACTGCTTGTACTTACAACGCAGCGTTTGGATGCAGCTGAACCATACTACAGCCAACATGCTGCAAACACTGATCATGGACGGCTGGGCGCGCACCCTTACAGGGGATTTCCCTATATGGTGGATAGATGGCTGCATAGGGGTATTCGTTTTAGTAATCTTTTCCATGTGAAGATGCTGGATAACGTTCTGCTTCTCTTTGAATATTGTTTGGCTGATGGACTTGGTGGTTTTCCTAGGACAAGGAATGTCCGTGTGTAAGAAAAACTGCGACTGACTGTAAATAATAGATTCCATTATTAACTACAATAAATAAGAGGCTACAAGAAATCCTGTGCTATCTGCAGGCGCAGGACAGGGCTCTACTGCGCACTGTAGAGTTTGTTAAAAGGCGCACATTATACTGAGAGAAGCCGAAAATGTACAAGTAAACGTTTATGGTAGCCATAGTGTGGGCCCCTAGAGGCAATTTCCCTGGTAGGCCCCTCACACCCCAGTCCGACCCTGGGCCAATACCATCCTTTATTTTCCTTTTGGCATTAATGTATTTATAAAAAAATGTGATATTTATTTTAATGTCCTTGGAAATTTTTGTTTCAGTAGCTAATTTTTCTTGCTTGATTTCTTTCTTACATTTCCTATTGAGATCTTTATACTCCTGAAATGCTATTTCTGTATTCTCAGCCTTTAAGATTTTAAATGCCCTTTGTTTTTGTTTTATTATACTTTGTACTGTCTTATTTATCCAGGGTGGTTTCTTTTTATTCCTGGACATTATGTTATCAGAGGGTATAAGTTTTTTACAGGACTCTAGTAGTATATCTTTAAACTTAACCCATTTATGTTCAGTATCAACAGCTACCATGACATTTGTCCCAATCTGCACAATATAGCTTTTCCCTTAATTTGTTGAAATTAGCTTTCTTAAAAGTCCAGGTTTTAGCATTTCCCTGTCACGCTGAACTATAGGTTGTCCTAAAGCAGTACAGCACTGTAACGTAGTACAGAGAAGATTCCTGGAACTACTTGAAAGGTAGTTAGCAGGTAAACTCCTAGACGGCAGTAGAGTGGAGACACCATATGAGTAGATAGAAAGAAGTTTTTTGCCCAGCTCACCTGTGTGATGGAAGCCAGTAATCCTGGGCTGTGCACGGAGAAGAGGTTTGGAGAGCCAGTCCATGTGCATTGAAATTGGTTGAAGGATTTCACCAGCACAAAACTCCAGGCATTTTTTTCTTTAAAATAAAACTTCCTTTATTTTCTTATCATTAAAAAGTCCATGCTATGGTGGTCAAGCCCATGTCAGCTGTACTGACATGGGCTTGACCACCATAGCATGGACTTTTTAATGATAAGAAAATAAAGGAAGTTTTATTTTAAAGAAAAAAATGCCTGGAGTTTTGTGCTGGTGAAATCCTTCAACCAAAACCATATGAGTAGAGTATTCCCTAACAGAGGTAATAGTAATCAAGCCCACCAGAGGGCAGTAGAATAGTCAGGATGCCAGACCACAACATGAGGTCTCATAAATACACATGAGCAAAGCAAAACAGGGGCAAATGCAAAGTCTTACATCTGGGTAAAAGAAATGTAAAAAGCATATATAGTATGGGAGGAATAGAACTAGGTGATGGCACCAGGGAAAAGGACTTGGGCATAATAGTGGATCCAAGATTCAACTTGAGCTAACAATGCGGAGCTGCAGCTAAAAAGGCCAACAAATTCTGGGATGTATCAAGACAAGCATTGAATCTAGATCAAGAAAGGTAATTATTCCCATATACTCTGCCCTGGTCAGACCCCACCTGGAATACTGTGTACAGTTCTGGGCGCCTCAATTTAAGAAAGACATCGATATATTGCAGCAAGTCCAGAGAAGAGCAACCAAGATGGTCTGCAAACCATGTCATATGAAGAACGGCTAAAAGAACTAGGAATGTTTAGTTTGAAAGAGAGAAGGCTGAGAGGAGACTTAATAGCGGTCGACAAATATCTTAAAGGTAGTCACAGTGCACAGGGAACTACCCAATTCTCATTAGCACAAGGAAGTACAAGAAGCAATGGGATGAAACTTAAAGGAAGGAGATTCAAATTAGACATTAGGAAAAACTTTCTGACAGTGAGAGAAGTCAGGGAGTGGAACAGGCTACCACGGAAGGTAGTGAGCTCTCCATCAATGGAAATCTTCAAGCAGAAAGTCGATAAACATATAGCTGAGATGATTTAGGAAAGCCTGCACTCGCAGAAGGTTGGACCCGATGGCCCTTGAGGTCCCTTCCAACTCTACCATTCTATGATTCTAGGATTTAAAACATAGTCAGGTGGAAGCAAGGAGTCGGTAGCCGGGAAGTCAAGAGCACAGAAGCGGGGAGGATTAGGAAAAGGACAGGAACAGAAACTAAGGTATGCAGATCAGGAATGAAGAGGCAGACAGATGAGCAGGGAACTGAAGGGAGACAGCGGGAGACACACTGACAGGATGGGAACAGAGAACAGAGGAGGTCAACACGAAGGTCAGGAGGGGGATGGGCAGTGCAGACAACAGGTCACTCATGAGCAGAAACCAGCAGAGCCAGAAATATCACCGGCGTAGTTTCAGACATGCAGTGCCATAATATAGTGTCCTGACCTCCATGAGGCAGGAAGAATTAACCCCTAACATGACCTGCATTAGAGGGGGAAACTAGCAATGGCTCAGCCACAGCTGAGCCAGGAGTAAATAATGACATTTTCCCTTTAAATGTTCTAGTGAATATTGCTTTGAAGCTTACCATATTATGATTGCTGGTGCCCAAGTGCTCCCGGCCCTGTACTTCTGAATTGTATTTGGTCTATTTGACAGGACCAGATCCAGCAAGTTATCTCCCCTTGTTTGTTCATCTACCATCTGAGAGAGGTAATTGTCTTGAATTGTGGATAAGAACTTACAGCTTTTAGCACAACCTGAACATTCTATGTCCCACTGAATGTCTGGATAGTTGAAATCCCCCATAATAAGGACCCGATTATTATTAGCTGCCTTTTTAATTTGTTGCAGCATTTCACCCTCTACCTGTGCAGGTATGTTAGGAAGCTTATAGCAAACTCCAATTAGCAGCTTTCCGTTATTCCCCTCCCGATGAACATTTACCCATACTGACTCTACATTGTTGCAGCCCCCCCCAATGTCGTCATTGAGCACAGGTCTTAGGTTAGATTTGATAAATATACACACCCCTCCACCTGTTTTGTCTTTCCTGTCCTTCCTGAATGTAGTCTAACCCTCTACATTTGTCACCCAGTCATGGCTCTCATCCAGCCAGGTTTGTTTAATGCCCACCATATCCATGGTTAACATAAGATTCTCAAATTCATTCCTTTTGCTTGCAAGACTTATTGCATTTGTCAGTAGACATTTAATACTATTAACACATTTCTTACTCCTAGCCTCCCTACTTTCCTTGCATATCCCAGCCCCCTCCCCCCAAAACCGTCATTGACCCCTACTGTCTCACTGTTTCTATCTGCTCTATCTATCCCCTTATTTGCTCCTCTACCTTCCCTCCCCCCAGATCCTAGTTTAAAAGCTCCTCCATCCGTCTGACCATTTACTCCCCAGCACAGCTACATTCTCCCCATTGAGGTGCAGCCTGTCCCTACCGTAGAGCATGTAGCCGACTTAGAAGTTGGACCAGTTCTCCATGAACCCAAACCCTTCCTTCCTGCACCAATTTCTAAGCCACAGATTTATTTCCCTAAGCTCCCGCTGTCTTTCTAGTGATGCTCGTGGCACCGGTAGTATTTCTGAAAACACAACCTTGGAGGTCCTAGACTCCAGGTGCTCTCCTAGTTTACTGTAATAATTTTTAAGGACCATCCACCTGCCTCTAATTATGTCATTAGTACCAATGTGCACCATGACCACTGGGTTTTCCCCAGCCCCACCCAGAAATCTGTCTATCCGATCCGCAATATGCCGAACCCGAGCACCCGGCAGACAACACATTATTCGGCATTCATGGTCTCGGCGGCAGATGACCTTGTCTGTTCACCTAATTATAGACTGTCCTACCTCCAACATCTGTCTGGCCTTTGCTGCACTCCAATTTCCCTCCTTCCTACAGCAGTCGATTTTCTAGTTGCTAGGAGCAACATCCTGCCATTTTGATCCTAGTCCAGGCCCTGCATTCCTAATATCAGCCAAACAGGTATATTTACTAGGTTGTGCCGGTTGAGGACTAGGCTCCCTGACACTTTTACCCCTACCTCTTTTTCTAACTGTTACCCAGCTACCTACCTCTGGGTCCTGACCAGATTTGCAATGCTCCTGACTGTTGCAAGCTGCATATTTAGATCAGTTACCTGGACTTCCAAATATGTAACATGGTGGCATCGAGTGCAGACATTTTCATCCTCGAACCGATGTTCAAGGCATGCATACATCTCACAAGATACACACTTAGTACTATTGTCCATGGAGCGCCTATTAAATAGGGATGAACGGTGAACGGTACAGATAAAATTAAAAAAAAAATGGAAAACTTGTAAGGATAACTCCAAACTATGCTCTTTTGTCAAACTATGATATTGCATTTAAACTATGGACTTACCTGCCCCCTTGGACTTTACTGCACCCTTGCTTGCTGGCAGGGATAAGTAGTTCTGGAACAATCTAGAAACAGGTGTGGCAACTAGTAACAATTAAGTCACAAGACACATTTTTTTCTCTTTCAGAGTAGCACAGACAAACAAGAAATTAAACAATTACACAGTTATCACAACTATGATATTGTGTTTAAACTATGGACTTACCTGCCCCCTCGGTCTTTACTGCACCCTCACAAGCTCAGTAACTCTCGCTTGCTGGCTGAGATAAGTAGTTCTGGAATAATCATTAAGGCTGGTTTCAGACGTCCGTGTTTCAGGTACATGTGACATCCGTTTTTAACACGGATGCCACATGTACCCATGTTATTATATGCTGTTACTCACACGTCCGTGTTTTCACACGGACCGTGTGACCCCCCCCGTGGTCCTGCACACACACATGCAGACATGTCCGTGTTTTCTCCGGCAGCACGGGTGTCACACGGATTGCACACTGATGTGATCCATGCGACATCAGTGTGACACGTACCGGAGAAAACACGGGTCTTTTTAATAAAAAGATTTTCTATATTTACCTGTATCCAGTGGTGCTGTCTCCGGCTCTGCTGCCTCCCGCTCCTGACCCGCGCTCATTATACTCACTGAATATTCAGTGCCCTGTGGAGCTGGAAGCAGGAGCATCGTGGGGGACTTCAGTGCTGGTGACCGCATCACTGGGTGAGTTTACAGCAGAGTGTGTGTATGTGTGTGTCTGTGTTCAGTGTATACATACTTGTGCACTATGCGTGTATGTTCTCGGTGTATCCATGTGTGTCTGCTATGTGTGTATACATATGTGTGTATATGTGCTCAGTGTATACGTGTGTGTGTGTGTGTGTGTGTGTGTGTGTAGTGAGAACCTGGAAGCCGGAGCATCGCGGGGACAGCATCGGGGACTCATCACAGTTCCCAATGAATTCTGATGAACCCGTGAAGCTGTAGTGCGGGTGTCGCAGGGGTCATCAGCATGTCATCAGAGTTCATTGGGAACTTCAATGACCTCCTAGATGTCACTGTGCTTGCAGGATACTCACCTGTACCCGCGGTGCTGTCCTCGGCGGTGCTGTACCCAGCGTTGACCCCAGAGATGCTGCGGCTTCAATGTCCTGAGTGCGGTGAATAATCAATGAATATAATGAGCGGCGGTCAGGAACGGGAGGCAGCAGAGCCGAGGAAAGCAGGTAAATATGGAAAATCTTTTTATTTCACAGACTCGTGTTTTTACACGTATGCAAACACGGATGTCACGCGTGTGACACACATATGATCATAACCATGCTTGTGACTTGCACCTGATTAAACACAAACGTCTGAAACCGGCCTAAAATGAATCAAGCATTCATATATATAGGGAATTGGGGTAATAGCTGTTAGCTCATGATTGTTTGGCTAACAGTTAACTAAAAGACTAATGGGTAAAGTTTTTTTAAGGCTGGATTCAGATATCCATATGAAAAGTTGTCAAAGTTTTAACCAGAGAAAAATGAATGATTTTCATTTATATTGTCATCTGTATGTATTATCTGGTTTTGTTTTGTTTTTGTTTATTGAAATTCCAATGACATTTATATTTCATCTCTTTTTTTCTATACGATTTTAAAGAGAAAAATGGCCACTTCTGCGCAAAAACACATAGTCTCAATCTTCCCTCTAGGAAGGTGATATTACTGTAAACACACCATTTACTCATGATACACAGCATAGAAGAGTGTGTTCTTGGTCTTTGCCAACAATTTGGATTTTGTCTACTTTCAATAATGCCTGCTGACAAGATCTCAGTGAGCAGAAGGTTTTGAGAGCACCAAAAATGCTAGAGTAAAGCCAGCTTTACACGTTGCAATTTCTCATACGATATCGAATGTGATTTGCAACGCCCCATCGTATGTGTGGTACATTCAATTTGTTGAACGTGCCGCACAAACGATTAACCCCTGTCACACGTACTTACCTTCCATACGCCCTCGATGTTGGCAGCGAACTTCCACTTCCTGGAGGGGGAGGGACGTTCGGCGTCACATCAACGTCACGCGGCAGCCGGCCAATAGAAGTGGAGGGGTGGAGATGAGCGGGACGTAAACATCCCGCCCACCTCCTTCCTTCCGCATTGGCGTCTGGAGCCGCGTGACGCAGGTAAGATCTGTTCAATGTTCCCGGGGTGTCACACACTGCGATGTGTGCTGCCTCGGGAACATTGAACAACCTGACGTGCAATTCATGAGGAATGAACGACGTGCGTGCGATGAACGGATTTTCGTTCAATCGCAATCGCACGTACCTGTTACACACTACAATGTACCTTATGATGCCAGATGTGCGTCACTTACGACGTGACCCCGCCGACACATCGTAAGATATATTGTAGTGTGTAAAGCCGGATTTAGAGAGGAGGAAAAGATTATGGATTCATCCCATAGTCTCTCAATGGGCCAGAAAATGCCATTTCTATCTCCATAGGGACCTAAGGCAGCAACCTGAAAAGTTTCCAGCATTCTATCTTATGTGACTCCAGTGTTTTTATAAACTCCTTGAGAAGCTGCACTCCGGACTAAAATGCTAGGACACAAATAACGAGACATTGAACTTCACCAGAACATCGTAATCACCAGATCACAAAGCTACTGTTTTTACATTGTAAAATAAATATGCACTCTTTATGTTAACTTTATTATTATTATTAGTCTGACATGAAAAATGTTGCTAGACTTTCCTTCACCCAGGGCAGTAGAAGCAAAGTAAATGTACTGGCCTCACCCTGTATCTACACACCACAGCCAGCAGAGAGGGCAAATATGCCATTTGCCTTCCACTTGAGCTGCCACACCTGTGCTTTTATACTATAGTGTTTTATGTACAGAGTAAATGTAATAGTAGTGGATTGTAGCTATTGTGCTTCTGCCCCTGAAAACATCAATTGTGTTGTGTAGTGTAATGTGAACAATGTCTTGCATCCTTTGTAAATATTGTGATCTGTGGATTGTAAGGTACTGTGATGTATTGTAAAGTGTTCCTGTGTAATGTATAGTGTAAGCTGTGACATGTAATATCGATTATGTGTAATGTGAAGTATGACATAGCACTTTTGTAGGAAGTTACCAAATCATAGGGTAAGCAACAGTTAAGTGTTTGGACTAGGCCACAATGGGAGGGGTTAGTTGGCAGGGTAAAAGATGATTCATTCTAGAAGAGAGAGTTCAGTAAGAGAGTGAACATCTAGTGAGCGACAGTTATGGATGACTTATGGCAGTAATGGGAAGAAAGGAGACTGGAGACAAGAGAGAGAAAACCTTGAGATTTGACAGAACAGCGTTGAAACGAGAGACTGATCCTCAAACAGAACAGCCCCAGAAAATAGGAGCCAGAAGACAGAATTCTAATGGTGACGCATTAACCAGCAAGGTAACAAGTTAATCCTAACTGACATGTGACTAAAGTCGGCTTATTCGAGCAGATTCTCCCTGAGCGTCAGAGAGCGCAAGTCTCTACACTTGCCATGCTGATGGGACCCCTGATCCTCACCCCTATAAGGAGACTAAATGTGGAGCCGCTGCAAGGGAAAGTGACCATCACAACTTGTACTGAATCATTGAGCTGGGTTGTGCTGGTACTCACATGACCAGTAAAATCTGAACTCAATGGGAACTAACACTGAATATGCCTTGAGAACTGAAACGTGCTGGGAGATATGTGTCCAGTATCTCAAGTGTAAAGTTGTTGCAGAGAATGAATCATTGAGTTCAGAGTTGTTAGAAATTAACTGTTGGTCTCCTTGTGAGTATGAGTCATCATCGGGTCCTGGCCTGGCAGCCGACGTCAGAGGCAGTATGCAGGATTTCACCATTTTGTGAGAAATTGAAGAAGAAAGAGAAGAGTGGAGCTGCAGAACGGCTGAGTGGCAAGTATGAGCAGGAATGTCCCTTTTCCTCAGAAAGCCAAGAAAGGTGAAGAGGATAGGAAGGAATTCTGGCCTTGCTCCAAACATATGCTGTGGAACGGCCCCATGTACATGCTGGGATCGGAAGTAAAGGTACCTCCTTGTACCCCACCTTGGACAGTAGTCCAAAACCCACAGGGTCCAAGTTTGGCAGCTTGTATGTGGACCTGGAAAGTCTAAATCTAAGAGAGGCTGAGGAAATGTGGGTTAGAACCCAGGCAGAAGGAAAGCTAGACATCTGAATTACAGAGCAGTACCAAAGATTGCCTCCGGCAAGGTCATTCTGTGTTATAATCCACTACGAGGACGTGGCTACATCTGGGGAATTCAGGATTTATCACTGAGCTCTAGTGGAACAGGAGACAGTGGAGCCTGGACACTTGTGTTGGCAAGGAAGTCCATTTGTGAAGGCTATACAGGTCATGTTCATGAAGATGGGGGGTCCTCGTGGGTGGTTTGCAGTTGGCATGATGTCCAGGAATCCTATTTTCACTGACCATTTCTTTCCTTTTTACAGTCAATAAAGATGCTGGAAAAAAGCTTTGGGAGCCAAATGGTTAAACATGGGTTCCATAGGAGTGAAAGGATGGAGTCGGATGCCTGGAAGCCTGCATTGTGCTGGTTACACACTCGATAGGGATAGTTCTAGAGTGCCTGATTGACTTCAAATTCAGGCTGTGGATGGTTGATATTTTGTCTCGCCTCTTTGCCCCTTCCCTTGTATAATTGCAAGTTGCACATTCCCCTACTGAATTAAGCAACTTTAAGCTGCAAAAAGTTACTACACCCTTCACCTTGGACTATCACAGGGTGTGACACAGTAACTTGGAATGGGGGCACCTAGACTAGCCTTAAGGCTAGGGATACTAATGTGTCCCTTATTCCAGAGGTTCCTCAATGGCAAAGAGGTCTGGACTGCCAGCATAGCCCCAACTCCTGAACAGCCCTGGTCTAATACTCTCTCTCCCACCCCCGGGGAGGGCCGGACAGGAGTAATGAATCCTACAAAAACAGATAGGGGAAACCAAAGCACAATCTCACTGCAAACACACACAGGGGTAAAAGCAATACATGCTCAGGGAGAAATAAAGCGTGGAGATGGGTCTAATAGGTCTTCAGCAGCCTGTGACCTTAGCAGCAGCTCCCATTCCAGCAGGAATTAACTCCTGCTAGAACAATCACCAGTGAGCACAAAACTGACTGATGCCCGGCTCTAACTGAGCAACTTAAAAGCATTAGGTGACATGTCAGACTCTGCAGTGTGAACAGAGTCAGAAGTCGCCATGACACCTGATGACAATAGAGCAGAACACCACATGACATCAACTTTGTCCAACCAGCCATGGACTTTGCCCCAATCCTCATCATCCTCCCTATTGGACTTTGTACAAAGCTGACTTTGCCCCATCCAACCCTGGCCTTTGCCCCTCATGGGCGCAGTCCTTGTCTGAGGACCTATGTTGGGGGGAGGGGGGGTAGAGACTCAATGTCCCAACTGTGTTTAATGCAGGTGGACTGTGCCCATGGACTTTTGGGGCTGCTGTAGTGTGGACCAAGGGCCCCTGTTTGTAAAGAACTTAAAGTCTTGGTTTTGGGGTCCCAACCTAGTGGGACCAGGTCTATGTTCCCCACATAGGGAAGAGGACATAATCTGCCCTCCAGAAATGAGATTGTCATTTATGTTTTATGTCTTGTGCACTGTTGTCTTCTAGGAGTCTGAATGGTCGAGGACGGCCATTGTGTAACGCCTGCCTGGATCAACAGACTCAGGTGGGATGTAATGGACAGACTAGAGGGAAGCCACTCACCAAGCAGGACCCCCAGAACCCTGAAACCCTTTAACCCCTATACATGGATTTGGAATTACACAGGGCCCTGGAGATCACTACCTGTGGAAGGCTGCAGTCCGATGAGAGTAGTCGTCAGGCAGGGTCAAACCAGGAATAGCAGAACAGGGACAGAATCCAGACAAGGACGTAATCAGAAAACATAGCAGAGGTCAAATCCGGATCGGGCAGCGAGGTACAAAAACAGCAGGCATAAGGGTAGTCAGAAAACACGCAGAAGTCAGCACACAGGAATCACAAAACAGAATAGGGCGGATCAGGAGCCAGGAAATCAGAACTATCTCTGGCAGAGGTGAGCAGACAGGAGGGGAGCTAAGAAGCGTGTGGTGTCTTCCTATTGGCTGTAGCTGAACGCTGGCAACTTCAGCTGGAAGACACACGCCACCCACAGTCAGCCAGTGGTACTGCAGATCCCAAGATAACCCAGCCCAGTGGATGATCGGAGCCTGGACCCACCGGTGCTGCTGGCATCGACTCCTCTCCCATCACCAGCACCATCCACGGCAGGAACACGGCATCACCTGGCGATCGGAGCAGAAGTCGCTGGAGCGGACTCCGATGGTGATGTAACACATTGTTAAAGAGAGGAAGAATGTTAGAGTAGTGGACTGTAGCTGTCGCGTTCCTGCCTCTGAAGTCACCAATTTCATTGTGTAGTTACATAGTTACATAGGTTGAAAAAAGACCTAAGTCCATCTAGTTCAACCTTCCTCCACCAATTCTACATTTTGTCCCTAAGTCACTTATAACCAATAATGTTGTGTGTACTGAGGAAATCACCCAGCCCTTTTTAAAAGCTGTTATAGTATCTGCCATTACTACCTCTTTTGGTAGGGAATTCCACAGTCTGACTGCTCTAATTGTAAAGAACCCTTTCCTATTTAGCTGCCGGAATCGCTTTTCTTCCATTATGTATGCCACCTGGTCCTTAGTACTGTCTTTGGACGAAATAAGTCATGTGCCAGTCATTTATATTGACCACACATGTATTTATACATATAAATGAGATCTTCTCTGAGACGTCTTTTTTCTAAGCTAAACAAATCTAACTTTTTCAATCTCTCATCATATGTGAGGCCTTCCATTCCTTGTAGTAGTCTAGTTAGCTGCCTTTGAACTGATACTAACTTCTGAATGTCCTTCTTAAAATGTGGAGCCCAAAACTGGATCCCATATTCCAGATGTGGTCTTGCAAGTGATTTATATAGGGGTAAAAATACATTGGGATCACGGGATCTAATCTCTCTTTTCATACACTCTAAAAACTCATTTGCTTTAGCAGCTGCTGCTTGACATTGAGTGCTGCTGCTCAGCTTATTTGTAATGAGAATACCCAAGTCGTTCTCCTGTTCTGTAGTCCCAAGTTTACTTCCATTTAATGTATACACAGCTATAGGATTACTCCATCCTAGGTGCATTACTTTACAGTTATCAGCATTAAATCTAATTTGCCAAGTATCTGCCCATTCTGACATCTTATCCAGATCTTTTTGTAATATTGTACTATCAAGGTCAGTTTTTAATATCCTACCTAGTTTGGTGTCATCAGCAAAGACTGACACTTTACTATCAATCCCATCCACAAGGTCATTAATAAAGAGATTAAAAAGAATCTGCTGACTATAGCTCATTTAGAGAATATACCATTTATGACTACTCTTTGTTTCCTATCTTTTAGCCAATTCCTTACCCAGTTGCATATTGTTTCCCCTAGTCCTTGCTTCTGGAGCTTTAGTATAAGGCTATTATGTGGTACAGTATTAAATGCCTTTGCAAAGTCCAAATAAATCACATCAGCTGCATTACCAATATCCAGGTTTGCACTTACCCCCGCATAGAGCACCAACAGATTGGTTAGACATGACTTATCTTTCATGAATCCATGCTGTCTGTCAGTTATTATATTATTTTCTGCAATATATTTTTGCATGTCATCTCTTAAAATGCCCTCAAAAACTTTGCATAGTACTGATGTCAGGCTTACTGGACGGTAGTTGCCTGGATCCACCCTCTTACCTTTCTTAAATATCGGTACCACATCAGCAATCCTCCAATCCTGAGGCACCAACTCTGTTACAAGCGAGTCTAAAAATATGAGATATAGTGGTCTGTCGATTACGGAGCTCAATTTCCTCAATATTTGTGGATGAATGCCATCTGGCCCGGGGGATTGGTCAATGTTTAATTTACTCAGATGTTGGCGTACTTCTTCTTGTGTTAAATTAATTATATCGTGTGGTGAACTTTGATTTTTCACTTCTTGATTCATGGAGAACAGTCTGCTCCTTGGTGAACACTGATGAGAAGTGCCTGTTTAATATCTCAGTCTTTTGTTTGTCCTCTATAACTAACTTGTTATTATATTATAAGGGGCCGATACTATCCTTTATTTTTTCTTTTTGCATTAAAGTATTTATAAAAGACTTTGGGATTTATTTTAATGTCCTTGGCGATTTTTGTTTCAGTAGATAATTTTGCTTGCTTGATTTCTTTTTTGCATTTCCTATTGATATCTTTATACTTCTGAAATGCTATTTGTGTATTTTCAGCCTTTAAGATTTTAAACGCTTTTTGTTTTTGTTTTATTATACTTTGTACAGTTTTATTTATCCATAGTGGTTTCTTTTTATTCCTGGACATTTTATTACCAGAGGGTATAAGTTTTTTACAGGACTCTAGTAGTATATCCTTAAACTTACCCCATTTTTGTTCGGTATCCCAAGTTACCATGACATTATCCAAATCTACACATTTAAGCATTTCCCTTAATTTGTTGAAATCAGCTTTCCTAAAATTCCAGGTTTTAGCATTTCCTCTTTTAAATGTTCTATTGAATATTACGTTGAAGCTTACCATTTTATGATCGCTGGTGCCCAAGTGCTCCCGGATCTGTAGATCTGAAATTGTATCCGGTCTATTTGGCAGGACCAGATCTAGCAAATTATCTCCCCTGGTTGGTTTGTCTACCATCTGAGAGAGGTAATTGTCTTGAATTGTAGATAAGAATTTTCAGCTCTTAGCACAACCAGATGATTCTATGTCCCACTGAATGTCTGGATAGTTGAAATCCCCCATAATAAGAACCTGATTATTATTATTATCATTATTATTATTAATATTATTATCTGCCTTTTCAATTTGTTTCAGCATTTCACCCTCTATTTGTTCAGGTATGTTAGGAGGCTTATAGCAAACTCCAATTAGCATTTTTCCATTATTCCGCACCCCATGTACATGTACAATTTACCCATACTGACTCCACATTGTTGCAGTTCCCCCCAATGTCACCATTCAGCACAGGTTTTAGGTTAGATTTGATAAATATACACACCCCACCACCTCTTTTGTCTTTCCTGTCCTTCCTGAATGTAGTATAACCTTCTAAGTTTGTCACCCAATCATGGCTTTCATCCAGCCAGGTTTCCGTAATGCTCACCACATCATAATCCATAGTTGACATAAGAGTCTTCAATTCATTCATTTTGTTTGCAAGACTTCTTGCATTTTCCAGTAGACATTTAATCCTATTAACACAATTATTACTCCTAGCCTCCCTATGTTCCTTGCATGTCCCAGCCCCCATAATCCTTCATTGACCCCTACCATTTCACTGTCTCTATCTGCTCTATCTATCCCCTTATTTACTCTACTACCCTCACTCCCCCCAGATCCTAGTTTAAAAGCTCCTCCATCCGTCTGACCATTTTCTCCTCCATTGAGGTGCAGCCCGTCCCTACCATAGAGCCTGTAGCCGACTGAAAGGTCAGCCCAGTTCTCCATGAACCCGAACCCTTCCTTCCTGCACCAATTTCTAAGCCACGTATTTATATACCTAAGCTCCCGCTGTCTTTCTAGTGACGCTGGTGGCACCGGTAGTATTTCTGAAACCACCCCATTGGAGGTCCTGGACTTCAGCTTCTCTCCTAGTTCCCTGTAATCATTTTTGAGGACCATCCAACTGGCTCTAACTTTGTCATTAGTACCAATATACACCATGACCGCTAGGTTTCCCCCAGCCTCACCCAGCAATCTGTCTATCTGATCCGCAATGCTGAACCTGAGCACCCATAGTGTAGTGGAATGTGAATAATGTCTTGCGTCTTTTGTAAATTTTGTGATATGTGAATTGTAATGTACTGTGATGTACTGTATTTATTGTACTGTAATGTGTTCTGTGTAATTGATAGTACAGTCCCTGACAGACGTTCTGTCGCTTATCCATGTTATGTAAATAAAAGCTTAGAACCTGACTTTAAATTCATCCATTGGTTTCATAAATTACTCTTTTGAAAGCTGCAACCCTCCCAACTTTGGTTTAGGTTATGAAAATAAAGTTGCTGCAAAGCTGAAATATTGATCATTTAATAAACACAGAAAGCTCAGATTTTGGCAAGACAAAAGTTTTGTCGCCCACAGAAAGTAATGTGAAATTCAAACAAATAATTAATTTCTAATACAAAGATATGTTGCATAAAATTAGTGAATGATGTTGTGGTGCTATTAGAGCCATATTTAATATTTTGTTTGACTTCCATGAGCTTAAAGGACTGCATCTATGCGGTTCAACAATGCTTCATACAATTTATTGATGAAGTCATCAGGAATAGCAAAGAATGCAGTCTTACATGCCTCCCAGAGTTCATCTAGATTCTTTGGTTTTGTCTTCCAAGCTTCCTCTTTCATCCTACCCCAAACATGCTCAATGATGTTCATGTCTGGTGACTGGGCTCGCCAGTCCTTGAGCACCTTGATCTTCTTTGCCAGGAGGAACTTTGTTGTAGAGGTGAATGAATAAGATGGAGCACCATCCTGCTGCAGAATTTGACCCCAATTATGATTGGGAATATAAGAGGCAGCTGATACGTCTTGATATTTGATATTGCCTTCCACCTTGCAAATGTTTTGCACATACCCATACTGAATGTAACCCCAGACCATGATCTTTCCACCACCAAACTTAACTGTTTTCTGGATCCATACGTGCTCCAGTAGGTCTCCTGCAGTATTTGCGGCAGCTGTGGTGTAATTCAACTGAAGAGTCATCAGAGACATCCACCTTCTACCACTTTTCCAGCATCCATCTGTTTAGCAGGCTGTGGGACTTAGATTGCCTTTTGTTTAGTGCTGGCTTTTAGGCACTGATTTTACCATGGAGGCCATTTTGAGACAGAATCCTACAAACTGTTCTAGTTGACACAGAGACTTGAGGCGACCAGGCCTGTTGGAGCTCTGCTGTAGTGAAAGAGGGGCTGGCTTTGGATTTTCTAACCAACAAACATTCCTCCTGAGCAGTTGTCTTGCGCGGTCTGCCGGAACTGGGCTTGTGAAAAACATCTCCAGTCTCTTGAAATCTTTTTTTAATTCTTTGTACTTGACGCTGAGACACATTAAAGGTGCCAGCCACCTCTGCAGTGGATCTGGTCTTCAGCCTTTTGATAATCAAGGCTTTGGTCGCAGGGTGGATTTTTGGCATGTTGTCAGAGGTCAAGTTGCAGTTCAAGTGAAGGTCTGGGGTGCTGGGTTTCTTTTTATACACACCCACTAATTAACCGATCATTTAGTGGACACAGGTGAGGATGTAAACTAGGATTGGGTGCATTATATGACAAGGCAACAAAATGTTTGTCTTGCCAAAATCTGACCTTTCTGTGTTCATTAAATGATCGATATTTCAGCTTTGGAGCAACCTTTTTTTCATAACCTAAACCAAATTTGGGACGGTTTCAGCTTTCAAAAGAGTAATTTATGAAACCAATGGATGAATTTAAAGTAAGGTTATAAGCTTTTATTTACATAACATGGATAAGCGACAGAACTTCTGTCAGGGGACTGTATAACCTGTTATATTTAGTGTCAATAATGTGTAATGTAAAGTATGGTATAGCACGAGTTGTGCAGTAGTGCTGAGCTGGGTTGTGCTGGAACTCACAGTACCAGTAAGATCTGGAGCAAGTCAGTGGGAACTAAGACTGTGACTGAATATGCCTTGTAGAACTGTAACGTGCTGGAAGATTTGCCTGCTATTTGAATTGTAAAGTTGTTGCAGAGAATGAATTGTTGAGCAGAGTTGTTGTTTGAAATGAACACCATTGGTCTCTTTGTGAGTACGAGTTGCCATCATGTCCTGGCCAGCTGCTGTCTTTGTCAGTATGTGGCTTGCATGGGTTCACAACCCACACGACAGAAGTGCACACACCCAGCCAGGACAAGTTTTTCCATGTAGCATGCCGGGGTGTCCAGACTCAATCCCTTGCTCACGACTACTGCCCCACAACACCTTACTTAGATAGTGTTACGTCACTGCCGGAATCTGCTCCAGCGACTTCTGCTCCGATAGCCAGGCGACGCCGTGTTCCTGCCATGGATGGTGCTGGTGATGGGAGAGGAGTCGATGCCAGCGGTGGGCGCAGGCGCCGCTCATCCACTGGGCTGGGTTAGCTTGGGATCTGCAGTACCGCTGGCTGACTGTGGGTGGCATGTGTCTTCCAGCTGAAGTTGCCAGCGTTCAGCTACAGCCAATGGGAAGACACCACACCCTTCTTATTCCCCCTCCTGTCACATGACCACTGCCAGAGATAGTTCTGATTTTCCTGGCTCCTGTTACATCCTATTCTGTTTGGTGATTCCTGTGTGTTGACTTCTGCGTGTTTTCTGCCTACCCTCCTGCCTACTGTTTTTGTACCTCGCTGCCCGATCCGGATTTGACCTCTGCTACGTTTGCTGACTATGTCATTGCCTGCCGATTCTGTCCCTGTTCCGCAATTCCTGGTTTGACCCTGTCTGACTACTACTCTCATCGGACTGCAGCCTTCCACAAGTAGTGATCTCCAGGGCCCTGTGTAATTTCAAATCCCTGTAGAGGGGTTAAAGGGTTTCAGGGTTCTGGGGGTCCTGCTTGGTGAGTGGCTTCCCTCTAGCCTCCCCTTTACAGCCCATCTGAGTCTGTGGATCCAGGCAGGCGTTACAGATAGCTAAGCAATAAATGTGTGTTTCAGAAGGAAGGTTAGACGTAATATTTTTAAATTATACTATGCCAAAATTTTATCTTTCATTTTTTCAAATTTATTGCCACCGCCATGTCATTTTCCGCACTTTATTTTAATGTTTTTGGTAAGGAAGTCTATTTTTTCTACTATTGTGTGTTCAACATGTGAACTTAAGGATTTCGTAAGAAGGAGACCATAATGCTTGACCCTACACAATAGTAGTGGAGATTGCCACAGGGCTCCTACAACCCTAAGGGGGCTTTACACGTTGCAACATCGCTACCGATATATCGTCGGGGGCACGTTGTTAGTGACGCACATCCGGCACTGGTAGCGACATCGCAACGTGTAAATCCTAGGTGCGACGATGAACGAGCACAGAAGCGTACAATATCGCTGATCTGTGTAACGTCGTTCATTTCCATAATGTCGGTTCGACCGCAGGTACGATGTTGTTTGTCGTTCCTGCAGCTCCACACATCGCTGTGTGTAAACCCGCAGGAGCGACAAACATCTCCTTACCTGCGTCCCGACGGCAATGCAGAAGGGAGAAGGTAGGTGGGATGTTATGTCCCGCTCATCTCCGCCCCTCCGCTTCTATTGGCCAGCCGATTAGTGACGTCGCGGTGATGTCGCTGTGACGCCGAACGCATCCCACCCTTGAAGGAGGGATTGTTCGGCAGTCACAGTGACGTCACCAAGCAGGTATGTGCGTGTGAAGCTGCCGTAGAAATCACTACATATCGCATGTGCGACAGGGGCGGGTGCTATCGCGCTGGACATCGCTAGCAATTGCTAGCGATGTCGCAACGTGTAAAGCCCACCTTATTCCCAAACAGTTGGGATACTGTGTAAAATGGATAGAAAACAACAATTCAATGCTTTGGAAATATCCTATAGCCATATTTTATTCACAACAAAACACAGAATGCATACCAGAAGTTGAAAGTTAGACATTTTGTCATTTAATTTGAAAAAAATAGTCTAATTTAGAAATTGATGGCAGAGGCACATCTCAAAAAGTTGGGACAAGGTTAACAAAATGCTGATATTGTGCAAATGAGGAACAGCTGGAGGCAGTTGCATAAAAGAGGAATACCACACTGATCCATCCTGACACAAAATTTCCAACATGCAAACCTCATCCATCACTCTCCCTGTAAGCTCTGACATATCAGCACAGCGTGCACGTTTCTGTCCCTACATCGTGCCAACTTTCAAGCTGCACTACAGAAGTTACTGAAGCCACAGGTAATGTAGCTTCAGAGTGAAGTTTAGCAAGCAACCACTAGGGGTCAGCAGAGTAGTCAGTAATCCGAGTCAGCAGCAAAAGTCTAAGACAGAAGCACAGGGAGAGCCAAGTCGTTGTCAGGAGCTAGCAAGAGTCAGGAGCCGAAGAGAGGCATACAAACCAAAAGGGGAGATGAATGCCAGAGTCAGGAGTGAGGATACAGGTCAGAGGCAGGGAAAATCGAAATACAGATAGAAAGAGAGTAGCAGGGAGGCAGGACAGATCGGTAACACTCACCAGATCCAGTATACGCGCTGCAAGCCAGAAATATCACTGACGTTGAACCATAGGTGCAGCGGCAAGATATAGCGTCCTGGGATCCGGTACAAGGAAGGGGAATTTAACCCCTGACATGACCATGCCAGAGATGGGTGAAACCACAGCAGAGAAAAGCCAGCCTGATTCATGACACCCACTCTGTACGGCTTCAGGACACACTTTGTGAGACTGGAGTAGCAGTGAATAGTGAATGAAGAGACTTGAGTATATGTTTATTTTTTTAATCTATGAGTACATTGTCGGGGGCATTATACTATTTGGAGGGCTATCTGGATCCATTATAATATCTGAGGTCCATATAGGAGCGATTACACCAGTTTGAGAGCTACAAATGGGTGAAAAAAATACTGTTATAAGGCTATGTGGGGGGCCATTATAAAATTAGAATTTTTATGTAGGGCCATTATATTGTTAAGGGGGGCTATGTGGGGCCGGGCCCATCATACTATTTGGAGGGATATGTGGAGGCCATTATACTGTTTGTGGGGCTATATTGGGGGGTCATTATATTTAGTTGAAGGGCTATATTCGTCCATTATATTGTTTGGGGGCTATGACATGCACACGGGGTCTGGGGGGTTACTCGTCACTGGGCCAGTGTAGGGGGTTAGGATGTCACAAAAGCTAGGCCCGGTTCCGTGACCCTGGCGGTGTCAAAAAATGGGGGAGGATGATAGGGATAGTAGTTATTTTTGACGCCACCTGTGGTGTGTGGCTAAAATAGGAGCCACCAATGCAAGAGGTTTCCCCATGGGCAGATGGTAGTGCAGCTAGGTTGGTACAGCTCTCCACAGGCAGAGCTCAGACCCACAGGGAGGTTGGGAGTAGTACTCTGCCCTATTAAAGGAGCGCAGGGCGCGGGAAGGATTGGACGACACAGAGGTTGCAGTTAAAGTTCTTTACTCACTGAGATGTCCCCGCCTCTGGAGTGCAGGACTCTGCTGTCATGGGCTCCAGCTGATCCCGGATAGTTTGGTGGTCAGAACCGGTGTGTTGTGTGAGTCCCTGCGGCTCGAAGCCACGCAGGGACGTGAGTTTTTGGATGGGCTCCATTCCTGTCCCGTATGACAGGCAGCGCGCGTCCGTTACTGGTGCCACTCTTTTGTCACGACTCCTGGCTCTATATGCTGCTGTGCTCCAGGTGCTTTGTGTGGGCCAGAAGACTTGAATTCCCCTGCCCTATGGATTCTGCTGGCAGGACATTCAGTGCCCACCAGCCTAGGGCTCTGCACCATGTTCTGTGCGCTCACTCCTCAGCGACCGTGTTCTCCCCATGTCTCACTTGTTCCCTTGTTACTGACTAACCGTCACTAACTTAATGTCTGTGTGTGTGTGTCGCCTGACTCCCTATTGTATAGCTCCACCCCCCCAGGTTGCTGTACTAGTGGGCGGGAGGTCCCATACCTTGTGGTGACCATCCTAGTGACCCTACCCTAACCCCGTACCGGTGAGAGGGCAACTAACTGTGTGTTTTGGTGGATTGTGGTGTTTTATCGGCAATTACCTCCTCCTTACCCAGGATGAATACTGCACCTCTGGTGAAGTGCAGTACCCTGTGGCGACTGAAGCCTCAGGGGCACCACAGCTACAGTGAGGAAAATAAATATTTGTTACACTCTCAATTTTGCAAGTTTACCCAACTAGAAAGAATGGTGAGGTATGTAATATTTATCATAAATACACTTTAAGGCCTAAGACACACGGCATAAAAATCGGAGCGAGTGGAATGCGATAAAACATTGCACTCGGACCAATATTAGCCTATGTGCCAGCCCTAATCGGACCGAGAAAATAGTCGCAGCCTGCTGCGGGTGCAATACGATCCTTGTTTTTCTCGCACCCTTTCAAATCTATGCGGCTAGAGAAAAATCGCACTGCACTCGCAGTACACCGGTATTCTGTCTCTTCCTAGAAGCTGTGAATCCCAAGCGCTCTAATTATCAGTCCCTTAGATAACTGTATGCTTGTACTCACACTTCAAAGCATCAACAGATAGTTTTAAACTCAGCCAAACGATGACTTGTAGGAAGACCAGGAGAAACGCTGTAGTTTTCTTCTATAATCTTGTATTAAGTACAAAGTAAAGGCAGGTGAAAAAAAATAATATGTACAGGGTTGTAGACATGTCTTCAGCAATGGTTTCTCTCTAGACTAAACTGAAGGAGAAGGGAGGAGCATTCTATACAGAAGCCAACTAAGGGAGGAACATAGGGACAAACTTCACACAGTCTAAATCTACCTAGTAACAATAAGGAATTTCCTGATAGGAGGAAAAATATGCAATGCAAGAAATATATACAACACGTTGTTCCCATTCATGGGACACAACACTCCCCGTCTGAAATCATCAGATTTCACAAGTCCTTGTACGACGTAAGGAGTCAATCCTGGCCCTCAAAGTCACGAAACCTGTAATGAGAAAAGAGACAAACACAAAAAAATGCAACGGTAATGCACTGAATTCAAGTCCATGCTTGGTTAATGACGCATAGTCCTTGCTTAAAAATGTAAAAGTAGAACAATGGAAAAAATGAATTCAAGTTCAACAAACCCATCTTAGGATTGGGGAAGCCGCAAACATGCCAACTCTTCCTCCAACCTAATAATCCAAAGGGTAAAGTTTTAGTCCAAAGGAAAAGTTCAATGTTCAATTGGACACAGATAGTTGTGTCTCAGTACAGCAGGGGTAAGGAAAGGTATGTTCCCCGCCGTGGCAGTGTCCAACAACAAAAGTTAGTTCATGTAACGTCCTCCTTTGGTAAAAGTAGCACGAGTTCGGTGACTGGACGAAAGAAGATATGGGTTGAACTGCCCCTTCGTCACCTTCACTTCTTCCTTCCGGGTTTTTCCATCATCGCTGAGTACAGCCTTGGTGATGAGTCCCATTGGCTACTCGTTGGGATGAGCCTCTCTGTCTTTCAGCAAGACAACGTCTCCTACTTGCAGGTTAGGAGATGACTTCTGCCATTTGTGACGGCTTTGAAGCACATGCAAATACTCGGTCTTCCACCGATGCCAGAACACATTGGACAGATGTTGTACTTGCTTCCATTGACGTCTGAAAATGTCCTTTTGATTGAAGTTCCCAGGAGGGACTGAAACAGCTCCAATTTTCTGTGTGAGGAGTGTGGCTGGAGTGAGAATCATTGGAGCGTCGGGGTCGGATGATACAGGAACCAGAGGTCTGGCGTTTATTATAGCGGATACCTCTACGAGGAAGGTCACCAGCACTTCGTGGGTGAGAGGAAGTTTGTGATTTAGTAACATGGAATCGAGGATTCTTCGTGCGATTCTGATCACGCGTTCCCAGGATCCACCCATGTGTGATGTGTGTGGGGGATTGAACACCCAGGTACAGCCATTGTCAGCCAAGAAGTTGTATAGCTGCAGTTCCTTACAAGCCGCTGTGAAATTAGTTCCACAGTTGGACTGGAATTGTTTGGCACGTTCTTTGTCGATGACACCAGGATGATTCACGCACATGTGCCAGCCGTGGCACATTGAAGACTTGTATAAACAGTGAGCGATGTGAATAAGACGAGCTACGGCTCATACCACAGATGACCAACTTGAGAAGCGCTCGAAGTGATGAGGTCTCAACTTCTGTTTTGATGTCACTGAAGTGTAGCGAGCGGAGACGATTGATCTAATTTCCTTGTTGGATTCTGGTTCCACCAGCTCGTACATGTTGCCGGCATAGTTATCACAGGTCTCCGCGTATAAGATACTTGGAGGTGTCAGCCACATGTTGTTGCCAAGATTGGACACAGCAATGAGTCTCGTTCCTCGGTCAGCTGGGTTTTGCTCTGTGGGAATGTGGTGCCACTGTTCGGCATGATCTCTGTCGAGGATATTTTGCATGAAGTCAACAAAGTGTTTCTCCATCTCTGGTTTTCTTATCAAGGTGCGTTTTAGAGAGGAAACCTTGCTTGCTGGGAGTTGTTTGGCAACCTTGGCTTTGGAGACCGAAAGGGTAATGGGGCTACCCAACTGCAACTGTTAGAGCCATTTTGAGAGAACTCTTTATTCATAATCTTTATGAATTCCTTGTCTTCTCTCGTCTGTGCCAACTTGTTGTCTTCATTTGTAGACTCAAATACTGTTGACCCGAAGTTGTCATCCCAGAGATGGTATGCGTCCGCGCAGTCGGGCGGCTGCTGTCGCAACCTGGTGTCGCTCAGCCTCTCTTTCACCCAGTAGTGATGCGGACATGGTTGAAAGTGAGTGCCGCGACCGTTTGGGAGGATGTGCGTTTTGTAGGAGGAGATCGCATCGGGACTCTTCATTCTGTCTACGCAGACGTTTCCTATGATCACCCAGCCTAAGTCGTAGTGCTGAGCGAATGGCGCGTCGTGTGGCCCGTTGATTTGTTGGCATACTTTGTATAGCCGGAGGATGTCCCTTCCAAGCAGAATAAGGATTTTTGCACTATGATCGAGAGCTGGGAACTTGCTGGCGATAGTTCTCAGGTGAGGGTGGTGAAGAGCTGCCTCCGGTGTCGGAATCTCTTCCCGGTTAGCCGGTATCTGGTTGCACTCGACGAGTGTCGGTAGAGGTATCTCTATGGTATTTTCAAGAGATGTTACCACGAGACCACTGGCTCTTCCTCCGCAAGCTTCTGAGATGCCGCTGCAAGTACCTAGTGTGTAAGGGTAGGCATTTCCTTTTAAGCCGAACAAGTCGAAGAGTTCAGACCTGGCGAGTGACCTGTTGCTCTTGTCGTCCAGGATGCTGTACACCTTCACGGCCCTTTCTCGGTGACCTTTGGGATATACCCTTACTAGGCATATTGTCGCACAAGACTTGTCCCAGAGATCTTCTCCGCAGACTTCGGTGCACGAGGAGGATACTGTGAGGTGGTTTGCAGCTTGGCCTGTACTCTCCCTGCCATGAGTTGTGGTAGGAGAAGGTGTAGGTGCAGGATCAGGCTGAGATGGGTGCAGCGCTTGTACGTGATCCATGCTGTCACACTCCATGCACTTAATTGTAACCTTACAGTCCTTGGCAAGGTGTTCTGTAGAGGCACAACACCTGAAACATACCCCAAACCTTTTCAAGAGTTCCTTTTGTTCTTGGAGGGGTTTCTTCCTGAAGCCAATGCACTTCTTCAGGGAGTGTGGCAGTTTGCGAATAGGACACTGGCGGTTCGGATTTTCCGCCTTACCGCCTTCATTGCCCTTGTCTGGTGCTGACGTTGGTGTAGGTGGTAGAACATCGGTCTTTTTGACTGATACTGGGCCCCTACGTTTTCTGTCATTTTCATGAGTGCTCTCATACCTGGGAGCTGGTGAAGTGGACTCTGTGGGTTCTCCACAGGTGAAGCTGGGGTCTGCCTTACGTTTCGCAATGCTGTTGATGAACTCGCAGAAGTAGGAGAATAGAGGGCGGACATTATTTTGTACAGCACTTTCTTCACGATTTTTTGCACTAATAAAACAAAAGGATCTGAAATCAATTTTTTTCGTGTATTTACTTCAACATACCTACTGGAAACGATTAGTGTGCCGGAGTTACCCTCCTTTTTTTAATAGAGGGAAGGAGACTTGGTGCTCTTTTTTATAGTTTGTTCCTAACGTGGTTCACCTTTCCTGCACGTTGTAAGGTAACTTGGTGACTATGGGTTTCACCCTGTGTCCAAATAGCTGAGGCCAGGTAAGTGTGTGTCTGTTTTGGCCAGCTGGAGCTCGGACAGCAGGTCGCTGAGTTCCTGGTACTTTGAAGCATCCATGCCAGATATTTTGGGAAGGTCGTATAGTTGTTTCAGCAGTGCATCTTCAATTGCTTCAGGACTGCCGAAGCCTTTCTCTGGTCTTTCCCATGCGGTTACGAGACCAGTTGTTGGGTCGCTGATGTAGACGGATCTGAGTCTCTTGATTCTCTCAGTAGACCGCGGCCCTAGCCACCTGATTAGCAAGTCCAGCTCTTCAGCAGCCGTAATGCCGAGGTCACGCGTTGCGGTTTTGAAGGCACACTTCCACCCTCTGTAGTTTTCCGGCTGGTCATCAAACTTTGTGAGACAGGTGTTGGTGAGTTCTCGGCGGATCATGTACCTCGCAAAGTCGGACATGTCTGATCTTTCCGACATTGGGGGCACATTTGCTGACTGTGTGGTGCTGGTTGCATGGTTCGTAGATTCTTGGTTCGGGAACATGGGAAAGTACGGAGTGGCGTAGACGTTTAGACCAGTAATCGGTTTGGTGTGTACAATCTCTGTTGTATACGGGGCCGGAACTACACAGTTGTTGGGAGTGTAGCGCCTTGCCGGCATGTTAGGTTCCATGTAGACATGGGCATACAGAGGTTGCTGATGCGCAGGGTGTGGCTGTGCATTGGAATATGAAGCAGGTTCAGCCTTGAAAGTCTGAGGTGCATTGGACTGACCTGGAAGGCTGGAAAATGTAGGTGGATCAGTGTCTTGAAGCTCTGGAGAAGTATTAGCGCTGACGGGAATGTTGATGGTAGTTGGCAGTTCGTCGGCTTGGCTCAGCACGTAATCTCTTGTACGCTTAAATGAGTCTTCTGTGTCGACATCACACAAACTGGCGCTGCCTTCTTGGCTCCCACCCAGAGCTTGCTCAAAAACCTTTAGCCTTGCCATGGCCGCGACATGCTCACATTGCTTCTGAAGGGCTTCAATTTCTGCATCCTTGCGTGCAGATTCTGCAATTGTCTCTGCTTCTTTGCATGCAGATTCTGCTTTCATCTCTGCTTCTCTGCGTGCAGATTCTGCTTCCATCTCTGCTTCCTTGCGTGCAGATTCTGATTTCATCTCTGCTTCTCTATGAGCAATGTTTACATCACATACAGAAATATAATTGCAATCATATTATGAGTACCAAAAGGTTATATTGACAGTTAGAATGAGTTAATGCAGCAAGTCAATATTTGCAGTGTTGACCCTTCTTCTTCAGGACCTCTGCAATTCTCCCTGGCATGCTCTCAATCAACTTCTGGACCAAATTCTGACTGATAGCTGTCCAGTCTTGCATAAGCAATGCTTGCATTTTGCCAGAATTTGTTGGTTTTTGTTTGTCCACCCGTCTCTTGATGATTGCCCACAAGTTCTCAATGGGATTAAGATCTGGGGAGTTTCCAGGCCATGGACCCAAAATCTCTATGTTTTGTTCCATGAGCCATTTAGTGATCATCTTTGCTTTATGGCAAGGTGCTCCATCATGCTGGAAAAGGCATTGTTGGTCGCCAAACTGCTCTTGGACAGTTGGGAGAAGTTGCTCTTGGAGGACATTCTGGTACCATTCTTTATTCATGGCTGTGTTTTTAGGCAAGACTGTGAGTGAGCCGATTCCCTTGGCTGAGAAGCAACCCCACACATGAATCGTTTCAGGATGCTTAACAGTTGGCATGAGACAAGACTGGTGGTAGCGCTCACTTCTTCTTCTCCTAATAACCTGTTTTCCAGATGTCCCAAACAATCGAAAAGGGGATTCATCTGAGAAAATGACTTTACCCCAGTCCTCAGCAGTCCACTCCCTGTACCTTTTGCAGAATATCAGTCGGTCCCTGATGTTTTTTCTGGAGAGAAGTGGCTTTTTTGCTGCCCTCCTTGAAACCAGGCCTTGCTCAAGCAGTCTCCGCCTCACAGTGCGTGCAGAAGCACTCACACCAGCCTGCTGCCATTGCTGACCTAGCTCGGCACTGCTGGTAGTCCGATCCCGCAGCTGAAACAGTTTTAAGATACGGTCCTGGCGTTTGCTGGTCCTTCTTGGGTGCCCAGGAGCCTTTTTGGCAACAATGGAAGCTCTCTCCTTGAAGTTCTTGATGATGCGATAGATTGTTGACTGAGGTGCAATCTTTGTAGCTGCGATACTCTTCCCTGTTAGGCCATTTTTGTGCAGAGCAATGATGGCTGCACATGTTTCTTTAGAGATAACCATGGTTAACTGAAGAGAAACAATGATACCAAGCACCAGCCTCCTTTTAAAGTGTCCAGTGGTGTCATTCTTACTTAATCATGACTGATTGATCGCCAGCCCTGTCCTCATCAACACCCACACCTGTGTTAATGGAACAATCACTAAAACAATGTTAGCTGCTCCTTTTAAGGCAGGAATGCAATGATGTTGAAATGTGTTTTGGGGGTTAAAGTTCATTTTCTTAGCCAATATTGACTTTGCAAGTAATTGCTGTTAAGTTGATCACTCTTTATGACACTCTGGAGTATATGCAAATTGCCATTAGAAAAACTTAAGCAGTAGACTTTGTAAAAATTAATATTTGTAGCATTCTCAAAACTTTTGGCCATGACTGTAGGTTCTCTTTAACCTTCCATGTTGGTTTGGTCAACCGCTTATTAGATCTTTCACTGTAATTTGATTGTGAGTCTATGTCTTTCTCTTGTTGCTCTAAAGCAGGAAGTGAAATTGTTCTCTTTGCCTCCATCAGGAAGGGTGAATGCAGCTCTGCACTGGTTGTCAGGGAAACCTATACAATGTTGCAATCTGAGCTGGGGAGCAGCCTGTGTTTGCAGAATGTATTTTCAGAGTCTCTGGCTGCAGCTTACAATTAGCTTATGGGTGATTCTAGGTTTATAGCTGCACACAGTTCTGATAACAGGTTAATACTTTTACAGGGCACTTTCTGTCTGCAAGCTGCTATAAAGTTTTATGCTGTGGTTTGTTATCAGCCCCTTGGGGTAATCTTTTCTCTGGATTGTATGCAGTATAGCACTCCTGGAAACAGGTTCTTTACTGATATATGTATACTAATCCCGGTCACAGCTAGTCCTTTTCACTATCCTGTCTCTTCCTGGTAGCTGTGAATTCCAAGCGCTCTAATTATCAGTCCCTTAAATAACTGTATGCTTGTACTCACACTTCAAAGCATCAACAGATAGTTTTAAACTCAGCCAAACGATGACTTGTAGGAAGACCAGGAGAAATGCTGTAGTTTTCTTCTATAATCTTGTATTAAGTACAAAGTAAAGGCAGGTGAAAAGGAATAATCTGTGCAAGGTTGTAGACATGTCTTCAGCAATGGTTCCTCTTTAGACTAAACTGAAGGAGAAGGGAGGAGCATTCTATACAGAAGCCAACTAAGGGAGGAACATAGGGACAAACTTCACACAGTCTAAATCTATCTAGTTACAATAAGGAATTTCCTGATAGGAGGAAAAATATGCAATGCAAGAAATATATACAACACGTTGTTCCCATTCATGGGACACAACAACCAGTGTACTTCAAGTGCAGAGCAAGAATGGCAATAGCTGGCAACAGAGGAGAGAGGGAGATAAATCCCTCCCTCTCCTCCGCAGCGGCGGTCCTCCCCTCTGCAGCGCCGGCCCACCCCTCCTCAGAGCCGGACCGCCCCCCGCAGCTGTGGTCCGATCGCACGATTGGACCTCAGTCACAGTGACACTTGCATGACACTCGGCTCTCACTGTGCTGCCAGCGTGAGCCGAGTGTCATGCGAGGATCACAGTAGTCCCCGTGTGGCCCCGGCCTAACTGTGACAGACAGAATCCCCCCAAAATATCGAGAAAATCACATTGTATGATTTTTAAATAATTAACTTGCATTTTTTGCATAAAATAAAAATTTGATACAATAGAAAAACAGAACTTAATATTTGGTACAGAAACCTTTGTTTGTAATTACAGAGGTCTGATGTTTCTTGTAGTTCATAACCTAACCAGGTTTGCACACACTGCAGTAGGAATTCAGGTACTCCATACAGATCTTCTCCAGATCTTTCAGGTTTGGAGCTGTCACTGGGCAACATTAAGTTTCAGCTCCCTCCAAAGATTTTCTATTGGGTTCAAGTCTGAAGACTAGCTAGGCCACTCCAGGACCTTGAAATGCATTTTGCAGAGTCACTCTTTAGTTGCCCTGACTGCGTGTTTCAGGTCACTGTCATGCTGGAAGACTCAGCCATGGCCCATCTTCAATGCTAATACTAAGGGAAGGAGCTTGTTGTCCAAAACCTCATTATACATGACCCCATTCATCCTACCTTCAATGCAGTGCAGTTGTCCTGTCCCCTTTCCAGAAAAGTAGTCCCAAAGTATGATGTTTCCACTCCTATGCTTCACGGTTGGAATAGTGTTCTTGAGGTTGTACTCATCCTTCTTCCACCAAACATGGCGAGTGAAGCTCATACCAAAAAGTTATACTTTGGACTCATCTGATCACATGCTCCCTCTGAATCATCAAGATGGTCATTGGTGCAGTTCAAACGGGCCTGGACATGTGCTTGTGTCAGCAGGGGGACATTGCGTGCCCTGCAGGATTTTAAACCATGAATGGCATAGTTTAAACCATGAATGGCATAGTGTATCAAACTGTAATCTTTGAGACTGTGGTCCCAGCTCTATTCAGGTCATTGACCAGTTCCTCCCATGTAGTTTTGGGCAGATTCCTGACCTTTCTCACAATCATCCTTACTCCATGAGGCGAAATCTTGCATGGAACCCCAAACCGAGTAAGACTGACAGTCATCTTGTGTTTCTTCCATTTTCTAGTACTGTGCCAACAGTTGTTGCCTTCTCACCTAGCTGCTTGCATACTGTCCTGACACTTATCCCAGCTTGTGCAGGTCTACAATTTTGTCCTAGTGTCCTTAAACAGCTCTTTGGTCTTGGCCACGGTGGAGACATTAGAGTATGAGTCATTGAGTGTGTGGACAGGTGTCTTTTATACAGCTAACAGGTTCAATCAGGTACAATTAATACAGGTAATGAATGCTGAGTAGGAGGGATTCTTAAAGAAGAAATAACAGGTCTGTAAGATCCAGAATTCTTGCTGGTTGATAGGTGATCAAATATGTATTTAATGCATTAAAATGCAAATTAACTATTTTAAAATCATACATTATGATTTTCTGGATTACTGACTAGTGATGGGCAGATCCGCATGGGTTCAAAAGTACCTGTTCACTGACTCCAGGCCCAGAGTTCTAAGGGAACTTCGGGTACCTATCCGGATCTGGCAACTCGGGTAGTTAAAAAAAATAAAGGAAAAATAAAGAAAAAAAATGTGGTTTTCTTCCAGGAGATGCAGGTCTGTCAACTCAGTGGCATCACCTGAGGTGAAGTCACTGAGTTTAATAAGGTCACCTGAGGTCAGTTTACCTGCAGTCAAAGCTGGGGTGCTGTGGGAACTTCCAGCTGTACCGCAAATAAACTAAGTGACATTACCACTCATCGCTGCGGCTCAGTAATTCTCTGCCTCAACTGGAATCCTCGTGGGACCTCGCATGGATTACGTTGGAACTGGGTGTTTTGGGGGTTAATAAAGGGGTGTAAGAGGGTGTTTTTTGTATTTTATTTCAAATAAAGGATTTTTTCTGTGTTTTGTGTTCTATGTCTTTTCAGTTACATATTAGTAATGGGGGGGTCTCATAGATGCCTCCCATTCCTAATCTAGGGCTTAGTGGCAGCTGAGCTGTCAGTAACCCCTTATTACCCCACTTGTCACTGCACCAGGGCAATCAGGATGAGCTTGTCAAGTTCTGGAATTGTCACATCCAATCCATGCAACAATCCTTGGCAGCTGCAGGCTGCTATTTTTAGGCTGTAAGGGGCCCCAATAACCTTGGTTCTCCCCAGCCTAAGAATACCAGCTCCCAGATGTTGGCTTTATCATGGCTGGGTATCAAAATTGAGGGGACTGCAAGACAATTTTTAAAAGTTATTTATTTAGACCTGCATGTGGTGCCTCTTATTTTGATGCACAGCCATGGGGGCTGCAGCCTGTAGCCATATGCATTATCTGTGCTGAGTATCATAATATGAGGGGACTCTACGCAAATTTTATTTATTTATTTTTACACTATAGGGACACACACAGAACCTGTGATTGCAAGCAGTCAGACACAATGCCACACAAGGGTGGGGGCACGGTATCACTACAACCAATCAAAGACGCTGGGACTGCCAGTGGGCGTCGGAAGCAGTGAATATGCATGAGGTTAATGAGCAGCACCAGAAGTAATGTTACAGCCGTGCCAAAGACTGGTAAGAATAACGTGCTTGCTCTAATCTGCCTTATCCAGCAGCGCAGGGAGATCATGTCTCCTCCGCACTGCCGATATAGTTAATGGTATTGCAGCTCCGGGTGGGCCCCCTCTGAGCACAGGGCCCGGGGCGGCGGCACCCTCTGCCCCCCGCTAGCTACGCTACTGGCCTTATCCCTTCTACCCTTCTACCACCATTTTAAAGAGCTGGATACTGGTCCCCATAGACTTATATGGAGACCGGCGTCCGGGCAGATATCCGGTATCAATTCCAGGTTAGAACTGGGTTATTTTTAAAAAAAACAGTTGGACCGCTGATCCCGGGTATCTGGGGGTCAGCCCATCACTGTTACTGACCTCTCCATTCTTTATAGATGGGAAAACTTGGAAAATTGTTAGTGTATCAAGGGGCCATTATACTATTTATTTGGAGGGCTATATGGGAGCAATTATACCATTTTGAGGGCTACGCGGCGGCCCATTACACTGTTTGGATGGCCATGTGAGGGCTAATTATACCGTTTGGAAATTTATGTTGAGCTATTATACTGTTTGGAGAGCTATTTGTGGGTCATTATTTTGCTTGAAGGGCTATGTGGGTGCCATTATACTGTTTGTAGATCATGGGGGGGCATTATACTGATTGTAGGGCTATATGGGACCATTATACTGTTTGTAGGGCTACTGGGAGAAATCATACTGTGTGCAATCCATTATACAATGTGGAGGATTGTGTGAAGTCCATTACACTTTGTAGAGGCTTATGATGGGGACATCACACTGTGTGGAGGGTTGTATAGGAGCCATCATACTGTGTGGAGGTGTGTGTGGGTCATTATACTGTATGGAAGGCCATTATACTGTATTGTGGACTGTGTGGAGGCCATGATATTCTGTTAAGGGCTGTGTTAGAATTACTATTGGGTTATCATACTTTGCAAGGGGTCATCATTCTGTGCGTGTGTGTGTGTGTGTGTGTGTGTGTGTGTGTGTGTGTGTGTGTGTGTGTGTGTAAAGGAATTTACTGTGGGGGTATTATACTGTGTTTGTGGACACTTTTTTTGTATAATACTTTATGTGAGCCATGAAAGGGGTGTAGCGTCGGCATTCCTAGTGCGCTAGTGTGACGCCCTGGCAAAACCAGGTTGTCACAGAGCCTGCACAAATCCACCAAAGTGCAGGCCATTCTCCTTGGCACCAACACAGTCCCCATACAGATATACACCA
The DNA here is from genome assembly GCF_048569485.1 of Anomaloglossus baeobatrachus. Lineage (NCBI taxonomy): Eukaryota > Metazoa > Chordata > Amphibia > Anura > Aromobatidae > Anomaloglossus > Anomaloglossus baeobatrachus. Next base: position 126,733,524 of record NC_134356.1, read on the forward strand.
GCCAATCAGGCCCTACTCACCCCCTCCCCAGGAAAATGGGAGGGATCGAGAAGAGCTTAGGAAGTGTCAGAGCAGAGTTTAGCTTCAGTTTGAGCTGTAGTCAGTGAAGAGCTGACAGGAGGGAGTTGGTGCTCCCTGGAGAGGTTGGTAGTCGGGGTTGGAGCCCTGGACTACCGGACTAGGTGGCAGTGAGGGCCACAGGCACGGAGATCCAGTTGCGGGGAACCTAATGCCGACTGGGGCAGGGTTGTAGCCTGCTGGTGCCGAGAGAGGGGATCCGGTCCGGAGGCCGTTCAAGCAGACTAGTCCAGACAAGAAAGAGACAGACAGAGAGTGTGTAAGAAAGGGCCCCTGGCTGTATATCTGGGTGTGGGACCTGAAGACACCCGCCAAAGGTGACCGGCCATTGGCAATTTGGTTTACAATACAGACTGTGTGTCTTTACTGACCATCCAAAGCATCAGCAGCTCATCCAGCACCACGACAACCAAACTGTGAGTTTCCTGCTCCCTGCAACCTCTCACAATACCCTGGGCCCCGGGACTACACCTCCCCTACCCGTGGAGGGGATCCCACCTTGCTGCCCCGCTCCATCAGCCCCGGGCACCCACATACAAGGCAGAGGCGGTGTCACCATCCCTCACCGCAACCCATGGATGGCATCACCGACAAAAGGCCGCTTTACACGCTACGACATTGCTCAAGCGATCTCGTTGGGGTCACGGAATTTGTGACGCACATCCGGCCGCTTTAGCGATGTCGTTGCACGTGACACCTATGAGCGATTTTGCATCGTCGCAAAAATGTGCAAAATCGCTAATCGGTGACATGCCCCCCCTATTCCCAATTATCGTTGCTGCTCCGTGTTCGATGTAGTTCGTCGTTCTTGCGGCAGCACACATCGCTACGTGTGACACCGCAGGAACGAGGAACCTCACCTTACCTGCGGCCGCCAGCAATGAGGAAGGAGGGAGGTGGGTGGGATGTTACGTCCCGCTCATCTCCGCCCCTCCACTTCTATTGAGCGCCCGCTTAGTGACGTCGCTGTGACACCGAACGAACCGCCCCCTTAGAAAGGAGGCGGTTCGCCGGTCACAGCGACGTTGCTACGCAGGTAAGTAGTGTGACGGGTCTGAACGATGTTGTGCGCCACGGGCAGCGATTTGCCCGTGTCGCACAACCGATGGGGGTGGGTATGCACGCTAGCAATATCGGTAACAATATCGCAGCGTGTAAAGCGGCCTAAAGACTCTATCCCCTGTAAATGACCCCTTTTCAGTCATGAGCAACGGACGGCTGCGCGAGCCCCGGATCCAGCTGACACTCGAGCCACAGCCACCGCCCAGATCCGAGTGCCTCGAGTGACCCCCGGTTGTGATCTGTCCCGCGCCCGCAACACTGGCACCCCACGGCATCTTAGCGCCATGTCCCTGCTCCCTCCTCTAATCTGCCAGGTTATACTTGTGCTGCACAGTCCTCTGCTTACCCGGAAGGCCCCCGCGTGTCGCATGGTCCTCTGCACTCCCACATGGCCATCCTTGTGTTGCGGGGTCCTCGCCTTGCCCCCCCCAGATATTGCGTAGTCCTCTCTATCCCTTCATTGCTGTCCGCGTGCAGTGCAGTCCCTGGCTCATCCTCCTCACGGATGCCCACGTGTGTGTCAGTCTCTAGCTCCTGCCTAGGTCCCAGGCCCTTTGCATCCTGTTTGGGGTTTCCTGGCCCCCCAGCCTAGGAGGCACATACGTGTGCTTGCTTCCTGTCCTTTTAAGAGGAAACATGCACACCTTGCTAAGGATTCCCCAGCCTATCACTTAGAGGTGGAGCACCCCATGGGGTCTTAGGAATGCTCGTCACCGGGCCGGTGGTGGAGAGGAATGTCACAGTGGCCTGCCTAGTTACATGACCTCGAGGTGTCCCCAAAAGGGGAATAGAGGATGGGATGAGTAGTAGTTGTCTCGTGACGCCACCTGCGGTATGCGACCAAGGATTAGGCGCCGCTGCAGTCGCTGTCCTCTGGGGCAGATGGTGTCGCAGCTAGGATAGTTCAGCTTCCCGCAGGTGAAGCCAGAACCCAGGGAGGATGATCAGGTGGTAGTCTATGGTGTTGTACACTGGGGTGCAGGGCTGAGGACGCTGACAGTAACTCGATAATACAGGCTAGTAGTTTTCTTTACCTTTACTGGTCAGATGTTATGGTCCAGATTTACAGTGGTCCGGTCAGCCAGGAAGCGATGAGGAATCTGTCATTACCAGGTAGGTTGGAGGCCTTCCTTAGTGTGCTCTTATTGTGGGTCGCTGTTGCCTGAAGCAGGACAGCGTCCCTCTTCCTAGATGTCATTTGCCTTGTACCTTGTGGCGGGCAGCGTGAGCCAGATGTAGGGCCCGCCGGTATTTCTGTGGCCCCGGGCTCTATTGTGCTACTTTGCCATGGGAGCTTCTGTTGGGCCAGGAGGTGTGGAATCTCTTACCCTCTGGGTTTATTGCTGGGCCATTAGCACCCGACAGTCGAGGACCCCGGTGTCCTGATTCAGCAGTCAGCCCTGGAAAGCCTGCAATGTAATTAAACAAGGCACTCCTGAACTTGAAAGTGATGCAAGTTTATTTAAGGTGCATGAAATAACGTTTTCGGTCCACTATGGACCTTCCTCAGTTGCACATTAGTGGAGTGAACTGGAGGCACAGGATGGCGTGAAGCGCAGTATCCACCGCTGCATGGGGGCTGCCATTATTTCATGCACATTAAATATACTTGCATCACTTTCAAGTTCGGGAGTGCCTTGTTTAATTACATTGTACGGCTTTGGAACCTGAAGAGCACCCCTATTTCTCTTGATATCCCTACAAGGAAGTGCCATTTCTTCTTTCTACTGGAAAGCTTGCAGATAGCTCTCAAACAGCAACCCTTCTCTTTTTCCTGCTCCTCTCTCTAACCCCTCCCCAGCCCAGAATACACAGGGAAGCTCACCCCAACCAAGACTTGAGCTCCCCCTTCTGGCTTGGATTAGGAAGTGTTGGGTGTGATTGTACCTGGCATAGAGATCTCCCTGCTGCTTCCAAGCATAGCATTGCCCTCTGGCTCCCATGACCACTGGGGTGCCAAAGAGGCGCCAGGTACTTAAGGCTCCTTTCCCTGATGGGAGTGGCCAGAGCAATGTATTCGCATTCTGATCCTAACCTGTGTGTTGGTTCTGTCTGTCTGCTCTGGTCTCCCAGCCTCCAGCACCAGTCCTGCATGAAACCAGTCCTGCTCTACTGTGTCTGTCTTGTCTGTTTCCCTGGACCTGTCCTTGTTCTGTCTTTTCCCTTGTACCAGCCTGTGTCCTGCGCCTGTGTCCATACTAGCCTGTATCCTGCACCTGCGTGAGTACCAGCCTGTATCCTGAACCTGTGTCTGTACCTGCCTGTATCTTGCAAATGTGTCTGTACCCGCCTGCGTCTGTCATCTTGTCTGCCTTAGAAGACTTAGCTGCACCTGTGTCTGATGTCCTGTATCTGATGTCTCATGCCTAGTGATCCGTGCCAGATGATCTGGACCCTGATGACCGCTGTGCCCAATGTCCTGTGCCTGATCTTCCTTGCCTGGGGACCTGAGCCTGATGACCCATCTGGGAAGTTCTGCACCTCCATGTTCCCATTCTGCATGTTCCCCATCCAGACTGTGTTCCTGTTCTGCTCTGTTTGTCTTGCCAGACAGCCCAGTTGGTCCTGCCTGTGCTGTCCTGTCTGTCTTCTCTGTTACATGACCCCAGTCCTGCTGTCTCACTGCTCCGCTCAGCTGCCACAGTCCCGTTACTGCCCAGGGAGTGGCACTTGGTGTTCAACCTTGTGGCAGGCACTTACTCAAGCCCCTCCTACTAAAGAGTAATCCTGGGACCCCCTTGTGGTCCAGTGGGTCCACTCCTGCACCACCGTCACCAGCAGTGAGCATTAAAAGGGGTATCTTAATGTGTGGGAACGCTAAGGGGCTCCATCAGGAGAAAAATTACTTTGAACAGGCTGCAAATATGTGAGGTATTATCTTCTGTGACACTGCCAAATATTTATTTTTTTGGGGGTTGGGGGCCCAATTAAGACTTTTGCCATGGGGTCCCATGAGTTCTATGTATGATCCTGGCTGGAGAGTCAATTTACAACTTAGGCTAGGTTCACATTTCCGTTAATTAGTATCAGTCACAATCCGTGGCTCTGATAAACAACGGAATCCGTTTGGCGGATTCCGTTGTTTCCCATAGACTTGTATGAGTAGCGGATTGTGAATGATTACCTTGCATTGCATCCGCTGCGCTGTGCATCAGTCGTTTTTGGACTGACCGTCGGGCGGAAAAAAACGCAGAATGTAACATTTTTGGCTCGTTAAAATTAACGCAACGCGCAGGAATCCGTCGCAATCCGTCAAGCGTGTAATGTTTGTCTATGGTGCTGGATTCCTTCGTAAACCGTCTTTCGACGGAATCCAGCGCTGGATTCCGTCATTTTCAACTGAGCATTCCCAGGATGTACCCAATCATATAGCAAGCTCCTAAATTAGGAAAGGTATATAAAGAAGCTGTAATTAACACCCACACAATGCTGCATGTACCTGACCAGAGCCAGATCAAACCACACAGAATTGAAGATCTTCAGTGACCACATACCCGAGGAGGACAACCAGTGCCAGAGTGGGGAAATACTGAGACCTGTTCTCCGCCATATTTTGTGGATCTTTTCCTTTTTTTTTATTTCTTAGGCTATGTGCCCACGCTGCGGAAAATTTGAGGAATTTGCCGCGATTTTTTCGCGGAAATTCCACGGATTGTTCAAAAATCCGTAGTACAGCGAGTCCCCAGCCATTTCTATGGCATTTTGGAACTGTTGTACCCATGCTGCATTTTTTTTCCGCAGCGGAAATAATGCGAATTTCCCAGCGGAAAAATCTGCAGCATGTGAATTATTCCTGCGGATTTCTCCGCAAGGTCCCATACTTACCTGCCTTGATAGCAGACACCGGAGTCACTTCCTCTGGTGCAGAGGACAGCAGTGGAGCCAGGAGCGGGCAGCAGGAGGTGGACGGGGCCTGCACGAGCTCCGGTCATGTAACAGCCAGAGCTATTTCAGGCCCGCCCACCTTTTCCTGCACAGTGCAGACGCTGATAAACACAGCCGGAAAGTGAAGTGCTGCGTGATGGAGGGAAGTATGAACTACCCCAACACTCCAGCACTTGTTCTGCATTGAGGATGCATTGCCAAAGCCATGGTACTGTATCCTCAATGCAGAATGCCTGCAGCATTTCCGCAGGACATTCCACAATAAAACCGCAGCACGTCCGCAGCATGAAAACAGACAAAGTTGTGCTACGGATTTCTGGGAGCTCCTGCGGAATGTCCTGCGTATATATCCGCAGGACACTTTCCCCGTGGACACATAGCCTTAATCTTTCTTCTGAAATGTATATATTTGTACTGTCAGTTTCTTATATAAAGAGCCTCTGCTCCTTTTTCTTAATTTTTTTTAAGTTTCAAAAAATAAAAACAGAAAAAAAAAATAAAAATATGCACAATCTGTTAATTTTGCATAATTTTGCGCCTTGTTAGTATTTGTATGTGCTGGAAAATTTGGGTTGTGTAAAGATATTGTTTTTGTGTATTTATCCACACTGCTCGAAACAGAACGGTAATGCACTTTGGTGCTGGGGAGATCTTTTAAGGTTAAACATTACCCTGGGTGTGCGGGTAGTTAATAGTGTCTGTTGAGGTTGGAAAAATAGAATTACAGAGGGAGGAAATTTTGGTTTGCCCTAAAGGAAAATGGTATTATTGTGGTGCGTTAGGGTATGAATTTTGTCAGTTAATGAGATTATTGTAGGTAGGTGAATTGGGGTAATGGGATTATTGTGGGTAGGTGGGTTAGCGTGGGGATATTGAGGGATTATTGGGGTTAGTTGGGTTAGGGTGGGTATATTGAGCGGTTATCGGATTATTATGGGTAGGTGGGTTAGGGCGGAGATATTGCTGGCTTATTGGATTAATGGGGGTTATTTTTTTTTGGGCGGGGGTAATACCTCCTCTAATGTTTTGCTTTTCTAACGTGTTTTTCTTATTTTTTTGTCTCTAAATAGCGCAGAACTTGAGCAAAGCGGAGAACCGTTAACCATACATGTAAGTATCTATCTTTGCAGGCCAATGTACCGTGATTAGCAACCGATTTATTTACAAACAAGTCTTCTTCTTTTGGGAGCCCCCCTCTAAGGCGACAGCGATTGCAGGTAATTATTAACAACATATTGACTTTGTAATCTGAGATGAAATATAACAACATTTGTCCAATTTGCATATAGGAGGAGGAAGCTGAAGCACAGGGGAACCCAGAAGAAGGCGAACGGGGTGGCGAGATGCCTAATGAATGCTCGCAACATGTAAGTATATTCATATAACTTATAAACTTATATCACAAACATTACACCACACAATAGTTACCACAAACCCATACATTGCACAATTGTTTCGAGGCGATACCATTCCCAGACTATTGAGGTAAGTAGAGAACATATATCCCAGCACATACGTTCCATCAAAACAGAAACAAAATTATATTCGAAAAATAACATAACAATTAGATAACATGTTGCTGGTGCTAATGTTTTGATTCTATTTTTAGGTGCAAGGTGGTGCCCACCATAGAGATCCTCCAAGCGACTCCCAGGGTCGTCGTGAGCGCGGCGGTTGTCAACAGGGAATAACTTTTTGAATATTTTTTTTTATTAGCAATTGTAAAAATGTATTGTCAATTACATGGTTTTAATGTAAAATATGGTTTTGATTACACAGGTTTCACAGCGGCGGCAGGACGGGGAGTCTGATGGGGAGGAATTGGGACTAGTTGTGGACCTCCTCATCCACCTCATCCATGCAAGGCAACCGTTGTGGGACATGCAAGACCACTGCCATGCTGATGCTGTTGTCACCCGACGGCTCTGGGACGAAATTGCTGTAATAGTGATTGATGGATGGGAGGATCTCAACATGAGGGCACAAAACAAAGCACGTAAGTATAGATAATTAACTAAATGTACCTGCCAGCTTTACACTGTAATATGCTTAACCTTGTTTATTATCTATTTTCAGGTACAAGGCTGATCACCGGGTGGCGGTCCCTACGTGATCGCTTCAGGAGGGACTACAATAAGGAAATGCAGGCTCCTAGTGGATAGGCAGGACGCAAGGGCTCAAAATACAAATATGCCAGAGCCTTTGCGTTCCTGAGATCGACCATGATTGCAAGAACGTAATTACACTGTCTTTGTGTTCATTTGTAATGTATTTATGCTTAATGTATTTTGACAACAGCATGCTGCTGAAAATTAAAAAATATTTTTTTTTTATTTGTTTACTCCCACAGAATATTCATTAGCACGATGGAGCCTGCAGCAGTCCCGCACCCTCCTGGAGTGATGTCAGAAGAGACCGTCACCGGTGACCCCTCCAACAGACCCTGTGATCCCTCCCTCCCTTCCACCTCTACTTCTGATGCCACCCTACTTCCACCTCTACTTCTTCTACCTCTTTCCTTTCCATCCCATCTTTCCCCACCTTCCCAGCAGCATACTAGCAGACCTCAGTACATGCAGCTGCTGCTCAGCAGCGAGTAGGTGTTCCCTTATCAAACACTTTGGACGCTTCCGACACTCGAACACCTTTTGGTTCGGTGCAACAGCGCCCAAGGGGACAGGATAGGGGCAGCTCCGAAATCTTGCATCTTAACGCATCCATCCATAGCTTCATGAAGGTTCTATCACAGCAAATGATTGCTGACTTCAACCTGATAAACCATAGTTTACAGGAGTTGTCCAGCAAGATGGATCTGATGCGTTCAGAGGCCAGACCCACTCAACATTATTTCCAATTTATAGTCGGACAGCTGGAAAGCCTATCCTCTGAGCATCAACTGTATGTGATGGAGGCCTGCCAGGAAGCTTTCAAAAGTGTGTTCCCTTTCCTCTGTTACTTTGCCCACCACTTTACCACCTCAGCCAGCAGCCCCTCCTCCACCAACTCAGCCAGCAGCCCCTCCTCCACCACCTCAGCCAGCAGCCCCTCCTCCACCAACACCTGCCCAGTTCCAACCACCTGCCCATTACCCTTCACCTGTCCAGTACCAGTCAGCAATCTCCACCCCAACTGCAATCCCTGCCCATCATCCACACTCTATCCAAACTTCCATTCCTTCTCCATCTCCACTTTCTAGTCCACATATGTCAGCCCCAACTCCATCCCCATCCTCAATGTCCGCTCCACCTACACAACATTACCCGTACCATCATTCTGTGTCTGCCCCCCTCTTACTACAAACCCCACCATCTCCCAGCCCTCAGCCATCTCCCAGTCCTCATCCATATTCTCTCTCTCAAACCTCTTTTCTTCCTAACACTTCTCTTAGCTTTGCCACACCTTCCCCTTGTGTATTACCTTCTGCCGAATCTTCCCCTTCCCCATCCTCTCTTCATACCCCATCTGTTGAAGGGGTCAGTCATGCGAGCCTCTCCAGCCTTATCTCCACCCCAAAGACCTATCAAAATTTGTAAAACTTTTTTACCAAAATTGTTACAAAATTAAAAATAAATGATGTGTTATTTAAATTTACCTTTGTGTCTGTTTTTTATATAAAGTACCACAGTTTTCAAAAAATCTGTTTTATTTAAATTTTTCATGTGTTTGTGCAAAAACAAGTGTTCTAAAACAATATAAATAACATTACATTACAAACACATTACAACAAATACTCAATAATACTCAATATGAAAGTAATTTTCAAAATAATATTCAAACATTATAAAACATTAACTGTGAAAGATTGTACAAATAATAGAAAATTAAAATACAAAAATATCACACCATTTGATCCTGCCAGTCCAGTCTGCCAACTGGAGAAACAAAGTAAGTGGTGAATTGTTCACGGACTTGCATGACCTCTCGACTGCTTCGGAAGGTGATGTTTGTGTACCCTGGCAAAGGATTTGTAGAAAGTTGTTCCTCAGTAGTAATTTCACCGTTTGATAACAGAAAATTATGTAAAACCACACATGCTTTCACTACATCATCAACAGTGTCAACTTTCAAATTTATTGCACTTGACAAAACTCCATTTTGCAGTTAGTATGTCAAAAGCGCATTCAACCATGCGGCGTGCTCAACTTAACCGTTAATTGAATATTTTCCTGGTGTGTGTTAGGGCACGGCTTGAAAACAGCTTCATCAAATGTTTATCTAGTTGGAATGTCTCATCTCCCACACAAACGAATGGCATCGGTGGTCCATTGGTGTTTGGAAGCGGTGTGACTGGAGGGAAGGAGAAACTGTCTCCGTACAAAATGCGGCACATTGCTGATAGTTTGAAAATATGAGAGTCATTAGCTTTGCCATATGCTCTTATAACAACAGCTATTAACTTATACCCTGTGTCAGCTATTGATATCAACACAATAGAAAAGTACTTTTTGTAATTGAAGTATTCGGAGCCTGTGAGAGCTGGCTTGATAATCCGAATTTGCTTTCCATCTACAGCCCCGCAACAGTTTGGGAACTGACATATTTCTTAAAATTTGGCTGCAATTGCCAACCAATCTTGTAGTGTGGGATATGGGATATATTTGGATTGCAGACTATCCCACAATGCTTGGCAGGTTGTTCTGACAATTCCAGCAATTGTCAATTTTCCAACACGGAATTTTAAGTGCAGAGAAGCAAAAGACTCCCCTGTTGCCAAAAAGCTGTAAAAAAGAAATTAAAAAAATAATCAACACTCGCCAACGGCACAGGCAATAAATTACATTACAGTGTGGGTAGTACATAGGCTACTATACAATTGGCTTACCGGAGTGTTATCATTAGCAGCTCTGCAGAACGGATTGCCATGCGGCAAAATGTATCCATGCAGCGTATGAATGGGTCCACCTTCTCAACTAAAACGTCGAACATTTGTCCAGACATCCGTACGTAACGGTGGAATTTTTCAGGGTGGCTTCTCAGTTCCAAATACAGTGTATTAAAATCCCCAAGGAACATCCTCACTGAGTTAATAGGGTGGATCCAAAACTGCCGACGCAAACGCCTACGCCATTGATGCTGCTCCTCTGCAACCGTATATGCCAACATGTTGGCTTGATAAGAGTATTCCATAAAAGCCAGCATGATTTTAGAAGTAACAACATCCATCTTGATTCTTCTTCTCCAACCTCTACAGATGACCTGTGAAAACACCTTTATATACATCTCCAAAAGTTCTGCCACTCCCATTGGGCTGTGCCAAAAAAAAAATAAATAAATAAATAAAATAAATAAATTAAAAAAAAAATTGACGGATGACAACGGATCCGTTGCAAAACGGACGTATAATGGATGTAACGGACGCGACGCATGCGTTATTTCACAGGAAACCGCTGTGGAGACACGGGGCTTAGTGGGTGCTCTCGTCCACTAAAACCCGCCGCCTTTAGAAAGACAGCGTGGCTCAGGGCTCATCCCAACTGAACGCCGGCCTCCTTAACTGTGGGCGTAACACTACTCAGACAACACTGGGTGAGGGAACCACAATAATTAGACTTTATTGGATCCCCAAACAATTAACGGCACATAACACATAGCCAACAAAACACACAAATGTAACAGGCAACAGAGTCTCACCCTTCCGCTGGCTCACCAGGGATTTAGAATGTCCATGCCTCAGAGGTTCCAGGGCTATTCACTCCAATCCAGCAGCACCCCGCTTTTAGCGGGCACCCACTGAGAAAGGAATAATGCCAGATTTAGGAAGCTGTGGGAGGTCTGCAAAGTCTGTAACAGGTGACTGAACTGTCCCAACCTGAGTGTCCTCCTTAGGTAGTCCTGGTATGATGTTACAATCCTGGCAGCCGGAGTCGAAATCCCTAGGCTGTGGATATGGTCTCCAACCGGAACCGGAATCCCTAGATTGAAGCCATAAGATATCCTGATCCTCTAGTCAGCTCCAAAGAGCTTAGACTGGATCCATCAGCATCCATCAACCTTCATCAACTCTGGTGGCTTAAAGAAGTCCCTTTTATAGCCATAACCTTCCCTTAGGATACACTGCGTCCTCATCGATTGGTTGGACAAGATTGCTTCTCCCATTGGATGAATTTCAAGCTGCATGGATAATGTTCATTTAAATGATGTGCATAGAAAGACTCAGTATATCTACATGGAGTCGGCAAGTCACCGACTAGACAATGGCTACTAAGGTAATTACATTATCAATACACAACTACAATACAATGATTACTGAAAAAGTCTGGAGAACAATACGTCTGGCTTTCAGTGGCCAACACAATTACATTGAGTCAACAAGAGTCTTGTAAAAACAATGAGGGACTTCTCCCCCGTCTATAGACAATCTATCATGCTGTCTGGCTGGATTTTAAGAAACTTTAACCCATGAGAGTCCATGTTGTCACATTCCTCCCCCTTCTTAATATTAGCCAGACATGATAGGCTTCCGATCATCCTTCTCCTCTTGACGGCATTGTCCTTTTTAATGGTGAGGTCAGCAACAGAGGCTCGCATCTATACACCTCCCCCTGATTACCTCCCCCAAGTTGAGCAGCCATATTGCGGACAAGCACTAAGGTGGGGTCCATGAGTTGGGCCTGCACAAATCTCCCACTATCAATCCTCCCCCAGTCAACAGCCACAGTGTGGTTAGGCTTACTCACGGTTCTTGGCTCAGAAGTGGATGATGGAGACCGGGAATGCAAACCATCTCTGGAAAAGATGTTAGAAAGATCCACATCAGGGTCCTGCTTGGCTTGGAGGTGGGTGACGGTTGCTTCAAACTGACTGGATAGTCCTTGTCCTAGGTCATTCTCCAAAATGACTGGTGTGAGCAGGTAATTCACAAGCCCCACTTTCCCTTCCCTTTGAGTGGTATCTAAAACAACAGGCTTGGTGGGGCCATCTATGAACCCCACTTCAACTTCCTCCTGGCTAGTCCCCGAAACAACAGGTGTGGGGAGGCTGTCCATAAACTCCATATGGACCTCTTCCTGGTCAGACCCCAAAGTAACTGGTGTGGGGACAGTGTCCATAAGCTCCACATAAGCCTTGCTCTGATTAGTCTCCACAATGACAGGTGTGGGGAGGCTGTTCACAAGTCTCACATCAACCTCTCCCTGGTCCTTTCCCGAAATAACTGGTGTGGGGACGGTGTCCATATGCTCCACATCAGCCTTGCTCCAGTTAGTCTCCACAATGACAGGTGTGGGGAGGCTGTTCACAAGTCTCACATCAACCTCTCCCTGGTCCTTTCCCGAAATAACTGTTGTGGGGACGGTGTCCATAAGCTCCACATCAGCCTTGCTCTGGTCAGTCTCCACAATGACAGGTATGGGGAGGCTGTTCACAATCCCCACATCGATCACTTCCTGGTTGGTCCCCAAAATACCAGGTGTGGGGAGGCTGTCCAAAAGCTCCGCCTCGACCTCTACCTGGTCAGTCCTTAGGTCCAACTGCACACATGCCAGAGGAATGTCTGAGCGCTGGCCCTCAGCCAGGGAGATGGATAATTGGGAATCCAGTACAGGGTCTTCCGGGGAAACAATAACTGGGCTTACCAGAGTGATGGAAGATCCAATGTCTTGAAGTCCCTGAGCCTGTATATCACCGACCTTGACCGTCTGGATGTGGGGATGGAGGTTGGCTGGTGTACGTTGTCCGACCTGCCGTAGGGTGTGGACTGGATAAACCACTTCCTCAGCTATTGGTGTGTAATACTTATATATGTTCTGAGGATTTCGATAGCGTAGGGCAATGACAATCAGAGACGAGTTCTTGGTACAAGATATTTTATAATATGTAACCACGGTAGATACACAACGGAAAACACAGCGGTACAAATACACACAATACTTTCCCGAAACGGAGCGAAGGGAATTCCCGGGGCCACGCACCGGACTCCCCCAGGGAGACCACCAGAGCGAACCCCTATACAGGGACTGTCCGGCAATCACCCCGGAAGGCCTAAATGCGCAGCAGCCGGGACACAAGGGGCAAGCGGTAAAAGTCCAGGAGTGTCCGTACGGGATGAATGTCCAGAGTGGTTACGAACCAGAGAGAACCGGGCAGAGTGCTGACTGAAGATGGCAGACGGAATCCGGGCACAGCTTGAGAAACCGGGTAAGGTCCAGAGTCGGTCGGTCGGTAGTCTTTAGGAGGATCCAAAGGCAAAACAGGATTAGCAGCAGCAAAGCAGGAGCACACAGCAAGCAGTATACTCAGGCACTGGACTAGGCTTAGAGGCGGCCTTTTAAGCAGCTGGACAGGAAGTAGGGCAACAGAACAGTAAACTCCATGTTAACCGAGGGCAAGCTCATTCAAAAGATAACTGGAAAACCTGGAAACCTGACATTACTCCCCCCCCCAGAGACGGCCTCAGGACGGATCAGGGCCTGGCTTGTCCGGGAAACGTCGATGAAACTGAGCAATCTTCCGGGGTGCCCGAATGTTACCCACCGGTTCCCAGGAATCGTCCTCGGGGGCGTACCCCTGCCAACGTACCAGATACTGAAGCCGACGACGATGGAGCCGGGAGTCAATAATGTCCTCAACCACGAACTGCTCCTCGCCGTCGACCATCACAGGCGGAGGAGGAGGCACAACACGACCATGAAACGTATTAGGGGAAACGGGTTTGAGGAGAGACACATGAAAAACCGGGTGTACCTTTAGATGGTGTGGTAACCGTAGCCGACAGGCCACAGGGCTCACGATCCCGGTGATCTTAAACGGACCGATGAATTTTAGTCCCAGCTTCTGCGAAGGAACACCCAATCTCAGGTTTTTGGTGGATAACCATACAGAGTCCCCTACCTTGTACATGGGTGCCGGTTTCCGGTGAGTGTCTGCCGACCTCTTGTAACGCTCCTGGGCCGTAGCCACAGTGTCCTTTAGAACCTCCAGATTTTGTCGTAGTTCTGTCAATCTGTCCTCCACCGCTGGCACCGAAACCGCAACCAGTGACCTAGGCAAAACAGTCGGATGGTAACCCAGGTTAGCGAAAAAGGGCGTTACCTTAGTGGAGCTGCTCTGAGTGTTGTTGTATGAGAACTCCGCCAACGGAAGCATCTTCAACCAATCGTCTTGGAGATGGCTGACATAACATCGAAGGTATTGTTCCAGGGTTTGATTTGTCCGTTCGGTTTGCCCATTTGTCTGAGGATGGTATGCAGAAGACAAACAGACATCAATCTGGAGTGCCGTACAAAACCCCTTCCAGAATCTAGACGTGAACTGCACGCCCCGGTCAGAGATGATCTCGTCTGGTACCCCATGCAATCGGAATACGTTCTGGATAACCAAATCCACTGTCTCTGCGGCTGAGGGAAGACCGGTACACGGAATGAAGTGAGCAGCTTTAGTCAATCGATCCACCACCACTAAAATGGTATTGTGCCCGCCGGAGACTGGCAACTCCACAATAAAATCCATGGAGATAGACCCCCAAGGGCGAGATGGCACGGGTAACGGTTGGAGGAGTCCCGTAGGAGCCACACGAGGGACCTTGCACCGGGCACAAACCACACATGAGTGGACATAGTCCTTCACATCCTTTAAACAGGTAGGCCACCAGAAAAAACGGCTCAGAAATTCCTGCGTCTTCAGTACCCCCCTATGACCAGCCAACACGGAGTCATGGACCAATTTGAGAACCCGAAGTCTTACGGCCTCCGGGACATAAATGCGTCGCTCTCTCAACCACACACCATTCCGAAGAACAAGAGTTACATCATTCGGGGGGGCAGCAAGAAATACGTCACCATCATAGGCCAGCTTGATGTCCTTCCACAAGTCATGGTCCTGGATTACTCCAACGAAATTGGCATCCGATAACACGGTCTGAGACGGGGTTCCAGGCACGGAGTCCACGGCGTGGATTCGGGACAAGGCATCGGCTTTCCCATTACGTGAACCTGGACGGTATGTAACGATAAAATTGAATTGGTTAAGAAATAGGCTCCAACGGGCTTGCCGTGGAGACAGGCACCTGGCAGACTTAAGAAATTCCAGATTACGATGATCTGTGAGTACTATCACTTGCTGCGCGGCTCCCTGTAAGTGGTGTCTCCATTCCTTGAAAGCGGAAATAATCGCCAATAATTCCTTGTCCGCAATGTCATAGTTCCTTTCTGCAGGGGACAACCGGCGGGAAAAGAAGGCACACGGATGCAAGAGACTCTTGTCCCCGGTTCTTTGAGAAAGAATGGCCCCTAATGCATAGTCGGAAGCGTCAACCTCCACGATAAAGGGAAGTGCGGGATTCGGATGTACTAATATTGGCGCTGAGGTAAAACATACCTTGAGACGATGGAATGCTTCCTGGGCCTGGGCGGACCACACAAACTTCTGTCCTTTTTTGGTTAACAGAGTGATGGGACGAACAATCTCTGAAAAGTTACGGATAAAGCGTCGGTAAAAGTTGGCAAAACCGACAAAGCGTTGTACCTCTTTGATGTTTCCAGTTTCCGGCCAGTCGAGAATGGCTTGTATCTTGCTAGATTCCATGTTCAGTCCCTGAGGAGAGATGACATAACCTAAGAATTGTATTTGTGAGCAGTGGAACTCGCATTTCTCCAGTTTAATGTACAGGTGGTTTTCCCTCAGCCGGGTAAGTACGGTCTTAACGTGCTCCTGGTGTTCCTGTAAAGAATCAGAAAAGATTAGGATATCGTCCAGATAGATCACCATGAATTGGTCCATGATATCCCTAAAAATATCGTTAACTAGATGTTGAAATGCCGCGGGAGCGTTACAAAGTCCAAAAGGCATCACTAGGTACTCAAAATGTCCGTACCGACATCGGAACGCGGTCTTCCACTCGTCTCCGGGACGTATACGAAGCAGATTATATGCCCCACGGAGATCTAATTTGGTGAATATTTTTGCCTGTTGGACCCACTCCAATAGCTCAGGAATCAACGGTAACGGATACCGGTTCCGGATGGTTATCTTATTCAGTTCCCGGTAGTCAATACAGGGTCTCAGAGTCCCCTCCTTCTTTTTCACGAAAAAGATGGGTGCCCCTGCGGGTGAGGTAGACGGACGAATAAATCCCTTGGCTAGGCTTTCATCAATATACTCTTTTAGTGCTTCTAGCTCAGGTGCCGCCAACGGGTAGACATGACCAAATGGAATCTCCGCCCCTGGGAGTAAGTCTATGGGGCAATCATACGGTCTATGCGGGGGAAGCCGATCAGCTTTTCTTTTGTCGCATATATCAGCGAAGTCACGGTAAACCGGGGGTAAAACAGGTACCTGTACAGTGCCCTCCGTATTTGATGTTACTGGAACCGGAACAGTTGGACAAATGGTCGGACCACTCTGCGGTGGGAAGGATATTTCTTTAGTCTCCCAATCGATGACGGGATTTGTAGACCGTAGCCACGGAATACCTAAAATAATCGGAAAATGAGGAGAAGAAATTATCATGAAAACAAGGGTCCCCTGCTGACCTGGCTTCATCACGCATTCGAGCGGTACGGTTTCCCGATCCACAGGTCCAGAGATTAACGGAGATCCGTCTACCGTCTCCATGGTAACCGGTGAGGATCTTTGCTGAGTCCGGATACCGTGTTTCCTAGCAAAGGAAGAGTCCATGAAATTTCCCCCTGCCCCAGAGTCTATCATTGCAGAGGTAGGAATTAGCTGTCCCTCCCAACGGATCTGAATGGGGAGTGAGCAATGGGTATATTTCCCCTCTGAGTCCTTCGGTGAGGTAGACATTACCGTCAAGGGAAACACCGCATCCAAGTGTCCACTTGCCTCAGAGATATCGGACTCTGCGTCCGTGTTGTCACACTCTGCCATGGCTGCCAATACTTTATTTGGGCGATTTGGACGTTTCGGGCAGTCGATCAAGAAATGGTCCGATTGACCGCAATAGAAACATAAACGCTCACGGAGCCGGTGTTCACGACGTTCATTGGTCTTTCGTTTTTGCAGAGAGTCCACTTGCATAGGTACGTCCTCGGCCTCCCGTGGCGTCCTGAGAGCGGGTTCTCTGGAAGGAAACGCAATATTGTTTACACGGTTTACAGCTGCCCATTTTTCCTGTCTACGTTCCGTCAAACGGGTATCAATGCGCACACAGTGCTGGAGAAACAGTTCAAAATCCCCTGGAGATTCGGAACGGGCTAACTCGTCCTTGATGGTACCGGACAAACCCTTTCTGAAAACAGACAATAAGGCATTGTTTCCCCAATCGGTGTCTACCACTAACCTCTTGAACTCAGTGGCGTATTCAACGACAGAACGCTTTCCCTGACGTAAGGAAAGGAGAGCCGCTTCAGCGGTAGCACGGCGATTCGGATCATCAAACATTTGCGCCATTGCATTCAGAAAGTCATCCAGGTGATTCAAACGGATGTCCCGATTCTCTATCATGGGATTAGCCCAAGCCAGTGCTCGTGAGGTTAATAACATGATGATACATAACACCTTTGACCGATCAGAACGGTAATAATCAGAATGTACATCGAAAAACAGTATACATTGGTTAACAAATCCACGGAACTGACTACGATCACCATTGAAACGGAATGGGGGTAACCTAGGCATACCGGCAGTTGATACGGACGTAGTGGGGACGGCTTCCTGAGCCTCCACTCTGACTTGCAAATCCTGTATAGCCGGCCCCAGTACCTGGTGATCATGGCCCAGCTGTGCCTCCACATCTCTAAGCTTATTCTGCACCGCCTCCATCTCCTGCTGCAGGGAGTTAATCATGGAGAAGAGCTGATCTACTCGTGTCTCAGTCATTGCCCCAGCGAAATCCTCTTAAGGCCTGAGTATAATGTAATACTTATATATGTTCTGAGGATTTCGATAGCGTAGGGCAATGACAATCAGAGACAAGTTCTTGGTACAAGATATTTTATAATATGTAACCACGGTAGATACACAACGGAAAACACAGCGGTACAAATACACACAATACTTTCCCGAAACGGAGCGAAGGGAATTCCCGGGGCCACGCACCGGACTCCCCCAGGGAGACCACCAGAGCGAACCCCTATACAGGGACTGTCCGGCAATCACCCCGGAAGGCCTAAATGCGCAGCAGCCGGGACACAAGGGGCAAGCGGTAAAAGTCCAGGAGTGTCCGTACGGGATGAATGTCCAGAGTGGTTACGAACCAGAGAGAACCGGGCAGAGTGCTGACTGAAGATGGCAGACGGAATCCGGGCACAGCTTGAGAAACCGGGTAAGGTCCAGAGTCGGTCGGTCGGTAGTCTTTAGGAGGATCCAAAGGCAAAACAGGATTAGCAGCAGCAAAGCAGGAGCACACAGCAAGCAGTATACTCAGGCACTGGACTAGGCTTAGAGGCGGCCTTTTAAGCAGCTGGACAGGAAGTAGGGCAACAGAACAGTAAACTCCATGTTAACCGAGGGCAAGCTCATTCAAAAGAGAACTGGAAAACCTGGAAACCTGACATGGTGTTTCTTGGGAGTAGCATTCCTCAGGTCTCGGTTCATCTCGGCATATGTTGACTGGTTGGACTGGCAGATGGGCTCCAAGCATGCGGCCTCTTTGTTTTGGTGCAGCTTCTGCTGGGTAGCGGGACCATCCTTCTCGACCGGCTGGTGCTAGCAGTACGGCAGCTGGAATCCCATAAACATATTCCATAACCCAAGCCCTCTCTTCTCTTGAGGATCTAGGCCCCAATGCATCCAACAACGCTGTGGCTTGGGCCATTTTGGACAAAGTTGATTTCCGATTGTCACTAGATCCATGATGTGGCACATAGTTTAAATCCTCTGGGTCAATATTGACGGGATCCTCATCGTCCTCTGCATCATTCTGGGCATCCCAACGGACTAATTTCTGGATCAAGACTGACCGAGTCTCAGCGTTTCAGTAGATAATCTTTCGCCTCTGGCACAGATCCTGTAGCATCCATTTACTGCAGCGGTCGTAACTCCTCTCTTGTCCTTGTCCCATGGCTGAGCTGGTGGGGTTGGACATGGCAGCGTCCGAAACCTGAATGCCTCCCCTATGGCCTGCTGGGTATGCTTATGTGCCTCCCTGGTTGTTGAGCCCTGGACGGTGTCCGAAAACACCAGTCCGCTGCAGCTCCCCTGGGTAAACCAGGCTGAGTAGTATTCCACTGCTGCCACCAATTGTGGAGACACGGGGCTCAGTGGGTGCTCTCGTCCACTAAAACCCGCCGCCTTTAGAAAGACAGCGTGGCTCAGGGCTCATCCCAACTGAACGCCGGCCTCCTTAACCATGGGCGTAACACTACTCAGACAACACAGGGTGAGGGAACCACAATAATTAGACTTTATTGGATCCCCAAACAATTAATGGCACATAACACATAACCAGCAAAACACACAAATGTATCAGGCAACAGAGTCTCACCCTTCCGCTGGCTCACCAGGGATTTAGAATGTCCATGCCTCAGAGGTTCCAGGGCTATTCACTCCAATCCAGCAGCACCCCGCTTTTAGCGGGCACCCACTGAGAAAGGAATAATGCCAGATTTAGGAAGCTGTGTGAGGTCTGCAAAGTCTGTAACAGGTGACTGAACTGTTCCAACCTGAGTGTCCTCCTTAGGTAGTCCTGGTATGATGTTACAATCCTGGCAGCCGGAGTCAAAATCCCTAGGCTGTGGATATGGTCTCCAACCGGAACCGGAATCACTAGATTGAAGCCATAAGATATCCTGATCCTCTAGTCAGCTCCAAAGAGCTTAGACTGGATCCATCAGCATCCATCAACCTTCATCAACCCTGGTGGCTTAAAGAAGTCCCTTTTATAGCCATAACCTTCCCTTAGGATACACTGCGTCCTCATCGATTGGTTGGACAAGATTGCTTCTCCCATTGGATGAATTTCAAGCTGCATGGATAATGTTCATTTAAATGATATGCATAGAAAGACTCAGTATATCTACATGGAGTCGGCAAGTCACCGACTAGACAATGGCTACTAAGGTAATTACATTATCAATACACAACTACAATACAATGATTACTGAAAAAGTCTGGAGAACAATACGTCTGGCTTTCAGTGGCCAACACAATTACATTGAGTCAACAACAGTCTTGTAAAAACAATGAGGGACTTCTCCCCTGTCTATAGACAATCTATCATGCTGTCTGGCTGTATTTTAAGAAACTTTAACCCATGAGAGTCCATGTCGTCCCATTCCTCCCCCTTCTTAATATTAGCCAGACATGATAGGCTTCCGATCATCCTTCTCCTCTTGACGGCATTGTCCTTTTTAATGGTGA
The DNA here is from genome assembly GCF_048569485.1 of Anomaloglossus baeobatrachus. Classification (NCBI taxonomy): domain Eukaryota; kingdom Metazoa; phylum Chordata; class Amphibia; order Anura; family Aromobatidae; genus Anomaloglossus; species Anomaloglossus baeobatrachus. Next base: position 126,753,804 of record NC_134356.1, read on the forward strand.
GGTCAGCAACAGAGGCTCGCATCTTTACACCTCCCCCTGATTACCTCCCCCAAGTTGAGCAGCCATATTGCGGACAAGCACTAAGGTGGGGTCCATGAGTTGGGCCTGCACAAATCTCCCACTATCAATCCTCCCCCAGTCAACAGCCACAGTGTGGTTAGGCTTACTCACGGTTCTTGGCTCAGAAGTGGATGATGGAGACCGGGAATGCAAACCATCTCTGGAAAAGATGTTAGAAAGATCCACATCAGGGTCCTGCTTGGCTTGGAGGTGGGTGACGGTTGCTTCAAACTGACTGGATAGTCCTTGTCCTAGGTCATTCTCCAAAATGATTGGTGCGAGCAGGTAATTCACAAGCCCCACTTTCCCTTCCCTTTGAGTGGTATCTAAAACAACAGGCTTGGTGGGGCCATCTATGAACCCCACTTCAACTTCCTCCTAGCTAGTCCCCGAAACAACAGGTGTGGGGAGGCTGTCCATAAACTCCATATGGACCTCTTCCTGGTCAGACCCCAAAGTAACTGGTGTGGGGACGGTGTCCATAAGCTCCACATCAGTCTTGCTCTGATTAGTCTCCACAATGACAGGTGTGGGGAGGCTGTTCACAAGTCTCACATCAACCTCTCCCTGGTCCTTTCCCGAAATAACTGGTGTGGGGATGGTGTCCATAAGCTCCACATCAGCCTTGCTCTGGTCAGTCTCCACAATGACAGGTATGGGGAGGCTGTTCACAATCCCCACATCGATCACTTCCTGGTTAGTCCCCAAAATACCAGGTGTGGGGAGGCTGTCCACAAGCTCCACCTCGACCTCTACCTGGTCAGTCCTTAGGTCCAACTGCACACATGCCAGAGGAATGTCTGAGCGCTGGCCCTCAGCCAGGGAGATGGATAATTGGGAATCCGGTACAGGGTCTTCCGGGGAAACAATAACTGGGCTTACCAGAGTGATGGAAGACCCAATGTCTCGAAGTCCCTGAGCCTGTATATCACCGACCTTGACCGTCTGGATGTGGGGATGGAGGTTGGCTGGTGTACGTTGTCCGACCTGCCGTAGGGTGTGGACTGGATAAACCACTTCCTCAGCTATTGGTGTTTCTTGGGAGTAGCATTCCTCAGGTCTCGTTGGTTCATCTCGGCATATGTTGACTGGTTGGACTGGCAGATGGGCTCCAAGCATGCGGCCTCTTTGTTTTGGTGCAGCTTCTGCTGGGTAGCGGGACCATCCTTCTCGACCGGCTGGTGCTAGCAGTACGGCAGCTGGAATCCTATAAACATATTCCATAACCCAAGCCCTCTCTTCTCTTGAGGATCTAGGCCCCAATGCATCCAACAACGCTGTGGCTTGGGCCATTTTGGACAAAGTTGATTTACGATTGTCACTAGATCCATGATGTGGCACATAGTTTAAATCTTCTGGGTCAATATCGACGGGATCCTCATCGTCCTCTGCATCATTTTGGGCATCCCAACGGACTAATTTCTGGATCAAGACTGACCGAGTCTCAGCGTTTCAGTAGATAATCTTTTGCCTCTGTCACAGATCCTGTAGCATCCATTTACTGCAGCGGTCGTAACTCCTCTCTTGTCCTTGTCCCATGGCTGAGCTGGTGGGGTTGGACATGGCAGCGTCCGAAACCTGAATGCCTCCCCTATGGCCTGCTGGGTATGCTTATGTGCCTCCCTGGTTGTTGAGCCCTGGACGGTGTCCGAAAACACCAGTCCGCTGCCGCTCCCCTGGGTAAACCAGGCTGAGTAGTATCCCACTGCTGCCACCAATTGTGGAGACACGGGGCTCAGTGGGTGCTCTCGTCCACTGAAACCCGCCGCCTTTAGAAAGACAGCGTGGCTCAGGGCTCATCCCAACTGAACGCCGGCCTCCTTAACCGTGGACGTAACACTACTCAGACAACACAGGGTGAGGGAACCACAATAATTAGACTGTATTGGATCCCCAAACAATTAACGGCACATAACACATAACCAGCAAAACACACAAATGTATCAGGCAACAGAGTCTCACCCATCCGCTGGCTCACCAGGGATTTAGAATGTCCATGCCTCAGAGGTTCCAGGGCTATTCACTCCAATCCAGCAGCACCCCGCTTTTAGCGGGCACCCACTGAGAAAGGAATAATGCCAGATTTAGGAAGCTGTGTGAGGTCTGCAAAGTCTGTAACAGGTGACTGAACTGTCCCAACCTGAGTGTCCTCCTTAGGTAGTCCTGGTATGATGTTACAATCCTGCAGCCGGAGTCGAAATCCCTAGGCTGTGGATATGGTCTCCAACCGGAACCGGAATCCCTAGATTGAAACCATAAGATATCCTGATTCTCTAGTCAGCTCCAAAGAGCTTAGACTGGATCCATCAGCATCCATCAACCTTCATCAACCCTGGTGGCTTAAAGAAGTCCCTTTTATAGCCATAACCTTCCCTTAGGATACACTGCGTCCTCATCGATTGGTTGGACAAGATTGCTTCTCCCATTGGATGAATTTCAAGCTGCGTGGATAATGTTCATTTAAATGATGTGCATAGAAAGACTCAGTATATCTACATGGAGTCGGCAAGTCACCGACTAGACAATGGCTACTAAGGTAATTACATTATCAATACACAACTACAATACAATGATTACTGAAAAAGTCTGGAGAACAATACGTCTGGCTTTCAGTGGCCAACACAATTACATTGAGTCAACAAGAGTCTTGTAAAAACAATGAGGGACTTCTCCCCTGTCTATAGACAATCTATCATGCTGTCTGGCTGGATTTTAAGAAACTTTAACCCATGAGAGTCCATGTCGTCACAACCGCTAACGGATTCCTGTGAAAAAACACAATAAATGCGTCCGTTGCAGAAAAAAAATGATGACGTTTCGACGCATCGACGTACCCGACGCAAAAGAAAGGACGGAAATGTGAACCTAGCCTAAATCACAGTTGAAGGCATATTTCTATGCCAGGATGCCACAATTTCTCTCCAGCCATGATTTGGATTTCATTGTTTTGATTTCTGTCAATAAATATTTGAGTCATACATTTTATTTTATTTTTTTGTACAACAAAATCAAGCTATGTGTTTGTGCTAACTGGCTAGACTATATAGGCTAAAGGTCTCATACATATAAGAAACCAAGCTGGTTTTATATAAAAGTAAAATTGCAAATATGTAGGGATGTTACTGAAGCAAAATGCATACCTCATTCCGAGCGTTAACGAAGAGGAATTGAGGAGTTGATGGGAATGGAATTAAGCCTCATAGCTGCTTACATCTTTCAGTAAAATGATATTTATTACAATGCCTACAATCTTGTTATTTAGAGTCTAATAATTAAAGCATTAGGTCTCTAAGCGTGCCAGACATTCAACTGACCCGGAGCTTCCAACGTGGAATCATTTTTCAACTATGTGTAAGGGGATAGTTCAAAGTTTTAGCAATTTGTAATTGCGTTGCTGAGTTTACTCTATTCGGAAACAGAAAATAGGTTACCTCTGATGAAAGCTCAGTCAATCATCAGCTCAAACATGCCCATTAACTACAGTGCTCAGCGTAAATACGTACACCCCCTTTGAAAAGTAAGATTTTGCTTAATATCTCACTAAATCCAAGGCAATTTCCAAAATTTTGACAAGACTGAGTTTCATAAAACATTTTTTTAAGCCATAGCTTGAAAGTACGGTTAATAATATAACTTTCATTAAAAAATCTTCACCCAAATTAGTTGAAGCAAAATTTAATACACCTGTAGAGCCAGTGTCCCGTTCCCTGCTTTCTCTTGTGCCACTGCACGGTCATCCTAGTGCTGCATGGTCCTCGGTTCACCTCCATTGCTGCCCACGTGTTGTGTGGTTCCGCATTCCCGCACGGCCATCCTCATGCTGCATGGTCCTCTGCTTACCCGCATTGCCACCCACATGCTGCATGGTCCTCTATTTTGCCGCCCACGTGTAGTGTGGTCCCAGGCTTGTACCCCCCACAGATGTGCACGTGAGTGTCGGTTCCTAGTTCCCGCCTAGGTCCAAGCCCTGCGCATGTGGCAGGTGATGTCCTCGTCCTTATCCTAGGGGTCACTTCTTGTTAGTGATGTGTCGGTCACGAACGATTCGACACAAAGATCCGGCTCCCTGCTGTGAACGACAGGAGCCGGATCATCAGTGTGAGCCACTGAAATTACTAAATGGCTCTTTTCGCCGTCAAACCCCCGCCCACCTGCGGCTAAACTCCGCCTACTCAGCACTCTAATTGGCCACTTGTAAGTGGGCGGGGTTTGGCCACGGGTGGGCAGGGCTTTGGCCGCGGTACTATAATCTTAAATATGTGTTCACCTGGGGTGAACATGTGACGCCCTGGGCAAGCCAGGGGTCACAGGTCATGACACCACCACACCCTACACCCCGGATAGGTACACCGAAGCTACACAAAAATCCTTGTTGCCTTCCTCCAGGGGCTGATGTCCACACCAGGGGGTGGGCCAGGCGGTTGGCTCCGCCCACCGAGGAGTTCACAGCCCTGGAGGCGGGAAAACCAGACAGATGAGTTTAGGGAGACTGAGAGTTAAGAGTGAAGTGGTAGAGGAGCAAGTGAGAGGAGTAAAAGTGGAAGAGAAAGTGACAGTTGAGAAAGCCTGAAGTTGGTCCGGGTGTGTGCCCCGGACTGAGAACAGCAAGGTTAGCAGACGGCGGTGACCGTCTGCAGGAGAGGCTGCTTGGAGGTTGCTGAAAGGACCGTGGACGGGTGGTGGCCCAGCAGTACCGGAGCGGTATACGAAGAGAAGCCAGCACCATTGACAGGGGCCTTTCGGATCCCGGCAAGGCTAGGAGTCGCCGTGAATTTGCCAAATCCGTCAGTGAAGGGGACCTCCTGGGTCTCCCAACAACTAAGTCCCGATTGAAGGCAACAGTCCAACCGTAGGAGAGAGACACCGCCACCGCCAGGGCACCAGTTTCTCAGGGCCAGCGCCTACAGGCAAAGAGGGGCTCCTCCGGCCCATATCCAAGCCGGGGAGCGGGTTACCGGTGGGAACCCATCTCTACCAACATTTCACTAGGTGCAGGAAAAGTGACAGTCACCGCCAACTACCGGGGAAAAGCAACAGCAGCCGTCCGTGGGAACCATCTTTCCAGCCGTGTGTTTTACCGAGAACTGTGTCAACGTCTCAGGCTGAGTGAGTACCACCGTGCCGTGTGGCACAGCGCTGCCCCCACGACCCTGCACCTCACCAGGCCCTGCACCGGCCCTGCCATCCCTCATCCCCCACCTCATCACTGGGCCCCGGGACCACCACCCCCTACCCACGGAGGGGAGAAATAACAACAAAGCTGCTCCCTGTCACCGCTCCTGGGATCCCCATACAGAGCAGCGGTGGTGTCCACACAATCACCACAACCGTGGGTGGCGTCACGGACAATAAATCCCCAAAACCAATCCCCTTTTCACTCATGGGCGAGGAGCGCCGCTCGAGTCCCCGGGATCCGGCACAACGCTCGAGCCACCGAGCAGCAGAGGCCGCAGCAGCAGCGGCAGCCGGACCCGAGCAGAGGGAGAGCGCAGCGTCCCCTCCTCCGCCCGCGACAAACACATATTTAATAAGGAGCCGAGAACGAGCTGAAAGATCCGGCTCTTTTTGGTGAATGGAGCCATAGGAACTGGATCACCAAACAGAGCCGGACTGCCTATCACTACTTCTTGTCCATTTAAGAGTAAGCAAAGGTATCTCCAGCCTATTGCTGGGAGGCACAAGGTATTGAAGGGTCCCTCCCCTGATGGGAGGGTCCAAAGCAATGCATTAGGTTTCTAACCTACTACCTGTTTGTTGGTCCGGCCTGTCTGCTCTGATCTGCCAGTATCCAGTGCCAGTCCTGCATGTAACCAACTCTGAGTTTGCTGTGTCTTCCCTGTCTGTGTTCATGGATCTGTCTTGTCTGTGCCTTTCTTTACTCTGGTACCAGCCTGTATCCTACACCAGTGTCTTTACCTGCTTGCACCTGTCGTCTTGTCTGCCTCAGCCATTCCGGCTTCACCTGCCTTATGTCCTATACCCTGATGGCCTATGTCCTGTGCCTGGTGATTCGTGCCTGATGACCTACAGTATGTCTGAAGTCCAGTCTCTCTCCTGGTATTAACCCCTTCACAACCTTGGACGGATCTATCCGTCAAGGATCATGTCCCGTTAAGCCCCGCCCCCTGCCACGGGCAGGCGGCGGTCGGCACACATATCAGCTGTTTTCAACAGCTGACATGTGTGCCTGCTAGCCGCGGGTGGAATTGCTTCCACCCGCGACCATTAACCCCTTAAATCTTGCTGCCAAAGTCTGGCAGCAAGATCTAAATGCGCGCGGCCATGTTTTTTACTTACCGCCGCCCCCACCGGAAGTCACGTGCGTTATCACGTGACTATCGGTGGTTGATATCGTAGCACAGGGTCATGTGATGACGCCTGCAGCTATGATGTTTCACTTTCGTTTTCCCTCGGCTGAGAGCAGAGGGAAGAACAAAGTGACTGAATCTGCAGCAATGTTTACAGCTGTATAGCTGTGATCAGCAGATAGATAATAGCGATTGGATTGCTGATCGCTATAGCCCCCTATGGGGACTAGTAAAATAAAAAAAAAAAAAAAAAAAAGTTTAAAAAAAAAAAAACCTACAAGTTCGAATCACCCTCCTTTCCCCCCATTGAAAATTAAAGGGTTAAAAAATAAATAAATATACACATATTTGGTATCGCCGCGTTCAGAAATGCCCGATCTATCAAAATATAAAATCAATTAATCTGATTGGTAAACGGCGTAGTGGCAAAAAAAATTCCAAACGCCAAAATTACGTTTTTTGGTCGCCGCAAGTTTTACGCAAAATACAATAACAGGCGATCAAAACGTAGCATCTGCGCAAAAATGATACCATTATAAACGTCAGCTCGAGACGCAAAAAATAAGCCGCCACTGAGCCGTAGATCCCAAAAAATAAGAACGCTACGTGTTTCGGAAAATTGCGCAAAATGGGCGCCATTTTTATTGGACAAACTTGTGAATTTTTTAACCCCTTAGATACAAGTAAACCTATACATGTTTGGTGTCTACAAACTCGCACCGACCTCAGGCATCACATAGATACATCAGTTTTATCATATAGTGAACACGGTGAATAAAACATCCCAAAAACTATTGTGCAATCACACTTTTTTTGCAGTTTTTCCACACTTGGAATTTTTTTGCTGTTTTCCAGTACAATATATGGTAAAACCTATGGTTTTTTTTAAAGTACAACTCGTCCCGCAAAAAACAAGCTCTCATATGGCAAGATTGACAGAATAATAAAAAAGTTACGGCTCTCGGAAGAAAAGGAGCAAAAAACAAAAACGCAAAAACCGAAAGTGCCCGGGGGCTGAAGGGGTTAAGTACCTGAATTCCGAATCTGATGTCTGAAGTCCTGAACCTGTTCTCTGATGTCCTGTGCCTGATGTCCTGTACCTGCCTGTATCTGTTATTGCAAACAAGGTAACAAATCCAGTACTCTTGTGGTATCCAGTAAAATTGTAGAACGACTTCTTTATTCAAAATTTATTTAAAATCCAGCATAAAGGACAGGAGAATACGCAATGACGCGTTTTGAGGAGGCAGTGTGCTCTTAATCATAGCATGTATGATTACACATAGCTATGATTAAGAGCCTACTACGTGCTCAAAATGCGTCATTGCATATTCTCATGTCCTTGATGCTGGATTTTAAACACATTTTGAATAAAGAAAGTCTTTCTACAATTTTACTGGGTACCACAAGAGTGCTGGATTTTTTTTCCCTTGTTTGCAATCAGCAATGCCATGTCGAGTCTGTGCACCTGCTTCCTAGCTGAGCTGGTTATGTATTTTGCATTGTCTTCTGCCTGTATCTGTGCTCCTGCTCCCATTCAGTCTGTGTTCCTGGTTCTGCCATTTTTGTCCCGTCAGTGCCCATTCTGTCTGTTGCCTGTACCCCTGTCCTGTTGTCACCCAGCTCCTTTCAGCTACCATGGTCCTGGACACTGCCCTGGGAGTGGCACCAGGCACTACCTGGTAGGTGATTAGTTAAGCCCCTCTCCTGTCAGGGTAAACCCGGGCTTCACCTGTGGTCCAGTGCGTCCACTCCCGCTCGCCGACTCATCACCGGTGAGCGTAACAACACACACAAAAACTACTACATCTGGTATTTCTATGACCTTCTCGATTAAAGACGGCGCTAAGTCTTCTACGCACGGCGTGAACAAGTTTGCAACATATTGCAACATCTATCTTTTTGCATTCATCATGAATTACCTATTTTGGAGCCTGGATGGTTATGATTGAGCTTACTTTCATATTATGGGTTAAAAATATGTTTTTTGAAAATCTTGTCAAAATTTTGGAATTGTTCTTGTATTCCGTGAGATGTTTGATATCTTACTTTTCAAAGGGGGTGTACTAATTTATGCTGAGCAATGTATATGAGAACCATATATACAAGTATTCACACACTCCATGTAATGAAAAAAAACTAAAAAGTGCCAATGTAAGGTTTATTAATTATTACCACAATGACATCAATATTTGTTGTTCATTCAAGCAGTATATATAGAGAAAGACATACATGTCCTCTTGAGTGCTGCTGCATTCTTCATAAGTGAGCTGCTGTCAGACATGCTGGAGCCATATCTCCCCCGACTTCATCTGTCTAGGGATACTCGAGATACCCCAAATATATATAGGACTATATCAACCAAGCCCACCAATGTCACTGGGTTTGGCTAATATTAGTCTAATGTGTATAGGGTCCTTAAAGGGATTCTGTCACCGAGTTTTTGCTCCCCCATCTGAGAGCAGCATTATGTAGAGACAGAGACTTTGACTCCAGCGATGTGTCACTTACTAAGCTGTTTGCTGTCATTTTGATAAAATCAATTTTTTTCTCTGCTGCAGATGTAGCAATTATATAGAGCTCATGAATATGCTGGACTACCTGCAAGCAAACCAAGTAGTCCTGATGATAATTTACTGCTGATTAAACAGTGATTTTATCAAAACTAAACTAAGCAGCCCAGTAAGTGATACATTACTGGAATCAGAATCTCTGTCTCTACATTATGCTGCACTCCGATTAGGTGGCAAAAGTCTGTTGACAGATTCCCTTTAAAGCTATATGGAAATTAACCATATACTGGAGATCAAAATTAGAGAATAATGTATGATCATTTGCTTTTTTTTCCAGAAATAATGTAATGTCATTGATCAACATTTGAAGGTTTTTTTTGTCAGGGGTACACCATGCCACTAGAACAGTGTTTTAACAAGATCCAAAGTTTACCTAAAACCTTTATTTTGCCCAAAATGGGATGATCATAATTAGAGAACAGCAATGACTGTAGCACAGAGTAAGATTATAACTACATTTTCTGAAGGTAACAACAGTCACCAATCAGTAGGATGTGTACAGGCCTTTGCTTTGAATGACGTCAGCACATCTGCAGCCACAGGACATCACTAGTCTCTCACACTGCTCTGGTGTGATTTTGGTCCACTCTTCTTCCAGTTTCTTCCATAGTTCTTTGACTGTTGTTGGTTTCTTGCCATAACTTTATCACCAAGGATTTTCCAGAGGTTGTCTATTGGGTTGGGTTCAAATCAGAACTCTTGGCTGGCCATTTCATTGTTTCAATGTTTATCTATTTCAAGGAACTGCTTTCCCTGTTTTGCTGTGAGACAAGGGGCATTGTCATGCGTAAAAATTGCTGGTTGATTGAGTGATGAATAGAGATGAGCGATGTCCGAGGTTCGCCAATTTCATGTTCGAGTGATTTTGGGGGGTGTTCGACGAACTCGAGCCTTTTGCTAAAAGTTCGACAGTTCGAGTTACGTTCAAGAACGGTTCGAGCACCAAAAGCGTGTTTTTTCACAGTATGTGAGCACCTTTCGTATCTGCATACGTCCTGCGTCCCCAGCGCAATCCCTCTTTCTTTCTTACTCACTGATCATGGGCGTCTCGCTGCACGGCTGTCACAAATCTCCAGCGGCATTTCTTCTTTTGAACATGGCTGCCGCTTCATTATTCAATTAGTTATTCCGTGCTTTCCCCACCCACCGGCACCCATGATTGGTTGCAGTCAGATACGCCCCCACAATGAGTGACAGCTGTCTCACTGCAACCAATCACAGCCGCTAGTGGGCGGGTCTATATCAAGCAGTAAAAAAAAAAAATGCGGTTCCCCCCATATTTGATATCAGCCAGGATAAAGCCACACAGCTGGAGGCTGGTATTGTCAGCATGGGGAGCGCCACATTATGGGGAGCCCAGCACCCTAACAATATCAGCTAGCAGCCGCCCGGAATTGCAGCGTCCATTAGATGCGACAGTCCCGGGACTCCACCCAGCTCATCCCGAATTGCCCTGGTGCGGTGGCAATCGGGATAATAAGAGGTTAATCATGACCCCGAGACACCTTACATGATCAACCTGAAAGTGAAGGTAAAGAAATACACACAAGGAAAATCCTTTATTTGGAATAAAAGACAAAAAAACTCATTTACTTATTTATTAATTCCAAAACAACAATCCAGGTCCGAAGTAATCCATGAAGATGACAGGGAGCGATCTGTGTTCTCTCCAGCAGCACCTGAAGTAAGCCACGCTGTCGCCGGGACTTCAGTCTCCAATGCAGAAGTCAAGATAACCAAATCTGCCTATGTTTCTCAATAGAGCCAGTGGCTCAATGGATAGAGCTCTCGCCTAAGAAGCAGTTCGCGTCCCGGTAAAAAATTTAATTTACTTTTAAATTTAAATTATAATTATTATTTATTTCTAAATTTCTAATTATAATTTAATTTAATTATGCACTGAGGGGAGGAGCCAGACATCAGCTGTGAGCCGCTGGACACACCTCTAAAATCGGAGAAGTCCACGGAATGAGGCTGCATTGCTCTCTCCTCGCTCTCTTCTCTCTCTTGTTCTCTCTCTCCTCTCTCTCTTTCTCTCTCTCTCCTCTCTCTCTTTCTCTCTCTCTTCTCTCTCTTTCTCTCTCTCTCTTCCTCTCTCTCTTTCTCTCTCTCTCTCTTTCTCTCTTTCTCTTTGTCTCTTTCTCTCTCTCTCTCTTTCTCTCTCTTTCTCTCTCTCTCTCTCTCTCTCTCTCCTCTCTCTTTTTCTCTCTTTCTCACTCTCTCTTTTTCTCTCTTTCTTTTTCTCTTTTTCCCTCTCTCTATCTCGCTCTCTCTTTCTCTCTCTTTCTCTCTCTCTTTTTCTCCCTTTTTTTCTCTCTTTTTCTCTCTCTCTCTCTTTCTCTCTTTCTCTCTCTCCCCCTCTCTCTTTCTCCAATCTCTCTGTCTCTTTCTCTCTCTCTCTTTCTCTCTCTCTCTCCTCTCTCTTTTTCTCTCTTTCTCACTCTCTCTTTTTCTCTCTTTCTTTTTCTCTTTTTCCCTCTCTCTATCTCGCTCTCTCTTTCTCTCTCTCTTTTTCTCCCTTTTTTTTCTCTCTTTTTCTCTCTCTCTCTCTCTCTTTCTCTCTTTCTCTCTCTCCCCCTCTCTCTTTCTCCAATCTCTCTTTCTCTCTCTCTCCCTCTTTCTCTTTTCTCTCTTTCTCTCTCTCCTTTCTCTCTCTTCTCTCTCTTTCTCGCTCTCTCTCCTCTCTCTCTTCTCTCTCTCCTCTCTTTCTTCTCTCTCTCTTTCTCGCTCTCTCTCCCTCTCTCTTCTCTCTCTCTTTTCTCTCTTTCTTTTCTCTATCTTCTCTCTCTCTCAGACCTGGCGATGATCAGCTGATGCGGTCACCTGACGAAATCAGCTGACACTATAAGTCGAGCGGTGAGGCCGGCCTTTTACCGCCCGGCCAACTAAACTATCAGCTGATGCTGTCGGACAGGAGTCTGCACAGAAGTGTGTAGTTTTGGGGGTTTTTTTGTACTGATGCATCAGCTGGTTGTATAAAAGCCGTTTATACAATCAGCTGCTGTGTCATGTGATTCAGTCCCTTGAACCTGACACATCATCTGATCGCTTTGCCTTCCAGCAAACCGATCAGATGATATTGGATCCGGATTGGACGGCGCGGGACCCTTGACCCAGGATTACTGCGGAGGGGGGTTCTTTATTTCAATAAAGATGGAGTCACTAATTGTGTTGTGTTTTATTTCTAATATAAATATTTTTCTGTGTGTTGTGTTTTTTTTTATCTGTACTAGAAATTCATGGTGGCCATGTCTAATATTGGTGTGACACCATGAATTTCGGGCTTAGGGCCAGTTGATAATATACAGCTAGCCCTAACCCCATTATTACCCAGCGAGCCACCCGTCACCAGGGCAGCTGGAAGAGTTGGATACAGTGCCAGAAGATGGAGCTTCTATGAAAGCGCCATTTTCTGGGGCTGCTGTGGACTGTAATTCACAGCAGGGGTGCCCAGAAAGCTTGGGCACCCTGAGCTGCGGATTCCAATCCCCAGCTGCCTAGGTGTACCTGGCTGGGCATAAAAATTGGGCGAAGCCCACATCATTTTTTTTTTTTCATTATTTCATGAAATTCATGAAATAATTAAAAAAAAAAAAGGCTTCCTTATATTTTTGGTTCCCAGCCGGGTACAAATAGGCAGCTGGGGGTTGGGGGCAGCCCGTAGCTGCCTGCTGTACCTGGCTAGCATACAAAAACATGGCGAAGCCCACGTAATTTTTTTGTTTTTGGGGGGCAAAAATCTCCTGCATACAGTCCTGGATGGAGTATGCTGAGCCTTGTAGTTCTGCAGCTGCTGTCTGCTGTCTGTCTGTATGGAGGAGAGCAGACAGCAGCTGCAGAACTACAAGGCTCAGCATGCTCCATTCATTAGTGTATGCAGGACAGCAGACAGCAGCTGCAGAATGACAAGGCTCAGCATGCTCCATTCACTAGTGTATGCAGGAGAGCAGACAACAGCTGCAGAACTACAAGGCTCAGCATACGCCATTCAGGACTGTATGCAGGAGTTTTTTGCCCCCCAAAAAAATGACGTGGTCTTCGCCATATTTTTGTATGTTAGCCAGGTACAGCAGGCAGGTATGGCTGCCCCCAACCCCCAGCTGCCTATTTGTACCCGGCTGGGAACTAGAAAAATAAGGAAGCTCTTTTTTTTAATTATTTCATGAATTTCATGAAATAATTAAAAAACAAATCGACATAGGCTTCGCCCCATTTTTGTGTCCAGCCAGGTACAACTAGGCAGCTGGGGATTGGAATCCGCAGTACAGGTTGACCCGAGCTTTCTGGGCGCCTCTGCTGCGAATTGCAGTCCACAGCCGCCCCAGAAAATGGCACTTTCATAGAAGCTGTATCCAACTCTTCCAGCAGCCCTGAAGCCGGGTGGCTTGCTGGGTAATAATGAGTTAATACTAGCTTTGCTTTATTAGCTAGTATTAAGGTGGCTTTACACGCTACGAGATCGATAAAGCGATCTCGTTGGGGTCACAGAATTTATGACGCACTTCCGGCCGCTTTAGCAATGTCGTTGTGTGTGACACCTATGAGCGATTTTGAATCGTCGCAAAAACGTTCAAAATCGCTCATCGGTGACATGCCCCCCTCTTCCCAATTATCGTTGCTGCTGCAGTAATGATGTTGTTTGTTGTTCCTGCTGCAGCACATATCGCTATGTGTGACGCCGCTGGAACGACAAACATCTCCTTACCTGCGTCCACCGGAAAAGGAGGAAGGAAGGAGGTGGGTGGCATGTTCCAGCCGCTCATCTCTGCCCCTCCTTTTCTATTGGGCGGTGGTTCAGTGACGCTGCTGTGACGTCGCTGTGATGCTAAACGAATCGCCCCCCTTAGAAAGGAGGCAGTTTGCCTGTCACAGCGATCTCGCAGAGCAGGTATGTGCATGTGACGCTGCCGTAGCGATAATGTTCGCTACGGCAGCGATCACCACATATCGTGCCACCGACGGGGGCGGGTACTATCGCACGCGACATCGCTAGCTGATGCTAGCGATGTCGCAGCGTGTAAAGCGGTCTTTAAGCCAGAGATTCTTAATGTCAGGCAAATTTGACCCAGCCATTAAGATTCTCCAATAAAGGGTGAAAAAAAAAGACACCACACAGAGAAAAAATACTTTAATAGAAATAAATACATAGACACACTTGGAGACTCCATGTTTATTACTCCCTGTCAGCCCTCCATGATCCTGCTCTTCTGTGTTTGTTCTCCTTCAACCCATGCAGCTCTGCTACATCAGAAAGCACTACATGGGAGGAAGACGCTGCTGCTTCCCGTGCAGTCTATTCACTCAGTGGGTGAGCAGCAGCTGCATGCTGTAAGCGGGGACATCACCGCTGACAGGCGGGTTACCATAGCAACGGTGCTCCGATCACGTGATTCCCGATGCCGCTATTTACTGGCTGTGACAGCTAGTCCCTGCATGTGGGCTGACTCTGTAAAGAGCGCACACATGCAGGAACGAGGAGTCGACCATGTGCCAGAGCATTTCACCGGTACACGGACATTGTGGAACGATCACCGCGTACCGGAGAGATGCACTGACAGGACCTAGCAATGACGTCTAGCCATGTGACCAGTCTGTAGCCAATGAAATAATAAACACGTGACTGGTCACATGCTATTTTGACGTCACGATAAGTCCTATCATCAGTGCTGGTTACCGGGAGAACGCAGCGATTATCGGAAGGAAAAGCGTCGGGAGAGAGAGTGCAGGACGCGTCGTGGGAACCTGTAAGTGTTATGGCAATGTTTATTAACTGTATGTGTACATGTATAATGTGTTTTTATGTGTTTGCCTCCCATTGTTTTCAATGGGGTTCGAGAGGTTCGTCGAACGGTTCGTCGAACGGGGCCTCCGTTCGACGAACCGGACTCGAGCCTTCAGAGGTTCGCTTATCTCTGGTGATGAACGCAAGTAAGGAACCACGTGTATTTACGCTGCCATGTAGTTGTATGAGTAGTCCCACTCCTGCTGCAGAAAACATTCCCCAAACCATGACAGTTCCTCCTTCACCTTTCACTGACATCTTAACACACTTTTGGTTCAGTCTTTCCCCAGTTTGTCGATGAACATGATGTTTCTAGTGATGAGCGAGTACTAAAAAGCTCGGGTGCTCGAAGCTCGGGCCGAGCCTCCCAAGATACTCGTGTACTCGGCCCGAGCAACGAGCCCAATGTTATCCTATGGGAGACCCGAGTATTTTTGTGAAATGACCCCCCGGCAGCATGGAGAAACCCTAAAAATGTCACAAAAGTCTCAGAAGAGTGCTCAAATGACATGGCAACAGCATGGGGAAGACCCCTTGAAGCATTTATCACTCAAAAGTCACAGCTGTGAACAATTTTGTCCGCGTTTTACGCCATTTTTACGGACTCACCAGAAAACCTTCCAAAATGACCCCAAAATGATTTTTCATGGCGGAAATGTTAAGGGCACATACCCAATAGTGAGATAGAGCTGGTGTATGTTACTTTTTGAGATCAATACATGAAAGATTTTACGTGAAAACATTGTGTGGCACTCCGATGTCCCTGAGAAGAGACGTACATGAAGGCCTCTTGAGTCTAATGTGCCCATTTTGAGGAAGTGAGTCTTTGTAGTATTTTCCTTTGCCAGGGCAGTCCTAAATTGTGAGGTTCACCAATGCCCCTGCATACAGACGTGCATGAGGGCCTGTAAACCTGAAGTGCCCATTGTAAGGAAGTGGGTGTATTATAGTATAGCCCTTAGGCAGGGCAGCCAAAAATTGGGAGGCTCCACGTTGTCCCTGGATAGAGACGTGCATGAAGGCCTGTAAACCTGAAGTGCCCATTGGAAGGAAGTGGGTGTATTATAGTATAGCCCTTAGGCAGGGCAGCCAAAAATTGGGAGGCTCCACGTTGTCCCTGGATAGAGACGTGCATGAAGGCCTGTAAACCTGAAGTGCCCATTGGAAGGAAGTGGGTGTATTATAGTATAGCCATTAGGCAGGGAAGCCAAACATTGGGAGGCTCCACGTTGTCCCTGGATAGAGACGTGCATGAAGGCCTGTAAACCTGACGTGCCCATTGGAAGGAAGTGGGTGTATTATAGTATAGCCCTTAGGCAGGGAAGCCAAACATTGGGAGGCTCCACGTTGTCCCTGGATAGAGACGTGCATGAAGGCCTGTAAACCTGAAGTGCCCATTGGAAGGAAGTGGGTGTATTATAGTATAGCCCTTAGGCAGGGCAGCCAAAAATTGGGAGGCTCCACGTTGTCCCTGGATAGAGACGTGCATGAAGGCCTGTAAACCTGAAGTGCCCATTGGAAGGAAGTGGGTGTATTATAGTATAGCCCTTAGGCAGGGCAGCCAAAAATTGAGAGGCTCCACGTTGTCCCTGGATAGAGACCTGTTAGGTTCTTAGTGCCTCCGTGCTTGCATTTAAAAACCGCACGTGTGTGCCTGTTGGTGGCAGCTTTCCGCTGCATTTGTGTGAGTTTTGCAAAAACTTGGATATAACACACAAGTCTAGTGAATACACATCAGCACAGCATTGCAAAATGCGCAAGGGCGTTGTCAACGAACAAGGAAGTGGACGTGATGGTGGTGCAGGCAGACACCGAGGTTGTGTGCAAGCTCTAATTTCGCCACAACAAAGGGCCACATCTAGTCGCTCGCACGTCCTGTCCCAAATTCTTGGGGACCGCAGCAGTACACCGCTCTTGAACCAAGACCAGTGTCAACAGGTTGTTAGTTGGATAGCGGATAATGCTTCCAGTCAGATTGGCACCACCACAAACACTCTGTCTTCCACACGGTCAAGTGTCAGTAGCCGTGATACTGCACCGCACATTTCAGAACCTGATCCTCCTTCCTACCACCAGGCCGAGTACACGTCCACGGACATTACTGATCCCACACTTGGACACTCGGAATAGCTGTTCGTTCACGTTTCCATTCACAAATTCTGGCCTCTCGCCAGCTCCTGTTGAAGTGGGCCATGACGAGATTGTATGTACAGATGCACAAATATTTGAGCAGCCACGTTCTCACGAAGTTGGCAACGTGTCTCAACAAGGGGTGGACGATGATGAGACACAATTGTCAGGAAGTCAGGAGGAGGAGCAGGGTGCGGAAGAGGAAGACGACGTGGTGGATGATCCAGTAACTGACCCAACCTGGCAGGAGGATATGCAGAGCGAGGACAGCAGTGCACAGGGGGAGGGAGGCGTAGCATCACAACAGGCAGTAAGAAGCAGAGTGGTGGCCCCAGGCAGACGTCAGTCAACTGTTCCCCGGAACAACACGACACAAGGTGCCTGTACAAATGTTAGGTCTTCCCGAGTCTGGCTGTAATACTATTGTATGTATTGAGGATTTCGATTGCGTTAGGGCAATGACAACCAGAGACGAGTTCTTGGTGCAAGACATTTATAATATGCAACCAGCAAATATGTACATAAACGGAACAAAAACACAGTAGAACATAAATACAGGAAATACCTTCCAGGGACTGAGCGAAAGGGAATTCCCGGGACCGCGCACCGGACTCCCCCAGGGAGACCACCAACAGCAAACCCCTATACAGGGACTGTCTGGCAATCACCCCAGAAGCCCTAAATGCGCAGCAGCCGGGACACAAAAGGGCAATAGGTAAGTCGAAAAATGTCTGTACGTGATGTGAGTCCAGAGTGGTATTAAACGGAAGGAACCGGGCAGAAGTTCCGACCAAAGACGGCAAACGGAGTCCAGGTACAGCTAGATGATACCAGATGAAGTCCAGAGTCGGTGTCGGTTGTTTTCCAAGAGGATCCGAATAACAATCAGGAACCAAAAGCAGCAGGGCAGGAGCACACAGGAAGCAGTATACTCAGGCACTGGACTAAGCTTTAGGGGCGGCTTTTAAACAGATGGACAGGAAGTAGGGCAACAGAACAGAAAACTCCATGTTAACAAAGGGCAAGCTCTTTCAAAAGAAAACTGGAAAACCCGGAACTCTGACACTGGCAGTTTTTAAGTTGGCTCCAGATGATTCTAAAAAGGCCATTTGCAACACCTGCCATGCCAGCATCAGCAGGGGTACCAAAACTAGCAGCCTGACCACCACCAGCATGATCAGGCACATGTCAGCCAAGCACCCGACTTTGTGGGAAGTACAACAGAGTCGAGGAGCAGTGCTTGCTGATGTCACTGCTACGTCTTCGCTGGTTGTGCATGCGAGCCAATCCCCTGTCCATGCTGCCTGCGAACAAGCCTCCTCCACTCCTGCACCTGCAGTTGCCTACGCAGAAAGAACACCATCATCAAGCACGTCCTTGTCCCAGCGCAACGTTCAGTTATCCATTCAGCAAACCTTTGAGCGCAGGCGCAAATACACTGCCAACACCCCACATGCCACAGTTCTAAATGCTAACATTTCGCGACTGCTTGCGCTGGAAATGTTGCCTTTTAGGCTGGTTGAGACAGAAGCATTCCGCGAACTGATGGTGGCAGCTGTCCCACGTTACTCGGTCCACAGCCGCCACTATTTCTCCCTGTGTGCCGTCCCCGCATTGCATAACTAACCACGTGTCACAAAACATCACACGTGCCCTGAACAACGCTGTTTCAGCCAAAGTCCACCTAACCACAGACACGTGGACAAGTGCATATGGGCAAGGACGCTACATCTCGTTGACGTCACACTGGGTTAATATTGTGCAAGCTGGGACCCAGTCTGAGCGAGGGACGGAACACGTCCTTCACACACCAAGTTTTGCAGGCCCTACCTCAGTCAGGGTTTCACACACACTCTACAGCTCCGGAATGTCATGCTCCTCAGCCTCCTCCTCCTCCTGCGCATCCTGATCCACTTTACCCTCCACACCAGTCCCAAGCTGGAAGTGTCGCTGGCGGAGGAGGGGACGGTGCGCTCTCCCACTGCTCGGGTCCGGCTGACGCAGCTCTACGGCTGCTGCTGCTCGTTGGCTCGAGCGATGGCCGGATCCCGGGGACTCGAGCGGCGCTACTCGCCCGTGAGTGAAAAGGGGTGGTTTGGGTTTTGGGGATATTGTCCGTGACGCCACCCACGGTTGTGGTGATTGTGTGGACACCACCGCTGCTCTGGACGGGGATCCCGGGAGCCTGTGACAGGGAGCAGCTTTGTTGTTATTTCTCCCCTCCGTGGGTAGGGGGGTTGGTTGTCCCGGGGCCTGGTGATGGGGTAGAGATGGATGACAGGCGGGTTGCGGGGCCTGATGAAGTGCATGGTCGCAGGGGCAGCGCTGTGCCGCACGGCACGGAGGTACTCACTCAGCCCAATGATGATGACACAGTTCAGGGTAAAACAAGTGGCTGGATGGACGGGTCACTCGGACGGCTGCGGTTGTTCCTCCCTGCAGGTTAGTGATGACTGTCTCTCCCTGCACCTAAGTTAAGTGTTGGTAGTGATGGTTTCCCAACGGTAACCCGCTCCCTGACCTGGATATGGGCCGGAGGAGCCCCTTTTGCCCACAGGCGCTGGCCCTGGGAGACGGTTGCCCTTGGCGGTGGCTGTGTCTCCCCTTCACGGTTGTACGGTTGCCTTCTATCTGGACTTGGCTGTTTGGAAACCCTGAGGTCCCCTTCAATAACGGATTTGGCAAATTCACGGCGACACCAAGCCTTGCCGGGATCCGAAAGTCCTCTGCCAATGGTGCTGGCTTCTCTTTGTATACCGGTCCGGTACGGCCGGGTCACCACCCGTCCACGGTCCTTACGGCAGACTCCAATCGGCCTCCACTGCAGACGGTCACCACATCCTGCCAACCTTGCTGTCCTGTCCAGGCCACACACCCGGACCAACTTCAGGCTCTTTGCTGTCACTTTTCTCCTCTCTACTACTTTCCTCCTTCCACTTCCTTAGCTTAACTCTCACTGCCTGTGTTTTCCCTCCTCCTCGGTGGGTGGAGACCAACCGCCTGGCTCCACACCCTGGTGTGGACAACAGCCCCTGGGGAAGGCAACAAGGATTTTGTGTTTTGACTATGATATGCCTGCAGGGAGTGTGGGGTGTTTAAGTGTTGTGCTCTGTGGCCCCTGGCTTGTCCAGGGCGACACAGAAGCACTGCAGCACTGCCTCGGCGAAGCGGCAACAGGCAGTGCTGAAGCTAATCTGCATAGGTGACAAACCCCACAATGCAGAAGAGGTGTGGACAGCTCTGAAACAGCAGGCAGATCACTGGCTCACAACTCTGAACCTAAAGCCAGGAAAGGTCGTGTGTGACAATGGCCGGAACCTGGTGGCGGCTTTGAGGCGAGGCCAGCTGACACATGTTCCATGCGTGGCCCATGTGCTCAACCTCGAGGTTCAGCGGTTTCTAAAGTCATACTCAGAGCTGTCTGATCTGCTGGTAAAAGTTCGCCGCCTGTCTGCACATTTTCGAAAGTCACCTACTGCTTCAGCCGGCCTTGCCGGCTTAAGACGCCGTTTGCATCTTCCGGCACACAGACTGGTGTGTGATGTCCCCACGCGTTGGAATTCAACTCTGCACATGTTGGTCAGGATATGTGAGCAGAAGAGGGCAGTTGTTGAGTACCTGCATCACCTAAGCCGTCGGGAAATGGGTCAAACTCCACACATAACACCTGAGGAGTGGAGATGGATGTCCGACCTATGCACCATCCGCCAAAACTTTGAGGACTACAACAAGATGGTGAGCGGCGATGACGACATTATTAGCGTCACCATACCGCTTCTCTGCCTTCTAAAATGGTCTCTGCTCAGAAAACAAACATGATGCATTGCAGGCGGAGCGCGATGAGTTTCAGCAAGAAACAGTAGTGGGTGTGGGTGATGAATGATAACACACAGCCCAGCCTCGTCTCATCACAACGTGCAGTGGAGGACTATGACGAGGAGGAGGATGAAGACATGGAGCAACTCTCTGGCCAAATTGAGGATATGACATGCAGTCATATCCTCGGTTCAGCGTGGCTGGCCAGAGGACAGGGTAGATGATGAGGAGGAGGAGGACAGCATGTTCAGTCATCGTGTTGGTCAGGATACTGAAGTGATGGCTGTTAAGAGTCTGGCACACATGGCTGACTTTATGGTAAGCTGCCTGTCTCGTGACCCTCGCGTTAAGAACATCTTGGCCGACAATCATTACTGGTTGGTAACACTGTTAGACCCACGCTAAAAGGAGAACTTTATGTCTCTTATTCCCGAGGCGGAGAGGTCAGGCAAAATGCAGCAGTTCCAGAAGGCCATAGTCACGGAAGTAGGCAAAGCATTCCCCTCACAAAACGCTAGCGGCATAGGTCATGAATCAGTGGACAACCGAGGCGTACAGCCGAGAGAGGCACAAGTCCAATCCGCCAGAGGTAGGGGAACAGTCTTTAAGATGTGTGACAGTTTTCTCAGCCCCTCACGTACCACAGCCCCTGAGGTGCGGGGTAGTGCCACAAGAAATCCTAAGTTTGCCCAGATGCTGAAGGAGTACCTTGCAGATCGAACAACTGTACTCCGACATTCCTCTGTGCCTTACAATTATTGGGTATCCAAGCTGGACACGTGGCATGAATTGGCTCTCTACGCCTTGGAAGGCCTGGCCTGCCCTGCTGCTAGCGTTTTGTCAGAGCGTGTTTTTAGTGCCGCAGGTGGAATCATTACAGATAAACGCACCCGCCTGTCAACTGAAAATGCTGACAAGCTGACTCTGATCAAGATGAACAAGGGTTGGATTGGGCCAGACTTCACCACACCACCAGCAAATGAGAGCGGAATTTAAAGTTTGCCATGTACCTCCACTCACCCATGGGTACACACTTCTGGACTTTGGATAATCGCTGGACTGCTCCTCCTTCTCCTCATGCGCCACCATGATGATGACCGTTACAAATTGCAATACTTAGGCCTTTGTTTCAGGTATACCCCCAGTGGTAAATTTTTTCGCCCATTCTTTGCAGAATGGACATTACAACGACAGGAGACCCGCTCCTTTGCAATGGGAACAATGTTTTGAGGCCCTCATGCACGTCTCTACCCAGGGACAACGTGGAGCCTCCCAATTTTTGGCTGCCCTGCCTAAGGGCTATACTACAATAGACCCACTTCCTTCCAATGGGCACTTCAGGTTTACAGGCCCTCATGCACGTCTCTATCCAGGGACAACGTGGAGCCTGACGCTGCCACCGACTGCCACACACGTGCTGTTTTTAAATGCAAGCACGGACGCAATAAGAACCTAACTGGTTTTTAGGAGCGACAATTACTGAGAAGTCTGACACTATCAGACACTGCTGACTGACGTGTATTATACACTAGACTTGTGCGTTATATAATAGTTTGTGCAAAACGCGCACCTGTACGCTGCCACCGACTGCCACACACGTGCTGTTTTTAAATGCAAGCACGGACGCAATAAGAACCTAACTGGTTTTTAGGAGCGACAATTACTGAGAAGTCTGACACTATCAGACACTGCTGACTGACGTGTATTATACACTAGACTTGTGCGTTATATAATAGTTTGTGCAAAACGCGCACCTGTACGCTGCCACCGACTGCCACACACGTGCTGTTTTTAAATGCAAGCACGGACGCAATAAGAACCTAACTGGTTTTTAGGAGCGACAATTACTGAGAAGTCTGACACTATCAGACACTGCTGACTGACGTGTATTATACACTAGACTTGTGCGTTATATAATAGTTTGTGCAAAACGCGCACCTGTACGCTGCCACCGACTGCCACACACGTGCTGTTTTTAAATGCAAGCACGGACGCAATAAGAACCTAACTGGTTTTTAGGAGCGACAATTACTGAGAAGTCTGACACTATCAGACACTGCTGACTGACGTGTATTATACACTAGACTTGTGCGTTATATAATAGTTTGTGCAAAACGCGCACCTGTACGCTGCCACCGACTGCCACACACGTGCTGTTTTTAAATGCAAGCACGGACGCAATAAGAACCTAACTGGTTTTTAGGAGCGACAATTACTGAGAAGTCTGACACTATCAGACACTGCTGACTGACGTGTATTATACACTAGACTTGTGCGTTATATAATAGTTTGTGCAAAACGCGCACCTGTACGCTGCCACCGACTGCCACACACGTGCTGTTTTTAAATGCAAGCACGGACGCAATAAGAACCTAACTGGTTTTTAGGAGCGACAATTACTGAGAAGTCTGACACTATCAGACACTGCTGACTGACGTGTATTATACACTAGACTTGTGCGTTATATAATAGTTTGTGCAAAACGCGCACCTGTACGCTGCCACCGACTGCCACACACGTGCTGTTTTTAAATGCAAGCACGGACGCAATAAGAACCTAACTGGTTTTTAGGAGCGACAATTACTGAGAAGTCTGACACTATCAGACACTGCTGACTGACGTGTATTATACACTAGACTTGTGCGTTATATAATAGTTTGTGCAAAACGCGCACCTGTACGCTGCCACCGACTGCCACACACGTGCTGTTTTTAAATGCAAGCACGGACGCAATAAGAACCTAACTGGTTTTTAGGAGCGACAATTACTGAGAAGTCTGACACTATCAGACACTGCTGACTGACGTGTATTATACACTAGACTTGTGCGTTATATAATAGTTTGTGCAAAACGCGCACCTGTACGCTGCCACCGACTGCCACACACGTGCTGTTTTTAAATGCAAGCACGGACGCAATAAGAACCTAACTGGTTTTTAGGAGCGACAATTACTGAGAAGTCTGACACTATCTGGACTGTTTTACACTGTGTACACCAGCCCCAGATATGATGAAGGCTGGTATACGGTCACCACTACCCTGCCTGCCTGCCTGCCTGTATACTGGTACAATAGTCCTGACAAGGACTCTTCTGGTCACTAGCCTGTATTCCGACCTGGCTATACCCTGCCTGTATATAGCAACAATAGTCCTGAGAAGGACTCTGCTACTGTACTCCGACCTGGCTATACCCTGCCTGCCTGTATACAACTAGAATAGTCCTGAGAAGGACTTCTGGTCACACTGTTTGCAGCCCTGCTCCGGAACTAACTATAAAGGGCCGCAAAGCTTTCCCTGAATCAGCGACACTCTCCCTACACTCACTGTCAGAATAGCTGTGAGCAGAGCACAGCGCGCCGGCCTATATAAAGGCTCGGTGACGCTGTGCAGGCCGGCCAATCACTGCAATTCCACAACTAACAGGGCTGTGGCATTGCAGTGGTCTGCCAGCCAATCCCTGCATGAGGGCTGGCTCTCAAAAGAGCGCCAACATGCAGAAATGAAGACCACGAGTAAAGCACGAGTATCGCGAGATTACTCGGTCCCCGCCGAGCAGCCCGAGTACAGTGATACTCGTGCGAGTACCGAGTAGTGACAAGCATGCTCGCTCATCACTAGATGTTTCCCATCAGACCCAAATAAATTAAACTTGCTTTCATTACTAAAATCAACTGTGGACCAATTCTCCTCTGTCTACACAACATGCTCCTCACCAAAGGTGAGTCTAGCCTTTTGATTCTTTCTACTAATGAGAGGTTTGGTCACTGCAGAGTGTCCTTTAAGTCCAAATGCTCTTAAATGTTGTGACACTGTACGATGAGCCAGATCCTTACCCTGTTCAGTGCTGAACTGGTGAGCAATTCCAACTGCAGTGTTGAAATAATTGCCCATGGAGATTCTCAGCATTATTCTGTCCTTTCTTGCATTTGTCTTTTGAGGGTGTGGCACCCTGAGGGTCCAGTCACCACAGAAGTACTGCACTTCAGCCAGAGGTGTGATATCCCATTCCTTTGTAAGGAGGAGGTCACAGGCCGTTGTACACACATACACTCTTAGTATAGCTACACCACTTCAGGCCATGGTTAGGGGGAGATTCACCTTAGGGAGAGCACAGTCCCGGAGCAAGTCTGGGCGTGGGGTTAGTTAGTGGGTGGACACTTAGAACAGAGTGGCAAAAAGAGTTGAAGCGTGAAGGCGAAGGACGCAAGGAGGAGAGAGGTCCTGAGGACTGGAGCCGGTGAGCTCGTCCTAGGACAAGGAGGAAGAAAGAAAGGAAGAAGCGGTCCCAGAGTCACGGGCAGTGAGAGAGCCACCCGTGGGCTCGCATCCACATCAGACGCACTGGTGTGGAGGGACTAGGTTGCATAGGGGAGCCGGCCCCTACACTAGTGGAGAACAACCAGACTCATCTAGCAAACTGGAGGCTGAGGTATCTTCATGTACTGAAGCCACAGCCACATACAAATCCATTGAAAAAGTGACCATAGAGGGCAAGGGAACAAGGACAGAAGGGCCTCCCAAACAAGACTCGCGGACACTGGCTCGGGGCACTGTGTGTGAGGGCGCAGGGCAGGAGGGCAAAACTAGTGGAGGACGACCAGGAAAGGGATACAGATAGGAACACTGGTTCTGTGCCTCCGAATTGTCAGGGGATTGGCTGGATCCTGACACAATAGAACCCAGCATTCCGAGGTTGGTGTTTGACTGGCCGTGATAATCTGGAACTGCCAATTGTGAGTAAAAGAACTATTGACTGCATCCTGCTGTGTCCTGGAATCATTGTCTGCGCGGCCAGCCCCACGCTATTCAAAGCACCTCATTGGCTAATAACTGCCAACGGTTGCCCTGGGGCCCAGCTCCACCTGTGGGGAGCTGTACCATCTCAACTGTGTCAACATCTGCCCCAGCGGTCCCGTCCCGCAGCGTCGGCTATACGTCACCGAATACCACAGGTGGCGTTACAACTCGTATATATATTCCCCAATATCTTTAAACGACACCGCCAGGGTCACGGAGTTGGTCCCTGCCGCCATGACATCATCCTCCCAAATGGAAAAGACCTGGTTTAGAGTGCCCCACGGCACTGTTGGGTGTGTAAAGGGTGACCAGCCTTCTTGGGGTACTTGAAAGAGTTTTAGATGTTGTAAGGATGCAATATTCTCTAAATCACAGACTTGAAAAGACCAACTTCTCTTGCTATGCCTGATAAGGTCACCCTTTTAGACTTCATCTGGACAACCTGCTGCTGGAGAGTTTTAGTCACTTTGCAGTGGCACAGCATTTTTTAAGTCAGTTCAAACTGGAAAGTTAAGCTGCCAGTTAATTAAGGTTTGTCAGATAATTAAGAAAATTAGCACCAGGTGCCATATTACACTAATAACTTGCAGTAATCCTAAAGTGTTCTCTAATTTTGATCAATGTTTTTTTTCACTTATCTCATTTACATTTTAATTATAAGCATACATTTAATTTATGAAATAAGTTTAAAATACTGATAGCTTACTCATGTTAGGAAATGATCACATAGGACTACCCAATGACCTTAAAATTTAGGAAATTGTATGTTGTTCTCTAATTTTGATCTCTAGTGTATATCTGCAGGTAAGTAGTGTGTTTGTTCATGACAAGTTCCCTTTAACTATCCAACACTCATCTGTCAGGAGCTCCAGGACATATTAGACCGTTGGTTGATGTAGACGGGTTCGGCTAACATTCATCTAAGGCCTCCGACACACATCTGTTAAAACCACGCACGTGTAATACGGGCCGTTTTTCAGGTCCGTGATCCATTTTTTTGTCCGTTTTTATGGTCCGTGTGGCCTTTGTATGACCGGCGTATGCTAGCCATGTGTGCGTGTGTAATGCCCGTGTGTGCGTGTGATGTTTAACTGACGTGTGAATGTTTTTTGCGTGTGAAATGTTCCATGTTTAATGTAAAAACTCGTGTTTGATTACCCGCTGACAGCAGACAGAGTTGCACGCTGAGAATGAACTCGGGTGAACTTCACCCGACTTCATTGTCATACCGCGGCTCTGTCTGTGTCGCGTACTGATTAGCGGTCACCCGTGAAGGATTCACCGGTGACCGCTAATCCCCTGAGTGACTGTAGTGAGCAGCGCGATTAGCGCTGCTGTCACTCAGGTTACCCGCGGCTAGCTTGAGTCCACCCCCCGTGACCGCAACTCACCTGTGACTTCATCGCTGTCACTCGGGCGACTTGCAGTCACTGGTGGAGGATCCAGCGGTGGACGCGAGTTACCTCAGTGACAGCACAGATGATCGCGATACTCACCTCAGTTGCTGCGTGATTCTGGCAGGAGCGGCGGTGTTCTTTTGCAGCTCCTGTCACCTTCATGTAGCAGAGCTGGAAGCGACACGGGACCTCCGTGGATTACGCCGGACATGGATGGGTATTTGGGGCATAATAAATTGGTGAACGAGGGTTTTTTTTAGTGTTTATTATTTCACATAAAGGATTTTTCGTTGTGTGTGTTTATTTACTGTCACATACAGATTAATCATGGAAGGTATCTCGGGGAGACGCCTGCAATGATTAATTTAGGACTTATTGGCAGCTATGGGCTGCCATTAACTCCTTATTACCCCGATTGCCAACGCACCAGGGCAAATCGGGAAGAGTCGGGTAGAGTTCCAGAACTGTCGCATCGAATGGATGCGGCATTTTTGGTGGCTGCTGGCTGATATTGTTAGGCTGGGGGGCTCCCCATAACGTGGAGCTCCCCATCCTGAGAATACCAGCCTTCAGCCGTGTGGCTTTACCCTGGCTGGTATCAAAATGGGGGGACCGCACGTCGTTTTTTTTAAATTATTATTTTTTTTTTTACTGCACAGTATAGATCCGCCCACCGGCATCTGTGATTGGTTGCAGTGAGACAGCTGTCACTCCGCCTGTGGGTGTGTCTAACTGCAACCAATCATAGGCGCCGGTGGGCGTGGAAAGCAGGGAATACGAGATTGATTAATGAGCGGCCAGCTTTTTCAAAATAGTAAAAGCCGCCGGAGCAGTGTGAACACCGTGCAGCTCCGTGCCGGTGATCGGGGATCGGTAAGTATGAGAGAGGGGTGAGACTGACCAACAGACAGAGAGAGGGACAGACAAGACAGAGAGAGGGACCGACCAACAGAGAGAGACCGACCGACGGACTGAGGGAGATTGACCAACATAGACAGAAAAAGAAAGAATAGCCGACATCACTACAAAAAAGCACAAAATGTACACGGAGCATACAGAGATGCATCCGTGTCATGTACTTGTGCGCACCAAACCATTGACTTTCATGGTGTCCGTGTGTGCGTGTTCCGTGCAGGAAAAGGACATGCTGCCATGCAAAACGGAAACACAGACGGATCACGGACACGAACACACGGACATGATGAAAAACGCAATTTGACCACAAACATAGATTAACATTGGTGCACGTTTGTCCGGGTCTCCAGTATATACGGAAACGGACAAAACACGCACGTTTTTAATGGATGTGTGTCGGAGGCCTAATGCACACATGTCAAACGTAGGCCCATGGGACAAATTTTGCCCTGAGTGGAATTATATTTGGCCTGTGAGGAAATACCCAATGTCCACTAGAGCTCTATTTGAAAGCACGTTAATACTACAAATCCAGACCAGACCATGATTAAGACAGTTTGTTGAAACGCGTCGCTCTGACCTGGGCATCCTTTATTTTTATGCTGCATGTACCTTTTGGATTTTATGAAAAACTATCAATAAAGAAGACAACTTTTTAATATTCCATGTGATTGCGCTGGATTTATATTTTATATCTATTTGGAGACTTCTGACCATCCGTGCGCTGATCATCCACCACAGGACGATTATGGGACTGCAGCAGGCTTGGTGAGTTGATATTACCTATTATAGATTAACATTGGTGCACGTTTGTCCGGGTCTCCAGTATATACGGAAACGGACAAAACACGCACGTTTTTAACGGATGTGAGTCGGAGGCCTAATGCACACATGTCAAACGTAGGCCCATGGGACAAATTTTGCCCTGAGTGGAATTATATTTGGCCTGTGAGGAAATACCCAATGTCCACTAGAGCTCTATTTGAAAGCACGCTAATACTACAAATCCTTAACATACGCCCACCTATTCTATCTCAATCTGCTACCAAGCCCGCGCCATTGACATGGAGCAACTGTCCTCTCGCCTGTACATGTCTCCAACACCACACGTCACTCCCTTGATGGCGTTTCATTTCAAGCACTTTTGCCCCCAATACATGCCCAAGAGCAACACACAAGGACTTGAGTGGCTGCTGGATGCGCTTAAGCCTGCAGTGAGGGTGCAGGGAATCAATAAGGACAAAAGTCAAAAAAGGCTATGAGCAGAAAACAGGTGGAGAATAATAGCAAGACGAGCTATGATTGGACGCAGTCTCAGCACCAAGAAAGTGGTCAAATGTCTGCTGGACTTCTTCTAAGTAACTTGGGTGCACTAAGAACTTACCATGAATTTAATGTATCCTATGAGCTTGTACTGTACAGATAGCTTTGGCTGATAAACAGGTGTCATTGCTGCCACATGTACAGGTAGTGTTCACTTATGCCACATCCAAAATATGTCTATGGCACAACATAGCACTGTAGGATATTACATGGCTGTCAGCACAACACTGGCCATGGTGAACAACAGCCTCTGAAAACAAGGCAGGGTCTCTTTCTTCTTGGTCAGGGGGTCTCAGGTGTTTTTTTCTTAGGGGCTAATGTTGTAATTTGAAATCCACTGATCCTCTTTCTGTACATGGTTAAATTCTTGTATATTGTTGTATCAGGATTACATTGCTCACATTTAAAAAAATATTTCTATAAGAATCCATTCTTTACATTTATTGTATATTTATTTACACGAAATGTACATATTAATTGTACATCATTACATAAATTTATTATTTAAAATATACTTTGTTTGTGGGACGACCCCTTTATGTTTGTTTCCAAACTTGGAAAGGATTATCTAATATATAAAGCTGAGTGTATGTGTGTGTGTGTGTGTGTGTGTGTGTGTGTCCGCTAATGGAATCTGCGCCATCGCATTTACAATCACAAAATTTTGCACAGACACCTCATGTGACTCAGGGAATGTCATAGACTATGTTCTGATGGGAAAATTTAACCCTGCGCTTTACAGTTACTCTCCAAAATAACTGCCTCCATTAAAGTGAATGGAGCTACAGATCATTAATAGGAGCTGTGATTGCTTGCTATAGGAACAAAGGAAATTGTTAGTATAAGAAGCTTATGTGTGAGGCAATATGATGTCATTAGAGAGACAGACACAGACAGAGACAGACAGACAGATAGACAGGCACAGACAAAGAAAGAGGCAAACAGGGAAAGAGACAGACCGAGGCAGACAGGCACAGAGACAGAGAGAGGCAGACAGGGATAGAGACAGAGAAAAACAGAAACAGATAGGAAAAAAATCCAGACAGAGAGAGAAAGAGACAGACAGAAAGACACACGGGGAAAGACACAGAGGCAGACAGAGAAAGAGACAAACTGACAGAGAAAAAAGGCAGACAGACAGAGACAGACAGATAGAGACAGAGACAAACAGACAGACAGACAGGGAAAAAAGGCAGACAGACAGGGAAAGAGACAGACAGACATAGACAGACAGATATAGAGAGACAGACAGAGACATAGAGAGACAGAAAGAGAGACTGTACAGAAACAGAGATAGACAGACAGACACAGACACTAATAGAGACAGACAGACACACAGAGACAGACAGACAGAGGCAGACACAGTCAGACACACAGACAGACAGAGACAGACAGAGAGAGTCAGACAGACAAATAGACAGAGAGAGACAGACAGAAACAGAGAGAGACAGACAGATAGAGACAGACAGAGACAGACAAAGAGATACAGAAACAGACAAAGATATACAGAGACAGAAAGGGAAACAGACAGACAGACAGAGAGACAGACAGACAAATAGACAGAGAGAGACAAAGACAGAGAGAGATAAAAACAGAGAGAGACAGAAAGCGAGAGACAGACAGAGACAGACTGGGAAAGAGACAGACAGACAGAGACTGACAAGCCAAGAGACAGACATAGACAGAGAGAGACAGACAGACAGAGAGATAGAGACTCCTAACAGAGGCTCAACAGACCTTTTTTGAATTGCATACTTCCCAGGGGGCAATGCACCTAGGATTTCACTGTGTTGAGCGCCTTTGCTGGCTGCCGGCAGTGTTTTCTCTGGCTGGTCTCCCTGAGATCAGTGATTGTTTTGTATTTTACATAGAGAGACAGACAGAGGCTGAGAGAAAGACAGAGAAACAGTTACTATCCCGGGCAATGCCGGGTACTACAGCTAGTAGGTTATATTAGCTGATAAAGAAAAACTTCAGTTGTAGATTATTTTTTATATAACTATTAAGGTTGGCCAGCAACTTTTTAATTTTTGCCCAATGTGTATTTGAGTTTGACATCCCTGGTCCAATGTCTCAAGAGGCCTTTAAGGTAAACATGAACTTGGGGAATGGTCAGTTATCAGATCAGAGAATATGGCTGCTGGCTACACATTTGCTCCGTTATCTCATCAACTGCTGTCTAATGTAAATGACCATTTTTATAAAATGCTTCTGCAATCCTTTTTAGAATAATAAATTTCTAATCTTGCCCTGGATTTTACTTTGATTATAATGGAGCCTTATTGTAAAATGTTGACATTATTTACTTACTACAATCATCATAATGTTTTTTAATATAGTATAAGATTAAAGAAATAGACCTGTGAACATTAGAAACATAAATTATTGTTAAAATTGCAAATGGTTATCTGGAAAGAGACAAGGAGAGCAAATAGAGGCTTATCTGTGGTAAAAATCCGTGTGCATATACCTACCAGGCTCACTTGTATTAGTTGTGTGAAGGCACAACTAAGCTATAAGGGCATCATGGAGAATGGCAGCAGCTGCAGCACCCCTGTGTAGATATATAGAAGTCTGTTGTGAATCTCATCCGAGTGGGTGCTGGTGTGGAGCTCCCTCTGGTGGTCAGAAATGGTAATGAAGGTGAGTCTGAATCTGTGACCCAGGCAGGTGTTGGAGTTAATTGGGAATCCAGGAAATCATATTGCAAATCAGCCTAGCGTATTTAGGAGAGCATTTTCTGCATGGCAGCCGCCGGTGATAATGTTTTCCTGCCTGCTTCTGAAGATGTCTGGGAGTTTTCCCTTCAGTTTCTCCCATTTCTTCTGTGCCTGAACCTACTCCAGATAAGTTTGCTAGTTTCTGTGCTTAATTGCTGGATTTGCACTTGAGTGTTTTTGCTTATTCCATTTGGTTCTGTGTTTAGTTTCTTGTATGTGAGGATATGTCTTTCTGTTTCTGTGAGCAGGGCAGTTCCTCCAGCAAGAAAGGGAGCTTGCTCCTTGTTCATGTTTGGATTATTTGTACTTTAGAATATTATTTGGTCTTTGATTTTCTTCCTTCCCATTATATCTGCAGTTCTGTTTGAAATGTCTGGCACAAGAGTACGTGATATAGTGGGGGAGAGACCGTGTGGTCTTAGTATTTTTTCCTATCAGGAGATTGGTATTTTTTGAAGGGTTTTTTGGTAGCCGCAATCAGTTATTTGTCCTGTCCTATTGTATCTAGTAAGTCGGGCCTCACCTTTGCTAAACTATATTTTCTGTGTATTGTGATTTCTTACATCACCGTTGTTACATGTTCCTGTTGGGAGCTTGCTATTTGTTTGGGGACTGCTCCGAGTTATGGTCCTGCAAGTTAGGATTCCTCATTTCTATCTTTGAGATGTAGCAAGATTCTCAGGCAGTGATGAAGTGTCTAGGTGTGTTAGGAACATCCCACTGCTACTTCTAGTGTTATCTGATAGATAGGGGATTGCGGTCAGCTCAGTTTCCAACTACTCTTGTGGTTTTATTTTTTTCTGATTGATGGGATTTTTTGTGATTGTCCACGGTTACCAGATCATAACAGAAGTTAGAGAGGAATGGGAATTATGCTGCGCTGCCACGTGGAGATACCGACTAGAATAATTTCCAAGTGATTTATTAGTCTTCTTGACCTTGTTACTTTCTGCACTAAAAGTGGTAATTACATTCATGTCAAAATTGCATGGGGACTTGACTCACCTTATGGAGGGTCTAATCAGATCCTCCTGTTTTACAATCTTATTTTCAGTAATTGCTTTCCTTGGTAATTTTTTGGGGTAGTTTTTTTCAATAAATCTATTGTGGAGAACTGCACTTTGCTTGGTGAATTCCTCATCAAGTGTACAGTTCCTCCATACAGTACAATGTACAGTATACAGTTTTAAATTGATTACTAGGAGTGTTCTTTAACAATTTGATATAGTGGTTACTGTCATATGGTACGTATCCATTAGCCTCGACATTGATTTAATAAGGTTTTTGATAGAATCTGATTATGATCATGATAGATAGCAAGATCAAGAAAATCTATGCTGACATTGCTGTATGTGGGGGAGAGCCCCAAACCCCAATAATTGCCCATGATGTATGTTAAAAAAATCCTGTAAAACTCCATGTTAACTGTGCCAAATAAATATTAAATCATCCATGTATCGCCTACAAAAAATAATTATATGGTTATAAAAATGGATGTCATAAAACAAATGGAATCAAACACTGCCATGTGCATGTTTGCGTATGTTGGTGCCACTTTAGCACCCATGACAGTTCCCAGTTTCTGATGATAAATATTGTCTAAAAAAGTAAAATAATTATTATGTAGAATAAAAGATAAACCTTTCATTAAGAACTTTTTTTGGTCTATAGGAATATTATCATCTCGTTCTACAAATTTCTTATAATATAATATAGTGCAGAGGCATCCATGGAGATTAGAATATATGAATCTTTCTATGTGATGTTTATGAGTAGATCAGTTAGATGGAATGAGTCTCTTAAGAAACTAGGAAGAAACTGCACAAGAATATGTATGATGCTATAGATATATACAGAAAGAATGGAGGTAAGGGACCCAAGCCCAAAGACAACTGAGCTTCCAGGCGGGTTTTCAAATCCCTTGTGTATTTTTGGTAGATGATACAGGAATGCAATTTTCGGATTTTTAACTCGTAGAAATTTTCTCAGAACTGTTTAGTATATTACATACAATGTCTTCATATAAGTAGTTTATGCTGAACAATGGCTTCCAAATAATTATATTCAAGGACTATCACATAGTTCAATGGATCTGCAGGTATCCATAATGCTACTGCAATGTAGTCGACCGTATTCTGAATAACTATGCCCCCTCCCTTATCGGCTGGACATACCATATGACAGTAGCCACATGGTTAAAAATCACTTCCAGTAATCAATTTAAAAGAATCTGGAGGAATTGTACATTTGATGAGTTTACCAAGCAAAGTGCAGTTCTATACAATAGATTCATTGAAAAAAAAATTACCGCAAAAAATTACTAAGGAAAGCGATTACTGAAAATAAGATTTTAAAACAGGAGGATCTGATTAGACACTCCATACAGTCAGTTACATCCCCATGCAATTTTGACATGAATTTAATTACCACTGTTAGTGCAGAAAGTAAAAAGATTAAGAAGACTAATAAATCACTTGGAAATTATTTTGGTTGGTGTCTCCACGCAGCAGCGCCGCATAATCCCCATTCCTCTCCGACTTCTATAATGCAGAATCCTGGTGACAGATTCCCTTAAAAGAATCAGGAGTGCCTGATTCAAGCCCATCTTCTGGTGAACAATGCTGGCCTTGACGTATCAAACCTAGAGTTTTTTTGAGCGGATTCTCTGTAACATGCTCCATAAAACTGCTTTAAAACACTTGGAAAACCCTTCCAATTTATTTCAATGGGAAATAAGAGGAAGAGGTTTTGAATAGGGAAGAGGTATGGGAAAATGCTTGGGAGAAAAAGGCGTCAAATGTAAAGAAAGTGTGACACACACAAAAAAAAGAAGCTTGATAGTTAAACAACTTTTAATCTGGTTAATGATCATTCTGCCACCAATCCAAACACATTTCAATCAATTTTAGCAGCTACAGACATTGAAAAAGGAAAAGTATGTTCAATGACACCAGGCAATATATTAACAAGACAATTTTTTATGTATTAACGACAATCGGATAACTATTCTAAACAAGGCTGATTCAGAACTGAGCATTTCCAGCCACCTGCCACCATTCGCGGCACCGAGAGCAGCTGATCAGCAGGGGTGCCAGGTGTCGGACCCCGGGTATCAGACATTGAGGACCTATCCTAAGAATAGGCCATTGTCACAATGGATATGGGATAGCAGGTAACAGATTTATTTTCATACTAAACTATTAAACTGACACATTTTGACAATGTTTAGCTGTTGTATTAGAATTGGGTGATGTGGCAGAGTAGTCTTGGCGTCAACAGAACTCTTTCAGGCAAACAAACCCTAGGGCACTTGTCCCAATAGTGTAGCAGTTTGAGAGGAGATGCCCACACTATGTTTATGTGTATAGTGTAAATCTACAGGTAATACAGTGATCACCAGTAACATTATAGACAAAAGTTTTATATATAGTACATTGTATATAATCTAAGTGTACTGGTAATACAGTGATCAGCAATCAGGATAAAATATGGTTATTCTGTGCTGGCTCAATGGACGAGACAGACTGCAAATAGATTTAAGTTGAAAATAGTTTGTCTACACTTTTCAGGGCAATCTAGCCCCCTTCCTCAGGACAAAACCATAGTATATGAATGGTTTTGTCCTGAGGATGGGGCTTTATTTCCTTGAAATGTGTAGACAAACCATTTTCAACTTAAATCCATTTGAAATCCTTCTCATCCATTGAGGCAACGCAGAAGAACCGCTTTTTTTCCTGATCATCTATTTCGGTGTGCAGTACCCGCAGATCTGCAGGAACCTGCTACATACACATCCGTAGTTGTGTCACACACAACTAACCCAGGTGAAGAGATAATACTCTCATCCCTACCATTATTGTAACCATTTAACACCCTATTGCACTTGTGTTCTGCCTAAGTTTCCAGTGAACAGCAATTACATTATTCACAGGAGCTCTATACATAATACATAGTGTATAGTGTACAGGTAAAACAGTAACATTATACACTGAAGGGCTGTAGATAGCATATAGTGTAAACATCCAGGAAAATCAATGATCCTCGGTGACATTATACTCAAGAGCTCTGTAGATAGTATATAGTTTAAATGTACAGGTAATACAGTGATCCCCAATGACATTATACACTGGAGGGCTGTTGATAGCATATAGTGTAAGTATACAGGTAAAACAATGATCCCTTTGACATTATACACAAGAGCCCTGTAGATAGTATATAGTGTGAATGTACAGGTAATATACTGATGACTAATGAAATGATCCACATTAGCTCATTAGGTAGTATATAGTGTAAATGTAAAGGTAATACAGTGATCACCAAAAACATTATACACAGGAGCTTTATAGACATAGTCTTGGCATACAGGTAATATGATCACTGATGATGTTATACAGTGACAAGCAAAAGGGTAACAATGTTTTGGAATTTTGATTTTCCATATCTCATAATCTACTAGATCTTTGAGTGTGAGACTAACTTCATTTTAATGACAATCATCTTGGATATCTTATACATAAATTTGACTTGCAACTATTTAGCATATGATTAGTAATGCATATTCTTGTCATGTTATTGCATTGTTGCCGTTTTGCTACTGGTTTTTGAAAATTTTTTTTCCTCGGTATGACAAATTACAACCTATTCTCACATTGACTAATAACGCCACGTGTTATTAGGTTGATTCCTAAGCAAAAGGTCACTGGTTGGAATCGAGAAACAACCACAAAGAAGATTTCCTAAGAAAAGAGAAACTGCATGATTTAGCCCATCAATAGTGGTCTCGTCGTCAAGTAAATTTCCAAACTGCATTATGTGAGTGCCATGACAGTTGGAAGAACACAAAAAGAAGTCTGTTCATCCATTTAAAAGCCAAGAGGTGGACGTCCAGGCAAAATATTGGAGTCACAGATTCGGCTCATCCGAAGGTCTATGAGTTCTGGTGTGGCAGTGGAGGCAGCAAATATGCCTTGTAATAGGGAGATCACAGACCTCCATGCAAGCACCATGCAATGCACATTACACAATTCTGGAATGGTGGCCCGAAAAAAGGTAAAGAAGCCTCGACATCAATATCATCATAAAGAAGGATTGGCTCAAGATTACAAAGAAGTACAAAAGTGGACAGTAGAAGACTGGAAACAGGTGACTTGAAGCAGTGAGAAGAAAGCCCGTAGATTAGGATCTGATGGGTACAATTGGGTCTGGAAAAACAAGGAAAATGGGTATATACATTGGGAAATTGAAGGAGTGTGGAGTAGGATTCTGGCCAGGTGGCAATGTACCTAGGATTTCACTGTATTGAGCGCCCTCGCTGGCTGCCGGCAGTGTTTTCTCTTGCTGGTCTCCCCAAAATCAGTGATTGTTTTGTCTTGTTGGTCTACTAGGCATTGCTCCCACCTGGCCAGAACTCCACACTGATGAGGGGCAATACCCCGAAATAGCTGTCTGTGGATGGATACCTGGCCTTGGTATTTCCCTTGTCATATCTTTAACCCCTTCACGACCGGCCTATTTTTCGCTTTCCGTTTTTTTTTTTCGCCATTCTTTTTCTGAGAGACGTAACTTTTTTTATTTTTCAGTCAATATGGTCATGTGAGGGCTCATTTTTTGCAGAACGAGCTGAACTTTTAAATGAAACCATAAGTTTTACCATATAGTGTACTGGAAAACGGCAAAAAAATTCCAGATGCAGAAAAATTGCAAAAAAAGTGTGATAGCACTATTGTTTTTGAGATATTTTATTCACTGTGTTCACAATATGGTAAAATTGATGTATGGGTGTGATGCCTCAGGTCAGTGCGAGTTCGT
Source organism: Anomaloglossus baeobatrachus (assembly GCF_048569485.1). NCBI lineage: Eukaryota > Metazoa > Chordata > Amphibia > Anura > Aromobatidae > Anomaloglossus > Anomaloglossus baeobatrachus. Next base: position 126,791,432 of record NC_134356.1, read on the forward strand.
AGACACCAAACATGTATAGGTTTACTTTTTTATAAGGGGCTAATAAAAATCGGAAGTTTGACCGAAAAAAGTGGCGCACGTTTTACGCCATATTCCGTGACCCGTAGCGTTCTCATTTTTCGGGATCTATGGCTCAGTGATGGCTTATTTTTTGCGTCTCGAGCTGACGTTTTTAACGGTACCATTTTTGCACAGATGCTACATTTTGATCGCCTCTTATACCATTTTGCGCAAAAGTTGTGGCGACAAAAAAACGTTTTGGCGTTTGGAATTATTTTGCCGCTACGCCGTATACTGAGCAGATTAATTGATTTTATATTTTGATAGATCGGGTGTTTCTGAACGCGGCGATACCAAGTGTGTGTATATTTTTTATTTTTTTAACCCTTTAATTTTCAATGGGGCGAATGGGGGGTGATTTGAACTTTTAGGTTTTTTTGTTTTTTTTTAACTTTTTTTTTTTATTTTACTAGTCCCCCTAGGGGGCTATTGCGATCAGCATTACGATCGCTCTGCACTATCTGCTGATCACAGCTATACAGCTGTAAACAGCAGATAAGCTCTCTTTCTCTTTTGCTGTGCAGCTGGCACAGCGAAAGTGAAAGCAATTCATGTGTAGTACAGGAGTCATCACATGACCCTGTGCTACCATGACAACTAACGGATCGCGTCACGTGACTTCCGGTATCGGACGGTAAGTAAAAGTTTATCGCGATCGCGCTTATAATGGCGCTGTCACATATTGACAGCGCCATTTAAGGGGTTAAACGGCATGAGCAGATAACGATTCTGCTCGTGCCTAGCAGGCACACATCTCAGCTGTGAAAATCAGCTGAGATGTGTGCCGATCGCGGAATGCTGCCACCAGAAGACCGCGGGCAGTAACATTATGACCGCTAGGACGTAATTTTACGGCCCGCAGTCGTTAAGGGGTTAAACTTGTCAAAAAGTTGGATATTGACTTAAAGGGCCACTTGATATGGTGGTTATGGTGGTCTCCTAAAAAGAGCCACTCCTTGGCCTGGTCCTTCCCGGAGGGATATCTGGCTGGTTTCTGTGTCGAGACTCCTAACAGAGGCTCCACAGACTTTATTGATTTGCATATTTCCCAGGGGGCAATGCACCTAGGATTTCACTGTATTGAGCGCCCTCGCTGGCTGCCGGCAGTGTTTTCTCTGGCTGGTCTCCCCGAGATCAGTGATTGTTTTGTCTTGTTAAGTTTACCTCAGGTCAAATTATTTGAGTTCACAGGTGTGGGGACACCTGCAAGTGTTACCAGAGTTCAAAACCTGCAGGTGTCCAACAACTGTGAACTCAGCTAAACTCAGCTCTCAGCTGTGGCTCAGTCAATTTCTGCCTGGAGTCACAGCAGAGCAGTCATGACTTATACGATTAGTGATGGGGGTCTCATAGACCTCTATCCATCACTAATTCTGGACTAAGTGACAGCTGTGTGCTGTCATTAACCCCTATTACCTCGATTGCCACCGTATCTAATGAATGTGACAATTCCAGGGGCGACTTCAGGCTGCTACTGTTAGCCTGGGGGGTTCCAATAACCATGGGCCTCCCCAGGCTGAGAAAATCAGTCTCCAGCTGTCGGCTTTATCTTGGCTCGGTATCAAAATGAGGGGGACCGCATATCCTTTTTTAAATTATTTATTTATTTATTTAAATAATTAAAAAAAAAAAAAAAGCCGCATGCAGTTCTTCTTTCTTTGATATACAGCCAAGATAAAGAGGCGGCAGCCTATAGCTGTGGCTTTATCTGTGCTGGTATCGGTATACAGGGAGGACCCTACCCATTTTTTAAATTAATTTATTTTACAGTGCAGTATGAGGCCGCAAACAGTCCCTGTGATTGCAGCCAATCACATGTGCTGTTAGAGAGGGTGGGGGCAGTGTTATGGTCAGGAGACCGCAAAAGATCTTGCAAAAATCCCATAATACACAAGAGTAGTTGTAAACTTACCTGGCTGCAATCTACTGACTACACAAACACAACTAGAAGTAGCGGTGAAGCGTTGCTAACAAACCTAGATGCCTCGTCACCGCTGGAGAAGTAACTAACCTCAAAGATGGAATGAGGAATCCTGACTTGCTTCAGAGCAGTCCCAAAGGAAAGTCAAAGCCCCCAACATATAATGACGGTGATGTAAGAAAAAACAACACACAGATGGTAGATATAGAGGTAAGCAAAGTGAGGCCCTGATAGCTAGATACAAAAGTATAGGATAGATTATGTCATGCTCCAGGGGTCCTGGCGCCGCTCCTTACACACTGATTGGGTCTTGGGATCTCGGCGCCGCTCCTTAGCCACTGATCCGGTCCACCTGCGTACTGACCGTGGCCGCTGCTCCCGCTCCTGCTCTCCTGCATCTCCCGTGCTCCCTGTTCGGCGGTCCCGCCGGCTTGCTGCGGCTCGGGACTCTGCCCCCGGCTCACCTGCGTACTGTCCCCAGCCTCCTGTGCTTCTCTCCAGCTCCTGGGCTTCGCACATGTGCATTAGGGCGCGGGCACGCTCATTCACCTCTTCTTAAAGGGCCAGCGTCCCTGGAACAGGATATGGCTGATTACAGGTGCAGGGTATAAAAGATTTCCTTTTGCATACGGGTGGTGCTTGTTCAACGAGTTCTTGCAGCTTAGTCTCTTATGCTAGTGTTCCAGCCCTCTGTGTTTTGTTGTTGTTGGATTAACCCTGTCTCTGCCCTCAGATCCTGACGCCCGGCGTGTACTCCAGCTCTTCCGGCTCCCTGGAGATTTACAGGTGTCCGTTAGCAGTGGACCTCACCATCTTCCCTCTGCTCCGCCACCGGCTCTGGATTACATCCGATGTCTCCAGCCTGCATTCATTACTGGTTCCGGACTTCGCCTGGTGTCTTCGCCCGGCTTCGGTCATCCGTCCAGATTTCCTCCGGTCAGAAGTCACCGCGGGAGCGGCCCCCGTACTCTGCCCAGACTTTCCAAGGTGTCCCGGCTGCTGTGCATCTAGGCCCTCTGGGGTGGTCGCCAAACAGTCCCTGTATAGGGGTTCGCTCCTGGTGGCTTTCCTGGGGGAGTCCGGTGCATGGTCCCATGGATCCACTCCTGGACAGAACGCTACAGATTACTGGTTGCAGCCAGTTAAAATCCTGAATAATCCCAACACCTGATATTCAAAAATTCCCTTAAAGATCACACGATCTTTCCTCCCACTATATCAGGAACTCTTGTGCAAATACATTTAAAGAGAAAATGCAAATATAATTGAAAAGATCATAACTACAAAAACACATGAGATACAAAAATACAAAACTCCTGATCAAACAGGGAGTAAAAAATCCCTTTCTTGCTAGGAATAAATCGCCCTCCAAAAATATTGCAGGAAGAGCACTTATTCACTTGTAAGAAACAAAAAGGAATATTCTCAAACACTGATTTAGAAAAAGACATAGATTAAGTAGAAACGCCGTTCAGTGCAGATTCAGCCTTTAACCAAGCCCAGACTAAGAGAACAAAATACTTATGAGGCATAGCTGCAGACTCAGGATGACATGGGAACAAAACCGATGCAAAAAAACAAAAAAAACGCTACAGAAATCATTCCTGGAGAATCCAAAAAGGCGCAAAAAGGCAAAACAAAAACCTTAAGGGAAAGGCAAAAGCCTAAATGCTGAAAGACAAAATTCAGGACATCTTCACATGAAGCAGAAACAATTATCACCGGCAAAGGTTAGACAGAGACTGCCTTCCTATATCCCCCCAGGCTAGACTCCATAGGCTGCATGAAACAGCAATCATCTCCAACACTTGTCTGAGCAAAAGATGCAAAATCAGACTCATTACCAGCACTAGCCACTAGAAGGAGTCCAGAAACACTCCCGGGAACAGCACCATCTCTGATTATATTCATAACAGTACCCCCCTTGAGGAGGGGTCACTGAACCCTCACCAGGGCCACCACGCCTCATATGATGAGCATGATGGAATGCACAAATCAATCTGTCAGCATGAATGTCTGAAGCGAATACCCAAGAATTGTCCTCCTGGCCATAACCTTTCCACTTAACAAGGTACTGAAGCCTCCGTCTCCGTCTATTAAGACAGGAATCCAAAATTTTCTCCACTTCATACTCCAGATCCCCCTCTACCAACAGAGGGTCAGAGGTGCAGCAGTAGGAATTGCAGGTTCAACATGTCTCTTCAACAGAGACTTGTGAAAAATGTTATGAATCTTAAAAGACTCGGGAAGAGCCAAACGAAAAGATACAGGATTAATGATTTCCAGAATTTTGTAAGGACCAATAAATCGTGGCTTGAATTTAGGAGAAGAAACCCTGATAGGAATATTTTTAGAGGAAAGCCAAACCATGTCTCCCACTTTAAACAGGGGAACAACAGTCCTACGCCGGTTGGAAAACCTTTGAGCATTCTCCTGGGACAAAAACAATGTGTCCATTACTTGATTCCAAATCTGTTTCATTCTGTTGACCACAGTATCAACTCCTGGACAGGCTGAAGCCTGAACCTGCCTGGAAGAGAACTTAGGGTGAAAACCAAAATTACAGAAAAAAGGAGACATCAAAGTAGCAGAGCTAGCCCTATTATTAAGAGCAAAGTCTGCCAATGCCAAAACCCTCCCCCCGTCAACCTGATTCGCAGATACAAAACACGTCAAATAAGATTCCAAAGTCTGGTTTGTTCTCTCAGTCTGACCATTGGTCTGAGGATGAAAAGCAGAAGAGAAGGACAACTTAATTAATTCCCAATTTGGAACAAAATGCACTCCAAAATGTAGACACAAACTGAACCCCTGTATCCGACACAACGTTCTCAGGAATCCCATGGAAATGAACCACATGTTAAAAAAACAAAGGAATCAACTCTGAAGAAGATGGTAACTTCGGCAACGGTACCAAATGGACCATCTTAGAATATCTATCACAAATAACCCAAATAACCTTCATCCTCTGAGAAACCGGAAGATCCAAAATAAAATCCATAGCAATATGAGTCCAAGGTCTCCTGGGTACAGGCAATGGTGACAACAGCCCACTAGAACGTGAGCAACAAGGCTTGGATCTTGAGCAAATCTCACAAGATTGCACAAAACACCTAACATCCTAAGATAAAGAAGCCCACCAAAAAGACCTGCTCACCATATCTATAATACCAAAAATCTCTGGATGACCAGCCAACACCGAACAATGAACCTAGGACATAACTCTACTCCTCCACTGATCAGGAACATACAATTTTCCTACAGGACATCTCTCAGGTTTTTACCTCTGGACCTTTTCAAGTAAGTTCTAACCTTAAATCTGGTGAAATAGCAGAGAGAACCACACTGTCATTCAAGATGGAAGATGGCTCAATGACATTGAGTGAATCAGCCAAAAAACGTCTAGAGAGGGCATTGGCTTTAACATTCTTGGTACCCGGAAGAATAGAGACCATAAAATCAAAGCGAGTAAAAAATAGGGCCCACCTAGCCTGCCTAGGATTCAGTCTCTTGGCTGATTCAAGATAAGTCAGATTTGTATGATCGGTGAGCACCACAATTTGATGTTTCCCCCCTCCAACGAATGTCTCCATTTCTCAAACGCCCACTTCATAGCCAATAATTCCCAATTACCCACATCATAGTTTCCTTCAGATGGAGAGAATTTCCGAGAAAAGAAAGCACAAGGTTTAATTTTAGAAGTTACAGGATCTCTTTGAGACAAAACAGCTACTGCTCCAATCTCTGATGCATCAACCTCCCCTTGAAATGGAAAAGAAGTATGAGGTTGCCTCAGGACTGGAGCAGAGGTGAACCTCTCCTTAAGCTCTTGAAATATAATAGCCTCTGGAGTCCAATTCTCAACATCTGTCCCCTTCTTAGTCAAATCAGTCAAAGGCTTAACCCCTTAACGACCCATGACGTACTGGGTACGTCATGGATCGTGTGCCGGTAAGCCCCGCCCCCTGCCGCCGGCAGGCGGCAGCGATCCGCGCACATATCAGCTGTTATCAACAGCTGACATGTGTGCCTGCTAGCCGCGGGTGGAATCGCTTCCACCCGCGGCCATTAACCCCTTACATTTCGCTGCCAAAATCTTGGCAGCGATATGTATATGGGCGCCGTCATGACAGTCACTTACCCCGCCCCCACCGGAAGTCACGTGACATGATCACGTGACTTTCGGCGGTTGCCATGGTAGCACAGGGTCATGTGATGACGCCTGTAGCTAACATGACTCACTTCCTCTCAATGCCGGAATACAGCCGGCATTGAAAGTGAAGCAGCAAATCTGCAGTTCTCAGCTCTGTAGCTGAGATCTGCAGATAGTGCAGAGCGATCGGATTGCTGATCGCTATAGCCCCCTAGGGGGACTAGTAAAATTAAAAAAAAAAGTAAAAAAAAGTTTTAAAAAATTTAAAAAAAATAAAAAAACCTAAAAGTTCAAATCACCCCCCTTTCACCCCATTGAAAATTAAAGGGTTAAAAAAATAAAAAATACACACATATTTGGTATCGCCACGTTCAGAAATGCCTGATCTATCAAAATATAAAATCAATGAATCTGATCAGTAAATGGCGTAGCGGCAAAAAAATTCCAAACGCCAAAATTACGTTTTTTGGTCGCTGCAAATTTTGCGCAAAATGCAATAACAGGCGATTAAAACGTATCCTCTGCGCAAAAATGGTACCGTTAAAAACGTCAGGTTGAGACGCAAAAAATAAGCCATCAATGAGCCTCAGATCCTGAAAAATGAGAACGCTACGGGTTTTGGAAAATGGCGCAAAACGTGCGCCACGTTTTTTGGACAAGCTTGTGAATTTTTTTTAACCCCTTAGATACAAGGAAACCTATACATGTTTGGTGTCTACAAACTCGCACCGACCTGAGGCATCACATAGATACCTCAGTTTTACCATATAGTGAACACAGTGGATAAAATATCCCAAAAACTATTGTACAATCACACTTTTTTTGCAATTTTTCCGCACTTGGAATTTTTTTGCCGTTTTCCAGTACACTATATGGTAAAACGTATGGTTTCATTTAAAAGAACAACTCGTCCCGCAAAAAACAAGCCCTCATATGGCAAGATTGATGGAAAAATAAAAAAGTTATGCCTCTCTGAAGAAGGGGAGCAAAAAACAAAAACGCAAAAACGGAAAGTGCCCGGGGGCTGAAGGGGTTAAAGGAGTTATCCGACATACACTCCAAAAAAAAATGTAAGCTAATCTGTGCTGTATTGTCATATAAATCACCCCTACATTATTTTTTGTTTTCTGACTTTTGTTCCTCTTGAGTTCACCCTTTATTCTCTGCAGATCTTTGTTTACATTCAGCTCAAGCAAACTGACCACTTCCTGTATTCTTGGTTGCCAAACCTCAGTCAGAGCTTGCATCGCCCGGCCTCAGTGTCCAGAAACGCCCCCTGCCCGGCCTCACTGTCCAGAAACGCCCCCTGCCCGCCCTCTGCACACTCATTGGCTGTCAGTATTCTGCCCAGCACTGACCTCTCAGCATAAGTGACAGAGCAGAGATCCTGCTTCTCTCATCTGTGACACAGCAATCACCTCACATGCACAATGGTGACACACAGAGATGCTACATGTTCCTCACCCATAAATGAATACTGTGTAAGGCAGATTATATATAGCACCCAATGTGAGTCTATAGTAGATATATACGCCATGTATGTATGGTACATGTGTGTGCGTGCGTGTTTTGTGTCATATAGTTATGTGTATACATATATATATATGCATATAGCTTGTCCAGGCTTATCCTTCTATGTGTCACTATATGAAGTGACACATTGGGCTCTGAATGTGGAATATGCAGATTGCATACGAGTGGTCACATGACCATTCATTCTTACTGTCGACAACTGTGTCTGCTGCATGTGATGTGAGGATTCACTTATCTGCACTGTGTAGCGGCAAGCAAGAAATAGTGCGATGATAATAAATAATAATAATAATAATAATCTGCAATAAAATATAGTTACTGCAGATTTTTGTGAAAAACCTTGACCACTATTTTTTCCTTGGGCTACATGATATTTTGGTCATGCTGTCTAATATCGCAGCATGCCTATGTCACTACTAGCATGATGCAGTGAGGTGGCTTTCATTTCCACACTGGTAATAGCCACCCGTCACTCACAGCATCACTCTTTCAATGGCATCAACATTCTGGATGCACATACAGTTGAAAACAAGAAGTAATCATAAGCTCCCTGCTCCATCTTTCACCCTGTTTATGTCAGCTCTGAGACTCAGCACTGTGTGCATGATGTCACTATATCATACCCTCTGTACTGAGCTTCAGGACGCACGCTGCAGAAAATGGAGCAGCAGGGAAATGAGGAAAGGTGAGTAAATTGGCTCAGTGGTTAGCAATGCAGCCTTGCAGCGCTGGGGTCCTGGGTTCTATAGTCCCACTAGGACACCATCTGCAAGGAGTTTGTATGTTCTCCCCGTGTTTGCATGGGTTTCCTCCAGTTTCCTCCCACACTCCAGAAAACATACTGATAGGGGATTTAGATTCTGAGCCCCAATGGGGACAGTGTTGCCAATGTATGTAAAGCGCCGTGGAATTAATAGCCCTATATAAATGAATAAATATTATTACAAATTATTATTTGTCAAATTTTATACATAAATGGGGAGAAATATGTGTGTTCACATAGTGTTGGGCAGAGCTGGCATCTGTGTGGCATCCGTTCCGTTCAGTATATGGTTCGTGTGTCATCCATGTGCCTTCCTATTTTTTGCGTACTGCAAAAAAAACCGGAAGCAGCTAGATAGAGAGAGGGATAGATAGAGAGACAGATAGCTAGAGGGATAAATAGAGAGATGGATGAATGAATGGATAGATAGAAGGATAGATAGATAATAGATGAGAAAGACCTATATAATGTCCTTCCCCCTCTGCATATTCTAAGCTGGCACCCTTTAGTGACTTTCATGTGGCACTAAAAGGTGCTTAGCCTTGTATTTAGCCAAAAAATAAATAATTAAAAAAAAAAAAACGACGTGGGATCCCCCCTATCTTTTGTAGCCAGCTAGGGTAAAGCAGACGACTGTAGCCTGCAAACCACAGCTGGCAGCTTCACCTTGGCTGGTAATCCAAAACAGAGCGCACCCCACGCTATTTAAAATTAAATAATTTAAAACAAAAAACGTGTGGTCCCCCCAAATTGGATCACCGGCCAAGGTAAAGCGGACAGCTGTGGTCTGGTATTCTCAGACTAGGGAGGTCCACCGTTATTGGACACTCCCCAGCCTAAAAATAGCAGGCTACAGCTGCCCCAGAAGTGGTGCATCCATTGGATGTGCCAATCCTGGCGCTTTGCCCCAACTCATCCCGTTGCCCTGGTGCGGTGGCAAACGGGGTAATATATGGGGTTGATGCCAGATGTGTAATGTCACCTGGCATCAGGCCCTGTGGTTAGTGATGTCACGCGTCTATCAGATACCCGACATCACCAACCCAGTCAGTAAGAAAAAAAAAATAGACAACAAAAAAAGTTTTATTTGAAAAAACACTCCCCACATTCCCTCTTTAACCAATTTATTGAAAAGAACAATCAAATCTGGGTCCAGCGCAATCCAATAAGGGGGTCCCACGGTGATCCATACCATAGTCAATGAGACTCCCAGTCAATGAAGAACAAAATGTTCCCCATTGGCTGGGAGACCAGTGCAGTGACCTGAGCTAACATCAATAGGTCAGCCCAGGTCACTGCAGGGGATGACGAGCGCTGACTTCAGGAGGTTAGATGAGATCATTTTGACGACATGGACTCTCATGGGTTAAAGTTTGTTAAAATTCAGCCAGACAGCATGATAGATTGTCTATAGACGGGGGAGAAGTCCCTCATTGTTTTTACAAGACTCTTGTTGACTCAATGTAATTGTGTTGGCCACTGAAAGCCAGACGTATTGTTCTCCAGACTTTTCCAGTAACCATTGTATTGTAGTTGTGTATTGCTAATGTGATTACTTTAGTAGCCATTGTCGAGTCTGTGACTTGCAGACTTCATGTAGATATCCTCAGTCTTGCTATGCACATCATTTGGATGAACATTGTCCATGCAGCTTGAGATTCATCCAATGGGAGAGGCGATCTTGTCCAACCAATCGATGAGGACGCAGTGTATCTAAGTGGAAGGCTGTGGCTATAAAAAGGGACTTCTTTAAGCCACCAGGTTGTTGATGGATGCTGATGGATCCAGTCTAAGCTATTTAGAGCTGACTAGAGGATCAGGATATCTTATGGCTTCAATCTAGGGACTCCGGTTCCGGTTGGAGACCATATCCACAGCCTAGGGATTTCGACTCCGGCTGCCAGGATTGTAACATCATATCAGGACTACCTAAGGAGGACACTCAGGTTGGGACAGTTCAGTCACCTGTTACAGACTTTGCAGACCTCACACAGCTTCCTAAATCTGGCGTTATTTCTATCTCGGTGGGTGCCCGCCGAAAGCGGGGTGCTGCTGGATTGGAGTAAGTGGCCCTGGAAGCTCTGAGGCATGGACATTCTAAATCCCTGGGGAGCCAGCGGAAGGGTGAGACTCTGTTGCCTGTTACATTTGTGTTTTGCTGGTTATGTGTTATGTGCCGTTAATTGTTTGGGGATCCAATAAAGTCTAATTATTGTGGTTCCCTCACCCTGTGTTGTCTGAGTAGTGTTACGCCCACGGTTAAGAAGGCCGGCGTTCAGTTGGGATGAGCCCTGAGCCACGCTGTCTTTCTAAAGGCGGTGGGTTTTAGTGGACGAGAGCACCCACTGAGCCCCGTGTGCCCACAATTGGTGGCAGCGGTGGGATACTACTCAGCCTGGTTTACCCAGGGGAGCTGCAGCGGACTGGTGTTTTCAGACACTGTCCAGGGCTCAACAACCAGGGAGGCACATAAGCATACCCAGCAGGCCATAGGGGAGGCATTCAGGTTTCGGACGCTGCCATGTCCAACCCCACCAGCTCAGCCATGGGACAAGGACAAGAGAGAAGTTATGACCACTGCAGTAAATGGATGCTACAGGATCTGTGCCAGAGGCGAAAGATTATCTACTGGAATGCTGAGACTTGGTCAGACTTGATCCAGAAATTAGTCCGTTGGGATGCCCAGAATGATGCAGAGGACGATGAGGATCCCGCCGATATTGACCCAGAGGATTTAAACTATGTGCCACATTATGGATCTAGTGACAATCGGGAATCAACTTTGTCCAAAATGGCCCAAGCCACAGCGTTGTTGGATGCATTGGGGCCTAGATCCTCAAGAGAAGAGAGGGCTTATGTTCTGGAATATGTTTATGGGATTCCAGCTGCAGTACTGCTAACACCAGCCGGTCGAGAAGGATGGTCCCGCTACCCAGCAGAAGCTGCGCCAAAACAAAGGACTACAAACAGGGCCTGTGACTTGTCCAATCTATGGCGCTGTTATACATGTGGGCGCCATGGACATATAGATAAAGATTGTCTCCAAAACCGAGGCCGCATGCTTGGAGCCCATCTACCAGCTCAGCCGGTCAAGAGCCAGGGACTACGAGACACTGGTTCCTCCATTACCCTGATAAGCCCAGTTATTGTTTCCCCAGAAGACCCTTTACCAGACTCCCAATTATCCATCTCCCTGGCTGAGGGCCAGCGCTCAGACGTCCCTCTGGCATGTGTGCAGTTGGACCAACCAGGGAGAGGTCGAGGTGGAGCTTATGAACAGCATCCCCACCCCTGGTATTTTGGGGACCAACCAGGAAGTGATCGATGTGGGGATTGTGAACAGTCTCCCTATTCCTGTCATTGTGGAGACTGACCAGAGCAAGGCTGATGTGGAGCTTATGGACACCGTCCCCACACCAGTTATTTCGGGAAAGGACCAGGGAGAGGTTGATGTGAGACTTGTGAACAGCCTCCCCACACCTGTCATTGTGGAGACTGACCAGAGCAAGGCTGATGTGGAGCTTATGGACACCGTCCCCACACCAGTTATTTCGGGAAAGGACCAGGGAGAGGTTGATGTGAGACTTGTGAACAGCCTCCCCACACCTGTCATTGTGGAGACTGACCAGAGCAAGGCTGATGTGGAGCTTATGGACACCGTCCCCACACCAGTTATTTCGGGAAAGGACAAGGGAGAGGTTGATGTGAGACTTGTGAACAGCCTCCCCATACCTGTCATTGTGGAGACTAATCAGAGCAAGGCTGATATGGAGCTTATGGACACCGTCCCCACACCAGTTACTTTGGGGTCTGACCAGGAAGAGGTCCATATGGAGTTTATGGACAGCCTCCCCACACCTGTTGTTTCGGGGACTAGCCAGGAGGAAATTGAAGTGGGGTTCATAGATGGCCCCACCAAGCCTGTTGTTTCGGATACCACTCAAAGGGAAGTGAAAGTGGGGCTTGTGAATTACCTGCTCACACCAGTCATTTTGGAGAATGACCTAGGACAATGACCCTCCAGTCAGTTTGAAGCAGCCATCACCCACTTCCAAGCCAAGCAAAACCCTGATGTGGATCTTTCTAACATCTTTTCCAGGGATGGTTTGCATTCCCGGTCTCCATCATCCATTTCTGAGCCAAGAACCGTGAGTAAGCCTAACCACACTGTGGCTATTGACTGGGGGAGGATTGATAGTGGGAGATTTGTGCAGGCCCAACTCATGGACCCCACCTTAGTGCTTGTCCACAATATGGCTGCTCAACTTGGGGGAGGTAATCAGGGTGAGGTGTATAGATGCAAGCCTCTGTTGCTGACCTCACCATTAAAAAGGACAATGCCGTTAAGAGGAGAAGGATGATCGGAAGCCTATCATGTCTGGCTAATTTTAAGAAGGGGGAGGAATGTGACGAAATGGACTCTCATGGGTTAAAGTTTCTTAAAATTCAGCCAGACAGCTTGATAGATTGTCTATAGATGGGGGAGAAGTCCCTCATTGTTTTTACAAGACTCTTGTTGACTCAATGTAATTGTGTTGGCCACTGAAAGCCAGACGTATTGTTCTCCAGACTTTTCCAGTAACCATTGTATTGTAGTTGTGTATTGCTAATGTGATTACTTTAGTAGCCATTGTCGAGTCTGTGACTTGCAGACTTCATGTAGATATCCTCAGTCTTGCTATGCACATCATTTGGATGAACATTGTCCATGCAGCTTGAGATTCATCCAATGGGAGAGGCGATCTTCTCCAACCAATCGATGAGGACGCAGTGTATCTAAGTGGAAGGCTGTGGCTATAAAAAGGGACTTCTTTAAGCCACAAGGTTGTTGATGGATGCTGATGGATTTAGTCTAAGCTCTTTGGAGCTGACTAGAGGATCAGGATATCTTATGGCTTCAATCTAGGGACTGCGGTTCCGGTTGGAGACCATATCCACAGCCTAGGGATTTCGACTCCGGCTGCCAGGATTGTAACATCATACCAGGACTACCCAAGGAGGACACTCAGGTTGGGACAGTTCAGTCACCTGTTACAGACTTTGCAGACCTCACACAGCTTCCTAAATCTGGCATTATTTCTATTTCGGTGGGTGCCCGCCAAAAGCAGGGTGCTGCTGGATTGGAGTAAGTGGCTCTGGAAGCTCTGAGGCATGGACATTCTAAAGCCCTGGTGAGCCAGCGGAAGGGTGAGACTCTGTTGCCTGTTACATTTGTGTTTTGCTGGTTATGTGTTATGTGCCGTTAATTATTTGGGGATCCAATAAAGTCTAATTATTGTGGTTCCCTCACCCTGTGTTGTCTGAGTAGTGATAACACCACGGTTAATGAGGCCGGCGTTCAGTTGGGATGAGCCCTGAGCCACGCTGTCTTTCTAAAGGCGGCGGGTTTTAGTGGACGAGAGCACCCACTGAGCCCCGTGTCTCCACAATCATCACCTGCCTTGATGATCTCCTGCAGTCCTGCCATCAGCGCTGTCACTGCCTTCTATGCCCGCCGTGTTCTCAGCAGTATCGCGAGAGCCCGTGACGTCACCGCTAGTGACAGTCTTGGGCCGCCCGCGAGACGTGATTTGACAACGCGCGGGCATAGAAGGCAGTGACAGCGGTGACGTCGGCAGAGGAGGAGATCGTCACAGCAGGTAATTTTGTCATCTAACCTCCCGACAGCAGCGCTTGTCATTCCCGCGGCTGCCAGCACTGCAGGGTGAGAAGCTGCTGATACACTGCAGAGGGGGGCAAACACTGACACGCTGCAGTGCGAGCAGCCGCGGGGATGGCGCGGGACACAGACTGATGCACAGATACAGATGACACATGATGACACAGACAGCGCGCACGGGGGAGAGGGGGAGACAGTTCCCAGGGCGTCAGGCAGTAAACATGATAAAGCGCTGGGGACACAGCGCTGACAGTGTATCTGAAAGCAAGTGGGCAATTTTCTTGTTCCTTGCCTTATTGAACTAGACACTGAATCAGCTGGAATTCAGGGCGCACGTAGCTGGGCACAGGAGGCGGGGAGGGAGACTACGGAGTGTGTGGGAGGTTGCGGGGAGAGTACGGGTGCGGGGGAATGTGTGGGAGGGTGCAAGGAAGGGGGGTGTAGACTCCACACACTGTACAGCCCAGCAGGGCGGCAACAAGCTGTTCCAGATTTGCATGTCAACATGCTCCTGCCCATGTTGACATGAAATGACCGGAAGCAGCAAAATCGCGGCAGGAGCAGTCACATGACCACTCTGAGCCGGAGGAGAGGGGCTGACAGCAGGGCAGGTAAGTGCTCACTATCTACTTACCTGCCCCAATGTAGCCCAATAGGGTAAAAATGAAAAAAACTCAAAATAAGCCGGATAACCCCTTTAACAATACTAGATAAATTTTCTATAAAACTGCAATAGAAATTAGCAAAGCCCAAACATTTTTGAGGGGACTTCAAAGATGTGGGCAGCATCCAGTCATGAATGGCCTGAACCTCGACTGGATCCATCCCAATAGAAGACGCGGACAAAATAAACCCCAAAAATTAAATATTTTGGACGCCATTTTCCCTGAGTACCTGAAAGACAGTACGAAACTGTTGAAAATGAGACTCCCAATCATCAGAGAAAATCAAAATATCATCCAAATATACAACCAGAAATTTACCAATAAACTCCCGCAAGATATCATTCATGAATGACTGGAAGACGGAGGGGGCATTAGTGAGCCCAAAAGGCATCACTAGGTACTCAAAATGCCCCTCAGAGGTGTTAAAAACCATCTTCCATTCATCACCCTTCTTAATTCGAATAAGAATATACGCCCCCTAAGGTCAAGTTTGGTAAACCATTTAGCAACCTTTACTCTATTTCACAGTGATTTTATTAAGCAGGCGATAATGCAGGGTCTTAATGATGAATCCTTCTTGGCCACAAAGAAAAGGCTCGCACAAAGGGGCGAAGATGATGGTCTAATATGATCTTTCTCCAATGACTCCTTAATATAATTCCTCAGAGCATCATGTTCAGGCACTGACAACTTAAAAATCCTTCCTTTAGGAAATTTGGATGACAGCAATAATTCGATAGCACAATCACATTCTCTATGGGGAAGTAAAAAAATCAGATTTAGTCTCATTAAACACATCAAAGAAATCAGACAAAAATTCAGGTACTCCATCTACTTTAGAAGAAATAGACAAAACAAAGAGGTAATTATGCATACACTGACAGCCCCCACTAACAACAGACAAAAATCTCCAATCTAGGACCGGATTATAGTTCTGCAACCAAGGGAATCCCAACACCAAATAATCGTGTAAGTTATGTAATACCAAAAATTTGCATTCCTTCTGATGACCTGGTTCAACCCTTATAGTTACCTGAATCCTAAACTGGGGCTTATCCTTAGCAAGAGGAGTAGCATCAATACCCCTTAAAAGAATAGGAGTATGAAGAGCTGCCAAAGGAAAACCACACCTTTTAGCAAATCCAAAATCCATCAAGTTCAAAGCGGCCCCTGAATCAAGAAAGGCCGTAGCAGAAAACGAGAATAGAGAACAAATTAAAGAAACTGACAACAGGAATTTAGTTTGCATGAACGAGCAGATCTCCTTTCTCGCTTAGGGCATAGAGCAATAGTATGAGAAGCCTCCCTACAATAGAAACAAAGCTTATTTCTCCTTTTAAAAACCTGCCACTCAACATTAGATAGAACCCTATCTAATGCATAGGTTCACAAAACCTTTCCTCAACCAATACATCAGCTTGTAAAGTTTTACACTTGTGCAAAAGTCTATCAATCTGGATGGCCAACGTCATAGACTCATGGAGACCAATAGGAAATACCACCATTAAATCTTTCACTGTATCCATCAGACCCTTCCTAAAGAGTGCCGCAAGAGGATCATCATTCCACCTATTGAGAACAGCCCACTTTCTAAATTTCTGACAAAATAATTCAGCTGAATCCTGACCCTGGGACAAGGCCAAGAAGGCCCTCTCAGCTTGAGCAACAACATTAGGTTCATCATACAACAATCCCAGGGCCTGAAAAAAAGAATCCACATTATCAAGAACAAGATCTCCAGGAACCAAAGAAAAAGCCCAGTCCTGAGGGTCACTGCGCAACAAGGAGATAACAATCTTGACCTGCTGCACGGAACTCCCTGAGGACTTAGGTCTTAACGCAAAAAATAATTTACAATTATTTTTAAAATTCAAAAATTTAGCTCTGTCCCCTAAGAATAGTTCAGGAATAGGGATTTTAGGTTCTACTACAGGACTCTGAGTAAGATAAGCAGATATTCCCTGAAACTCAGCAGCAAGATGACTAACACGATCAGCTAATTTATCAATATCCATGATAACAGAAGATCTCCTACATGACCCAGAGAAGAAGAGGAAAAATAAACAGAATCATTATTTTTTTCCCTTCTTTTGAGTACCTATTTTTTTGTGTGGCCGTTGATACTGTTATGGTCAGGAGACCGCAAAAGATCTTGCAAACATCCCATAAAAAAGTTGATGATAATGCACAAGAGTAGTTGTAAACTTACCTGGTTGCAATCCACTGACTACACAAACACAACTAGAAGTAGCGGTGGAGCATTCCTAACAAACCTAGAGCCTCGTCACCGCCGGAGAACTAACCTCAAAGATGGAATGAGGAATCCTGACTTGCCTCAGAGCAGCCCCAAAGGAAAGTCAAAGCCCCCAACATATATTGACGGTGATGTAAGAAAAAAAACAACACACAAATGGTAGATATAGAAGTAAGCAAAGTGAGGCCCTGCTAGCTAGATACAAAAGTATAGGATAGATTACTGGTTGCAGCCAGTTAAAACCTTGAATAATGCAAACACCTGATAATCAAAAACTCCCTTAAAGATCACACGATCTTTCCTCCCACTATATCAGGAACTCTTGTGAAAATACATTTAAATAGAAAATGCAAATATAATAGAAAACATCATAACTACAAAAACACATGAGATACAAAAATACAAAACTCCTGATCAAACAGGGAGTAAAAACTCCCTTTCTTGCTAGGAATAAATCGCTCTCCAAAAATAGTGCAGGAAGAGCACTTATTTACTTGCAAAAAACAAAAGGAATATTCGCAAACACTGATTTAGAAAAAGACATAGGTTAAGCAGAAACGCCGTTCAGTGCAAATTCAGCCTTTAACCAAGCCAATACTAAGAGAACAAAATACTTATCAGGCATAGCTGCAGACTCAGGATGACATGGGAACAAAACTGATGCAAAGGAATGGAATAACCGCTGTAGAAATCATTCCTGGAAAATCCAAAAAGGTGCAAAAAGGCAAAACCAAAACAAAAACCTAAAGGGAAAGGCAAAAGCCTAAAGCGGGCTTTACACACAGCGACATCGCTAGCGATGTTGCTCGTGAAAGCATCCACCCCCGTCGGTTGTGCGTCAGGGGCAAATCGATCAACGATCAACGATTAGGTGAGTAATTTTGATCGTTTAACGGTCGTTCATGCGTTTCACACGCAACGTCGTCGCTAGCGAGGCCGGATGTGCGTCACGAATTCCGTGACCCCAACGACATCTCGTTAGCGATGTTGTTGCGTGTAAAGCCCGCTTAAAGGCTGGAAGACAAAATTCAGGACATCTTCACAAGAAGCAGAAACAATTATCACCAGCAAAGGTTAGACAGAGATTGCTTTCCTATATCCCCCCAGGCTGCACTTCATAGGCTTCCTGAAACCACAATCATCTCCAATACCTGTCTGAGCGACAGATGCAGAATCAGACTCACTACCAGCACTAGCCACCAGAGGGAGTCCAGAAACACTCCTGGGAACAGCACCATCTCTGATGATATTCACAACTCCCCTCATTCCCAGTCCCTAGTATTAACCTTTTCTCCAGTAAATAGCATTAGCCTCTCTCTCCCCCCTCATCCCCAGTCTCTAGTATTAACCTCTCTCTCCTCTCCTCAACCCCAGTCTCTTGTATTAGCCTCCCCTCTAGTATATAGCATTAGCCTCTCTCTCCCATCCTCATCCCCAGTCTCTAGCATTGGCCTCCTCTCCAGTATATAGGATTAGCCTCTCTCTTCCCCTCATCCCAGTCTCTAGTATTAGCCTCCTCTCCGGTGTATAGCATTAGCCTCTCTCTCCTCCCTCATCCCCAGTCTCTGGTACTGTAAGAAAAACTGAGAAGGGGGCGCAATGAGAAGTACCAGTAGGATTAATATACTAAAAAACGTTCTTTTCTGCGCACCTTAAAGGGTTGTGCGCCCCACACAACCCCAGTAGTAGGTTGAATTGTGCTTGTGGGAGTACTCCTGTTACTGCACGTTAGTGTTGCATCTATAGTGCGCTTGATCCAGACATCATTTTATCAGACACAGTATTATGTCACCGCAGGTCCTGTAGTCTCGTAGCGTTGCGCCCGGTATCCAGCAAGTGTGATCCTAGTTAGCTAACTGGTCTCCTTTCGTCTAAGCAGCTCCTTCCAGGCTTCCCACAGGGGAATACATATGCAAGGGAAAAAAAAGGCCGGTCTAGTGGAGCGCTATAACTGAATATAGGAAACCAGGGGATGTTTTTTAAAAGAATTTTTTAAAAACAAATCTTTTATTAATGGTCCCTTATAAGCCACAAGCATTTCAACAAACAGTATGTTGTCTTCCTCAGTTGATATAAGGAGACTCTATGCTGAAGCCTCTGTCTGGGTTAAAAACCTCCTCCTCAGAGGTTTTTAACCCAGAGAGAGGCTTCAGCATAAAGTCTCCTTATGTCACCTGAGGAAGACAACATACTGTTTGTTGAAATGCGTTGTGGCTTATAAGAGGGACTATTAATAAAAGGTTTGTTTTTAAAAAAATATTTAAAAAAAATATCCCCTGGTTTCCTATATTCAGTTATAGCGCTCCACTAGACCGGCCTTTTTGTTTCCTTGCAGTCTCTAGTACTAGCCTCCTCTCCAGAATATAGCATTAGCCTTTCTCTCCCCTCCTCATCACCAGTCTCTAGTACTATCCTCCTCTCCAGTATATATCATTAGCCTCTCTCCCCCCTCATCCCCAGTCTCTAGTATTAGTGTGTCGCCCTGGGCAAGCCAGGGGACACAGGTCACACACCACCACACCCTACATCCCAGTTAGGAACACCAAAGCTAACCAAAAATCCTTGTTGCCTTCCTCCAGAGGCTGATGATTCACACCAGGGGGTGGGCCAGGCGGTTGGCTCCGCCCACCGAGGAGTTCACAGCTCTGGAGGCGGGAGAAACCAGGCAGATAGAGTTTGGAGGAGGAGGTGGAAGGAGTGAAGATTAGCCCAGGCAGGGCTTGAGTAAACAGCTAAGTGAAAGTAGAAAGAAGTAAAGTGGTAAAGGAGGAAAGCAAGAGTGGTGACAGAGAGAAAGCCTGAAGTAGTCCAGCTGTGTGCAGGACAGGTCAGCAAGGTCAGCAACGGCGGTGACTATCTGGAGGGGGACCGTGTGGAAGTTCCTGGAAGGACCGCGGACGGGTAGTGGCCCGGCGGTCTGGAGCAGTGTACCGAAGGACAGTCAGCACCAGGGCAGGGGCCTCTCGGACCCCGGCAAGGCTAGGAGTCGCCATAATTTGCCAAATCCGTCAGTGAAGGGGACGTAGATCCCCCAACAACCAAGTCCCGATTGAAGGCAACAGCCCAACCAGAGTAGGAGAGACACCGCCACCGCCAAGGCACCAGTTTCTCAGGGCCAGCGCCTGCGGGCAAAGAGTAGAGCTCCTCCGGTCCAGCTTGAAGCCGGGGAGCGGGTTACCGGTGGGGACCCATCACTACCAACAAGTAAACAAAGGTGCAAGGACGAGGGACATCACCGTCACCTACTGGGAGAGCAAGTGCAGCCGTCCGTGGGACCGTCTTTCCAGCCGTTTGGTTTACCGTAAAAACTGTGTCAACGTCTCAGGCTGAGTGAGTACCACAGTGCCGCAAGGCACAGCACTGCCCCCGCGTCCCTGCGCCCACCAGGCCCTGCACCTCCCTCACCATCACCGAGCCCTGGGATCACCAACCCCTACCCACGGAGGGGCAACGCAACATCTCGCTGCTACACACCATCGTCCCCGGGCCTATAGAGCAGCGGTGGTGAAATCACCACAACCGTGGGTGGCGTCACGGACAATAGACAATTCCCACACCCAACAACCCCCTTTCACTCACGGGCGAGGAGTGCCGCTCGAGAAACCCCCGGGATCCGGCCCACCGCTCGAGCCACCACTGAGCAGCAGCCGCCGGACCCGAGCAGAAGGGGTGAGCGTAGTGTGCTGACACCCTCCTCCCCGCCCGCGACAACAGCTTCCTCTACAGTATATATCATTAGCCTCTCTCTCCTCCCTCATCCCCAGTCTCTAGTATTAGCCTGCCTCCCCCTTAGTCTGTAACATTAACTTCCCCCTACATCCCCATCATCCCCAGTCTGTAGCTCTGGTGACACTCCCAGCTCCCCTATGCATTTTTAGCTCTGCGAGAACGTACCTACTCCGATGTCTGTTGCCTTCCTCCTGCTCGGGTGTCCGTCGCCATCCTCCTGGCTCCATTCACTATCATCTTCTGGCTCCGGTATCGGTCGCATACTCCTCCGCGGTGTCCTGCTGTGACATCTGCATGTTACATCAACAGTATTGGATACTGCAGTGATTCTTGCGTGCTAACTGCAGGTAAAACTCCACTATTGTCTCCTGCTGCTTGCACAGTCTCTCCACCATATGCAAGGTGGAGTTCCACCTTGTTGGTACATCATATATGAGGTGGTGGGCGGGAAGGCCGAAGTCACTTTGTAGAACATACAGACCAGCAGCATCAGGGTGAGAATGCCGAAAGTACGCACATATTGCCTGCATTTTCCGCAGAAACTCTGATATATGTGGCTAATTTTTGACGAAGTTCTGCACCACCAAATTCTACACATGCATCAGGCAAGGGATGTGTGGCAAGCCGCCTAGGGCCAGAGCTGCAACAAGATTTCGAAAATTATAGCACATCACCGTCACCATCGACACATCTGTTTGTTCTTTTATGCCCATCCACAGATCCTGCGTGGTGTGAGGTTTGTCCCCAGGCAGATGAGTTTTAAGAATGGCCTGCTGTTGTTTCCCATGGCTGTGCTGAAGTTGGTGGTGCAGGTCTTGCTTTGACACAATGAGGAGGTGAAGAGAGCGGGGGCAGGAGGAGGAAGCAACAGTGACCTACAAACATCCAGCAATCTGAGATGGTGATAGGACATGCGCTTGAAAGGCCAGTGCCTCATGCCCAGACGCCACTACGTTTATCCAGTGTGCAGTTAAAGAGATATACCTTCTTTGCCCGTGCTTACTGGTCCAAGTATAATGAGATCAAAAACATCCGACACATTATGGGAACTCACATATGGAGACTCCAGGCAATATAGAGAATCAAGAAGAAAACGGAGTCATATTCCAATTTGTTTAGATATAAAATGTACAAATTTTATTAAATATAATTAATTCATAAAATAGACATACAATGTATCAGGGGGAGATAAAGTGCAAGAAGGTAGGACAGCAGTTGCCACCGAATAGGACAGTTCAAGAGCACAATATCAAAGTGGCACAAATAGCAGCATGTATCCAGCCGGCAACGTTTAGGTAACTAATATGAGGTTTAATTAATATAATTGTGTTATACCACGGACATAGGAGTCAGCCCAATAAGTACAAAAAGTGGGGTAACAAATAGCCAGCACAAGGATTGCACTGCCACACACGTGAAAGCACCCATTATGACTTCCATGTTCAATACCATCAACAGATACAAAACGTGCTCTCAACAATTATATTAAGTAAGATCACATATCCATGTGCCATATCACTAGTGTGGGCAGGATATCAGGAATTCACCTAGGTATAGGCTGACTCACGTATCGACGGTCACAAGTATATCATTAAAGTAATTAAATAACCCGCTTGGCCGCTAGGGGCATGCTGCAGCCACAAGGTAAACGGTGATAAGTAAAATCAGTTGTGCTTACTTGCACTTTATCTCCTCCTGATACATTGTATGTCTATTTTATGAATTAATTATATTTAATAAAATTGGTATACTTTATATCTAAAAAAATTGGAATATGACTCCGTTTTCTTCTTGATTCTCTGGTCCAAATATAAGTAGTTATGTAACCCTTTCCACTTATAGCTTTGCGGAGTGTACAATGGATTTGTTCTGCCACATGAGTGTGCAGGGCTGGCACACCTCGAAAATAGTGGTGGCTACGAAATGTACTGTAGTATAGCCACATACAGTTAGGTCCAGAAATATTTGGACAGTGACACAAGTTTTGTTATTTTAGCTGTTTACAAAAACATGTTCAGAAATACAATTATATATATAATATGGGCTGAAAGTGCACACTCCCTGCTGCAATATGAGTTTTCACATCCAAATCGGAGAAGGGTTTAGGAATCATAGCTCTGTAATGCATAGCCTCCTCTTTTTCAAGGGACCAAAAGTAATTGGACAAGGGACTCTAAGGGCTGCAATTAACTCTGAAGGCGTCTCCCTCGTTAACCTGTAATCAATGAAGTAGTTAAAAGGTCTGGGGTTGATTACAGGTGTGTGGTTTTGCATTTGGAAGCTGTTGCTGTGACCAGACAACATGCGGTCTAAGGAACTCTCAATTGAGGTGAAGCAGAACATCCTGAGGCTGAAAAAAAAGAAAAAATCCATCAGAGAGATAGCAGACATGCTTGGAGTAGCAAAATCAACAGTCGGGTACATTCTGAGAAAAAAGGAATTGACTGGTGAGCTTGGGAACTCAAAAAGGCCTGGGCGTCCACGGATGACAACAGTGGTGGATGATCGCCGCATACTTTCTTTGGTGAAGAAGAACCCGTTCACAACATCAACTGAAGTCCAGAACACTCTCAGTGAAGTAGGTGTATCTGTCTCTAAGTCAACTGTAAAGAGAAGACTCCATGAAAGTAAATACAAAGGGTTCACATCTAGATGCAAACCATTCATCAATTCCAAAAATAGACAGGCCAGAGTTAAATTTGCTGAAAAACACCTCATGAAGGTAGCTCAGTTCTGGAAAAGTATTCTATGGACAGATGAGACAAAGATCAACCTGTACCAGAATGATGGGAAGAAAAAAGTTTGGAGAAGAAAGGGAACGGCACATGATCCAAGGCACACCACATCCTCTGTAAAACATGGTGGAGGCAACGTGATGGCATGGGCATGCATGGCTTTCAATGGCACTGGGTCACTTGTGTTTATTGATGACATAACAGCAGACAAGAGTAGCCGGATGAATTCTGAAGTGTACCGGGATATACTTTCAGCCCAGATTCAGCCAAATGCCGCAAAGTTGATCGGACGGCGCTTCATAGTACATATGGACAATGACCCCAAGCATACAGCCAAAGCTACCCAGGAGTTCATGAGTGCAAAAAAGTGGAACATTCTGCAATGGCCAAGTCAATCACGAGATCTTAACCCAATTGAGCATGCATTTCACTTGCTCAAATCCAGACTTAAGATGGAAAGACCCACAAACAAGCAAGACCTGAAGGCTGCGGCTGTAAAGGCCTGGCAAAGCATTAAGAAGGAGGAAACCCAGAGTTTGGTGATGTCCATGGGTTCCAGACTTAAGGCAGTGATTGCCTCCAAAGGATTCGCAACAAAATATTTAAAATAAAAATATTTTGTTTGGGTTTGGTTTATTTGTCCAATTACTTTTGACCTCCTAAAATGTGGAGTGTTTGTAAAGAAATGTGTACAATTCCTACAATTTCTATCAGATATTTTTGTTCAAACCTTCAAATTAAACGTTACAATCTGCACTTGAATTCTGTTGTAGAGGTTTCATTTCAAATCCAATGTGGTGGCATGCAAAGCCCAACTCGCGAAAATTGTGTCACTGTCCAAATATTTCTGGACCTAACTGTACATCATTTGTTGGAAACCGTCGGTCTCCACCAGCAAGAATGGCAGCATTTCAAAGGCAACTATTTTGGAAATGCTGTCTTTCAGAGCCAGGCTTCATGGGTGGCTAGGGGGTATTTCCTCTTTCTATTGATGTTTTGGTGGATGGAGAGCTGCAGATTTCCAGAGGACGATGTGGCTATAGTAGGTGATGCTGGTGGTGGTGCTGTAGTTGCCACATCATGTACTTGAGGGGAGAAAGGTGGCCCTGGTGATAAAGGATGCAAGATGCCGACACCGCAGCTGAAGAGACCAACACCGCAGCCGAAGAGGGAGCAGGAGGAGCCAGAGTTCTTTCCTGATTTCTCAGGTAACTACTTCACTGCACCTCATGCTTGGAAGTCAGATGACACATCATGCAGGTGGTGCTCAGGTTAAGATTTTTCCATCGCTGCAAGCTCTGACTGCACATCTTACAAACCATCACATTTCTGAAAGAAATGCCATGCCAGGGAGCTCTTTTGATCTGGCTTTTCATGGAGGTTTACACTGGTGCTACGGGTGGTAGCAGTCGACTTACTGTCTTGCTAAATTCTACTAAAAAGGGGCCTGAAAGCCCGTACTTACGAAGCGCTCACTGATATCCTAATCAGGCACGAATACTAATATTCTTTATAGCAAGATACTATTTATTTTAATAGCACATGAATATAATCAATGGTACATAGGCATTTAGAACTATAGTCATAGAAACTTATACAATAACAGAAATATGCATCAACATTACCGTTATGTTGTAGCAATCCTTTCACATCGGAGGGAACTCGAGTTAATGATAAGGAATCAACATGGCATCTTGCATCACAGGAACAGTGCGTACGTACACTTCAATGTCCTGGAAGGTTTTCCCTAACATTAAGCGAGTCCGGTGTAATTTTTATAGGAAAACTTTGTAGGTTGTGTTTAAATGGTCACCAGCATGTGACAGCTGAGTCATGTTCATGTAACTTGACCACAAACTGCTGTGGGCGCCGGCAGCTTCCTGCACATTTCCTGCACATCCTGCCAGTTGACAACTGGCCGACCACAGTTTGACCATAGTGTTAGTGAAATATTGCAATGAGCCGTAAATTTCATATGCAAGCTTCCTTAAACCTGTCTTTAAGCCAACCACAAGTTTCCGGTAAGTGGAACTGTAAATGTGACTTCCTCATTATCTTAAAACTGCTTCAAAACCTGGTTGACATGTATTCCTTGGTCATCATTAGTGAAATATTATCCAAAGGACATTTCTTTGATACTGAATTATTGATAGGTCAAATAATATCTGGGATCACTCCTATCTTTTGATTATGATCCCTATCTAATCAAATTCATACTTCAGTCATATCACATTGGTATCACAATCAGTCCTTGATCCCAGGGATTATTTTCCATCATCAGTATTCCACTAGGAGAAGATCACTCGGAATATACCATACCATGACCAAGAAATGTCGCTTTTAATAGGACACTAACATTGACTTTGCCACAGATTTTGATTTCTTGGTTTGTTTGGATAAACGTTGAATCACAAATATAATCACTTTCACTACTATGTATATTAAAACTAAAAGCAATATTATCTGAAAAGCTCCCTTGAATATCATGTGTTTTGGCATTTGCTCGATATTCAAAGGAATCATTACACATTACATTTCCCGATATGTTACTACAAGTTTCACTAGTCCCATTTATGAACATATTGGCATAAGGCCATAACATATCATGAATTGTCTTTTCCACTAAGCTGGGTTTAAAAGCATCTACAGTATTTATAGCTGTCCCAAAACTTATTTTTATATTCCCCATAGGGATGAATCCCAGGTTAGTCAGTCCAGTCTTATTTCTTAGTACCCAAATTCCTCCCTTAAAAGCCAGATATTGCAAATTGGTGACTGTTGCATTCAAATTGCCTTGCCACCATGGAAGATTGATCCATCCCACTATGGAAATGGGTACTGTAGTATTCTATAGACGAACACTTCGAGTGTCTTTATCAGCAAGATGATCAGAACAACTTTTCTACTTTAAGATTTCCTCCATCGATACCGGGACATCCAGATAAGGGATACTGGTGGCTGTAACCGAAGAATGTGTACAGATCCAGCAATCTGTGTGTTGAAAATGTGATGGTGCATCAGAAATTCATTCGCCATAGGTTCCTCCTGATGTAGACTTGTCCATCCAACGACCAGAGAGGCAAACATCAAACACAGGAATTTCTCCATCTCATCACTATCGAGCTCTTCCCAGTAACCGATACCATGGATTCCGCTTATTTACAACACCATCTGCAAATAAAGATACACTATTATTCTCGTAAATAACATTTTTCTTGTGGGACATATTCCCACTTCCCCACTCCTGGTCTCATCAGGAAAGTACGATCTTTTCCGACCGCTATTACCGCTGTCTCTGAGGGCGGTCCTTGGAGGTTTTGAATCAATATTTTTGCTCCTACATTTGTAATAGTAGAGGATCCAAAACCTTTAGTACCCCGTATTGTTAATTCTGCCGGGGCAGTTCCTTCTCTTATTTCAGACAAGTTTATTGGGATTATCAACATCTGAGCCACCCTCTGGTGTTTCACCAAAATCAAAGGTTCATTTCCCAAATTTAGCATCAGTACCTTGATTTCTCCCTGATAATCTGCCTCTATTACCCCTCCCACCACTATGGCTCCTTTTAACACTAAACTAGAACGAGTGGCTATTTGACCACAATGATCCTTTGGTATATGGCAATGCAATCCTGTTGAAATTGGTTTTACC